>NC_133130.1:39690728-40331447 GCF_048418815.1 Hemitrygon akajei
GCTTAAATGGATTATTAATTAAAACAGAAATTAAAGTGAATTTATTAATTACTGAGTTTACAAAGTATGGTGCTTCTTGGTTATATTTTTAAACATTTTGATCAGTTGTTTCATGTGTTTTGATCTCTCCCTGTGTAATTTTTCTTACATCAAATAAAAGTTTATTAGTCCTGGTTCTATCATGAAGCGATGTTTCTCTAACCCTTTGATTAAATCACCCAACAATTCAATTAACTTGTCAATAGTAAATCTTTCAGTTTATCTGTTTCATCATCCTTGCTGCCATCTTCATCACTTGCAGTGTTTTTATCAGCATTTAGAACACTGTCTATAATTTCTGAGTCTGTAAGGCGATGCACAACAGGTGTTTTGTCATTGACAATCATCCACTCACGTAGATTTTCTTCATTAGGACTACTTGCTATATCTTTGAAAGCAGGTCCTGTAACACTTATTGCATACACAAGCAAATTGTGAACAACTACTGTCTCCTTTGGTTAACGAAATCCTGTAAAATCATTGTCAAGCTTTTCTTCAGGCACATTATCAAAGTGAAGGCTGGTCACAAAACAACTTTTGCGAGCCATTGTTTAGTGTTGAAGGTTCAACCAAAGAACATCCCTCATGTTACATTCTTTAGTAAATGTCTGTACAGAATTTCCAGAGTTCACTTCATCTAACAGACGTTTCATGAAAAGTGGGCGATACTTGGCTTCGTAATGTCATCTGAATTAAAAGAGGTGCTGAACCATCAGCTTCTGGAAAATCGGTGGTCAACCAATATTTGGATTGTCAGCATCATTCTGTACTTATGAAAGAGATATTGTGTTAAACAAATCTTGTAGATTTTTCTTGAGTTTTCACGTAATAAAATAGCAGGGTGGATCAGAAGATGTAACATATTTCAACTTTCAGAAAGCTTTTGATAAGATGATTAACCAAAAACCAGAACGCATGGTTTCAAAATAGTATACTGACATAAAAGTTTGGTTCATGGTCACGAAGTAGAAAGCAAGAATTATATGGTCACTTTTGGATTTTCAGGCTGTGACCAGAGGATGTTGTAGGTTTTGGTGCCTCTTCACCGTTGCATCTCAGCTTTGTGACAGTGATGATATGAGGAGGTTGCAAGGAAGCTTTAGGAAATTATCTTCAGGTAAAGTTAATAGGCAAAGGCAAAACCGATAGAATATAGTATAGAAATATGTGAGGTCATCTACTTTGATGTTCCAGTGTACCTGAATGCCCTTGAATATGAATCCCTGAAAGTTAATGGACATGTACAGAAAGGAATTAAGGAAGCAAATCAACAAACACAGAATGCTGGAGGAACTTAGCAGGTCAGACAGCATCTATGGAGATAAATAACCAGTTGATGTTTCAGGCCGAGACCCTTTGCCGGGACTTCATTAGTATTTCAGCCTGCCATATCGGTTGTTTGTTCCTTCACATAGATGTTGCCTGACCTGCTGATTGCCTCCAGCATTTTGTCTGTTGCTCTGGATTTCCAGCATCTGTAGAATCTTTTATGTTTGGGAAAGGAAATATTAGATTGGCCTACATTTCAAGAGGATTTGAGTACAAGACTTGAAATATTTTAATCCATTCGTATAGGACCATGGTGAGATCCCACTTGGAATATTGTTCACAGGCCTGGTCTCTCTCCTTAAGGAAGATATATACCTGTGATTGAGGGCAATTCACCAAATTGATTCCAGGGATGATGAATTTGTTGTACAACAATAGATTATACACAGCTTTCTTAAATTTTGAAAAATGTGTAGTAATTTTATTGCAGCATACATAGTTCTTACAGGACTTGACATGGTAGATATAAACTTGATGCTGCTCTGGTTGTGGGGAGCCATATGTAAGGGAAGTGTGTGTGTGTGTGTGTGTGTGTGTGTGTGTGTGTGTGTGTGTGTGTGTGTGTGTGTGTGTGTGTGTGTGTGTGTGTGTGTGTGTGTGTGTGTGTGTGTGTGTGTGTGTGTGTGTGTGTGTGTGTGTGTGTGTGTGTGTGTGTGTGTGTGTGTGTGTGTGTGTGTGTGTGTGTGTGTGTGTTGATTCTTCAGTGATGAGATGTAAATATTTGGAATTATATGCCCAGTGGATACCTGGAGACACAGACAAATGTTTAACTATTAAGGGAATCAAGCAACATATGGTTATTGCAGAAAAATGATGCAGAGGTAAGTGGTTCATCCATGAGGTTCACACGAGCAAGGAATTTGATTGCACCCTGGTGTATGTGACAATACACTGATCTGAAACTAATCTAAACTGAATCTGAATGGTATGATGATGAAGCAGGTACAAAATGCAGAATAGTTTATGCCTGCTGTTTCTTATGTTATTGTGATAAATTGATTAATAGGTCAGTGATGGTTTAAGGATAGGTATGATGTTTATGCTAGTTCATTAATTTCTTGGCAATCAATGTGTACACTGTGGCATAACATTAAGTTATTGGAATGTTAATAAACATGTTTAAATATTCAATTTTTTCTTATCAGTCTTTATGTTTACTTGCTTCGATCATATTAGAAGTAATTCTTGAGTAATATATATATTGACATTACTGCAGTTAAAGACCTTTAATTGACCTCTGTGCTCTATTGTTAGTTTTCTACTTTGGAAGAGGACATAGTTAAAAATAACTTTATTAAAAGCATCAAACAAAGACAATATTAGTCTTCTTGAATAGAATATAAAACCAAGGATGTAATGTTGAAACTGTACAAAGCACTGATGAGGCCTCACTTGGAGTATTGTGAGCAAGTTTAGGCCCCTTCAGAAAGGATTTGCTGAAACTGGAGAGGGTTCAAAGGAGGTTCATGAAAAAGATACCAGGATTAAACAGCTCATCACCTGAAGAGCATTTGATGGCTCTGGGCCTGTATTCACTAGTATTCAGAAAAATGAAGGGTGACCTCATTGAAACCTATTGAATGGTGAAAGACCTTGATAGAAAGGATGTGGAGATGATGTTTCCTTTGGTGGGAGAGTCTTACGACCAGAGGACACAGCCTCAGAACAGAGAGGCTTTCTTTTAGAACAGAGGTGAGGGGGAATTTCGTTAGCTAGAGAGTGGTGAATCTGTGGAATTCTTTGCCACAGGCAACAGTGGAGGCCAAGCCTTGATGTATATATAAGGCAGAGGTTGATAGATTCTTGATTAATCAGGACCTGATGGGATATGGAGAGAAGGCAGGCAATTGGGGCTGAGAGATTGGATCAGCCATGATGAAATGGCAGAGCAGACACAACAGGCAAAATGGGCTAATTCTGCTTCTATGTCTAATGGTCTTACGGTCTTCTACCCACCTACCATTACTGATCATGAAAGGTCTTGTGTATACAGGTAGGCATCGAATGTCCCCTCTCTAGGGCACCGAGTTATGAATATAACTTTGGAAATGGGGCAAGCATTGGGACCGGTAAATCAACAAGTGTGCTTTACTGCAGCACCAAAAAGCAGTAAATAGTAGAGTGGCCTGTTACATTCTGCTCACTTCTGGAAAGAACTAGGTAAGTATTCCATGATGTGTAAGTCTTTCCCTCAGTTACAATGTTGATTTGAACTATAATGAAATGTGGGAAGTCAGAAGATAGCTTTGCATTCCAGCTATCTCCACATTACAACCATTTGGGCAATGGAAAATTACCTTCATGGAATTTACAAATCGCTACCCAGATTTTGAGAAATTAATAAAATTTGTTTCATGACAAAAATGTAGAAGACACAAATTTCAGTTCTTTACAACTTTGCCTTTCTTAACACATGCACAGACGGCATGGCTTCATGTTATGGAAAATCAATATGGACTGCTTTCTGGGAATGCCACTCCCACTATAGTGATCACCTGTATCAATAAATACGATTTCTCCACGAGTTACAACTGTAAATTGTGATATAATCTCAGGCAGTTAAATGTTCTGTCAAACAAGCTTCACAAGCACTTACTGCCAGTTTAATCTACAAATACAACTATTTAGGTGCTGTTTAAACCTCATTTATGAGATTAGTGGGTTAGTGTACACTTGAAAAAAATGATATTCATATATGCAATTTGTCAGTTGAAGATGTTTACTTTCTGTGAATTATTTAAATATAAGAGAAATGAGAACAGTAACTGATAACAGAATCAGATTTAATATCACCAGTAGTTGTCATAAAATTTGTTAACTTTACTGCAGCAATTTAATGAAACGGATGATAAATAAATAGAGAAGCAAAAAAAAACTGAGTTACATTAGTATGTGAGTGTGTGTATGTATATATGTGTCTATTAAATCGTTACGTTAAAATAAGTAGTGCAAATTAACAGAAATAAAAAAAAGTAGTGAAATAGAATTCATGAGTTCAATGTCCACTTAGAAATCAGGTGGCAGAGGAGAAGAAGTTGTTCTTGAATTGCTGAATGTGTGCCCTCAGGGTTCTGTACCTCCTTCCCAATGGTAATAGTTTGAAGAGGGCATGGCCTGGGTGGTGGGTGGTCCTTAATGATGGACGCCACCTTTCTAAGTTTCCGCCTTATTGAAGATGTCTTGGATACTACAGAGGCGGGTACCAATGATAGAGTTGACTAATTTGAGAAGTTTCTGCAACTTACTTCGATCTTGTGCAGTAGCCACCCCATACCTATTTGAGCTATGCCTAGCCACACATGGGTCTAGAGAGAGTAGAGCACACATCCTTGTGGGTGCCAGTGTTAATTGTTAGCAAGGTGGAGATGTTATTTCCAAGCCACAGAGATTGTGGTCTTCCAGTTAGAGAGTCAAGGATCCAGTTGCAGAGGGAGGTACAGAGGCCTAGGTTCTGTAGCTTTTCATTCAGGACTGTAGGAATGATGCTGTAGGAGAGATGCAATTCACATTTGAGAGAAATAAACTTTAGCTTAGTTTAGAAAAATAAGCCATACTTTTCAGGATGAACAGTGTTTGACTAATTCTAGTGTTCTTGAGAATTGTTCCTGCCCTATTATATTAATTTCTATTTTTGGTGGTGTTGTGTCCCTCATACCTGTCAACATTAGTAATAATAAAAAAAACAAGTTGGTAATTTCAAAAATTTTACGTCTTTGTTATCAATAATTTTACAACTCTTACAGTATGTCATAAACCTCTCAAGTAGAGTAATTTTGTGCAAAAGTTAAGGGTGAAATCCATGGGGCAGTTTCTTATATCCTTTTAAAAGGCTAAAGAGCCTGCTGGAGGACAAGATTCTGAACTAACAGAGCAAAGGGGAGAGTTCGGGAATCAGAGTTGCTGGGTAACCACAACAATATGTATAATGAAGGGTATATGACAGTACGTATATTTTGGATACCCTATTCTACAAGTATGTGAAGAGCAGGAGGATAAGATGTGAAAGAATAGGACCTATCAAATGTGACAGTGAGAAAGTGTGTATGGAACTGGAGGAAATAGCAGAGGTACTTAATGAGTATTTTACTTCAGTATTCACTATGGAAAAGGCTCTTGGTGATAATAGTGACCACTTGCAGCAGGTTGAAAAGCTTGAGCATGTAGATATTAAGAAAGAGGATGTGCAGGAGCTTTTGGAAAGCGTCAAGTTGGCTAAATCGACGGGACCGGATGAGATGTACCCCAGTCTACTGTGGGAGGTGAGGGAGGAGATTGCTGAGCCTCTGGTGATGATCTTTGCATCATCAATGGGGACGGGCGAGGTTCCAGAGGATTGGAGGGTTGCGAATGTTGTTCACTTATTCAAGAAAGGGAGTAGAGATAGACCAGGTAATTATAGACAAGTGAGTCTTATCTCAGTGGTTGGTAAGTTGATGGAGAAGATCCTGAGATGCAGGATTTATGAACATTTGGAGAAGTATAATATGATTAGGAATATTCTGCATGGCTTTGTCAGGGGCAGGTCATGCCTTATGAGTCTGATTGAATTTTTTGAGGATGTGACTAAACATATTGATGAAGGAAGAGTAGTAGATGTAGTGTATATGGATTTCAGCAAGGCATTTGATAAGGTACCCCATGGAGGCATGGGATCCAAAGGGACATTGCTTTGTGGATCCAGAACTGGCTTGCCCACAGAAGGCAATGAGTGGTTGTAGACGGGTCATATTCTGCATGGAGGTCGGTCACCAGTGGAATGCCTCAGGGATCTGTTCTAGGATCCTTTCTCTTTGTGGTTTTTATAAATGACCTGGATGAGGAAGTGGAGGGATGGGTTAGTAAGTTTGCTGATAACACTAGGGTTAGAGGTGTTGTGGATAGTGTGGAGGGCTGTCAGAGGTTACAGCAGGATGTAAAACTGAGCTGACAAGTGGCAGATGGAGTTCAACCCAGCTGCTACTCTATCATGCTGCTTTTAAAATCTATAGGGATGTTATTTATTATTGCAAACTATTATTAAAGAGCTTCCAGGTATAAAACATATACCTGGGTTAGTAAATTTGCTGATGACACATAGGTTGGGGATGTGGTGGATGGTGTGGAGGGCTGTCAGAGGTTACAGCAGGACACTGATAGGATGCAAAACTGGGCTGAGAAGTGGCAGATGGAGTTCAACCCAGATAAGTGTGAAGTGGTTCATTTTGGTAGGTCAAATATGATGGCAGAATATAGTATTAATGGTAAGACTCTTGGCAGTGTGGAGGATCAGAGGGATCTTGGGGTCCGAGTCCATAGGACGCTCAAATAGCTGCGCAGGTTGACTCTGTGGTTAAGAAGGCATATGGTGTATTGGCCTTCATCAGTCATGGAACTGAATTTAGGAGCCAAGAGGTAATGTTGCAGTTATATAGGACCCTCGTCAGACCCCACTTGGAGTACTGTGCTCAGTTTTGGTCGCCTCACTACAGGAAGGATGTGGAAGCCATAGAAAGGGTGCAGAGGAGATTTACAAGGATGTTGCCTCAATTGGGGAGCATGTCTTATGAGGATAGGTTGAGTGAACTCGGCCTTTTCTCCTTGGAGCAACGGAGGATGAGAGGTAACCTGATAGAGGTGTATAAGATGTTGAGAGGCGTTGATCATGTGGCTAATCAGAGGCTTTTTCCCAGTGCTGAAATGGTTGCCACAAGAGGACACAGGTTTAAGGTGCTGGGAAGTAGGTACAGCAGAGATGTCAGGGGTAATTTTCTTACTCAAGAGAGTGGTGAGTGCCGGCAAAGGTGGTGGAGGCGGATATGATAGGATCTTTTAAGAGACTTTTGGATAGGTACATGGAGCTTAGAAAAATAGAGGGCTATAGGTAAGCCTAGTAATTTCTAGGGTAGGGACATGTTTGGTACAGCCTTGTGGGCTGAAGGGCCTATATTGTGCTGCAGGTTTTCTATGTTTCTATGTTATAGGAATACAATCAGACCAATTTTGGACCAAATGATTTATCAAAGATATAGACTTTAATAAAATTCTTAGAACAGAGAGCTCAAGAAGCTTTGCAAGGCAATTCCACAGCAAGAGCTTATGAAAAGTCAGTTGTTGTCTGAAGGGGAAAAGTACATAATGGGTGTGATGAAGAAAGCAAAACTGGAAGGATGTAGAATTCTTAGAGTTGTAGTGTTGAAAGGAACTATAGGTTTAGGGAAAGTACATTGGTATATAGAGTTTGAATATGACAGTAGGCATTTTATTGTGAAATAAAGTCAAGGTCAGTTAGCTAGTGTGAGCAAATGAGCTGAGCATGGTGTGGTATGGAGGTACAGTTGGTTCTGGTGATAATGAGAACATGGGACCAGGGTCTCAGTTTAGGTCAGAAAAGGAAGATGAATTTTCATGTAGCCAATGTAATCTTGAAAAAATAACTATTTGGAGAGGTTAAAGAAGAACAGCATTTTTAACATGGGTTTGTTGATAAACTTAGAAATATATTTTCAATTAGGCTCAAAATATCCTTCAGGAAACCAAAGTGTAATGCTAGACTGCCTTGCCTAATCAATCACTTTAATGAACACAGGTATTTCTATATTCAAGTATTTAAAAAATTCAGCAGCACTATCACAATAAATTTCTTAATTTACAACTAGAAATGTGTGTAGAATAGCTAACTGTATATATTTTCCCTCCTCTGCAGATCTGAAAGAAGTGTACAGTAGAATAAATAGCACAGCCTAATATTGCTTGATATGTGAAGAAACATTTTATCTCCAAACTATCACATTCACTAAAAAAAATTTTAAAAACTGGAAGAAGCTGTTTCTGCATTCTACAGTTTTATGTGCACACCAAAACATATGCTAATATTTTATATTTATTAGTTACTCTTTTATTTTAGGAATATCTGTTACATTATGCATCACAAAATTACTGCTTAAACAGAAATGTTGAAATTAACATTGAGGATAGTTTATTATTCAGATTTTCATTTATATTTGTAATTAATTAAGGAAAGTTTAATAAATATGCATAAGCAGAATCACTGTTAGAACATATAACAACAAATCATGTAAATGGAATTTTATGAGCTCATGGTATTGGGGAAAGAGCCCTGGCATGGATTAAAGATTGGTTGTCAGTAGAAGAGAGAAAATTGTGAGGAAAATGAATTAGAAGGACACAATTACTTAGGGATCAGTTCTTTATCCTCAATTTGAAACCATTTTTGTTAATCATCTGTAGATGACGGACAGAGGGTCACATTGAAGTTTGTGAATGACACAAAAATAGTTGAGTGTATGTTTCAGTGAAGATATTTGGACCTCTGAACTGGATATTAATAGATTGACTGAACAGGAGAAGCTTTGGAAATTAACATTTAATGTGAAAACATGAGGTCATGCACTTTGGTAAAAGAAACCTATTTAAAGTGGAGAGTGACTGCAGATGAATAAGGCACCAAGGGATCATAAGATCATCAGACATAGGAGCAGAATTAGGCTATTCAGCCTATTGAATCTGCTCTGCATCATCATGGCTGATCCCAGATCCCATTCAACCCCTTTCACCTGCCCTCTCACCATGTCCCTTGATGCCCTAACTAATCAAGAATCTATCAACTTCCACTTTAAATATACCCATGGAATTGGCCTCTATGGCAGAGCATTCCACAGATTCACCATTCTTTGGCTAAAAAATTCCTCCTGTTCTAAAAGGTCGCCCCTCAATTTTGAGGCTGTGCCCTCTAGTTCTGGCTATCCCCAACTAGAGGGAACATCCTCTCCACATCCACCTAATCGAGTCCATTCAACATTTGGTAGGTTTCAATGAAATCCCCACACATTCTTCTAAATTCCAGTGAGTACAGGCCCAAAACTGCCAAACACTCCTCATATGTTATATCTTTTACCAAAATGTATTATCATACAATTCCCAACTCTGTATTCCATCTGCCATTTTTTTGCCCATTCTTCCAATTTGTCTGTCTTGCTGCAATTGCATTGCTTCCTCAACACTGCCTAATCCCCAGCTATCTTTGCATCATCTGCAAACTTTGCCACAAAGCTATCAATTCCACCATCTAAATCATTGACAAACAATGTGAAAAGTAGAGGTCCCAATACTGACCCCTGAGGAACACCAGTAGTCACTGGCAACCACCAGAAAAGGCCTCCTTTATTCCCACGCATTGCCTCTTGCCTGTCAGCCATTCCTCTATCCATGCTAGCATATTTCCTGTAACACTATAGGATTTTTCATTTTGTTAAGCAGCCTCATGTGAGGTACCTTATAAAGCCTTCTGAAAATCCAAGTAAATGACATCCACTGCCTCTCCTTTGTCCACCATATTGTTACTTCTTCGAATAATTCCAACAGATTTGTCAAGCAAGATTTCCCTTTACAGCAACCATGCTGACTTTGACTTATTTTATCATTAGTCTCCAAGTACCTCGAAACTTCCAACACTTTCCCAACCACTGAGGTTAGGCTAACTGGCCTATAATTTCCTCTCTTTTACCTTCCTCCCTTCTTGAAGAGTGGAGTAACATTTGCAATAGTCCAGTCTTCTAGGACCATGCCAGAATTAAGTGATTCTTGAAAGATCATGACATTGTCTCCATTATCTCTTCAGCAACCTCTCTCAGGACTTTGAGATGTGGTCCATCTGGCCCAGGTGACTTATCTACCTTAAGACCTTTGAGTTTGCCTAGCACTTTTTCCTTTGTAATAGCAATGGAACTCACTCCTGCTCCCTGACTCTCATGGACCTCTGGCATCCAGCTAGTGTCTTTCAGGGTAAAGACTGAAGCAAAGTATTTATTAAGTTCATCTGCCATTTCTTTGACCCCCAAAACCACCTTACCAATATCATTCAAGGTGTTCTTATGCACAAATGGCAAAAACAGGCCGAGCAAGTGGTTAGCAAAGCAAATTATATATTGTCTTTATTGCAAGATTGTTGAGTTTAGAAACATTGTTAAAATTGTACAGGATATTAGTGAGGGCACACCTGGAATGCCATGCACAGATTTTGCGTACACTGAAATAGTGAGAAGTGGCATATGAATAGGTATTAACAATCAATACATAGCAATCAATGACTGTTCCCTCCAGATAGAAAATTTCCATGAAAATAAAAATGTTTATGTATTCTAGTGTATATTTTGTTAGTCAGCAGCAATTTCCACGTACAGGGTACTACTAGCTACATGGTCAAAACTATCCTGATATTTTACAAAGAGGGAAATGGGAATTCTATTTAATGCCATTAAAGGGAGAAACTTATAACATATCTGAAAATGAGAAGTAATGTAATAAGAATGAGTAATTTGGGTAGAGAATTCCAAGGTAGAGGAATAATTGCTGAAAATTCTGCCATTGAGATTTGGAAGAACAGACACAATTCAAACAGGTAGAATAATATTCCTAACACTAGAAAATATTGTAAGGGGAAGAATATCAGCCAACATATTTAAACATCACTCTAAGATTATTCCTGTCATTGGAACTGTAGTGTGGCAATTGTTTGTTCAACAATTACTGCACTTTATATGGTTTTTGTATTTGTAGTTCTTTGAGACATACTTCACTATTAATAAAACAGTTGGGAATAATATTAATGAACAATGTGTCAGTAATATCCCTGACAACTATTTCTTTCCCTCCTCCTTCCCTCTCTCCTATGATTCACTATTGTCTGCTATCCACTTATCTCAATTTGGTTTTTCCACTTATCCCAGTTTATTTCTTCATCCACCATCCATCACCCACCTGGCTTCACCTATCAACTTCCAGCTTGTACGCCTTCTCCTCTCTCCACCTTTTTATTCTTGCTTCTTCCCCTTTCCTTTCTCGTCCTGAAGACGTTTCTTGGCCCAAGACATTGACTGTTCATTCATTTCCATAAATACTGCCTGATCTTGCTGAGTATCTCCAGCTTTTGGTATGTGTTGCTGCAGCTATTTATTTGTTTTTATTTTCTACTAGTCTTAAAACATAGAACTTTTAATATGAAATGTTGTGCTAAATAACTGGAATGCTACATGTGAGATGATTTAGTATTCAAATACGCTGATGACACATTAAGCTTGGCAAGAACTTGTAGACGTTTAACTTCTAAACCTGGAGACTGATAATGAATGACAAATTAATAGCACAAGATGGTGAATATTGAAAGACAGATGAGAGTTAAGAGTCACATTCCAAATCCTTGATGTGGATGAACGTCTGGAGGTAGACGGCAGTCTGGCAAAAAAATTGTGGCTGCTATTTGAGTAATTTTGTACCACAATTTTTCTGGCATCTATATTGAAAATATATTCTATTTAATTTCATTATCATGTTTTTAAACTTATGAACACTCAGGTGCATATTTGTAATAACAATGCCATAAAAGGTGGTGAGTCTATACTCCAATCATAACAAGCTGTGAAAATGAATTCAGAAACGTTAACAGTTTGCAAGACAGTACAAGGAAATTGGTAATATGGTAATCAAAGCTGATGAATTATAAATACTCTAGTCCTTCAGGGAAAATTAACTTCCTCCACCTGATCTACTTCTTATATGACCTATTCTACAATATGTGATTTAGCCTTAATGCCCTCTAAACCGATCTACCAAGCCACGTGATAATAAATGAATACTGTAAAACAGAACGGTAACAGAAACATAGTTTGTATCTAGTAATTTTACATTTTCAGTATTTGAGATTATGATTTTCGTTTTCATTTTTGAATGGCCCAGTTTTCATAAAGATGGTGTCCTTGTTCTATTTTGTCAAAAAATCTCCTTGTAGTTAATTTATCAAAGCACTTTAACTTAAGTATGTCATTATAATTCTGGTAAACCCATATTGCCCTACCTTTGAGGCCAATGTATTCCTGCTCAGTTTGGTGCCCTAAATTTGTCAAGAGCTCCATTTTGCATTAACACCCTGGAATAAAGCATTCAGTTTAGAATGTAGCAGGATTTGGAAAGCATTCAGCCTCAGGATGCCAAGTGGCACAAAATATTTGCATTGTGTGGGCAGTCATGCAAGAAGGCTAAATCACCTCCATATGACCTCCATATAATCATTGTTGTGTCATCTACTATCAGACCCTGCTTACACTATTAACTGTAAGCTGAATTAGACCAATCCTTTCAAAACCAAAGCTTCAAGGGCATGGAAGAGGGCACTGTAAATAGTTCATTGCTTCCTGAATGTGTCCTTACCATCTGTACTGAAACTCTGTTAATCCAGCACACTTAGGACTTTTGTTGGTGCTGTCCGATTTTCCAGAATATGGATATTATTCCAATTAACATTCCAACACAATTTAAATTCAAGACAATTTTTAATTGGGGAAGGGCAAATTATGAGGTTATAAGGCTAGAACTTGCGTGTGTGAATTGGGATGATGTTTTTGCATGGAAATGTACTATGGACATGTGGTCGATGTTTAAGGATCTCTTGCAGGATGTTAGAGATAAATTTGTCTCGGTGAGGAAGATAAAGAATGGTAGGGTGAAGGAACCATGGGTGACAAGTGAAGTGGAAAATCTAGTCAGGTGGAAGAAGGCAGCATACATGAGGTTTAGGAAGCAAGGTTCAGATGGGTCTATTGAGGAATATAGGGTAGCAAGAAAGGAGCTTAAGAAGGGGCTGAGAAGAGAAAGAAGGGGACATAAGAAGGCCTTGGCAAGTAGGGTAAAGGAAAACCCCAAGGCATTCTTTAATTATATGAAGAACGAAAGGTTGACAGGAGTGAAGATAGGACTGATTAGAGGTGGGAAGATGTGCCTGGAGGCTGTGGAAGTGAGCGAGGTCCTCAATGAATACTTCTCTTCGGTATTCACCACTGAGAGGGAACTTGATGATGGTGAGGACAATATGAGTGAGGTTGATGTTCTGGAGCATGTTGATATTAAGGGAGAGGAGGTGTTGGAGTTGTTAAAATACATTAGGATGGATTAGTCCCCGGGGCCTGACGGAATATTCCCCAGGCTGCTCCACGAGGTGAGGGAAGAGATTGCTGAACCTCTGGCTAGGATCTTTATGTCCTCGTCCACAGGAATGGTACTGGAGGATTGGAGAAGGGCGAATATTGTCCCCTTGTTCAAAAAAGGTAGTGGGGATAGTTCAGGTAATTATAGACCAGTGAGCCTTACATCTGAGGTGGGAAAGCTGTTGGAAAAGATTCTTAGAGATAGGATCTATGGGCATTTAGAGAATCATGGTCTCTCAGGGACAGTCAGCATTGCTTTGTGAAGGGCAGATCGTGCCTAACAAGCCTGATAGAGTTCTTTGAGGAGGTGACCAGGCATATAGATGAGGGTAGTGCAGTGGATGTGATCTACATGGATTTTAGTAAGGCATTTGACAAGGTACCACATGTTAGGCTTATCCAGAAAGTCAGAAGGCATGGGATCCAGGGAAGTTTGGCTTGCCTGCAGAAGGCAGAGGGTTGTGGTGGAGGAAGTGCATTCAGATTGGAGGGTTGCGACTAGTGGTGTCCCACAAGGATCTGTTCTGGGACCTCTACTTTTCGTGATTTTTATTAACGACCTGGATGTGGGGGTAGAAGGGTGGGTTGGCAAGTTTGCAGACGACACAAAGGTTGGTGGTGTTGTAGATAGTGTAGAGAATTGTCGGAGATTGCAGCGAGACGTCGATAGGATGCAGAAGTGGGCTGAGAAATGGCAGATGGAGTTCAACCCGGAGAAGTGTGAGGTGGTACACTTTGGAAGGACAAACTCCAAGGCAGAGTACGAAGTAAATGGCAGGATACTTGGTAGTGTGGAGGAGCTGAGGGATCTGGGGGTACATGTCCACAGATCCCTGAAAGTTGCCTCACAGGCAGATAGGGTATTTAAGAAAGCTTATGGGGTGTTAGCTTTCATAAGTCGAGGGATAGAGTTTAAGAGACGCGATGTAATGATGCAGCTCTATAAAACTCTAGTTAGGCCACACTTGGAGTACTGTGTCCAGTTCTGGTCGCCTCAGTATAGGAAGGATGTCCCCACATTGACCGATATCTGATAAAGGCGTGGCTATGACCTGTGCTTTCACAAAGGGTGAAACGGGAGTAATTCCATGGCAGATTATTGAACTGTTGGATCCCCATGGGATCTGTCCATCTGCCCACAACCAGTGCAGGTAGACAATAAGGTGCAAGGCCATAACAAGGTAGATTGTGAGGTCATGAATTCATCTTATCCTAGGGGTTCATTCAATAGTTGTACAAAACCAAGATGGAAGCTGGCTTTTGGGCTTCGGGTCTTCTGCCCATTTGGATGTGGGAAAAGTCAGAATGCCCGGTGTGAATGGTGTCTTTGATTATGTTGGATGCTTTACCAAGGCAGCGAGAAGTGAAGACGAAGAACTTGAAGGGGATACTGGTTTTCATGGTCCATTGGGATGTGTCTGCATTTCTCAGCAGTTTCTTACAGTTGTCATTCCAATCCATGATGCTTTCAGAAAGAGTGATTTTTTTATGGTACATCTATAAATATTGGGGAATGTCAAAGGGGACGTGCCAACTTTTTTTTCCAATCTCGTGAGGAAGTAGATGCATTGGTGAACTTTCTTGGCCATGGTGTTTACATGGCTTGACCAGGACAGGCTATTGATGATGTTCACTCTGAGGAACTTGAAGCTCTCAACCCTGTTGACCTCAGCACCATTTATCTAAAATAAAGACAGAACGTGCTGGGAATCCTCAGTAGGTCAGGTTGCATCTTTGGGAAGAAATTAAGTCAACACAAAGCTGGAGGAGCAAGCAGCATCTATGGAGGTCAATGGACAGTTGATGTTTAGGTATGAGACCCTTCATCTGAACTGAGAGATAGAGGAGAGATAACCGGTATCACGAGGTGAAGAGAAGGGGTGGGGCAAGAGCTGGCAGGTAATAGGTGGATTCAAATGGGAGGGGAATCATAGGCCAATGATGGAGGGGAGAGTGGGAATGGTGTCAGAAACTGGGAGTGATAGGTGGAAGTGAAAAAGCTGAGGATGGTGGAATCTGATAGGAAAGGAAAGTGGAGCAATGGTATAACGGGAAGGAGGTGAGTGACGTGGAGTAGTGGGGGAGCGAAATTAGTGAAAGGAATGTGTGTGTTGATGGGCAGATGGACTGGGTAGAATACAGGGGGGAGGCAGTGATGGGGGCTGGGTAGATCCAGAGGAAAGAGAAAAGGGACAGGGGGAGCATTTTGGAGGATTCAGTGTTCAGATGAAGGATCTCAACCCAAAGCATTGACTTCCCATTTGCCATTTTAGACGTTGCCTGATTCACTGAGATCCTCCAAATTTTCATGTATTTCTCCATATTCCAGCACCTGCAGTCTTGTGTCTTCAAGTCAAGTTCGTTTATTATCATAGGCAAACATAGCCATCTTGTAAATGTCATGAAAATGGATCTTTTTGCAGCAGCAGCTGCACAGTGTATTACAGACATGACATAAAGTTAAGCTAAGATAAATTATAGATAACTTGTATGATAATATAAACATGATGACATTAGTGCAAGTTGAGAGAGAGAGGAAGAAACCGAAATTTAGTCTAATATAGTAAACTAATGCTTCAGACCAAAGGTCCTTCATCAGAACTGAAGGTGCAAGAGTAGACCCTTCTGAATTTATATGCTTATTTTGAAATTTTCCCAACAAGACCAACTTGAAATATCATTGCAAAACACACAAAATGCTGCAGGAACTCAACAGCATCCATGGAAAAGATTACAGTCAACATTTCAGGCCGAGACACTCCATAGGTGCTGCCTGGCCTGGTGAGTTCCTCCAGCACTTTGTGTGTGTTGCTTGGATTTTCAGCATCTGCAGGTTTTCTCTTATTTGTGCTTGCAATATCATTATAGGTTTCAGCTTCAGGGAGAGGTTTCAGCAAAAGGGCAAATTATAATTGCCTACATTGATTATTTTTATTTGGATGTCATGTGCATAAGATGATGAAGCATGGAATATACTTGTCTTCACCATTGTAAGTGAAGAGAAGAGCAGGACACTTCTGTTGATCTCGGCTGGGGTACATGGAAGGCAGTTGGGTTGGCAGCAGAACGAGCTGCTTCCCTGTGATCATCCATAGTCTGAAAAGTCAGACGTGCCCTCAGGCTTCCTGGATACTTCTATGGATGTGCATGCATCCTTCTGAATAGTGCCAATTAAATTTCTCTCTTTTCCCCATTTAAGCAAATGGGGAAGACTACAGAATAAAGGCCATAACCTGAATGCCTATTAATCTTAACAACCAACATTTGCCACAGAGAGCAGCATGGCTTACCTGAATGTCATAATTAATTGGCTAGGGTATACTTGGGAGGTCAAACCCTGACAATTTCAGCATTTATCCAGCTGGTGCTCTGGAAATTTGGAGAACTCCCAGTCGGAAATTCGTCAGTTTGGGAGCCAACTTTCAAACCAATTTGTGTTGAACTACTGGTTGGACATTATGATCTCATCTTATATACATTTAAGGAATAATTGATAGCATTTCAGTCAGGATTCAGAACTAAAGTTTAGCATCAGAGTAAGGAGCTGATACCAGTAATGTTTTTGGACCTTGTGGACCAGAAGAAGACTCTTGCAGCTGAGCCTGTTGGGATAGTAATATCTTGCATTACAAAACACAGTTGTGGACGGATTCTGCTTTGACAAAAACACACACGTCTGTAATGAAGTAACAGCCAATCAGAGATATATGTATAACTACCCCCCCCCCCCCGCCCACAACCCAGGATCACCAACGGCCCAATGAGCTTATAAAGGAAAGCGAAATTTAACAGGCAATTTAACAATATATTGGTGTTGAGGATAATTAGGTTTTCTTAGTACCAAAAACAGATAGGACAGAATCTATCTTGGAGACTTCACGTCATTATGGTTTCCTGGTTTCCATCCTATGCCGGGAATGTAATCATTGAATAGCTGCAGAGTGGTTGAACTATCAATGTACAAACTCTTCTCTATTGACTATTTTTCTATTTTATTGGATATTGTTTGTTTCCTTTCCCCACCCACTGTTTTCTAGTTAAGATAAAATTCTCTGTGTTCTGCGGATGCAGTAGAACACTGATATTTAGAATTAATGGTTGGTTTCTTCCACACTTTGCCCAAGAGGAGGAGGTGAGAGAGAGAGAATAAAAGCAAAGAGAAGTGAGGTGAAGAGATAAATATTACTGTGAAATCTGTCATAGATTTTTCATCAGATACAGTACTTTTGTTTCGAACAAACCCCCAGCATCTGGAACTTTGGCATCTAGAATTGGGGATCCCTTGAATTGTCTCCCTGAGGAGGTTTAACACTTATAGCTTCAAAACTTTTATCTTCCTAACTAAACTCAAAAGATATAACTTTAATAGCAAATTTATGGCCCATTTCCTGTGGGTGCTTTTACTGATTGCACCTTTGATTAAATTTCAGTTATGCTATGGGAATTGACTGTTCATTCATCTGAACTGCAGAAATGAATAGAAATGTGTGTGTGATTTTTGCTTTCATTTCACATGCTTACTTTGGATTTAATTAGCCTTGCATATTTTAAATGTAACAAATTATCCATGGAACTCTTTTTTTTCTAGGTTACCTGTTTCTCCAATAAACCTTAGGTTTTTGGGAGCCCAAAGATTGCATCACAACTCAAGGGCAGTGCTTATTGACTCAATTTTCCATCCTTCAACACATTTCAGTCTTGGAAGCGTCCTGAACTGTGGTCTTGCATTTTGCTTTGCTTTTACAATCTTTATTTAAAAATCCATTCTAATTGCAATTTGATTAAAAAAAGAGTCAATGATGCGATGATTATTGGTTTTACTGAAACATTTTGTAGTTTGAGTGAATCAGCAACTTTTTATATTACAAAATCAATAACTACTGATTGCTCATTTCAAAGTTGATGAACAAATGTACAAAAAGGCACGAAGCCCTATAAATGATTAAAACAAATGTCTCAGATGAGTATCAAGAACATTTCTATTTTGTCTGCATTTTCTTTAGATTTGGCAAGGAAGTAGGCTCTTTTCAAAGTTCAAAGTACATTCATTATCAATGTATGTGTGTACAACATTGAGATTTGTCTTCTTACTAGCAGCCATAAAGTAAAGGTACACAATAGAAACCATTAAAAATAAACCCAGACAACAAACGCAGTCAAACATCCAATGTGCGGGGGGGGGGGGGGGGGGGGGGAAGGAAAAAATCACGCAAACAATAAAAAAGTAAAGGAGTAACACAGAAAATATTAACCGCAGAGTTCCTGAGAGTGAGTCCACAGCCATGGAGCCAGTTCAGTACTGAGGCGAGTAAGGCTGCTCCAGGGGCCTGATGGCTGCAGGCCATAGCCTCCGAGCCAGTTCAGCAGTGACATGAGTGCTGAGGGTTACAGGCTACAGCTGCAAAGTCAGTTCAGTGCTGAAGCAAGTAAACCTTGTGGAGTATTGAGCTGTTTGTCCATTTCCCTTGGCCTTGATGCTTTGATCAAATTGTGTAAATAGTTTTTAAAAACTCAGCAAAAAAAACATAGAACATAAACTACATCCTATGCTGGTGCTGGAAGCATGGTGACATTTGCAGACGACGCAGCATAATCCTCCCTGATTTGATTCACTCCACTACTGATTCGTTGATGTAGACCGGTTCACCCTTCTGAAATAAACAATCAGCTTAGTTTTGCTGACATTTGTTGAGAGTTTATCATCACAGCACCACTCAGCCAGCTATTTCATGTGTCCTGTGGAGGGGGAGTGTATCTTATTTTGATGTTGTTGACAGTCACTTTTGTTGTGATTGGTTAGTTTAGAAACTGAGGCTGCTTTTCTCATTGGTTAGCTGCCTGGTGTCCTGTTTCAAATATCCTGGGTATATAGGAAGCACATGTGGGAGGTTCTGGCTCTCTTTCTTTGTTTAAGGCAAGGATGCACGTGACCATTGGTAAAGTATGCTCTGTGCATAACTTTATCTTAGTATGTTTGTTGTATATTCAGCTTTGTAGTGTCTGGAACTTGGGGAACATGAATGCTTGGTCAAATTTTTACTGTTTTGTAAATAAATGTGTAATATACCTATTCGAAATCAGTGCATTTTCTGTCTCACTTGCTAGAACCATACACCTGATTCAACATTACATTATGTCACTCAGGTAAGCTGACTCATTCCCACCTGTGGTTTGTCCCACAACATTAATGTTGTTGATGAATTTTAAGATGCCTTTGGAGCAGAGTACCATGAAAATCAACTTTTCTTAGCTTTTTGGGCAAGCACTGCTTTCTTAGATAATCCTCTTCCATCTTATTTACCCCAGTAAAATCATTAATAACTAAATGAACAAACTTCATGCAGGTAATAATTTTTCCTTCCTGTCACTTCTGATAGCTCAGAAAATAAAACTTTTCAGGTATCACTCTACAACATATTGGCTTGAGTTATAATGCCCTGTGACAGGGTCTGAATACGTATTGTGACTTCTGATATATCTGGAAACAAAATTCTCCAGTGATTGGCATTATATAACAATTAGAATGCAATGTATTAGACAAATATAAATATGTTTGTGAACTGGCCTCTGGTACCTCATTATAAACGCAGCATGTTTTTCATAGTCACAGAGCTGTACAGCGTGGAAATAAGCCTTTCAGCCCTACTATGCTGGCCAAATTGTCTGCCAGAGCTAGTCTCACCTGCCTGCATTGAACCCATATCTCACAAAGTATTTCCTATCCACGTATCTGTCTAAATGTTTTTTTTTTAAATGATATAGTTATATCCATCTCCAGATCTTCCTCTGGGAGCTTGTTCCATATACCCACCATCTGGTGTGTGAAAAAATTGCCCCTCCAGTCCTATTTAAAGCTCTACTCTTTCTCCTTAAATGCCCACTAGTTTTGAACCCTTGTACCCTTGGAAAAAGACTGTGGCCATGCACCTTATGCCTCAGGTCAGCCTCAGGTCCCCTATCATTTGAATTCTGGTGTTGCATAGCTTCAGCCTGCTATGCTACAAGAAAAAAATATCCCAGCCTACCTAACATCTCTGCATAACTCAAGCTCTCCAGTCTTGTAACATCCTTGGAAATCTTTTATACATCATTTCCTGCTTAAAACATCCTTCCTATAACTTGGTGACCTTAGCTACACACAGAACTGCAAATGTGATCTCACCTAGGATTTGTTCAATTAAAATATACTTCATCGTACACCACTAAAACCATAGTAGCAGATTGATGGTTTGAAATAAGGTTCTGATGGATTGAAATATCCCCTTGAAATTTTGGATTAGAATGTACACTGTCATTTAAATGAGTAAACTCCTTTCTATGGTGAAGAAGTAGTTGAAGGTCTGTACAGAAAGCTGATAATTATCATAATTCTGAATAAGATCACTTTCTCAAGGTGGTAAACTATAATATCTAAAAATACTACTCATTAAATAATACTGTACAGTGATTAAAATCATCAATAGCATGGAAGGGCAACTAGTTCTCTGCTGTCCTTTATTCACTCCTCATCATTCAATCAGCTTCTTATTCCAAGAAAGCACCTGGTTATTTCTTGGATTCATAATCTGTCTTTATTTTAATGATCCTTTTAAAATTTGTATTGTAGTTTACTATCTGGTTTAAAATCATGCCTCTCGTTGTTCAGTTGAATTTTTATTGTATTGTTTTATACTCTGTCACATAAAGCAGAGATACAGGGTACATAATAATTGTGAGAATAAATGTCAAGAGATTTAAATTCAAAGAGTTTTAATTAACTATTGAGATATTAATAAATGTTTTTTTCATTCAGAAAGTTTTTACAATGATAGAAAATTGTATCAGGCACTTAAGAAAATCAGTATTGGTCTTAATTAACGTATTTCTGCTTTCCAATTTGAAAATTCATTTTTAATTTAGTTACCAAGGAATATACATTCTCAGTGCCAATATTACAGAGATTTCGTGGAGGACAACTTAGTAGTTGAGAAGAGGTTTCATCACATAAGTCATCATTACCAAATCAATATGGATTAATGTTCATATCTTAACTAATTTAAAACCTGAATTGTAAAGGTTGATACTGTAGTACTGATATGGACAGGAGATCTGAAAACAGAATTTCATCAACAACTTGATGTAGTAATTTTAAACTGATGAAAATATACATGACAATTTCATAGATATTTTCAAACAGCTGTTGAAGCATTGCCTATAACTATTAAATGTTTTCATTAATAGGTTGTAGAGTTTGTCAAGAGCTTATGATCTCTATTAGCAATTTAGAGATAGCTTTTCAGATATATATTTCCAGATAACTGAGTCTCAATTGATTTTGCATTATTTAATACATAATAGAAATTTATTGTCTGTTCCCAAATTCCAAGGTCTTATTCAAGTTTATACACAGCATGTGTAAGGACATAATGTATCATGTGATGTGTATGGCAGCTCTAGACATCACATATGATGAAGAAATTGAGGCAAATTGCCTGTGGCACTTCGGTGTCAATTTAAGACAAATGTAGTGCATCATGGAAATGAAGCCAACTTTGTAATAGTGAGATACTATATTAATTAAAAATCAATAGCAAATATATATTGAGGCTGAACCTAAATCTGCTTTTCCAAACATGAAATTGTGTTGTGGTTGAGGAGTCAGGGAATTGAGATGGAAGTTTTCCAGCAAGTTTATTTTCCGGTCTCAACCAGATGATCCTTGACTCCGTACAGCTAGGCCAGTGTGTGGAGCAGTTGGCAACAGTGGGGATTGGATTGGGAGATGGAAAAGAAAAGAGGGATAATGAATGGAAAGCTCAATACTTGCCAACCCATCCTACTTGAGTTGCACCCCTTGCTTATTAATCTTTCAGTTGCACTGTCAAGGTCCCAGGGAAGTCTGTGGCGTAGAATGCTATGTGCATTGTTTATATTTCTGCCTCTCCTTGGCATCTTCTCACACAGCAGAGTGTATCCTTCCCTGCTGAGTAAATGTGTTGAATTTAAATTCAGCCATGGACAAAGCTGCCCTGCAGGCAGTTGTCATTAAGCCAGTAAGGAGCTCTGAACTGAGATTGGAGCTGGTTCAGGTCTGAACAGCAAAAACGGCCTTGCACTTAATGAAGGGATCATCGTTTACTTAAAGAGAAGCAAGAGACTGCAGATGCTGGAATCTGGAGCAACAGATAATCTGCTGGAGGAACTCAGCAGGTCAGGCAGCATCCATGGAAATGAACAAACAGTTGATGTTTCAGGCTGAAACCCTTCTTCACCATACGTGAGGGAGAAAGGAATTATCACCATTTTGGGTCAAAACCCTGCATCAGCACAAAAAGTGAAGACTTGGTAATGTTTCCTCTCTAGTTTCAATCCTGATGCAGAGTTTTGACCTGAAATGTTGACAAATAAGTTACTTATAGTTATGTCAAGGATTTACTTGGAAAACAACATGTCGTGTTCTCCAATTTGCCTACCATCACAACAGGCCAACAGCAGATGCTCATTGGCTCTTTACTCAACCCAGGAACATTTGGACGGTGAGAATGCATATATTTTTTTTCTTTTTTGTATTTGCACAGTTTGTTGTCTTTTGCACATTGGTTGTTTGTCCATCCCATTGGATGTGGTCCTTCTTTTATCTACTATGAATGCTGGCAAGCAAATGAATCTCAGGGTCGTATAAAGTCACATATATTTACTTTGATAATAAACTTACTTTGAACTTTGAAGCAATAAGGGAAAATATTACCAGCTCAGGGAATTCATCGCAAGTTTGCCAGGAGTTCAATAGGTTCAATTCAGTGTCAGAGAAATGTATACAATATACATCCTGAAATTCTTTTTCTTCGCAAATATGAAAACAGAGGAGTGCCCCAAAGAATGGATGACAGTTAAATGTTGTAAACCCGAAAGCTTCCTCCAACTCTCCCGTCCCATGCTTAAGCATCAGCAAACCTACGACGTCCCCCACCAGCAAAAAAGCAACAGTACCCTCCACTGAGCACTCAAGCGTGCAGCAAAGCATCAATAAAGACACAGACTTGCAGCACCCCAAAGACTACCCATTCACCTGGTAATTCAACATACCACAGGCTCTCTCTCTCTGTCCCCCTAATAAGGGAAAAAGAGGTGACCCCGTTTCACAGCGAGAGGGGAGACATAATAAAACAAATCACCGATTTATGGTGTTAAAAGTCTGTTACGTCACTTTGTCCAAGCTCTGTGCCCAAAGATCTCAGGCCTCTGGGCAAAGCAGTCAGCTCGCTGCTTTCGATCTTCTGTGTACTCCCACGACATACCAGTTTTCTGTGGCAGCTTCGACCTCAAATCCGCCCGCCTCCAGAGCCACGGAAATCCGGCATCCTGAAGGCACACTAGTCTTCAAGGCCGCGTCCTTGGCATATAGAAAAAACAGCCAGTTATGATGCCCTGAGAGCAGGTCCCATTCCCGCAAAGAACCAAAGTCAACATGTAGTGTTCCAGTTGCAACCTGTCCAAGGATCAATATATTCAGAGAGTTTCAGAGCAAGTATTCAATGAGATTTACTGTAGCTGGACTGTCCTACCTGTAGCGATGAAGATTACTTGACCATCAACTTCAGATCATTCCTGCTGTATTACCAGTGTGAAAGACTCACTCTACTCAAGGAGAGGGGAATTTGTGTTCTTACTCAAGTTGAAAGCAGCCATCCTGAAGTGTGGATTTGCTCAACTAACAAGCTTTTTGAAGACTCGGGGAGTACACATTTGGAACTAAGAACCCCATATTTTCAGCAAAATAACTATGACTTCCTGGAAGTGTGATTTGTGTGTGATCACCTTCAGAAGATTCTCATGACTGTTGCCATTCATCCAGTGACTCATTCAGTCCACTTGGCTCACCTTGATTCAGCTGCTGTGCTAGAATGATTAGTCTGTAGGGGAAGAGTTTCACTGTGTTCAAATAATCCAATATGTGGAGGTGAGCAGAAATAATTTTGTTAACACATTCTGTTAGGTGGGAAGGGTAGATACAAGTCTCCACCAAAGGAGGTATAAAGCGCTCTTTCCCTCTGCTAGTCTGCAGGTCACCCTTGCCAAGAAGTAGCACCTGCTTAGCTCCTCCCCCCACCAATCAGAGTTGCATGAAGCCATGGGAGCAGATGGTGATGGTCGTATGAGCAGTTGGTGTATATCACAAGTCCTGGTTATGCCAACACTGATGCCAGGCAGACAATCTTTGAAGAGTATTGATAATGACACAGGTCACCTATCTTGTAAAGACACTGCCCAGCAGAAGGCATTGGCAAACCACTTCTGTACAAAAATTCAGAAGCACCATGATTGCCCACATCATACAACACGGCACATAATAAACGGACATATTCACAGCGAGGGAAGATTTCCTTCCACAAAAACTGTTGCAGTACATAATGATAATTTGATTCTTATAACAAAATACAACAAATACAATGAATATATTGGGTATTATTTTCCAAGGTGTAGAAAGTGAAATTCTGTTCCTAGCCAAGAAGAGGGGATTTTGCACTGTGAAATTTATAGTAACAAAGTCATTAAAGTTTGCTTTGGAGAGATGGGAAGTTTGAGTCATACAGACTGAAAGCAGGTCTTTCAGCCCATACCATTCATGAATTCCATGCTTCCTCTTCCATCCCCTTCATCTTGCACACTTCCTTCCTAGCCACTGCTCCACCCTATACCGGGCAATCCAATGTGGCTGAACAGACAGCAATAAAAGTCAGGATGGAATGCCATTCCCTGGAGCTCTGAGGCAGCAGCACTAACTGTTCCACTACTGCTTTGGTAACAACTCTGAGAGCAAAGCTTTGTAAAATAGAGATCAAAGCTGAAGAAGCATTTATTGAAGCATGGTTGAATTCTGAGCTTCCTGAAGTCAGCCACTTTAATTCTGCATTCCACATATTTATACCCTCCTGCAAAGTTTTAACAAAGCCCAAGATAAGCTTGAGGAACAATACCTTATGCTTTCTTGGCAGAATAAAGTCTATTAAGATTTGATAGTGAATTCTACAACTTTAGAATACGGTCAGCCCTCCTTATCCGTAAATTCCGCATGCGCGAATTCAACCAACCGCGAATTTGGAAAACCCGGACGTGCTCTTCCAGCACTTGATGTTCGAGCATGTACAGACATTTTTTTCTTGTCATTATTCCCTAAACAATGCAGTATAACAACTATTTTACATAACATTTACATTGTATTAGGTATTATAAGTAATCTAGAGATGATTTAAAGTATACGGGAGGATGTGCGTGGGTTATCGTGGATCGTGATTGAAAAAAATTAGAAGTTCTCTTACTAAGTAAGTCGGATCAGGTACATCTGGCATTATTTAGTGTCAGTCAAACGTTTGTCTTAGTATATAGTATATATGTTACCTTTCTATGCATATAAAACACTTAAGAACGTATGTTTCAGCGCCGGGCTCGGGAACGGAAGTTCTCGGGACTCAGGACAGATCGCTCCCGAGTGCACTCTCCACTGTGCCGGGTTGATGTGGAGGATCAAAAACCCAAAACCCAATAATTAAACCACTGTGTTGCTTAGTAATAGTTGTAGCTTTCATCGGGGCAGAGCCTTTCTCACTTTATCCTTTAAAATTGTTCCGATCGTTGACCGATTGTAGCCTAACGCTTTTCCAATGACCAATGGCATTTCACCTCTTTCTGATCGCTTTATTATTTCCACTTTTTTTTTCAACCGTGTTCATGATTATTTTCGCGAACAGAAACACTGCGGATTTAGATCTCTGCCGCCGAGTCCTAATATCCACCGCACTGAGACAGGTTAAATAACATGTGGGTTTCTGCCGCCGAGTCCTAATGTCCACCGCACTGAGACAGGTTAAATAACATGTGGGTTTCTGCTGGGTCCTAATATCCACCGCACTGAGACAGGTTAAATAACATGTGGGTTTCTGCTGGATCCTAATATCCACCGCACTGAGACAGGTTAAATAACATGTGGGTTTCTGCTGGGTCCTAATATCCACCGCACTGAGACAGGTTAAATAACATGTGGGTTTCTGCTGAGTCCTAATATCCACCGCACTGAGACAGGTTAAATAACATGTGGGTTTCTGCTGGGTCCTAATATCCACCGCACTGAGACAGGTTAAATAACATGTGGGTTTCTGCTGAGTCCTAATATCCACCGCACTGAGACAGGTTAAATAACATGTGGGTTTCTGCTGGATCCTAATATCCACCGCACTGAGACAGGTTAAATAACATGTGGGTTTCTGCTGGATCCTAATATCCACCGCACTGAGACAGGTTAAATAACATGTGGGTTTCTGCTGGGTCCTAATATCCACCGCACTGAGACAGGTTAAATAACATGTGGGTTTCTGCTGCATCCTAAGGTCCAGCGCATTGAGACAGGTTGAATAAGCGACTTGAGCATCGGCAAATTTTGGTATCCGCGGGGGGTCCCAGAACCAATCTTCCACGGATAAGGAGGGCCGACTGTACTCAACTTCTCTCTTTCCATTAGTTCTCAGCCAGTATTACAGCTCTGCGATTTTCCATTTTCTCATTAATTTGCCTTTGGTCTTGCTCTCTAACTTACTTCATTTTATGGATTTAATGAGTAACACCCGAGTTCACCCTTTCGAATTGCCCCTGTTTGATCCATCAATAAGATGGCCTCATTTATAGCAAGCCTGGATTCACTCTGTTGAATATATTTCCTTGTTCTATCCATCCTTCCCTCACTCTCTCCACAACAGCATTAACTTACTTTGAACATTCTTAAGTTTTGATCAAGGGTCTTTGGCCTCAATTGTTAACTCTGTTTCCCCTTCCAGAGGCACTGCCTGACCGGCTCTGCATTTCCAACACTTCAGATAGCTCGCATCGGCAAATAATTTTGATTCCTGTTGTTGGGAATATGAACATTTATCAGTAATGCTGGAAAAATCACATCCAAAGATGTTGGAAATCTCATATAAGGGGGAATTATAGAAATACTTTTCAGGTGAGCCAGTAGCTGCAGAGAGGGAAAACTTAGGGGTAGAGACAAGGTGAATGGAAGTATCTTCCTACATCCTTTTTAATCTCTGCAGTAAATTTACTAGCACATCTTTCTTGTAAAAAATGTGGTGTCCCCGAATTGTTCACAGTACTCTGGAGTGCGTATTGAGTGCTTTACACAGTTCTTGCATGAATTCCCTGATCTGAAGTTCTGTGTGCCTTAAAATATAAGTGTATGTTTTATACATGAAGTCTCTCTGAATATAGGTAGGGGTATTTAACTTAGCTATTGTAACTTAACTAATGCTACTTAACTATTAGACTGAACTAGTAACCAGATTCATGCTTGTGTGTTGAAGTGTGAGTTTGTGTGTTAGTGTGTGGTTGTGTGCATGTACATGTCTGTATGGATGTGGGTTTAATCAGTTGTGTGTTAATGTGAGTAAATGTGTTTGTTTGCTTCAGGCTTTTCACTGTAGATCAGAGTTCAGATCAGTTGAAAGAGGTTTCTAAACTATTTCCTGTAGAGACTGAAAACAAGTCAGGTTACATGTTGTCTTTTTTTCATTGGTTTGCTCATAGTGTACCGTGATCAAGTTTCCTTTGTATCTTTCCAAGCTTTCTGTCGTGATCCATATTTACTGTTACATTTGCAATGCAGGAGGAACTAAACAGGTCAGGCAGCATCCATAGATGGTACCAAACAGATGACGTTTCAGGCCGAGACCCTTCTTCAGGAGACATGCAGTATATAGAGAGGATAACAGACAGTTGATGTTTTGGACTGAGACCCTTTTTCAGGAGTCATGCAGTATCTAGAGAGGATAACAGACAGTTGATGTTTTGGACTGAGACCCTTTTTCAGGAGTCCAGATGATTCAGCATCTGCGGAATCTGCAGTGATATTTGACTAGTAGTGCAAAGATATTGTTTGTTGAAGCATTAGGTGTTTGCTTAACTAATTCATTATGGTTTATATGTAATAGTACGTCAATGACATATGTCATCACACCACCGCATTATATGTGTGCAAATTGCTTAAAGTAAAAACAAAACTAAGACATGTTCTTTTGGGCTCCCTTCTTTTTCTTACAATTAGTTTAAAATATTAGAGATACAAAAAAAACCCAGTGGCGGCGAGTTTTCTGTAAAAGAACTCGAGACGACTACCTACTTGTTGAAGCGCAGCAAGAAACTGCCGAGTAAAAAAAAAAACAGCACAGCATATGTTCTTCTGAAGGTTCAGACACAGCTGAGTTTAAACAGAAAAGGGAGAAAATAGACAAGTTCACAGGTTCATAAACTGTGAGTATGGGTGATAATAACAAAAGAAGCAGAACTGGTTGGCTACATCAGGAAGATTGAAGTGTGTGATTACACAACGGATAACTGGATTTTGTATACTGAGTGAATTGAGCAATTTAAACGCTAGGCCAGATGTCTGAAAAGGCCAAGGTGTTGGTGCCAGAGGCAAGGGTGGAGCCAGCTCTGCTCCACAATGTTTTACTCTGCTCTCCTTAGCATTGAGGCTGAGGCTATGTTGTGCCCTGTCTGCACTGGGCTTAATGTCTGCGAGCTTCATGGTGATTTGCCTCTGAGTGATGGATTGAGAGTGAGCCTATGGGCTACTCCAGTTACTCCCAGCTTCGGGTTTATGGACTCAGTTTTGCTGTGAATGCTGATGCTTGCCTTATTGGCTGCATGATTTGATTTGATTTGATTTTTTTTCTCTCTGCACATTGCATGTTAGTCTTTATTTCTAAATTGAGTTCTTCTGGGTTTCTTGTTTTGTGGCTGCCTGTAAGCCAGTGAGTCTCAAGGTTGTATAATTGATATATACTTTGATAATAAAATGTACTTTTGAACAGTATTGTAAAGCAAATGAAATTGTTGATGAGAAATGAATGCCAATTTTGCCAAGAGCATTGGATTAAAAGGTCTAACTTTTCAAACCAAGCCAGCTGAACTGAGCTTTGCTGATATCATGAAAATAATGAAGGAAGATTTAGAACTGAAACCATTGATGATTGCAGAATGCTTTAGGTTTCATAAGTGGAATCAAAAGGAAGGGAGTCCATTTCAGTGTACGTGGCTGAATTGCAGAGATTGTCTAAGAATTGTCTGTTCAATGGTGGGCTTAATGATGCACAGAGGGATTGTTGAGTTTGTGGAATCTTACAAGGTTAAAAAATGACTTCTAACTGAAGCACAATTTACATTTAATAGAGCAGTTGAAATAGTTGTATCAATGCAGACAGCAGACAGAAACACATTTGCAGTCAGCATTGAAAGTGAGCTTGAACAAAATTGGAGCATCTAGACGAAGACCCGCGTGACTGAAAAAAATTCTGTTACTATTGTGACAGAGGTTGACATACTGTACACCAGACCAACGCAGGCTTAAAGGCAAAACTTGCAGAAAATGCAACAAAGTAGGACACATACAAACAGCATGTCAGGCAGACTAAATAAATGGACTGCACAGTGAAGAGAAGAAGATAAAATGTCAAGTTGCAATTTCAAAATGACCACTAATCTGCATGCGGTTGATGAAAAATCTGATAAAAATGAGAGTGACACAGGACTCAGTAGCCTTGAGCTTTACAATCTGAAAACTAACATAAGGAAAGCAATATGACTTACACCAGAAGTGAATGGCAAATTAATTAAAATGGAATTGGACATTGGCTCGGCTGTTTCAGTCATTCCACAAAATGAGTTTGAACGGCATTTCAAAGATACTAAACTGAAGCTTGCAGTTAACCAACTAAGAACTTATACTAGAGAAAAGATAACTCCTGTGGAAATGACATTGGTAACAGTGAAGTACAACAGGCAATAAGCCATGTTGGGCTTGTATGTGGTATAAACAGGAGGGCCAGCATTTTGGCATTATGATTGACTGAGACAATTACAACTTGATTGGAAATCTATCCATGTGCATCACTTGCAATAGAATCAACTGAAAGTGAATTAAGATGGTGCCACAGAAGTTCAAGGATGGCATTGGAAAACTCAAATTATCAAGGGTAAAATAGTGCTAAATGAAAATAACACACTCAAGTTTTACAAAGCCCATCCTGTTCCTTATACCATCTTTGATAAAGTAGCCAATGAGCTAGATTACATGGATGCTGAAGGAATTCTTTTCAAGGTTGAGTGGAGCCCATGGGCAATGCCAGTGGTCCCAGGAGCAAAGATCAACAGGCCTGTTAGGAACTGTGATGATGCTAAGATCACCATTCCTACAAGAGTTATCTTCTACAATCACGCAGACCCTCAGATTGTTTCATCGCCACAAGACTCACCTGCCAGGTGAAGTGATCTTTTTCTCAGGAAAGACATTATTTCACAAGAGTAAGAAAGCCTCCACAACGATTAAATCTTTAGGTCTGATTGGGACAATTGAAAACATACTACGCCGTGGATGTCTGTATAATCGTTGTATTATATAGTACCCTGTGTGTGTATATATGTATACAAGTTGAGATGCATTCTTTATTGAGTTGGAGTTTATAGCTACAGTAAGTAGAGAGCAGTGTTGTGTATTTATTATTTCAGTTTTATTTGAGTAATATTGTAACTATGTTGTTTGTTTAAGTAATTCATTATGGGTTATATGTAATAGTATGTGAATGGATATGTCATTACACCACTATTATGTCAGACATGCGTGCATTGCTTAAAGTAAAAAACAAAGTTAGATAAGTTATTGAAGACAGCCTTGTTTTTATTTCGACTACTTTTATGTTTTGGAGTTGTAAAACATAATATTTACCTTAATAGTTGTCTGCTGCTCAGACTGTTATCATACTTGTTATCTGAGGTATTGTGGCAACAGTGAAGTGTGCAAGAATGTATGTCCAGGAGTTGAATATGTGAAAAGGAAAGGAAGATGTAGATGAGTGAAGTAGTGGTGTGTGTAATTGATATGGTAAAGTGTGAGCACAAGATTATAGAAAATTATGAAAATAGGTCAGCTATATCACATTCCAGTAAGGATATTAAACCTCAAGAACATAAAAGCTTGGCTGTGGTAAGGCTAGTATTTAAAAAATCTCAAACCAAACCTCAAGCAGTCTTGATATTATGTACTGGAGATGAAAAATGAACCAGGTCATACAGACAAGTATTTTAAATTCATACAGCTCCATTTAAAAAATATTTTACTTTTAAGTCATGTTGGACAATTTCCTTGGGCTTGAGATGACAGCAATTAAAGGTAGACAAGCAATGTTCAATACCAATGGTAAATGCTTTTACATAATTGCATAAGGGTTGCTTGTAGGCCAGGAGAAGCAGAAGTAGTTCCTCTAGACGTGACAAACTTTCCCAAGTTATGCATTCACTCTGTCCAATCTGCACTCCTTTGATTTGTGGCTTAGTCTCCTTTACAGTCTGCCTGCTCTGTGACTGGACCCTTCCTGCATTCTCATCTTCCCCTGCTATTTGTTTCTCAGAGTAGCATCTCCGTCGCCTTGGTGACGTTTCCTACTTGAAGCACTGACCAAATATCTGCTACGTCCTTTTGCTCCATACTTTCTGCCAAAGAGCCAGTTGATCTGGTTTTCTTCTGGCATTTAACGTGTAGTCTTGATTGGAATCACTACCTCCAAATTATGCTCCTTGGAATTTTTTAAAAAAAAATTTCTTCATCTTCCACTTTAATGTTTCTCTGTTCATTTTCCCTAAATAGTGCCAATGATCACTATAGCATAGAGCGGGCTCTTCAGCATATCTAGACCATGCCAAACAATTAATCTGCCTAGTCCCATTGACCTGCTCCTGAACCAGAGTCCTCCTAGACTTCCCATCCATGTACCTATCCAAATTTCTCTTAAATGTTGAAATCGAACCTGCATCTACCACTTCCGCTGGCAGCCCTTTCACACTCTTACCACCTTCTGAGTTTCCCCTGATGGTCCCCTTAAACAGTCCTAACTTATTCAACGTTTCCCTATAATTCAGGTCCTCAAGTCATGGTAACATCCTTGTAAATTTTCTTTGCAGTCTTTTAATCTTAGTGAAATCTTGCCTCCAAGTAGGCAACCAGAATTGTACATAATGCTCCAAATTAGGTCTTAACAATGTCTTACACAATTTCAACACCTCAACTCCTTATTCAATACGTTGATTTATGAAGGCCAATGTGCCAAAAACTTCTTTCTGTTCTATCACACTCCTCAGTGCCCTACCGCTCACTGTGGAAGTCCGACCCTTGTTTGTCTTCCCAAAGTGCAACACCTCACAGTTGTCCACACTAAATTCTATCTGCCATTTTACAGTCCATTTTTCCAGCTGGTCTTGGTCCTGCTGCAAGATTTGGTAGTGTTCCTCGCTGTGCACTTTACCTCTAATCTTGGTGTCATCTGCATATCTTCTAATCCATTTTAACATATGATATTTTTCCTGTTGAGTAATGCCACCCCTCCTCTCTTAATCCTATTACCTCTAATGTAATGGAACCCTGGAACACTGAGCTGCCAGTCCTGTCCCTCCTGCAACTAATATTCACTCATGGCTACAATATCATAATTCTATGTGGTGATCCATGCCTGAAACTCATCTGCCTTTCCTACATTACTCCTTGCATTGAAGTATGCACAACTCAGAACATTAGTCCCATCATGCTCAATCTTTCAATTCCTGACTGTGATTAGGCTTAACAACATCTTTCCTCTCAAACACTTCACTATCTGCTCTGATACTGTGGTTCCCATCTCCCTGCAACTCTAGTTTAAAATCCCTGTGAAGCACTGGCAAGCCTTCCAGCAAAGATATTTGTCCTCCTCCAGCTCAGGTGCAAACTGTCCCTTCTGTGCGGGTTCCATCTTCCCTAGAAGAGAGTCCGATGATCCAAAGATCTGAAGCCCTCTCTCGTGCAGCATCTCCTTAGCAACATGCTATACTGTATGATGTTCCTATTTCTGGCCTCATTAGTATGTGACATAGGTAGCAATCTTGAGATCAGAACCCTGGTGGTGCTGTCCTTTAACTTAGCACCTAACTCCTTGAACTCACTTTGCAGGAATTCAACATCCTTCCTACCCATGTCATCAGTACTGAAGTGGATTATGACCACTGGCTGCTCACCCTCCCACTTACAAATGCTGTGGACTCGATCTGAGATGTCCCTGACCCTGGCACCCAGGAGGCAACATACCATTCGGGAATCTCATTCTTGTCCACGTTATGAATCTCCTAACTAATGAATCCCCTGTCACTACATCTTGCCTCTCCTCCCCCTTACCTTCTGAGCTGGACTCAGTGCAGGAGAACTGACTGCTGTGGCTTTCTTCTGCTAAGTCATCCCTCCAACAGTATCCAAAGCAATATACCTGTTGCTGAGGGAATGGCCACAGGGGTACCCTGCACTGACTGCCTATCTTCCGTCCCCTTCCTAATAGTCACCCAGTTGTTTGTATCCTGCAGCTTGAGTGTAAGCAGCTCCCTGTATGTCTGTTGATCAACCCCGCAGCTTCCCGTATAATCTGGAGCTCCAGCTCCAGTTCATTAACATGGCCTGAAAGAAGCTGCAGCTTCTCCCAGCCTTCCCACATCCTTCAGGAGAAGCATTCCGCTATCCTGCATGGCATACCCCCTGCTCTAACTGTTGAATAAAAAAGAAAGTAAAATTAAATGGAAAAACCTGCCTATAGCTTCTACTTCTCCTTGCTGATGCCTTTATGAACCGAATCCTGAACTTCTCACTCTAACACTGACCCACTCTCACAATGGCTACTCCACTTAAAACTAACTTGTATTTTTTGGCATTTGCCAAGAGCCTAATTATGCACAACCCAACATGTCCTCAGGAAATGTGGCACACAGAATGTCTCGACTCACCTGCTTGCTTCTGTTGAAATCTTTCTTGAGCTACACAATCCAATGACTCCTCCGGAACTGTGATGTGCAGAATGGCTTGACCCCCACTGACCTCTTGAAATCTCTCTCCCACCTTCACACCTCTCTTCAGAAAGTGTGGTGCACAGGATCGGGAACTGTGGGCAGAAATAATCTTCTGATTTTTGGGCTTTTTATGGGATGTCAGAGCTGAGTTTTTTTTTTACACAGAGATTGATGGGTGACTGGGACGTCCTACCAGGAATGAATGTGGAAGCAGATACATTAGGGACATTTAAGAAACTTAGAATGGCACATTAATGAGAGAAAATTGGAGAGGTATGTAGGACGGAAGGGTAGATTGATCTTAGAAGAGGTTAAAGGTTCACAGTGGGTTTGTACTGCGCTGTGATGTTTTATGTTCTCTGGAGTAAGTTTTCTTTCTTGTGTTTTTCACATTATCTCTGTTTGACCTTTTAAATCTGCATCCACATTACTCCTTTAAACGTTTCCTCCTGTTTTGTTTTAGTGTTTCTCTGTATCTGGTAGATCATGGTACCTCACAAGTAGAAAATTTCCTTATTATTACTTACATACATATGTACAGTACATCTGAGACAGGTCTGGCGCGCCTTTTTGTCTGGTACGCTTTCTTATAAGCATGGTTGTGTTTCAAAAGTAAAATTAGAGATGTCAAGAGAAGCAGTTATTAAGAATGCACAGCACAATTGCCCAGGAGCGGAAAATATCTTATTCATTCAAGAGTTACAATGGGGGCAATATTCTATCCGCAAACCTGGTGGGGAGCCTTGTCTGCCTGTAGTGTGTATGAGTAATTCATGCATTTATTGCTCATTATTTTCTGACCATTTATTGACCGTGGCAGTAGGAGGTCAGAACATTGATCCAAACATCCTGGGAGTATGTACAGTAATTGCTGGGTTTTTTTTTTCAAAGAAAAATAAGGCTCTCCCTTGAAATTTGCTTTGTTTACAGTCTGCAAGATTCTCTTACCCAAGGATTACATGTTCTGCATTTACTTAAAGGAAATGGACAGTGTATCTTAAGGAACATGGGGAACAATGAAAAACATCAATAACATTAAAGTGTGAATAACCTGATTAGCTACTGCTGTCCTTTAAAAAAGTTAAAGTATTACTGCTGCTAGAAATCTGGAAGCAATTAAGGTGTCCAGTATCTTAGACCTCAACACTTGAAAACGGGAAATATCAATTCATATTCTCTCTTCACTGATGTTATTTGTTTTTTCAGTCTTTCCACATGTTTTTATTTTCTCACATTAATTATTGTAAGCAGTGTCAGTGGATGTGCCAAAATGTTCTGATCTATACATAAGATTTGTGCAATGTTACTGACCATCATTGCCAGTAAAAATCAAAGGCAAAGGCAAGAGTGGACTTGTTGCAAGTTTCAGGATGCCCACAGATTCTGGGTTCCCGATGAATTTTAACATTTTGACACACAAAAGAGGCCCAGATAGTTTTAATGCTGCTTGAGAACTCTTCTTGGAGAGTTGTATTGCACAACATTCAGACAGAAGTATCCCTTTACAAAAAGGGCACAAATCTGCAGAAGTTGGAAATACCAAAACAAAATTTGAAAGGGTAGAAAATTCTCAGTTGGTTAGGTCAGATTTAACATTTCAGCTAGATGATCTTTTGTATACTCTTCGTTGAAGTGGGAGTGCTTTAAGATTCCATTTTAGATGGCACTACTAAAGGCAAGCGAGAGCTTACTGGTAGTTCAAAAGGCAAGAAATTTGACTATAAACATTAGTAATAACATCTTTTCTGAACTACATTATGGCAAACTCTCACTGCAAACAAAGAAGAGGTGAGCGAAGGTGAAGTGAATTCGAGGGATGAGCCATGCTGGAGCATTGCAGAATCGATGCAGATGGAATCAGAGTGATCAATTCGGAGAGGAGGAGTTGACGCTGAGGAATTTTGATGCTCCTCCAACTAACCTAGTTGCGAGGTTGGATCACTGTAAAGTGCTGAACTGATTTGGAGAGATTGAGAACGGCTTCAGGCTAAGTGGCATGGGCTAGGTCCAGCGTATTTCACTGCAGCGAGGCCCGAACCTTAATGTGAGGTGTGATCTGCTGTGTGGACAATTTAAACCCCGGCCCAGATAGACTGGCAAGGCAGAGTGTCGGGACCGGAAGCGAGGGTTGGGCTGATTTCCCTTGTTCTCCTGTGATGTCCAGTCCTCTCTCTGCAATGTTGAGGCTGTGATACTACTTTGACTGCTGTGCTTTGTGTCTGCAAGCTTCACGGCGATTTGCCCCACTAATATGATGAACTGAGACCAAGCCTTGGGCCTACTCTGGCTGCTCCAGGATTCAGACCTAAGGACTCATTTTGGTTGGGAATGCTGTTGAATTGAATTGGCTTTATTACTTACATCCTTCATATACATGAGGAGTAAAAATCTTCATGTTACATCTCTGTCTGAATGTGCAATATAGAGTATGTACAACAGGATAGTCAATATAACATAGCCATACAGTTGTGTCAGCATAGGTTAAGCAGTCTGATGGCCTGGTGGAAGAAGCTGCTTTGGAGCCCGTTGGTCCTAGCTTTTATGCTGCAGTACTGTTTCCCGGATGGGAGCAGCTGGAACAGTTTATGGTTGAGGTGACTTGGGTCCCCAGTGATCCTTTGGGCCCTTTTTACACACCTGTTTTTGTAAATGTCCTGAATAGTGGGAAGTTCACATCTACGGATGTGCTGGGCTGTTTACACCACTCTCTGCAGAGTCCTGCGATTAAGGGAGGTACAGTTCCCATGCCAGGCAGTGATGCAGTCAGTCAGGATGCTCTCAATTGTGCCCCTGTAGAAAGTTCTTAGGAATTGGTCGCCCATACCAAACTTCCTCAACCGTCTGAGGTGAAAGAGGCGCTGTTGTGCCTTTTTCACCACACAGCTTGCTTGCTTGCTTCTATTATTTGCATGATTTGTGTTTTTTTTTCTTTCCCTGCACTTTGGGTATTAGTCTTTATTTTTTTTAATTCGCTTTTTTTTTTTGGGTTTCTTGCTTTGGAGCTGCTGGAAGCAGTCTAATCTCAAGTTTGTATAATTTATACATACTTTGATAATAAATGTGCTTTGAATCTTTGAAATCAACATGGGTGGTATGAAAAGAGGATACTTTTAGATTGTGGAACAAATAGGAAATTCCTATGCATATGTAATACTGGTTCCAAAGGAACACGATTCACTTAGCAAATTTTCTCTAGCAGATAAAGAATGTATGATGTCAAAATTTGTAGAAATATTCAAGTCAAGCAGCATTAGTGGAAAGAGCAACAGTTAGCTTTTTAGGTCATGTACTTTCATGACAACCTAGTTGAACGTTCACTGTATATTAATCAATGTTAGAGGTTAGATATATGCTTACACAGACCAAGCCAAGCAGGAAATCTGACTTTTCCTGGATGATAACAACAATTGGATTAAACTCAAAAACATTTTCTGTTCTAAAATATTCCAAATATTTAACATGCTGGATGGTAATTAGTTGCCAGGAATGTAATCACTAAAGGAAATAGATATACTTCATTCCTTCTAATCTGAAGATGTATAATGATATATGCCAGGATGATTAATGATGAATGAATGATCTCAATCTGTGTCATCCATTTTCTCTGATATCTCTGAGTTGTGAAAGTCATCTTCTCAAGTATGGGAGTAGTTGTCATAGAGTTATATAGACAGAAACATAGAACATAGAACATTATATCACAATGGACCACAATGCATTACTGACCTTTTAATCAACTCTAAAATCAATCTAACCCTACACTCCTACACATCCTTCCATTTTTCCAACATCCACATATCTATCTGTTTCTTAAGTGCCCCTAACATATCTGCATATACCACCATCCCTGGCAGGGTTTTCCATGCACTCATCACTCTCTATGTAAATAATTTACCTCTGATATCACCCCTGTTCTTCTCTCCAATTACCTTAAAATTATGCCCTCTTGTATGAGAGGGGGGGAAAAAATCTCTGGCTATCCACTCTATTTATACTTCTTACCATTTTGTACTGTCATCTAGTCACCTCTCATTCTCCTGTCCAAAGAGAAAAGTTCTTGCTTGCTCAATCAATCTTCATAAGACATGCCCTCTAATCCGGGCATTCTCTTCTCTTCTACAACCTCTCTAAAACTTTCACTTCCTTCCTTTAATAAGGCAACCAGAATTGAACGCATTATTCCAAGTGTGGTCTAACCAGGATTTTATAGCGCTGAAACATTACCTCACTGTTCTTCAATCAACACTCCGACTAGCAAAGGCCAATACACCAGATGCCTTCTTAAGAACTCTGTCAACTTATGCAACAACTTCCAGAGACCAGTGGATGTAGATACTAAGGTCCCTTGTTTCTCCGAACCGCCAATAATCTTGCCATTAAATCTGTATTCTGCCTTCAAATAGACTTTCCAGAATCAATCATATTACACCTTTTTGGGTTGAGCTTCCTGCCATTTTTCAGCCCAGCTCTGCATCCTGTCAATGCCCAGTTGTAACCTACACCATCTTCCACATTGTCAACAGCCCTACCAGCCTCATGTCATCTGCAAACATACTAACCCACCCTTACACTTTCTCATCAAATAATTTATAAAAATTACAAAGAGTAGGGGTCCCAGAACAGATCCCTGTGGAACACAGCTGGTTGCCAGCCTCTAATGGGCAAACCAATTCTGTGTCCATACAGCCAGGTTTCCTTGGATCCCATGCCTCCTGACTTTCTGAATGAGCCTTCCAAATGGGAAACTTATCAAACACCTTTCTAAAATCCATATACCCCACATCCATTTCTTTACCTTTATCAATATGCTTTGTCATGTCCTCAAAGGCTTCCAGCAAGATGGCACCAGTGACCAACTGTGACATATTGCAGACAGCTTACAAAACTACTGGATACTCCTCTTCTTCTAAATATACAGTACTTCTTCTGAACTGGGATCAATTGCAGCCTGTGTTTTTGGGCTGACTGAACGATCCGAAGCTTCTGCGATCTCCTGTTGGAGTGCAGCAATGGCCGTCGCTAGGGGTGTGCACTATATCTCTACCTAATGGCAGAATATGAATCTGTGGTCGGCTCCAATATTCTGTGCCAATTATAGTGCCAAGCAAGATTAAAATCAATGAGGATGAGAGTGGAAAATGAGCGTCTGTTCAGTGACGTCTCGTTGGCTGCCGGCAGAATGTCAGGAGTCCTGCATCCCATGCTGCAAGGTTTGATTGCCTTGGAGGCTCGTGGCTGTAGACTCACTTTCAGCTGTAGTTTAATGCTTAATGTCCTCAGTGCTGAATGCACTTTACTATTTGTGTGATTTGATCAAGGTCTGCAGCCATCAACACAGTGCTGACCTAACTAACTCGGTGGCCATGGCTGTGGCCATCGGTTCCTGGACCGACTTTACTTGCCTCAGCGGCTCATGACTGTGGAGTCGCTTCTGGGACTCCACTGTTCAGTGTTTAATGTTCTGTGTGTTATTTGTTTGCTTTTATCTGTTTGCACAATTGGTTCTTTTTTCATACGTCTGATGGTCTTGCTGTGTGGGAGCTTTATTTAAAATGGGTTCTATGGTGTTTCTTTGTTTTGTGGCTGTCTGCAAGAAGATGAATCTCAAGGTTGTATACTGTATATATACTTCGGTAATTAATGTACTCTGAACTTTGAATTCAATCAGGCTTGTGCTCTTCACAAAGTTATGCTGATATCTCTAATAACACGATGTTTCTCCAAATGCTCATAAATCTTGTCTCTAAGAATCTCCTCAAATAATTCTCCCACCACTGAAGTAAGCCTCTGGTCTACTATTCCCATAATTATCCTAATCCGGTAAACAGGCTCTTAATCCCACCATATTTATACCAACCATCACATGCCTACTGATGCTAATTTTCCAGCAGTCAGCCAGTATTCCTTAATGCCATGGCATTTTAACTGCTGGTATAAATATTTCTTAAGTTGTGAGGCACCTGTCTCCACCCCGACCCCTCAGACAATGCATTCCAGGGATTCATTCTTCCCTTTTTCTGATGAAGGATCTCTGACTTGAAATGTTAGCTCTGGTTTTCTTTCCACAATTGTTTTCTGGCATGTTGAGTGTTGCTATCATTTTATGCTTTTATTTCATGTTTCCAGCATCTGCGTGTTTGTTTTGACTTTTCTTGCGTTGTTTGTATTTAATAGCATTGAGTATAGTGGTTGTGGACAAGTAGCATCCATCAACAGAGATCCTCACCATCCAGGCCATGTTCTCTTCTTGCTAATATCATCAAAGTGAAGGTACAGAGCCTCAAGAGGCTCACCACCAGGTTCAAGAACAGTTACTACCACTCAACCATCAGGCTCTTGAACAGAGGTGTTAACCGCACTCACTTGCCCATCCATTGAGATTTTCACACAATCAATGATTTCACTTTAAGGACTCTTTATCTTGTTATAGAACATATAACATAGAACAGCACAGCACATTACAGGCCCTTCGGCCCACAATGTTTTGCTGACCCTCAAACCCTGCCTTCCATATAACCCCCCACCTGAAATTCCTCCATATACCTCGCAGATTCTTGTTTCTTATTGCTTTTTATTTATATAATTTTCACTTTCTATTTATTTTATTTATATTTGCATTTTCAGAGTTGGTTATCTTCAGCACTGTAATTGAGATTTCATTGATCCTGTTATAGTTCCTATTCTATAGGTTTGCTGAGGATGCCCACAGGAAAATGAATCTCAGGGTTGCATATGGTGACATATGTGTACTTAGATAACAAAACTTATTTTAAATTTTGAACTTTGAATGCAGCTAATAGTGGGCAGACACAGCAAGTTGATTAAAATTTAGAAAAGGAAACAAGAAGTCAATGATTTGGGCTTGAGATTATTTTTAGATCGCATACTAATTGATTAACTAACTTTCTGTTTATTTCCAACATTCCATTTGCTATAAATATTATTTAGCACGCTGGGTAATCATGATAATAGGTTAATGAATAATCTATTTAAGTAAAATTAAATTTTGGTCATTTTCAGACTATTCCACTTAGTCTAATACACGGCACGCGTACCTTTATTGTAACAATAAAACTGGGCATGGTCAAAGATATGAAAAACGTGCTTTCAGTATTATTAAAATTTATTATCACATGAAGAGGTCTTTTGACCTATTGTATTTATGCTAATCAAGATATAAATGTGTAATTTAAGTGAGCTTTAAATTCACTAACTTTTTTTCTGCATCGCATTCCTTTGCAGCCAAGGGATTGGTTTTCAGTACAGAATAAACAATGTTTGTTTATACAGCAGTTTAAATGAATCTAATCTTTAGCAATCTTTTCATGTTTTTCACTATTAAGTGTTTGAATTAACAGCATGCACCTCAGATTAGAATCCTCTCCTTTCATCGTTCATACCTGTTATTTTGGAATGCTCTGAATTTTCCAGTCAGTCCGATTTCCAGTCAGAACATAGAACATTACAGCACAGGAACAGGCACTTCAGTCTGTTGTTGTGCCAAACTAATTATTCTTAATTGATTGAACTAATAGTACCAAATTAAAGTAATCCCTTCTGACTGCACATTGTCCGTATCCCTCCATTCTCTGCTTATTCGTGTGTCTATCTCAGAGCCTCTTAAATAGTCTGATTGCATCCGCCTCCACCACCAACAATGGCAGCTTATCCCAGGCAGCCAATGCTCTGTGTAAATTACTTGCCCTGCTCATCTCCTTTGAAGATTCCCTTTCTTGCCTTAAATGCATGGCCTTAAAAGTCATTAATGGGCTTAAATGCCATTGAAAGTTCATTGAATATGAAGTTTTGTCAAAGCAAAACAATGGCAAACGGTTGCTAGCAGCTTGCATTTACTGGTATCAGAGCTGGCTCATTTCTTTAGGATAGTCATGACTTCATAGTCCTTTGCATCATATGTGTTGATCTCACCATATGAAATCCCTCAATTTCTTGACAGATGAAAGAAGTTGTGAAAATGTCAATTAGTCAGTAGTACTTGGTAGGGCTCAATGCACAAATGTCAAACTTCTCCCACCGTAACCAAATGCCATTTTGCAAGATGGATGTGGGAGCCTTAGCCTGAGGTGACAGGTTTCTTTCCACTGTGATTACATTTAATGAATTGAGCCTGAACCTTTTCTGAATCAGACCTTCCATTATGCTGCAGATGATTCTTGAATTAGCTGTGGGGTACTGCATTCTGTAGATGATATTAAGACAGGACGGCATGTGCCTAAATTTACAAAACCTTTGGCCATCCAGTGTTGTCTTCACAGATTGAAATTTCTCATTGCTGATGATTTGTTGATCCCATATCATTCTTAAGGATTTTTCTGGGACACTGACAATAGAAACTCTTGTTTTTCTGGTTCTTAATAGAGTTCATGACACAAACTTCTTTACTCCATAATTAACAGGGCTGAGGCTGTATTCCTGATGAATAGACAGACAATCATGTTTAGAATGAGCATCTTCTGGTTCCAGTTTTTTGAAACAAAGTTACCAAAGGTGAGGGAGAGGTAATGTTGATTGACATATAATAAGTCAAGTACGAGTCCATTAGGAAGAGATAAGGCGAGGAAGTGGAAGTCATCTGCACTGGACAGAGGTGGTTATTAGTAGATCTTGGATGTAGCTTCAATAACCTCTAGCATACAGTGGTTTCTTTGAATAAAACAAAGTGCTCAGCAGGTCTAGAAAGTCAGAGTTAATTCACATTTTATACCTGGGATTCTTCATCAGAGCTATTTTCTTGATACTGAACGTAATGCTGAACTTGATGCATGCTGCAGAGAACTTTTTGTCAGTTACAATTCATCAGTTTGATTCAGCAGCATCTGTGAAGATCAGATCTTGAAAAGGGTATTGAGTGACATCTCATTTGCAAAATAATTATCTGATGCTCCACAAGCTACTGTTTTTGACTCAATTAGTTTCATGATTGATCTTTTTGAAAAACATACTTGTAAAAATAGTGTTAGTGTACTAATGTCATGATGTGCCTTTCTTTTTCTTTATATCCCAGTAAACAATCACACACATATTGTAATCTTTCAGTAATACAGCTGGTAAAAGGCTACCACTGGTAAATCAATTTGGATGATCTGGGATAATCTGATTTCTAATCAGAGTCATTATTTTAAGAGATTAAACCTGCTCTAAACTTAGATCAGGTGGATGAAGATGAAAATTGTCTATCTTTGATGACAATGAAATGAATTTGGATGATTTCCAAACACTTCCCAGTTGGTGTGAATTTACACTACAAAACATGCCCATAATTTGCTGCTAATTGGGCAGTCTCATTCGGTGAGACCATATGGATGGCGATGAGTGACGTAATTATCACGCTGATACAGTAAATGTTATTTCTTCTGGGCAGTCATTCATTATTCTTCTGGTGTTTGCATTCTTAAGTGATTAAGATATACAAATATGTGTTATGTATAATCATCCAGTAGATAAACTGACAGATGATATGAATGCTTGTGCAAAAATAACAAACACTGCACTGGAGTGATCAGAAAATGAAAGTGAAATTATGAAGGGAGACTTGTTTCAATCTTTGCTTAGTTTCCATAATATTAGAGGTTGGAGCTCATGTCCAATCTGCAGTACTAGTAACTGAGATGAGGAGGAATTTCTTTACACAAGAGAGTGGTGAATCTGTGAAATTCTTTGCCACAGGCAGCTGTGGAGGCCAAGACGGTATGTATATTTAAGGCAGAGCTTGATAGACTCTTGATTGGTCAGGGCATGAAGGGATACGGGGAAAAGGCAGGAGATTGGGGCTGAGAGGAAAATTGGATCCCCCATGATGAAATGGCAGAGCAGATTTGTTGGGCCAAATGGCCTAATTCTGCTCCTAAATGTTATGGTCTTATTTAAAGAAAAGCACAGCAGATCCTTTCCTGCTGCTCTTGAGAGCCCCACCATAACAGGAGGCAGTCACCTGTTAGTTCAACTCATTTCATACATCAAGAGTTGACTGGGAACACTGAATGCAGCAAAGGCTTTGGGACCAAACAACGTCCTAGCTCATGCTTTGCACTCCATACAATTGCAATTCCCACCGAAATTTTACTGGATTGTCCTTCTCACAAGTAGTATGATATCTCCTTTCTTTCTTTTTAAATCTTTTTATTAATTTTTAAGCAAACATAAATGAAACATGAATACAAAGAGTTTGAGAGTACATAGTTAATAGTTTAAGTAGGCATTCAAATATATAATAATCAATATATATAACCTCCCAAACTTACAGTATTTAAGAACAAAAGAAATAAACCCCCCCCCCAAAAGAGAAGAAAATAAAAACACTAACCAACATGGGCCATTGCATAATGTCAGATATATACAGTAGTGCCAATAACTCCGAACCTCCATCCAAATAATTAAGGATAATAAAAGTGAGGTTTAGGAAAAGACAATTTAACTCATGAAAATGTTGAATAAATGGTCTCCAAGTTTCTTCAAATTTAGCTGAAGGATCAAAAACAACACTTCTAATTTTTTCTAAGCTCAAACGACATAGTTTGAGAAAACCACTGAAATATAGTTGGAGGATTAATTTCTTTCCAATTCAATAAAATAGATCTTCTAGCCATTAATGTAACAAATGCAATCATTCTTCGAGATGAGGAGGATAAACGACTATTATCCACCATTGGTAAACCGAAAATTGCAGTAATAGGATGCGGTTGGAAATTGATATTCAGAACTATTGAAATAATACTGAAAATATCTTTCCAATAATTTTGCAAACAAGGGCAAGACCAAAACATATGGGTCAAATGATATCTCCAAAGGTCAAAGTAAATTTATTATTGAAGTACATATATATCACCACATACAACCCTGAGATTCATTTTCTTGTGGGCATTCAGAGTAAATATAAGAAACACAACAGAATGAAAGAATGACCACCACCAAAGACAACAAACTGTACAAATAAAAAGGAAAAAAAGTAAACAAGCAATAAACACTGAGAGCATAAGAGAAAGAGTTCTTGAAAATGTGTTGAGAGGTTGCTGGAGCAGTTCAATGATGGGGTGAGTGAAGATGTCTCCTCTGGTTCAGGGGCCTAATGGTTGAAGGGTAATAACTGTTCCTCAGTATGGAGCGGTGGGTCCTGAGGCACGTGTACCTTCTTTCTGATGGCAGCAGCGAGAAGAGTGCGTGGCCTGGTTCGTGGGGGTCCTTGATGATGGATGCTACTTTCCTGCGATATGCTCAGTGTAGATGTGAACACTGGTGGGGAGGGCTTTACCCCTGATGGACTGGGCCATATCCACTAGATTTTGTAGGCTCTTTGTCTAGCAGCTTATTGCCCAAAAGCCTACACGCTGATCATCTTCAAATTAATGGAAAGTGTCATCAACATTTCTTCCATGTGACATTTACTTATTTATAATCTGCTCAGCAATACCATTTTTGCTTTTCACTATGATTATTCAGTTCCAGACCACAGCCCAATGCAGATACAAACATGTACCAAAGAGCTGAATTCCAGAAGTGAGGTGAGATGTTTAAGGGGAATATGAGAGAAAACTTCTTCACTCAGAGGGTGATGAGAGTGTGGAGCAATCTGCCAACAGAAGTGCTAAGTGCAGGTTTGATTTCAAAATTTAAAATGAAATTTGGATAGGTACATGAACGGGAGGGGTATGCAGGGGTATAGACTGGGTGCAGGAGTAGACCAAATAATAATTCAGCACAGATGAGATGTGCTTAAGTGCCTGTTTCCACACTATAGTGTCTGTGACTCTAACTATATAGGAGCTACTGAAATGACATCAGGGCGGTATTAGAATCAGTGGACATGAAAGGATTCTTGGTAAAACCGATGCCACAGTGTATCTAGGGGAGAACACTCCAATGGTTGTACTTGTTCTTTGTGGTTGCAGTGTGATGAATCATCCAAGTCCAAGGATACATGGCAGGAATTCTTCAACGGAGTGTCCTTGGCCCAGTCTCGTGGCCTTCATTCCATCTTAAGATCCAAAGTGGAGTTATTCACTGATGATTGCACGAGAACACAAGAAAATAGGAGCAGGACAAGTGGCCCCACAAGCCTGCCCCACCATCCAATATGATCACATTTGTTCTGCCCCTGCGCTCATTTCTTCTTCTGTGTCAGTTCCGCATAGCCTTCAGTTCTTTAGTCGTTCAAAAATCTATCTACCTCCACTTTTAACTGCCTGTAATAAACTATTCCCTGCTAATGTTGAGGTAGAGAAATGCCGCTATATATGAGAAGAAATTCTTACACACTTTTAATGAACAAACTCCCTATCTTGTAACCATGCCCCTGGCTTTTCCACTTGTAGAAGCGTCTCAAGCTTGTTATACCATCATAGAGTTTATCATAAGATCATCATCGTTCTTCTAAACACTGAGGAATTCAGATCTGACTAATCCAACTGTTCACAAAAAGACACCGCTCTCATTCCAGCAATTAGCCTAGTGAATTTCTTCTGGACAGCTTAATACTGGTATTTCATGCCTTAAAACAGGAACCGGAATTATACATAATATCTCAAGTGTAGCCTCACCAACATCCAGTATAACCATAACAATAAATTCCTATTTCTATACTCTAAATCGAGCGTTCCCGATCTTTTTTATGTAATCGGCCCCTACCATTAACCAAGGAGTCCATGGACTCCAGGTTGGGAATCGCTGTTCTAAATTCTTTTAATAAAAGGCAAAGTGCCGTTTTTCTTTCTGTGTGCATGTTAACTTTTTATATGCCATGGATAGAAACACCTAGATCCCTCTGTACTCCACTCATTTAAAATCTCTTTCCTGTCATGATTTCTCCCCACATTGACCTCCTGTTTTCATGTCCTTCTATTTCCATCTGCTCAGAACCAGTCCAGAGCTGCTTACTTCAATAACATTCAGGGCTGATAAATGGCAAATAGCATTTGTGCCGCACAATGCCAGGCATTGACCACCTCCAAATTCAGAGGGTCCTGCTAACTACCTGTTGTTGATATTCACTTACCACTGCTGATGCCCCATCAGCCGTATTTCACAGATCACCATGACTCAATTGGACCTAGTTGGACAATTGATATAAACATTGCAGACACAAGAGCAGGTCAGAGGGTGTGAATCATCGAATGCTGAAACACTATTTACGTTTTGTACATGCACAGTTCGGGGGGGGGGGGGGGGGAGGTGTCTACGCTTGCTTGAATGAGCTTATACAATTAAGAAACTGGACACCATTCACATTCCGTTGAACTTGTGCCCCAATCTGCACTATAAAAATTTGCTTTACCACTGATGGATGGTGCCTGCATTGGAAACCAGCTGCAAAGTGCAGTTACGTGTTTCAGCTGCTGTAAATATGCTTCCTAAACAAACAAATGGTACCACCAGGAATGCCATGAAGACAAAGGAGATGTTTATCGACTTCAGGAGAACTTGCACCACTCACGCCTGCCCCCTTTATATTGATGGCACAGTTCCATCTCTTGGTAGTACCCATTACACACAACCCCTCATAGTCCCAGAGCACATGCTACACAGTCAAAGAAGCTCACCAATGCCTTTACTTTCTGAAGAGGATGAGGTGAGCAGGACTTTGCACATCCATACTCGCGTCATTCTACAGATGTACAACAGAGAACATCCTGACAGCTGCTAGGTACAGAAACTACACTGCGGCAGACAGGAAGGCTCGACAATGGGCAGTCAAAGTTGCACAATGCTTCACCAGCAGCAGCCTACCATCCCTTCAAGGGCATATAAGCAGAAAAGTGCCGGAAAAAAGGCAGCCACGTCATGAATGATCCCACCCACCCTGCTCATGGTCTGTTTGTCTCACGCCAATCAGGGAGGAGGCTACGTAGCATCCATGCCAGGATGACCAAACTTAAAAACAGTTACTTTTCCCAAGCAGTAAGGCTGTTCAATGCCTCCACCCACTAAGTTCACCACTATTTTATTATTTCCTGACAGTCACTTTATGTGCAGCCTCGCATCACTTTATGGGCATACAATCAATCTATGTATATAAGCTATCTCATGCATTTATATTTTTTAAATGTTGCTTTGGGTCTGCAGTAACAATTATTTTGTTCTCCATCACACTTGTGTACAGGAAATGACATTAAACAATCTTGAATCTTGAAGAATAGTGGAAGCTTGAGGAACCAACATCTGCAGCTTCTGTATAATTTGTACACCATCCTGACTTGTAACTATATTGTTGGTCCTTCATTGTTACATTTCTAATTCATATCCAAAGCTTGGTGAAAGTAATTTTTTTCCAAAAGGATTGCAGTGTTCCAGGAATGCATCTTTCACCTGGTCTCAATAGAAATTAGAGATGGGAATGTTCTTGCCAGGGCTGACCAGATCCTGAAAAACTTTTACGGAAAAGAAATTATAGCTGTGCATAATGCAAACAACAGTTTTTGTATGAAGGGTGACACCATATCTCATTTTTAATCATGAAACTATTAACAGATAGTGTCTGTCAAGTTGTCTCATGTTTGTTGTGCTGAACTGCTCAAGGCTTATTTAAATACAGGAGGAAAGATCTTGTCTAATCTGCTAATGTCTTAATAATTGTAAGAATGCCTTTCCAAATGAGCTACATTAAACATTGTTATCCTGCTGCTCTTGTAGATTTATCTTTGTTTAATTCTTATAGTATTTTGTTTCTTCTATTTCTTTCCCTTGGGATTGAGGATGACTTACTTAACCTTTAGTTTTGTAGACTCCAGATGGCTGATGAAGCCATTGTGGGAATCACAGACTCTTGTACGACTGTGCCGTACATGCACTGCATTCAAAGTTGGTGTAATTCCATTACCGACGTAGCATTGAACCTTGTCACTTGTGACGTTAGCACTATATTTGATTTTTCAAATTGCCCAGAAGACTGTTCAGATAATAGGTTTTCACACAATATTGAAGGAGGGTAGTTCAGGCCATTGAATTTATGCCAAAGAGCATAGAACAATCCTATTACCCCACTGATTTCTCTACTGCTTCCCTCAGGTTCTATCACCCACCTAAACAGGGGGCAATTAATCATGGACTATTGATCTAACAGTTCACCAATTTTTGGATTAGGTAGAAATTGGAACATCTTGGGGAAATCCACTTGGTCTCTGGGAAAACATGCAAACTTTAACATAGAAGCAAGTCAGGATTGAACTTGGGTGACCGCTGCAGCTGTGAAGTGCCTATCGTTGTAGCAAATTTCACATCTTAACTTTATTGCATCTGCTTGTTCAGTGATTGTGAGAGGTGAGGTGTTGAGGGCATTGCTGACTCCTTGTTCTATTTCATGTTTTATTGTTCAGCAAGTTACATGTCCTCTGGTACATCATCTTATTTACAAGTAATTGTATGTTGACTGGTCATAGTTTTCAAACTGTTTGTTGTCTGATTATGATATTAGAGTTGCTGAAATTATTGTATCTTATCCACATTTTGAAAAGAGATTTGAAATTGAGGCTAATTAAAACATTAAACATTTTGATATATTTTATTTGTCTCATATGGCTGCACGTTCTTTGACTCGTGATTTTACTTATCAATTGCAGATAGACCTGGAGCCAGAAGGCAGAGTGTATGTTGTCATAGATCTCTCAGGATCATCAAGTGAAGGTAAATATTTTATTACACAGTTAGATCCACCATAACATCTTTTCTGCTCTTTTTCATTTTGCTGACAGTACATTAATTTGTAAGCAATGAATTCCTCCATTATCAGTCAGAATAATTGTAAAGCCATGACACATTGCTCTGCTATTATTCCATAAAGGGTTTAGCTGTTCAAGGCACGTTCAGATTTTGATACAAAGCAGATGATTTGACGACAGCTGTAACATCAGTGATTCGTTACGAACCAGCACATTTATTTCTCACCATAATGAGATCTAACTCTTTACTCTTTTATCGGATCTCTGGGTGAACAATCAAGGTATCTAAATTTCTTAAGGGGTATAATTAATTATGCTGTGTGTGTTATATGTTGTGAGTGCTGCTTAAACTATATTTGGCTATGCAAATGTATTACCAATTTATCTGCACCATATATAAAATGCTTCTTTTAATCATGGTTAAGTGGAATTGTGCTTTATATTGCCAGGAGTACAATTTTAGCATGTTTTTATAACCAGAGTGATGAATATTTAACTTGCTTATCTTTTAGGAAAATTATATATTTCTTTATTTCTAATTTCATTGAAAAATATTGTGGATAAAAATCACATATTATACTATAAGTGAAGTGAAGATCGGGGGCTTTGGAGATTAAATTCAGTACCTTGCACTTATTGAGTGTATTCTCTATCACTGAACTAAATCCCTTGGGCTTTGCATTACATCCGCAAGAGTTTCTCAAACAATCGAAAATCTGCAGATACTGGAAATCAAAGTAATACACACAAAATTCTGGAGGAACTCAGCAGGCCAGGCAACATCTCAGTCCTGACAAAGGGTCTTGGCCCCAAACGCCGACTGTTTATTCTTTCCCGTAGATGCTGCCAGGCATGCTGAGATCCTCCAGCATTTTGGATTGCAAGAGTTTCTGATTGATTCCTGCCACTCATGTAAGCAGCATTGGGGTGCTGATGCATATAATGTACTTGAGTATATGTAACGTTTGTAGAATAACTGATTATATTCAGTAAATGAAATGCACTGCTATATTTGCATCTTGCTTTGCATGTAATAAACATCAAAGTTTATTGGAAATTTGAATTAAAATTTCAGATCAATGACTTTTACCTTGACTGTTACCTCTGTTTATTTCTTTACAAATACTGAGTATTTTGAGCATTTTTATGTTTTAGACTTCTAGAATTGGCAGTAGTTTATTTGTGTCCATTGTATGGAGTTGACTATCTTTTAAACAAAGATGTGTATTTTTTGTTTGCTGCTTATATTGCCATGGTTTTGTGGAACAATTCTGTTTCATAGAATCGTAGTGTTATAGAGCAAGAACCATCCATGCTAACCCTAATGCCTGTCTTGAGCAAATCCCATTTGTCCACATTAGGCCGTATCCCTTGCAAACCAATTACCTGTACAAATGACTTTTAAGTGTAGTAATGGTTTCTGCCTTGACCACTTGCTCTGTGTTGAGTAACGTGCCCCTCAGATATTTGGAAAACAGCTGCACTGTCCATCATCTTACTGAATCTCAAGTCCCTCATTTTAAACAAATCTCTGTAACCTCTAAATTGACGTGGTCATTCATTTCCCAGTAGTTCTACAATGATTTCTAAAAATATCCCCATCTCCATGACATAGAAGTGAAAGAAAATCAGAAAGCAAGACTTAGGTGGCTATGCACACACCTACCAGCGTTTTCAAGGTGAGATCTGTTTGATCCAAAAGTGAAGATCTTGCAATATGGGATAATACAATGGAATTATTGAAATCAGGTCTCGCACTGTATTTGAAAAGCTGGTAAAACCAATCAACTAAAGGGAGTTGGAAACATCTGACTTATCAAGCAAGTATTTTTTTTACATCACTAGCTGTGAAATGGAGTAAAAGAATGGCTTCCCCATCCCTTAACCACAATCTCATATACAATAATGCCCCACTCCAAACCAGTATTCTTTTCATGATGCTATACTCAAAGCCTTTCCATGATTGTCTTGAACACGTCCAAATGGCTCCAGTTGAGACCTGGATTTCCTACTTGCCACCGAGCCTCTCTATCTGACCAGCTGCAGCTTGAGACTGGTAGAACAATAAGTTTCCTCAATTAAATTTGACAGAATCTCTGCATTCAAATGTTTTCCAGGTTCATCTGACAAACTTTACCCACAATGTACATATCAAGGCTGGAAACTAACTTCTCAGATCAGCTAATTTCACAGCAATAGATCTAAACAAAAGCTTTAGATGTTTTACAGACATTTACTCTGATGGTGAATATAAATTGTACAGTGTATTCATAATTTTGTGGCAGCATGAAATGGACTAATGATAACATGGAAGGTCACTAGATTCTTTGATATTTTGTCCAGAACAGGATACTACTAGAAAAGTAGGTTGCTATTAGTATGAAAAAAAACCTGTTTTCCCTTTTTAGCCATAGACTCATTTTTAGTGTTTAAGCATTTTGAAAACATGGGGTGACATGTTCATTAAAATGTAGATATAAATTTCTGTTTGAAATAGATAGTTTTGAACCAGAGTTGAATATGTTGTAGAGTGTAATGCCAACATCCACGTCTTTACACTCTTAGAACAATTTCTGACTTTCCCATCCCACTCCAATCTGTGATTTTTATGCAACACTCATCTTCCCTAAGCCCTCCTTCCCATTCCCTGCTTTGTTTACTTGCCATCTGATCTCTGGCTGCCTTCCAGTATGATAGACACCTATTTTGTCAGTCAAGCTAGCTGTCAGGCATGAACTTTCAGAAAAACTTGAATAAGCAACTTACAGTTTAATTTCTCTATGCTCTTTGAAGTTCCAAATCAGTGATGACATCCATATCTTGGATTAATCAATATGCCTGATTTTTAAACCAGGACAACAGAAATTCTGATTTAAGAATGTCAGGTAAAAAGCCGGCAAGTGAAATTCAAAAGGAAAGTATTGTTTTAGGATACAAAACACACACTTATTGCCATTACTCCAATGGTAATACTTTGCCGTGGGAAATTTCTTATGGAGAATATTAGCAGGTTAGCCTGGCCACTCTCTTATTCTAAGCACCTGCAGAACCAATCTTGCATTCCTTTTCTGCTTCCTGAAAATATATGGTGGGCTAATCTTCACTGGAAATGAGATGAGATGTCAAAGAAGAGAGTGGAAGAAAATATTTTTTGGAAGTCTTATCTGCAAAAATACCAACAGTATTCCGAGATCCCCTCAAAACCTGCAACCCATCTGATTATTGCTGAATTTCAGCCATGTATCTGTTTGCATATAATTACATTTGACATTAATTACAAAGCCTGCATTAAAACTGAGAGGATATCTTAATTAAATTGTTGTACTGATTTTAAGAATGCTTGACAAAGACTGAAGCAAAGCGACAGAGGAATAGTTAGAATCAGGAGGTTTAGGCCAAATAAGCTTGCAAGAGAGTAATTCAGTAAACTACTTTGCACAATCACCCAATGAACTTTTTTTGTTATTTTAGCAAATGTTATTTGAATATTTAGCTGATTAAATACTCAGGTCTCTTTGTTTTTTAGCTTCCAAATAACAGATTTTTATAAATTGTTCGTACAGTGCTCATGTATGTCAGGCTTGTTTTGAATCCAACTGTTAAATTGTTATTTCATTTACAGTCTCACAATTATCTGCTTATATTTTAAGTAGTTTAAAACAATAAAACATTTTAATATGCCTCTGTTGATGATAAAAGTATAATTCTGGAAAGCTCTGGTGTTTTTTTTTATTCTGCATTACTTGAATAACTGTTTTTTCATTGGTTAAGTTGGTGCTGCAGTATTCAAATAAGTGCTTTCTAGTTGGTTAATTTATTGACTCCATGTAAGAGTAATTTCACAATGCATATTGTGGAGATAGGTTAATGTTCCAAAATTCCTGTAAAGAGTTTGTAATTGATCGCGTGGGCTTCCTCCAGGTGTTCAGGTTTCTTCCCACAGTCCAAGGATACACTGGTTGGTAGTGTTAGAAACCACTATTTCTTTAAAAATAATTCTTTTTGTAAGATTTCTACTTTTTAGTAAACTTGTATATTTTTCACACTCACTGGCAGAAAGTGGCATAGCAGCTAAACTAACAGTTTTTCACCTTTCTCATTTTTCATTAGCTAAGTTTAAACACATTAGCCACATGATGCAAGTGTTTTAATTATGTAGCTGATTAACTAATTAATTCCTATCTATAGACTATTCCTTATCTATAAAGGTGATAGATTTTCAGAGGCTCCATGTTGGCTTCTTGGCTTCTTTATTTCTTCTCCCTTCACATCTATTCTACCTCTTTGAACATTACTCAGCTCTTTATTTAGATTGCTTAGTGTTTGTATATTTGTTTGTACTCTAAAATAAACTGAAATTTTGGAATTAAGACGACTTGTCATTCCTGACTCCCAGAAGAACTCTGAGGATCAGAAAGTAAATGAAGATCCAACAGTAGGTTAATTGGTCATCATAATTTGTCCCATGATTTACCTAGGATTAAATTGGTAATAGTATTTCATGAAAGAGATCCAGCTTAATCACTAATTGCATTGTTGTAGCAGTTCAATTGCACAAATCTGTGGTTCAAGTCTTTGCATTGCTAAGAAATAGTTTCTAAAGTTTAGTTACTGCTGTAACATAAATATTACAGCCAATGATCAAAAAAACCAAACATAAAATATTATTAATTTTCCTCTCTCAATAGAGCTCTTGAGATATGACCTTTGTTCTTGCAAACAACTTCTCCAAATTTCTCCGTACTGTTTTGGAGGTTCTGAAGTGCTTTGTATGGACATAATCCATAGTGGTTATTTGAGCTGGAATGCTTTATTCATGTAATTCTACTTGTTTGCCATATTTTAATGATGCTGAATTCTGACCAGTATCACAGAAGTATTGCAGTTTGGAAGAAAACCATTTGGTCCACAAAGTCTGTACCAGCTCAATGCAAGAATAATTTGGCTTGAGTTTATTAATCATGCAACCTTTGAAGTATTTATAATTATTTTCTACTACCATAATTGAATCTGCCACCACTATATCTGTGACAGTGAATTTCAGATCCAAATTGTTCACTGTGTTGTAAGATATTTCCTTAAGTTACAGATGATTATTTTGGAGGTCTTCATTCTGTAACCTCTGATCCTTAATCGTTCTACAAATGGAAGAAGTTCCTCGGTATTTACTTTGCCTCGACAATTCATTATTTGAAGTAACTCTGTAAGGTGACTGTCAGCTATCCTGTAATATATTCAGATTTGTTGCATTAGGTTTCATTTGCCATGAGTCCACCCACTTTTCTAGCCTGACCATATCCTCTTGTCATTGTTCACCATACTTCCTGCTTTTGCCATCTGTAGTTAAGACTTGAATCTTACACACACAATTACAAATTATTAATGTATGCTAAGGAATGTGGTCTTAGTACTAAACGTACGGAGACCACCACTTCACTATTAGACTGAAAAATAGCCATTCACTACTACTGTCTGTTTTCTGTAAATGTTATATCTTTATTGCACCCGTTCCCCTTATTTCATGACTTTCAGATCTTTTTGATGAGTTTGTTAACTACAATAATTTAAGAACAATGGTAGGTTATAGCTGGGTGCAGATTTTTCCGTGGGTTGGTGATATGACAAATGTCAAATCCAGGCTTTTTAAAATCCCAAACCTTATTCACATTGCACTGAGTAGCTGCATGTCTAAAACAGACAGAATCTGGCAGCTGATTGATTGTAGCAAATCATGATAGTGCCACAGAGACACTGCCCATCAGTTCTAGGACGTGATTGTGGCTGTCTTACAGATAACTCAAGAATTTCTTCATATGACTCCAAGAACCACCGCTTAAACTTTTGCTGCTCTGGCTCCATCATGACATGTTTATTACAAATCTTCCGCTTAATGGTTCTTAAAAAGCAGATTTGCATGCTTTTTTTTGCATGTCTGGTTCCAGTGGAGAATTTTAGCCACCAATTTTCAAACAGTTTTGTTATCATAGCAGTTTATGTTCAGGAATTTTGCATATCAGGAAAGGGAGAAGGTAAGGAGGGTTTTGAACAGGGCTAGGCCAGTGAGATGTTGGAGTTGAGGTGGATTAAAAGTGCTATCCAATAGTTAACAGCTGGCTTGAAAAATAAATACTTTTTTCAGACATTGAAGGGCCCAGATTGTTTAATGTTTAATGATCATAACATGTTACTTTGGAATGATTGAGAGATTTTGGAAGAATGGTACAATAAACGTTTTCTCACCTCGTTTTGGCATTTGGGCTGACAGGATCTGGTGTGGTCCTTTCCTCGGCAATTACAACCTAGGCCTGTCCTTGCTCCCCACCCACCTTCCTTACACTGCTATGTTCCTTAGTTCCTTGGTGCTTAGTTCCAGTGGTGGGTGTATTTTAACTTAGGTTATAAATGCAAGTCATTCTGCCAACCATTGTGTATTGCAAAGCAAAACCTGCAATTAAAAAGAAAATTGGCTGTCCCGAACAAAATCACTACAGGATTCTCATTCTTCCATATTTATTTTGACCATATTCCATGTAGAGAAAAGAACCAACTGATTCTCTCTGGAGCCTTTTTGAGGCATATCAGGAACAGATCCAGGTGGCTTCAACTTTTACAGAATCATGATTTTAAAGTAAAATGCTATTTCACAAAACAAGTTATACATTTACAAACAGACATAAATTGGAGCAAATTCATACACTATGTGAATCCTTCTTAAACTCTAAAGACTAATGTCATTCAAATATCCAAAAGGAATTACAGGGTAGCCTGACATCATAACTTTATCCAATAGGAAAAAAAGCATACTTCATCAGAGCATCCACAGTACATATATTGGACTGTAAAGTGTGAGAGTTAGCAATACTCTTGTCAAGGAATTTCCCTTCACCATGAAACTTGTAGCTTTTTGACAGACCACAAACCTCACTCAGCAAACCAATAGCTTTGTAGTATACTGACCAATCTGCCTTGAGGTACATCGTGGGGAAGAACCATTAGAATGTAAAATGCTTTGTTATCAAACAGTTGACGAAGTGCCAAAACTGGCATCAACATATTATAAAGGAGCATTCCAGTAGGATTGGTGATATTGTCCCTGTTTGAATATTGATAAGAGCTTACAGCAGAGACTTTTTTCTTCTATGCTGGAAGGACCTCACAGGGAAGACTGCCCTTGTTATGCTTATGGTACTGAGAATCCCAAAGCAGTTAAAGGTGGAACGTAGCTCCTCAATGAATCTTTCAGATGTAGTGTTTTTCACGGTGGTTACTTTGACCAATTTGCTGTGTGCGCCCACTGCGACCAAGAAGATGTGGCCTTCTACAGGTCCTGCAAAATCTATGTGATCCTCTGCCATGGTTCCTCAGGCCATTCTCGTGGATGCAAAGAAGCAAGATGAGGAACATTTCTCACTTGCTGATAATGTGGGAATGCTTTGGCCTTCTCTTCAATGGTCCCATTCAGTGCTGGCCACCGGAAGTAGCTACATGCGATTTCTTTCATGCACACTATGCCACAGTGTCCTGCATGTAGCTCTTCAGGCACTTGCTTTCCTAATGATGGCAGAATGACAACATAGTAGCCGCATAGTGACCATCTTGCTTGGAATTTGCGCTTCTTACATCGAGCCTGGTAAGGTTTCGATTCTATGGCTGGCTTTCCTTTCCATTCATGAGTTACCATGTACAACCCTTTTGATAGAACAGGGTCAGTATGTATGTGCTTCTAGATTTGCCCTACAGTTAAAGGAGCTGTCGGTACTTACCTGAAGTAAAAGATCACTTTCAGGGATAGCTGTAGAGTTGTAAGGGAAATGTGGATAGCCCATTAGCATTCGAATGGTGCTGGAAACTCCTGTACATTATATGTTTCTGAAGTGCAGATAATACCAGAGCCCAACCTTGCATTTGACCAGTAGCCAGGGAAGGAATAGTGCATCTGGAACAACAATTGACATCAAGAACCAATGATCTGTCAGTAGTATAAATTGTCAACCAAAGAGGAATTGATGGAGTTTCATAACTCAAAAGACAATTGCGTCAGCTTCCTGCTCAATCTGGGTATAGTGGCTTTCTGCCTCGCTTAATGTCCTTAATGTGAAAGCAATTGATGCCTTTTACCAGACAGCATGATAGTGAGATAACTGACCCCACATCAGGGTGATGCATTACAGGCCAACTGTAGGGGCAATGTCAGGTTGAAGTGTGTGAGTGCTTCAGATTATGACTAAGCTGTTTTGGCATCTTTAAAATACACTTCACAGTGATCTCTTTGAGCTTCTCTAACCAGTGTGTATAAGGCCTTTTGAAGACCTCAAGGTAACTATTAACTCTTGAAGTCTCCACAGTTCCTTAAAGACCATCAGTTTTTAGGACAGGAACCACTAGGGTGGCCCATTTACACCCTGATTCCAATAACATACTCTGGACCAGTCTTCCCAATTCAGCCTCTACCTTTGGTTTGAAGGCATATGGAACAGGCTTGCCTTTAGGCATTTGGCTGTTGCGTCATGTTTAACAGACAGCTTTACAGTGATTCCTTTCATAGTGCCCAGTTCTCCATTGAATACTACTTTATGTTTCTCCAGTACCTCTTGTAGACCTAACAAGTGCACTTTGTGCCAGTTGAGTTTAAGCTGCTCCAACCTTGAGTGGCCCAGAAGCACTGGATAACTCCCTTTCACAATGTACAGGGGAGTTCCTTTCTCTGTTTGTTAATCTCCACTGTAACATGTACTACTCCCCTCACTGGGACTACCGCACCAGTGTAAGTCTTTAAAGTCAAACTTGCCCTTTTGGGGTGAGATACTGCAATTTCTCCTTGTAAATTGTCTCTAACATCAGCAAAACTGCAGCACCTGTGTCCATCTGCATCCAACCATGGGGGTCACCCAAGCACAGGGTGAGAGTCACTCAGTTTGTCCTCAGTTGGCGTCATTTTGCTCACGTTTCTTTTTGTTTTTCCAAAAGTAATATTTCTTTATTACAGTGTTTTTGGTTGACAGTGTCTTTTTACTTTTACAGGCACATTCAGTATGTCCTTTTTTGCCACAGCTTTGGAAATCTAAATCATTATACGAGCATTCTTTTGCTGAATGCCCAGTTTTGCCACAGTGGTACCATTGATTGCTAATAGGTATCTCAATCTTGAAGTGAGTAGAAACTTTATGAATTTAGGAAGATTCACTAAATAACTGTGCTTCTTCAGCTGCCATCTCCATAGACATACTGATCTCAATTGCCTTCTCTAATGTTAGCTTGCCTTCCGTAAGCAAACGTTTCTGAATTGCCTCACTACGTAGACCACATGAGTCTATCACATAATGTGTCATTCAGTGCTGCCCAAAATCAATGTTCAGACAATTGCACCACTACTGCTACAAACTGTGAAATAAATTCATCTTCCTCTTGATGTTGTTTTATGAAATTAAAACCTCTCAGCAATCATCAAAAGTTTATGTGAATAGGGGTCTTCTATGACTTTAGCTATGTCCTCATAAGGCTTATCGCCAGGCTTAGCAGCTTGTATGAGACAGTGTAATAAATAACACGCTTTTGCAATCATCACAGTCAGGAAAGTAGGAACATGAATATCATATGAAATTTGATTTGCCAGTACAAAATATTTAAACCTTTCAGTATATGAACTCCATTGTTCTGTCGTTTCGTCAGGCGGCCCCTCTCTTCCAAACATTGTCACCATTTTCAAACACAATTATGTTCCAGAAAAGTTAATTAGCTTTTAAACACAAAGTCACTGCAGATGTGGTCAAAGCAACACGTACAACACGCTGGAGGAACTCAGCAGGTCGGGCAGCAGCCGTGGAAACGAGCAGTCAACGTTTCGGGCCGAGACCCTTCGTCAGGACTGAAGAGGGAGGGGGCAGGGGCCCTATAAAGAAGGTGGGAGGGTGGGAAAGAGAAGGCTGGTGGGTGCCAGGTGAAAAACCAATCAGAAGAAAGATCAAGGGGTGGGGGTGGGGAAGCAGGGAGCGGATAGGCAGGAAAGGTGAAGCAGGAATGTAAGGGGAAAGCACTATGTGTAGTCGAAGAAGGCAGAATCATGAGGGAGGTGTTAGGCAGCTGGAGGAGGAGGCAGAGTGAAACTGGGATGGGGGAAGGGAGAGGGAGGGAATTACACTTTCCACCTTTCCTGCCTATCCCCTCCCTGAGTTCCTCCAGCTTGTAGTACTTGTTAATTAGTTTTTAAACATCTAGATCTCTCATTTGTTTTATTTTAACTGTCTCATTCTTGTTCTCGCCCCACAGAATCTTCACACACTGTGCTTCCTGCAACTGTTTTCTTTTCACTCACCCAAATCACACAGTGGTACACTGTCAGCATTACACACGGACTTCTCTTGCTGAAGGAAGCAAAACAATAAGTACAGTGTGAGGACTTGTTACTTTATTGCCAGTTGTTACGCTTGTGATACTGGAAAGCTGGGTGGCCGTGAATAACACACGCGGGAGATGGAGAGGCGAGGAGCACACATGCAGCTGCTTATTTTGCTTGTAAGCCATTTACACAAAATGCCTCTCATGTTATGTTCAGTATGTAACACACAGGAAAACCTGACAGCAACCCACAAGGTTCAAAACATACGTGAGTACTTAACAGTCCTTACCACTGCCCAGCCAACATTCCAAATACCAAGATACCTGTTCCGCCAATGACAAATTTTGTATAGGACTTTCACTGTTCAAATGTACAATCAAGGGGGTCTTCTACTGGAACTATCCACCTATGAATATTGAGTGGGCATGTCCAGTTTGCCACAACATACTTCCTAGCCAGGCCCAGATTCTCATTAGAGCCCCACGCTGAGGCACAATACGTCACAGAGGTCGCATCCCAGTGTGCATGTTTTACTTTGGCCGTCCAGATGAAGTGGGAGATTTTGACAGTGGCTTTATCGGGAATAGGCCAGACTATTGTATTTGTAAGGGCCCAGTTAAGGTTTCTACTGCCAGTACTGTGGGATAATTAATTTAGTAGCTTTCTGTAAAAGCAGTGTGTCCTGCTGGTAGAATGTTTTGGTTTTGACTAAAGACAAGGGGCTAGGATGTTCAACTTAGGAATGTTGTGTCAGCTAATCAGGATGCTGGAATTGGGAGAAGGTTCTAGAGAGAGCTGAGTGGAAAAAGATTTGTTGATGGACATTGGTGGGACTAATGGTCTTTGCCGGGAGATGCAGGGAAGAGAAGATCAGGAGAAATGGCAGAAGGATTCGATCCAACAGGAAGGTGTGATTACAAGGAGAACTCTGCAAGACGAAGGAGTCCAAGATGGGAAGCTTTACTGGTGATTGGTGATGAGAATTTAGTGCTGTGAGTAACAGCTATACCCACCTTTTGAAAGATACGAACTCCAATGAAATGTGCACATTTAGACTGATTTAAATGTAATGGGCCTTTTATTTTTTTTCTTTTCATTCTTTTCTTTTTCTCAGTAACTATTTGATAAAGCTGAAATTAGTAACTATACTTTTGTTATAATTTTGTGCAATGTACAATCTGTTATTTCTCACTGACTGATAATTGCATATGGACAGTATTTACACAGTATTCACTCAGATCTGGGTTCTGTGAATCAGAACATCACAACTCTCCTGTTTGGTTGAACCCCAGATCATACCAATCCTAGGCATAAATTGCTTATGAAAAGAAGCCTTCTCACCACTAAGTCACGTGGCTGTTAGCTGAGTCTGCTATCGATCCAAGCTTGTATACGAGCCCAGTGAGAAGGTTACATTTGTGGAGTGCCTGACCAGGTTTAACTGAATGCAATGATTACTGTTAAGAATTGGTTAAGCGGTTTGTGTGCTTAAGGCTGTGTTTAAACTAGTGTCAGGGAAAGTGAATATGGTACTTTTTAAGGGCGCTGCAAGGAATGAAGTTTGGTGCAATTCAAATATATTACCCACCAGTAGTGCTTGTGTTCTGAGCGGTTGGATATCCGAAGCCCTGATGAACTTCTAACTAGATTGCTGAGCTCTGTAAAAGTATTGGGGAAAGTTAAGCTGGTTGAACAGCAGTTTGATCAATCACAAGGAAATCTGCAGATGCTGGAAATTCAAACAACACACACAAAATGCTGGTGGGACACAGCAGGCCAGGCAGCATCTATAGGGAGAAGCACTGTCGAGGTTTTGGGCCGAGACCCTTCGTCAGGACTAACTGAAAGGAAAGATACTAAGAGATTTGAAAGCAGGAGGGGAAGGGGGAAATGCGAAATGATAGGAGAAGACCGGAGGGGGTGGGATGAAGCTAAGAGCTGGAAAGGTGATTGACAAAAGTGATACAGAGCTGGAGAAGGGAAAGGATCATGGGACGGGAGGCCCAGGGAAAAAGAAAGGGGGAAGGGAGCACCAGAACGAGATGGAGAACAGGCAGAATGATGGGCAGAGAGAGCGAAAAAGAACAAACAACTAAATATGTCAGGGATGGGGTAAGAAGAGGAGGAGGGGCATTAACGGAAGTTAGAGAAGTCAATGTTCATGCCATCAGGTTGGAGGCTACCCAGCCGGTATATAAGGTATCGTTCCTCCAAACTGAGTGTGGCTTCATCTTGACAGTAGAGGCGGCCATGGATAGACATATCAGAATGGGAATGGGATGTGGAATTAAAATTTGTGGCCACTGGGAGATCCTGCTTTCTCTGGCAGACAGAGCATAGGTGTTCAGCGAAATGGTCTCCCAGTCTGCGTCGGGTCTCACCAATATATAAAAGGCCACACTGGGAGCACCGGACGCAGTATACCACACTAGCCGACTCACAGGTGAAGTGTTGCCTCACCTGGAAGGACTGCCTGGGGCCCTGAATGGTGGTGAGGGAGAAGGTGTAAGGGCAGGTATAGCACTTGTTCCGTTTACAAGGAAAAGTACCAGGAGGGAGATCGGTGGGAAGGGATGGGGGGGACGAGTGGACAAGGGAGTCGCGTAGGGAGTGATCCCTGCGGAAAGCAGAAAGGGGGGGGAGGAAAAGATGTGTTTCGTAATGGGATCCCTTTGGAGGTGGCGGAAGTTACGGAGAATTATACGTTGGACCTGGAGGCCCCCCTCCGGTCTTCTCCTATCATTTCGCATTTCCCCTCCCCATCCTACTTTCAAATCTCTTAGTATCTTTCCTTTCAGTTAGTCCTGATGAAGGGTCTCAGCCTGAAACATCGACAGTGCTTCTCCCTATAGATGCTGCCTGGCCTGCTGTGTTCCACCAGCATTTTGTGTGTGTAGTTTGATCAATCAGCAGGTAAGGATATCGTGTTAGCCCAGACTAGCAGTAATATTACTGAAATTGTGCTGCCATGAGCAGTCCATACTTTTTAGGGAAGGCAGACATGTACTTGAACGTGAAGACATTAAAGAAGAATTGTATGTAGCTGAGGATGAAAACTTTAAAGACAAGTTGTTCTCGTTTCTGTGAAGTGAGGGGAAGGAGTTGCCTGATGTGAGAAGTTTAATGGGTCTTCAGTGAGTGACAGATTTTGAGCTGGTTTCGGCAATTACATCACTGGTTGATAAATGCAAAAGTGTACTGGCGGAGAGCTATTGTAGGCTGGGAGTGTTCTCTGGAGTCCAGCTCACTCTCGATGAGGAGAAAGAAACTTGAGTGGAGCAGTCATCTATTTTACTGGATGAGTGGTAGTGCTCAGATAATATGGAAAAACAGCGACTGGTAGAGAGTGTAAAAGGTCCAGCTGTTGAGAGGTGAGGTCGCTGAAGTCCAAAAATCCATTGTTCATGTCCTTGGGCTACCTGCAAGTGTTAGAAAACTTTTTTGGCACAGCAGACAGCCCAGCAGAGCTTATGATGAGCTTCAGGAACACATTCCAGGAGAAGGGGGCGAAACCTTTGCCTGCATTTTCAGGTGAGAGAGACAGCCGCATTGCTTGTGGCATAAAAGAGCCATTCATCTGGCTGAGATGTAAAGATTTTTACTCCTCATGGATGTGAGAAATAAAGTCAGTCCAATTCAGATTAAGAATGGAGCAAGTTGTGAAGGGTGCTTTCAGCATTCAAATGACTCACAAGATGCATCCCCTTTCCTTGTTTATTGAGCTGATCAGAGGGGTAAGAGGAGGAAAGTCTGATAGAAGAGCAGGAGGCCTCCATCTGTAAAGCAAAGTCTTCAGTCATAGCCTCTGTTGCTGAAGTGACCCCTGATGCCACACAAGTGGGGGTTTTGCAGGACATAGTGAAAAACCTGCAGGCCAAGGTATCTCAGTTGATGACAGCTAGTGCTGCCAACAAGTGTCACAAGTCTGATAGGGAACTGGACCCACTGATAGGACGTACTAAGCAGAGGGCTACTGCTGGCAGGGGTCTCTTGACAAGTGACTGGTATTTTCTGTTACTACGGTGGTAAGAATGGACATTTCAAGTGTGAGTGTGAGGGACAGGAAAATCTTCAGAAAGTAACCCAGTGGTTATTTAAACAGAAAAGAAAGTTGGGAAATTTCAGAGAGAGCACATTCCAAACAACGTCTCAAGGGAAACACTGACGTACAAAACCCTGCTCCTGAAAGTTCAGTGGGACCAAGCACGGGTGTATTCTTATGGATTGAGGGTATTTATGATGGAGCCATACTTGACAGTGGTTCTCAGGTTGCTGTACTCTACAAATCCTTTCACAACTAGAATTTGGCACATTTACCATTGACACCACTTGGTGCCCTAGAAATTCGGGGCCTTAGTACTGATGATTACCTGTATGATGGTTATTGAAGCTAAAGTTTTCGGAAACAGATGTTGGAGTAGCCAAGGCCCTTGATACTTTAGTGTTGGTCTGTTGAGATCCGGTTTAAAAAGGTGAAGCCTCCATTATTGTGGGAACAAATACTTGCTTTGTGGGAAGGCTCATGGGACCTGCAAGAAGAGAAATGGAGAGAATTTGTTGAAAACCTCATCTATTCACCCAGTGTTCAGTGCTGATTTTGAGAAGGTGCAAGTTCTTCTTATGTTATAATGAGCATAAACAAGAAACTGTGTGGTACACCCAGCCCAAGCTAATTGTGTTACGTCCTGAGGAAGTAGCTAGAGTGATGGGACACCTCAAATTCCCTGGAATGCCTGATGCCAAGGCCCTCCTGGTGGATGCTCCAGAGGATCTCAAAGAAGAGTCACACTTACCTGTTGGAGTGCTGGTGAGACCTGTGCTGCAGAAACCCTCAGTTGTATGTGTAAGTAGGATGACAGTGATTGTCAGGAATACCTCGGAGAGAGAGGCCACCCTCAGATGTGGGGTTCCAGTGACTGTAATGTCTAGTTTACCGATGAGAAAACCAGGAAAGAGTCTTCTGGATCGAGAAAGCTAATAGCAAAGTCATTCAACTGAGGGATGGAAAAGAGGACTTACAGAGAAGATGCTGAAGTTCGAAGATGTCTTTTCTACTGACGAGTTTGATGTAAGTTGCTCCAAGAGTACTTGTCATAATATTTAATGTTCAGCACGAAATGAGATTGCCTGTACATCTCTGTTTTGTAGTCAGTGGTGAAGACTTGCCACAAAAGATGTATCTCAAGTATAAGGAAAGAACTGCAAAAGGCTTATGAGCAGTTTCTGCTACCAAGCAAAATCAAGGAAACAGGAGGAGATATGATCAAAAGATCAGGTTCTCTCAACTGATGCCTGGAGATAGAGTTTTAATAAGAAATTTGGGGCTATCAGGGAATTATAAAGTGGCTATCCACTGGGTTTCTACGCCTTACATAGTGGAGAGCTGGATACCAAATGGGCTGGCTTTCTGGGTGAAGCCAGAAGATGGGAATGGTCCCATCAAAATTCTCCATTGAAATTGCCTTTTACCCCAGATGCAAAAGGTATGTGTTGACCTACAGCCTGGTATGGAACCTACACCTAGAAGGAGAATTCTGCACAGAAGGACAACAGAAAGAAAAGACGTGAAAAAGACAAAACCACTGAATGGGCTCAGGGGATGAGGAAATGCAGGTGTGGTATACATTACCTTATGCAAACTCCCCAAGAATTGATGAAAAGATTCTTGAATCTCCCAACTCTGACTCAGATGTAGCGGGGGGCACTAGCGGTGCACAGGCTGATGTGATGCTAAACAGTGAGCGGAAGCTGGGCTCCAATGTAATTGGAGATGAAGCTGAGCTCAGTCAGGTGACAGGGAGACCTTAGTTGCTGGAAAGCATGAGTAATGGACAATGGGGGGCTCCGCCAAGTAAACAGAAACTATTCCAAGATGTGCCTGAGGCTGAAGAAGCTGAAGATGAAATAAGATCTCAGAGAGTCAGGAAACCCCCAGATTGGCTGGCAGATGATGCATATGGAAAACAGAGTGTTGCTTCTAGCCAATAGTGGGATATGTTACTGCCATTTACAAATGGATTATGGGTCCTGAAATCACAAAATTCATTTGAATACTTCATATTAATAATGGTTTGATAACTTAAAAAGTCATGAGGACATGACTGTTTTTGGCTGGGGGAGAATGTAGTGCTCTGGTTAAGATTTCTACTGCCAATGCTGTAGGGTATTTCATTTAGTAGCTTTCTGTAGAAGCAGTGTGCCCTGCTGGTAGGTGGTTTTGATTTCGGCTAAAGATAAGCGGCTATGATGTTCAGCATTAGGAATGCTGTGTCAGCAATCAGGATGGTGGAATTGGGAGAAGGATATAGATAGAGCTGAGCAAAGAGACATTTGTGATAGACACTGGCGTGGTTTGTGTTCTATTGATGGGAAATGCCGAGAAGAGAAGATCGGGAGAGACGCCCGTAGGATTTGATCCGATGGGAAGATATAATTTCAAGGAGTGCTTCATGAGATGAAGAACTCATGGGAAGCTCTACATGTGATTGGAGATGAGAATTCAGCACTGTGAGTAATGGGTCATACCCAGCTTTTGGAAGATAATATGCTCCGACGTCATGTGCACATTTAGACTAGTTTAATTGTAATGGACCCTTTTATTGTTTTATTTTATTTCTCTTAGTAGCTATTTGATAAAGCTGAGATTGGTAAATATACTTTCATTATAATTTTATGCAGTGTATGATCTGTTGTTTCTTGCCGACCGATAGTTGTGTATGGACAGTATTTACACAGCATTCACTCAAATCGAGGTTCCTTTAATCAGAATTCCCAACGTTCCTGTACGTTTGACCCCAAATCATACTAACCCTAGATGTATATTGTTCATGAAAAGAAACATTCTCACTGCTGAGTCAAATGGCTGTTAGCTGAGCCTGCTATCGAGTCAAGCTTGTGTACAAACCCAGTGAGAGGGTGATATTAATGTATCATACACCTTTACATCAAGTTCTGGTGTTGGAGTATTCCATTCATCCAGATAGCTTTTGTTTGGCCATGGTGACTGATTCATCCTAGTTCTTGGTTCAGGTCTGCATCCTTGAACAAAATCACCTACACCTCTGAAATTTAGGTTGTCCCTGCGAAACCCAAAATTGGCCTCTGTGAGCAATAAGTGCTGCTTGAAAGCATTTCAGCAACATTTTCCAACACATTGTTGAATGAAGGTGTAAGTTAGATAGATTGCTTTAGTTCTTCTTTCTGTGAACAGAATATACCTGAGCAATTTTCCAAAAGATAAATTATCTTCCAGTGTTAGAACTGCGTTGGAACAACCTGCCTAGAGGCTCAGCTAGTTTTCTGGAGAGCACACAGATGCGCCTGTATCACTGAGGAGGAGATTTGATCAGCAGTTTCTACTGACTGGTTGAGAATCCAGTTGCAGAGGGAGATACGAAGGCCCAGAGTTAGAAGTTTGGTGATTACTACTGAAGATAATGTTGAATGCCAATCCATAATCAATAAATAGCAGCCTGACTTGTAATTTCCAAATGCGCATCCAAAAGTTATACATAAATAATTGCAAAGGAGTAATATGCTGTATTGTTCATGAATTCCTCATGCCTGAGTTAAAAAAAAAAGAGGAAAAATAAAGATTAAATTAACATGTAGGATGTGTGGTGTCAACCAATACATTCAGGGCTGTCACTTGAGAACACCCCACATTTCTGACTGTGTAAATTCTTGCTTCAACAACCTGTTGCTATTAAATTACAATTGTCAATGCTCCGTCTTCATTGGTAATTACACAAAGCAAACTGCTGGTCTGCACACACCAATTTACAGAGCCAGACTAAGGAAAGTTGCAATCCATTTTCTTGATTTCACATATTGTGTTGCATGCTGTACTTTAGCTTGTATTTGTAAAAAACAATTTGATCCACTCTTTTTGTCTTTCAAAGCAACCCACTATTTGATACTCAGTGCCCTCATAATTTATTCATCTCTTGCTAACCGGTGTTCTCTTAGACTTTGCTCAAAGTGTGTTTAGTTGTTGAAAAGGAAAGTGACACTTCTGTATTTGGCATATGACGAGAAACCTTGACTGAAGAAATCGTTTTATTTCTGGGCCTTATTATTTCCATACATCATAGCCATTCACTACTGCAGTACAGCATTAGCTAGTACAATGTCCGTACTCTAATCGCTCAGTCACGCAATTCCTGTGAATTTGGGTATGGTGTTCAGAATCTGCCCTTTCAAAAGGTCTTGACTAGCCAATGACCCAGCTGAGATAGTACTGCTCCACTATATGTACCTTCGATGTTCAAAGTAAAGTTATTATCAAAGTACACATATGTCACCATATTCAACTCTCAGATTCATTTTCCTGTGGATGGACACAGTAAATCCAAGAAACACAATAGAATTTCAGTGATAGACTGCACCCAACAGGATGGACAAACAACATTGTGGAAAAGACAACAAACTGTGCAAATACAAAAGAGTAAACAATAATAATAATAATCCAACACATTACTGGATCCTGTAACACAATCTGGTTACTTATGCAAGCACAATCAAGTGACAAACATCATTCATCAAAAGCTTGGTTTAAAATACAAACTCATAAATGAAATCACACCTTACTATAAATACAAGCCTATCCAGTTTTAGAATCAGAATACCACAAATTATATTATGACCGATCAGTTATTACAGATAAGACAATCCATAGTAACCATCCAGATATAACAATACAGGTTAAACAAGCAAGAACAACTTATTTAATGGATATAGTCATTCCAAACACATATAACTTACAGAAAACAATAAGTGAAAAACATCAGAAGTATGCTGAATTAAAAGTGGAAACTGAAAGACTTTGGAACATGAACAAAGTGATTGTTTCCTGATTGGTCAGGGCATCAAAGGATAGGGCGAGAAGGCAATTGTATGGGGTTGAGTAGGATCCAGGGTCAGCCATGATGGAATGGCGGAGCAGACTCAATGGGCTGATTGGCCTAATTCTGCTCCTATATCTTATCATCTTATACATTGTCCCAATAGTAATATCTGCAACTGGTGTCATCCCAAATGCACTACACCATACATTAAACAATTAGGGTTTTAAAGTAATATCTATCTAAATCTTCAGAAAGTTACAATACTAAACATCAGAATAGTCTGAAATTTCCTAGCAATTGACAAATAAGCATGCTTGGCTGAGAGAAAAAAAATAAGCAGTGAACCTTGAGAACGTGAGATGAAGGGTCCTTGAAAGATTTCATTGCACATTGCTAAATCTGGAAACCCCCATAATATTGGAGAAGAACTGATCCTGCCAGTAGCAAGGGAAGTTCTGGGCATGGTTTTGCATAAGTCACCAGATCAAATAATTAAATTGATTCAGCTCAGTGACAACTCTGTTCAAAGCTGAACAAACAACATGTCTGAGAATGTGGCAAACACATTGTGCAACATATTCAGCCCAGTAGAATTTGCTCTGCAGTTTGATGAGTCAGCTTTACCAGGAAACAAATCTTTGTTTCTTGGTTATGTTTGCTTCCTAAAAGATGAAAGCATGCTTCAAGAGTTATTATTAGCAGGGGAACTAGAAACAGATATGGAGGGAGTCAATATTTTGGGTTGTTGAGCAATTTTTTAAAGAGAAGGACATTTCATTCACTTACATTCTTGCTTGTACAACAAATGGGACACCATCAATGACATGGGGTATTACTTTCTTGACAAAAGCTGCACGTAACATATTTACCATACACTGTCTAAATTCACAAGCAACTTGTTGCAAAAATCCTAGATGATCGTCTGCTCACATCATTAAATACTGTTAGAACAACGGTAAATAAAATCGAGCCCATGCTCTGAATTCTCAACTACTTCAAGAGCTTTGTATTAGGAGTGATGAACAGTTTGAATGCTTGTTCAAAGAAGTTAGATGGCTCTCAAAAGGAAACTGCCTGAGACTCTCAGGCGATTTTTGAAACTGTAATAAAATTCTCTGAAGAGTTGATTACTTCACTCAGTAATCAACACAAAAATATTAGACATGACATGGCTTATTTGTCAGAATAATTCACAAAGTTTAATGAAATCATTCTTCATTTGAAAGGAAATTATGTGAATCTTATCAACATCAAATCACTCGTCTTCACATTTCTTATCAGACAGAGCTGAGGTACTGTATGTGCCTCAGAAACCAAAGCATTAATAAAGTATTACAAATGGGTTGTAATTTGGACGTCATTACCGTTTTATTATAAATTTATGGAAGTCTTCCCTATCCAAGATTTGCAAGTAAAATTTTTGAAGTTGTGTTGAAAGGGATGCTGGTTACAGCCAATTAATTTCCAGGTTACTCAGGAAGGAAATTAAGATAGGTGTTTGAGATCTCAGTAAGCTTGCTTTGCTTGTGGAATTTGATATTGTTGCTCCTTTCACTTGGATTGTAATTTCAAGCATTGATGCATGAAGCTCAGTCCACAATTCCAAGGTTGCTACATTCCTCAGAATGAGATTCTGTGGTATTTCAGCCTCATACAAATTTTCAAACCAGAAGTTACACTAGACCCCGCTCAAGAACTTACTTCACTTCATCTTGAGAAGAAGACAACAGTTTTTTATAAACATAATTGAATGGTACACGGCTGGAGATAATTCCAAAAAGACTAGAAGGATCTCCCTTTTGAACAGAGATGAGGAGGAATATCTTTAACCAGAGGTGTGGTGAATCTGTGAAATTCATTGTCAAAGAGGAATGAGGCCAAGTCTTTGGGTATATTTAAAACAGAGGTTGACAGGTTTTTGATTAGTCAGGGTGTCAAAGGTTACATGGAGAAGGCAGGAATATGGGGTTGACAAGGATAATTCATCAGCCATTATGTCGGAGCAAAGAATGACCTAATTCTGCTCCGATGTATAATGGTCTGATGGTGTTATAATGAAGGTGGTGCTGCGATGTGACCACCGCCCTCTTACACGGGAAATTCTAATGTGATACATCAAGCAGTTCCTGATGCCATTGCATGGCTTGCCAAAATCAACATTCAGTTTTATAATTCCATTGGAAACAAACTGTGGAAGTAGTGTGGAGCATACAGCAACTACTGACCGAAGATGAACATCTTACCAATAATATTTTGTTAGCTGCTTCTCAGATGATACGCGAATAAATAAAATTAATATATTTTAATAGATTGGCATTTGGACGAAGGATGGCAGATACAGTTTCTGCAAACACCACCCTGGTGACAGCTTCATCCATCGATGCACAGGAACTGTTGGGGCTGTTGTTGATTAGAAACTTTACAGGCTGGGTGTCACTGTTTTGGACCGTCAAATGATGAGCAACTGTGAAAATCACCACAATCCTTCATTTCATTATCATTGCCTGCTTAAAGTTGTCCACTGGGAAAGAAAGCGGGTGTATATCATGCTGAATGAGCCAGTTTACTAATGCACCGTTCCTCAGCCAGTCACATTTGCCCTTGATCTCAACAGTAGGCAGAAGGGACTATAGGGAGTTTCAGGGAAGTTCATAGATTCTTAATTGGTCAGGGCTTGAGAAGGATATGGGGAGAAAGCAGGAGATTGGGGCTGAGAGAAAAAAATGGATCAGCCATGATGAAATGGTGGAGCAGACTCAGTGGGCTAAATGGTCAAATTCTGCTCCTATGCCTTAAGGTCTTATAACTGTACAGAGACCCTGCATTTGGATATCCAGTGAGAACAGCAACTGATTTCATTGGACAGAGAAGAAGAGGAGAATGTCAAGAAGCATAAAATGAGAGACCATGTTAACATTTTATAACAAGAGCTACAAGGCATTTTCTGTTTTCTGAGTAATTCTGGTAAACATCTAATTCATTTACCCTGTAGCAGAAGATGTTCATCAGCACCCTCCACTGAAGAGCATTCAAGCAATTTAGGCAACTTCTATAATAGTAGTTTGCTGACCGTGTGAATACAGAAGCTGGAGTGTAAACCATGCTGTTGACTAAAGCATGGAAATATAACTCACTAAAAACTTGGATAATCTAGGGCACACTCTAGTTGCAGTCGTCCCAGACCTGGCAGATTTTTCAGAGTACTCAAGGTTATTTCTATTAATGCCCAACCCACTTTTAGTTCAGTTCTTCTTCGATGTTAAAAAGACAGCAAAACTCTAATAATCTGTTATCTGGCTGCTTAGAAAACCAGGTGGTTTGCCATCTGGCTCACCAGATAATATTCCCCAGACTCCTCCAAGACTCATTGGAACTCTTATCCTTGCACCCACCAAGATTCACTAAAGTTCAGGGTCAGCAGTCCACTGAGACTCATCAGAGCCCTGCTCCCTGGGACTCTCTGAGGCTTGTTTCCTGCACTCTCTTGAACTTTGGAAGAATATATGTGGATTTATCCAATGATGCTAATTAAAAGGGTGTTGCAATAGAATTTAATAGGCCGGAAAAAACACAGGTCAGGTACATGACAAATCTTTGGAGATGTACTGTGCAAGCTTATCAAAGAATCAGGTAAATTGACAAGAGCATAGGAGTGAGGGTCCCAGTAAATTGACACTGGTGAGAGAAAGAGGCCATGGGAACTGGGGTTCTTGGTGGATTGAAATGAAGCACAAGAACTGGGGCTCTGATGAGTACAAAGCGAGCATGGCTCACATCATCCAATAAGCCAAAAGCCTAATCATCAGTTTCTTGACAGTTAGCACATATCAGATTTTTACAGCAATATGATTTAGTTAGGGGGTTCTGTGAATTAAAATAATCTGATCCCCATGCTCGACATCCAGCTTTACACCCCATTTGCAATTTCGAGTTTAGAAATTTTGAAGGATTTGAATAAAACAAATGTGACCTCCAGTCAAAGATGCGATGGTTTTGAGCCGTTTAAAATTTGAAAAGGTTCATGCAGTATCTGTACCAGTTATAATTGTGGCATGAAATCTGGGTCACAGCCGCAGGTGTGACAGGTAAATTGATCATAGGATGTCAGAGCATCAAAATAACTAGGACAGCAAAAGGAAATATACTTGTAAAATATATTTTATATGACTTTTGTGGCAGATGCAAATATAACATGTTGCCTTTAAAGGTGTACTAGACTGTTTTGTATTCATCTATATGTCAGACTTTTCCCATTTGCGACGAAGTGCTTTATTGATGAGATGTCAGTGTATTTTTGGGTGTAAATGGATTGGGTCTTTTGCAGCATTTTCTGTTCAAGTATGTCCAAGGAAATTGGGGAGGCCACTTGTCACAGTGACTTAGTGTGGCTCTTTACGCTATAGAACGGGTCAGTCTTTAGAGTTAGACTATGTTTCCATGGTACTTAGTCCAAGATTCAAGACTGCTTAATGTCATTTCCAGTGCACTAAGTGTAAAGGGGGATGAAGTAATTGTTACTCTTCTGGATTCAAATGCAGCACAAAGACAGTAAAATAAAGAACACAGTAATAAAAAAACATAATAAATATAAATACATAAGATAACTTATATACATAGATTGATTGTATGTCCATGGAGTGACATTGGGCACAGGAATGTCTGTACATAAGGTAACTGACAGGAAATTATAAAATAGTGGTGGTGGGGAGAACACTGGGGTGGGTTAGTGGGTGAAAATGTTGATCAGCTTTACTGAATGGGGAAAATAATTATCTAGTAGACCTGGTGTGGGTGCTACATAGACCCCTCCCTAACATGAGCACATAAGCAGGGTGGGTGTTATCCTTCATGATGTTAGTGGCCTTCTTCTGGCCTCTTTCTATATATATATATATATATATATATATATATATATATATATATGTGTGTGTGTGTGTGTGTGTGTGTGTGTGTGTGTGTGTGTGTGTGTGTGTGTGTGTGTGTGTGTGTGTGTGTGTGTGTGTGTGTGTGTGTGTGTGTGTGTTGGTGCATGGCCTAGTGGGCAAGGCATCAGACTAGTAACCTGAAGGTCGCTGGTTCGAGCCTCAGCTGAGGCAGCGTGTTTGTGTCCTTAAGCAAAGCACTTAACACCGGTGCCAAGCTGCTTGGGTCCTAGTGCCCTTCCCTTGGGCAACATCGGTGGCATGGAGAGGGGAAGACCTGCAGCTTGGGCAACTGCCAGTCTCCCATACAACCCTGCCCAGGCCTGCGCCCTGGAAACTACAGGCGCAGATCCATGGTCTCTCGAGACCGACGGATGCCACCACCATATATATATATATATATATATATATATATATATATATCTATATGTCCTTGATGGTGGGTAGGCTGATGCCAGTGATGCACTGGGCAATTTTGACTACTTGTTGTAGAGCCTTACTGTCTGGCACAGTGCAGTTTCTGTACCAAGGAGTGATCAACATGTTAGGATGCTCTCTACTGCTCATCTCTACAAGGTCATGAGTACTCGTGTGCATTGTGCAGCTCTCTTCAGCCTCCTCAGAAAGTAGAGACATTGGTGAACTTTCTTGATTATGTAGGATGTGTCTGGGACCATGAGAGGTTGTGTGAGACATGCCGCCAATGTAAAGAGGGCTGTTAGTTGTGTGACTTCTCCTGAAGTCAATAACCATGTCCTTTGTCATATTCACTGAAGAAAATGTGAATTTCCTGGTACTAGGCCTTGAGCTCTTCCACCTCCTCTCTGTAGGTCACCTCATTGTCGTTGCTGATGAGCCCCACTACTGTCATGTCATTGGTGAATTTGATAATGAAATTACTCCGGTGTTTGGTAGTACAGATATATTTTGATATTATTTTGTCAAATGATTTCATTTCTACATCTGCAGTATTTGTCTTTGATATGCTCTTGGCATTTAATTGGTCAATGACATTTAGTATGGAGAAATGTGAAGTACTCCAGGGCAGGGGAGTCCAAAGCTAATGGATCATTGATGTGAGGTGAGAGGGGAAAGATTTGAAAGGGACCTGAGGGGAAACCTATATCACACACAGGGTTGTCAGTGCATGAGATGAGCTGCCAGAGGAAATGGTTCAGATAGATACTATCATTTAAAAAAGCACTTGAATAGGTACATGGAGGAATAGAGATTGGAGGGATATGGCTGAACACAGGAAATTGGAACTAGATAGGTGGTCAAACTGATCGGCATACACTCCTTCAGCCAAAGGGCCTTTATCCACACTGTATTGCTTGATGGTTCTGTGACTCTAGTATATCTTGGCAAAAAGAACTACGATGCATGAAACAGAATAAATCACACAGTTCTAAACTTTATTCAAAAACTTGCAGATCTGAATGGATGTGGTCATAATTTGTTAGAAGTGTATCATGAGAGAGAGTTTAATAAGATATAGTAGGTTCTAGGTTTCATAACTACAGACATGTTACAAAAGCAAGGGAATAATGATGAAAGTATATTAGTTAATTAATTAATGGTTCTGTCTGTGTAAGTAGACAATGGATGCACCCAGTTTAGGACTCAATTAGGTGTGAGTGGCCTCTCTGGGGCGCAGACCTGGGCGATGAATATGGAGATCCTGGATTCCCCTCTCGGCCTCACATGTGTGGTCCAAAGGAATGCGAGGCAGTACATTTGGCATCAGCTTGGCTGCAGGAGTTGCTGGGAGGTGACGTGATGCGTCATCCAACCGCCTTAGGGGCTGCACTCTGGATTTGTGTAGGGTAGTGGTCACCAACCTTTTTAAGCCCAAGACCCCCTACCTCGGCCTTAGTGAAAGGCAAGATCGACCCCAGAACAATTAGCTACATGCATGCGCACTGGGGCAGAAAAGACTGGAAGTAAAACCCCACAACCCGGAAGTAGAAATGATGTATAAACACCAGGGGTACCCATCCTTTTTTGCACTGCGGACCGGTTTAATATTGATAATATTCTTGCGGACCGGCCAACTGGGGGGGGGGGGGTGTTAAACACGACGGGAATACAGCGATACTCGAAGCAGGTTCCTTATATCCAGTCTATTCGGCAATTTAGTTTTCGCAGCTCTTGGCACTTAGCTTCTGTCCTGCTTGCTCACTTTTTTTTGCGGGAAAAACTCAACGGGTTTGTCTTTAAGTGCAGGCTGCTTGGACTCAAGGTACCGAAGCTGTTTTGAGGGCTTCATTGCCTCATTAGACAGCCTCCGGGCCCGAACTCCAGCTTCCTGCCCGCCTGCCACCAGATGCCTTAGCCAGGTGTGGGTGGTCGTGGGTGGGTGAGAGGACAAGGTCAGGGCCGGAGGTCCCCGTGCCGGGGCTGCGGTGGTCGCAGTCCGGAGAGAGCGACCGACTGAGCGAGGAGTGCGACAGGACGCGCGCCTGCCCCCCTTGTAGGATCTATCGGCCAACAAAAGTTTGTTTCGGTAGATCACAGCGAGTTAGCTGCTCTGCTACTTACAAAACCCTGAGCCCGAATTAGGTCATCTGCGAATATTTTAGCAATGGGTTCCCCATGAACATTTGGTGTGGTAAACAGGTTTAGAGGCGGCGCCCATCTGTCCGCGCTCCAGGCCAGTAGCAATGGCACTTCATGCGAGGCCAACCAGTGATCCCTAGCGCGAGGGTGTCACTGCGTTTAGGCAAGTGATGACCTTGCATGGGTTCAAATTCAACAGTGGCATGACAGGGAGTGTGGAAAGATGCAGCTGACTCATATCGTTTCCTCTTGGCCTGGTGTTTGGGGACCACTGAAGTACACTGTGTGGTGCAGGGGAGCTACACGCATGAGCACTGGGCAGAAAGAACAGAACTAAAACCCCACAACCCAGAAACAATCTCTCAACAGTATTTGTATATTTATTTTTCATTTTTTTTCAGGATCTACTGGGAAAGTCTCAAATATCAACCAGTCGATCGTGATCGAAGGGTTGGCGACCACTAGTGTAGGGTTTACTCTTTAGCTTTCTCTTCTTCCAAAGGTACACACAAGGCAGTGGGATCTGTAACTGTGGATAGGGGCCCATACCGGGTACTGTCAGCCGGAGACAGCTGAGCCCAGGACTCGTGTAAGGCAGGGGTCATCACACCCTGTAGTAGTGACATATGGAGCCACTACCCACTACCATTGAAAATATATAAGACACGAGTTAAACCACAACAGATATGTTGTACACATTTTGTTTTTGAAAGGATCTGAAGCTCTTATAAAGGGTGGAAATTAATATTAGAGTGGTTGCATATAAGTAGAATTTCATTTAAATGTTTGAAGTAAGAGAAACTGGGGTTCTTAAAACAAAGAACTTTGAGAAAAATATTGCAATGATGGATATATACAGAGTATATAATAAAACTGTTCCAAGGACCAGGTGACAGTTTCACAGTGATGGGGAAAGATCATCAGAGTACCATTACATTGCTGCAGGAGGTATTTTTTCTTCCTTGTGAAAGTCTGGAGCTATAAAGTTCACTGTTGATTACACAATGTTGAATTCCATTCACAACTCCTCAGGAAATAGTCTTGTCACAAGACATAGATAACCTACATGTGTTGACTAATAAGCAGCAAGTAGTATTGCATTGCCAAAATGCTGGCTAGTGTCCTTGTCCAACAGTAGTTAGCTTTAATCCTTCCTTTGCTCCATTTATGAGGTTCTCTCCTCTTGGTCTCCTCATCCACAACATCATCTGATGAATCCTCTATTTTCATATCTCCACTGACTCCTTTCTTGTTGGCCTTCCATTCATCCAGCTGGGCTTTGGTCTTTGCACACAGACTAGATTCTGGTTCTTCATATTTGCAAAAGCCAAATGTTTGCAACTTTCCTGATGCTCCTTAAACTCTCTTCCAGCTTAAAACTAAGCCATATTTTGGAAGTAGCTGCCTGATTAACATATCAGAGGCTCTCACGGATGTGTTACCAACAAAACCTATTGTAGTTGGATCACTGATTTAGTCACTTCTATGCTTCCTCTGGTCCTTCCTTGGTCGAATATGCTTTCCAACCAGAGGCACAGAGGTAGGCAACAACACCTGTTTGTCCTCTGATCCTCAACGGTTCATCATCTATGGTATGGAGACAATTGAGACATTATCCAGTAACTTACCTTCTTCACTTTCAATTGACTGTATTGCAGGTAACATGACATGTCAATGATGGATGGATCTCCAATCAGGTTGTAGTTGTCTCAGCCACTCACACCCCCACAATACTGATTCTCCTGTTTTAACTACATACAACCCTAATGTGGCTTGTTGGCTTTTGTATTTCACTGTTACAAACATCATTCCCACAGGTGTTATCTTTTCTCCAGTGAAAGTTCTTAGTTAGAAATCTGCAGGCTTCAGTTTAGTATCTTTGAAATGCTGTTCAAATTCATCTTGTGGAATGACAAAAACAGCTGAACAAGTGTGCAATTCCTTCTTACTTAATTTGTCTTCTGCTTCTGGCATAAGCCATATTGCTTGTCTGTTGTTAGTTTCCATATTGTAAATCTAAAGGCTAATAGTTCTTGTGTCATTCTCATCATTATCAGATTTTTCATCAGCATTGAGCAGATTAAGGCAACTTGACATTTTATCTTTTTCTCTTCTCTGTGCCCAACATGCTCTTTGTGTGTGACCCACTTTGTTGGATCTTCTGCAAGTTTCACCTTTAAACCTTTGTTCAGACAGTCTGGTTTTTATTTAGACATTCCAATTTTGTTCACGCTCTTTCTCATTCCTGACTATAATTCAATTGCATCTCTGTCTGCTGTTTCTATTGATACAGCAGTTTCAACTGTGTTCTTTTAAATATAAGTTGTGCTTCATTTAGGAACCAGTTTTGAATTATTTCTTGTGAGATTCCACAAACTAAACAATCTGTCAGTGCATCATTAAGCCCATTACTGAACTGACAGTCTCTTCAATTTAGCCACCTACACTGAAATGGACTCCCCTTCCTTTTGACTCTGCTTGTGAAACCTAAAGCTTACTGCAATAAATGATGATTTTTGTTCAAAATGTTCCTGCATTGTTTTCACGATATCAGCAAAGCACATTTCTATTGCTTTGGTTGGAGCAGTCAAACTCCTAAGCAGACTGTAGGTCTTATAATCCAATGCATTCAATAAAACTGGTGCTAGTTTCTCATAGATTATTTCATTTACTTTAAAATACTGCTTAATACTTTTAGGATATAAAATCCAATTTTCTGTTTTGTAATCAAACGTGTTAATCTTCCTGATGTAGCCAACCATTTCTGCTCTAATTTTTATGATTGTTAACAGCTGGTACTCGCTGTTTATGAACCCGTAAATTCTTCCATTTAATGTCTTTTTGTACCTGAGGTATCTCTGCCTGTGCTGTGCTGTTTTTATTCACCATTCATCCCTGCATTATTTTTCTTTTACTTGAACGTCTCACTGCGCTTCAACGCTAGCCGCCTCGGGCTTGTCTTTAAAATACCTCGTCACCACTCTTATATTTTGTAAACACAAAACATTAAAATAATTCAAAGGAAAATGAGATAACAGAGAGATATGATTCATTATTTGTTCTTTAAGCAAGGGGTGCACACAGAGCCTTGGAGTCATGATCTATGCAACTCATTTATTTTTACATATAACCTACAATTATTTAATTATTTAAACAAATAATGCTTAATCAACAACAGATCTACAATATTACTTCAAAATACTGAAATACTAAACTCACAACAGATTGTTTTCTTAGGTTTGTGAAAATACACAGTAATTAAAATGAATGATAATGAATGCTAAGTGCAATTTCTTTAATCTCGTAAATCTTCGGAATTATTCATTGCACCAGTAAAAAAACTGGGCCATTCAGTATGTTCAGGAAGGAGACCAATAGAGTTTTGAACATTAAAAGAATCAAGGGACCTATCGTCAGCTTGAAAGTGGATGAGATTGAGCTTCAGCCATTATCTTGTGGAAGAATGGAACAGATTTCAGGGCCATATGGCCTATTTTTCTTTCCTATGCTCCTGTGTATTTAGCAGTGTCACTAAGTATATTTTTGCAAGCAATGATAATCATTAAAGCCCACTTAATGAATTTGGCCTAGAGTTATTTTGCTAGCTTTGCTGTTATTTTCACTCTCATATTTTAGGATATCAATTGATCATCGATAGCACAAGTATAATGCATTTGAATAAAGTATTAAGCTAAAATAAAGTCATTAATATTCTGTTTTGATTAAAAATTTATTTCACATCTGAGTTGTAGGCATAGAACAAGATTTCGCATATTTGATTTGTAAAATACAAATTTGGACCAATACAAATAATTCATATTACACTGATGGAGTGCTAAATCCATCACAAGGACTGCCAGATGGACTATCACAGATATCTGATATCAGTTAAGCATCATATTAAGACCATAAGATATATAGTGATGCTCAAAAGTTTGTACAATTGTCTTTATTTGACCTAAAACATGATAAAATCTTCACTCAAGTCCTAAAACTAAATAAAGAGAACCCAATTAAATAAATAACACAAAAAAATTACATTTGTTCATTTATTTATTGAGAAAAATGATCCAATATTACATGTATTTGTTGAAAAAAGTTCAGTAACTGGTGTGACCCCCTTGATAACAATAACTTCAACCAAATGTTTCCAGTAACTGTTGATCAGTCCTGCGTATTGGTTTGGAGGAACTTTAGGCCATTCCTCCTTATAAGCTGCTTCAACTCTGGGATGTTGGTGGGCTTCCTTGCATGAACTGTTTACTTCAGGTCCTTCGACAACATTTCCATAGGATTAAGGTCAGGATTTCGACTCGGCCATTCCAAAACACGCATTTTCTTCTTTTTAAACCATTCTGTTGTAGATTTACTCTTGTCTGTCAGATCACTGTCTTGTTGCAATATCCAACTTCTATTAAGCTTCAGGTGATAGTCTGCTATCCTGACATCCTCCTGTAAAATGTCTATAAGACCATAAGATATAGGAGCAGAAGTAGACCATTTGACCCATCGAGTCTGCTCCGCCATTCAATCATGGGCTAATCCAATTCTTCCAGTCATCCCCACTCCCCTGATAAGCAGTTCTGTGGGAGACAATGCTTTGTTAAAGAGAGACATCAGAGGAGAATGGTCAGACTTGAGACAATTTTGAGTTTATTGTTCCCTCAATGATTGCATACTGTCCAGGCTCTGAGGCAGCAAAGCAGCCCCAAACTATGATGCTCCTTCCACAATGCTTCACACTTGGGATGGGGTTTTGGTGTTGCTGTGCAGTGCCCTTTTCCCTTCAAACATAGCAATATACGTTTCTGATTTAACTTTAGTCTCATCTGTCCACAGAAAATTGTCCCAGAAGCATTGTTGAAAATCCAGGTGGTTGTCTATAAACCAGAGACGTGCAGCAATATCTTTTTTGGAGAGCAGCTGTTTCCTTCATGGTCATTCCATGCATAACGTTCTTGTTCAGTGCTTATCTTATGTGGACACATGAACAGTGACTTTAGCAAGTTCCAGAGAGTTCTGCAGGTCATTTGCTGTTCCCTCGGGTTATTTTTCACTTCCTTCAGCATTGCACTTTGTGCTCTTGGTGTGATCTTTGCAGGATGCTCACTCCTAAAGAGAGTAGCAGCAGTACTGAGTTTCTTCCATTTGTAGACAATTTTTCTTGCTCTGGACTGATGAACACTCAGGTCTTTAGAAATGCTTTTGGAGCCTTTCCCAACTTCATGCATCTCTACAATTCTTCTAAGGTTCTCTGAATGTTGTTTTGTTCATAGCATGGTACACACAAACAGATCTTTCTCGAAAAATGCAGGCACTGTCTGTAACCTGACTTTGCGTGTCTTTTTTATAGGGCCTCTACAACCCACACCTCCAATCTCACCTCATTGATTGGAACATCTGACTCCAAATAGCTTTTGTAGAAGGCATTACCCCAGAGGTTCACATACTTTTTCCAACAAATAGATGTAATATTGGATCATTTTTCTCAATAAATAAATGAACCAGTGTAATGTTCTTTGTGCTATTTAATTAATTATGTTCCCTTTATCTAGTTTTAGGACAGATGAAGGACTGATCACGTTTTAGGTCATACTTATGCAGAGATAAAGAGAATTCCATGGGTTCACTTCACTGCTCTCTGACTAAACAAAAATCCTCCTCATCTCCATTCTAAAAGGACGCCCCTCTATTCTGAGGCTCTGCCCACCAGTCTTAGATTCTCACACCATAGGAAACATCCACTCCACAGCCACAATGTCAAGGCCATTCACCATTCGATAAGTTTCAATGAGGTCACCCCTCATTATTCTGAATTGTGGTGAATACAGGTCCAGAACTATCATATGGTCTTCATATGATGAGCCATTTAATCCTGGAATCATTTTCATAAACCACCTTTGAACCCGCTCCAGTTTCAGCACATCCTTTGGAAGATAAGGGGCCCAAAACTGTTCACAATGCTCCAAGTGAGGCTTCACCAGTGCTTTATAAAGTCTCAACATTACATTCTTGCTTTCATTTTCTAGTCCTCTTGAAATGAACGCTAACACTAGTTACCAGCAGCTAACTAGAAAAGGCTCCCTTTGTTACCACTCTTTGCCTCCTACGCGATCTCTTCAGCCACATCTTTCAGAACCCTGGGGTGTACACAATCTGGTCCAGGTTACTTATCACCACTCCGACGCACCTAGGTGTGACTCGAGTAGCAGCAGTACTCTCAATGGATACGATTAAATACTCCCGTTTTAGCCTGATACAGCCAGAAAGCACAACTGCTTCCAAGGTCAGGACAGTCAACAAAGATGTCTTAATGTGTTTAAACGAACTATCGCTGCTTAAAACTGATGGAAGCAACACCAGTTGGGGTTGGAAGCGCCCACATAGGACACCTTGGAGGAAGTGTGGGTGCGGAGCGGGGTTACAAGTGCATTTAAGGAAACAGGGATTTAAAATCCCTATACCGACTATCTTGCTGGCGAACGTGCAGTCTTTGGTGAATAAAATGGATGCTCTCAGAGCTAGGGTGCTGAATCAGAGAGACATTAGGACCGCGTGTGTCCATTGTTTCACAGAATCCTAGTTAACCCCTTCTGTTCCAGATGCAGCGATTCAGATTGACGGGTTTACTATACAGCATCAGGATAGATCTATAGAGTCTCTCAAAAGCAGAGGTGGAGGAGTATTCCTCATGATCAACTCTTCTTGGTGCACAAATATAACAGTGCTGTCCCAATTCTGCTCACTAGACCTAGAATATCTTGCAATAAAATGCTGTCCTTTTACCTACCACAGGAGTTCTCTGAGGTCAATTTGGTAGCAGTTTATATTCCACTTCAAGCCAATGTCAAGCAGGCTTCAGATAACCTGAGCAATAGGATCAACATGCACGAAACAGCACACCCTAATGCCTTCACCATCGTTTTGGGAGATTTTAACCAGGCCAGTCTGAAAAAATCACTTACCAACTACCATCAACAGATCACTTGCAATTCCAGAGGAAACAACACACTGGACCATTGCTACACCACCATCAAGAATGCCTACTGTGCTATTCCACGCCCTCACTTTGGGAAGTCAAATCACCTGGCTGTAATTCTACTCCCTGAGTATAGGCAGAGACTGAAGACTGCAGCACCAGTCGTGAGGACCAAGAAGGTGTGGACAAGGGAAGCACAGGAGCGCCTACAGGACTGCTTTGAATCGATGCACTGGATTGTATTTAGAGATTCATCTTCGAACCTGGATGAGTATGCTGCAGTGGTTACCAAATTCATTAAAACCTGTGTGGATGAGTGTGTGCCACAAAGACTTGCTGTACATTTCCAAACCAAAAGCCGTGGATGAACCAGGAGGTATGTCACCTGCTGAAGGCTACATCTGTGGCATTCAAGTCTGGTGACCCAGGCCTGTACCAGAAAACCAGGTATGATTTGCGGAGGGCTATTTCAAGGGCAAAGACACAATTTTGAATGAGGTTGGAGATGACATCGGATGCACGGCAACTCTGGCAGGGTCTGCAAGACATTACTTCCTACAAAGCAAAACCTAATAGCATGAATGGCAGCGATGCTTCACTACCAGATGAACTCAACGCCACCTATGTCCGCTTTGAAAGAGAGAACACAACTGCAGCTGTGAAGATCCCTGCTGCACCTGATGACCCTGTGATCTCCGTCAGAGGCCGATGTTAGGCTGTTTTTAAAGAGTGACCCCTCACAAGGCGGAAGGTCCCAATGGAGTACCTTGTAAGGCTCTGAAAACCTGTGCCAACCAACTAGCGGGAGTATTCAAGGACATTTTCAACCTCTCACCGCTATGGGTGGAAGTTACCACTTGCTTCAAAAAGGCAACAATTATACCAGTGCCTAAGAAGAATAATGTGGGCCGCCTTAATGACTTGCCCAGCAGCACTCACATCGACAATGATGAAATTCTTTTTAGAGATTGATCATGACTAGACTGAACTTCTGCCTCAGCAAGGACCTGGACCCATTGCAATTTGCCTATTGCCACAATAGGTCAACGACATTCGCAATTTCAATGGCTCTCCACACAGCTATAGACCACCTGGACAACACAAACACCTTCGTCTGGATGCTGTTCATCGACTATCAGCATTTAATACCATCATTCCCACAATCCTGATTGAGAAGTCGCAGAACCTGGGCTTCTATACCTCTCTCTGCAAATGGATCCTCGACTTCCTAACTGGAAGACCACAGTCTGTGTGGATTGATGATAACATAACCTCTTCGCTGATGATCAACACTGGCACACCTCAGGGGTGTGTGCTTAGCCCACTGCTCTACTCTGTATATACACATGACTGTGTGGCTAGGCATAGCTCAAATACAATCTATAAATTTGTTGGCAATACAGCCATTGTTGGTAGAATCTCAGGTGGTGATGAGAGGGCGTACAGCAGTGAGATATCCCAACTCGTGGAGTGGTGCTGCAGCAATAACCTGACACTCAATGTCAGTAGGACAAAAGCTGATTGTGGACTTCAGGAAGGGTAAGGCAAAGGAACACAATCCTCATAGAGGGATCAGAAGTGGAGAGAGTGAGTAGTTTCAAGTTCCTGGGTGTCAAGATCTCTGATGATCTAACCTGGTCCCAACATATCAATGTAGTTATAAAGAAGGCAAGACAGCGGCTATACTTTATTATGAGTCTGAAGAGATTTGGCATGTCAACAAAAACTTCTATAGTTGTAACACGGAGAGCATTCTGACAGGCTGCATCACTGCCTGGTATGGAGGAGCTTCTGCAAAGGACCAAAAGAAGCTGCAGAAGGTTGTAAATCTAGTAGCTCCATCTTGGGTACTAGCCTACAAAGTACTCAGGACATCTTTAGGGTGCGGTGTCTCAGAAAGGCAATTTCCATTATTAAAGACCTCCGGCACCCAGGGAGATTTTATCACTGTTACCATCAGTGAGATAGAGAAGGCTGAAGGCACACACTCAACAATTCAGGAACAGCTTCGTCCCCTCTGCCATCTAATTCCTAAATGGACATTGAATCTTTGGATACAACCTCACTTTTTTTTAAATAAATAGTAGTTCTGTTTTTGCACATTAAAAAAATATCTATTCAATATACATATACCATAATTGATTTACTTATTTATTATATATTTTTATTTTCTTTCTTTTTTTCTCTCTGCTACATTATGTATTGCATTGAACTGCTGCTGCTAAGTTAACAAATTTCACATCACATGGCAGTGATAATAAACCTGATTCTGATTCAGACCTTTAAGTTTCCTACGAACCTTCTCTGTAGTCATGTTAGCTTCACACGTGTCATGACCTCTAAGGCCTGGAACTTCCACCATACTGCTAGTGTCTTCCACAGTGAAGACTGATGCAAAATACTTATTCAGTTCATCTACCATTTCCTTGTCCCCATTACTACCTCTCCAGCATCATTTTCCAGTGGTTCGATATCCACTCTCACCTTTCTTTTACACTTAATGTATCTGAAGAAACTTTTGGTATCCCCTTTAATATTATTAGCTTGCTTACTTTTTATTTTTACCATCTTAATGACTTTTTCAGTTGCCTTCTGTTAGTCTTTAAAAGCTTCCCAATCCTCTAACTTCCCACTAATTTTGCTGTATTATATGCCCTCTCATTGGCTTTTATGTTGACTTTGACTTCTCTTGTTAGCCATAGTTGTGTCATCTTTCCTTTACAATATATCTTCTTATTTTGGATGAATGTATCCTGTGCCTTTTGAATTGCTTCCAGAAATTCCAGCCATTGCTCTGCCGTCATCCCTGCTAGTGTTCTTTTTCCAATCAATTCTGGCCAACTCCTCTCTCATGCCTCTGTAATCCTCTTTACTCCACTGTAATACTGATAGATCTGTCTTTAGCTCTCCTCAAATTTCAGGGTGAAGTTAATCATATTGTCTCTAAGGGTTTTTTACGTTAAGCTCTTAATCAATTCTGGTTCACCGCACAACACCCAATCCAAATTAGTTGAAACCCTTGTGACCTCAACCACGAGCTTTCTAAAAAGCCATCTCATAGGCACTCTAGAAATTCCTGCTCCTGGAATCAGCACCAACCTGATTTTCCCAATCTACCTGCATATTGAATTCCCCATGCCTGCTGTAACATTGCCCTTTTGGCTTGCATTTCTATCTCCTGTTGTAACTTGTAGGCCACATCCTTACTACCGGTTGGGGGTCTGTGTACAACTCCTATCATGGTTTTTTTTTTACTCTTGGAGTCTCTTAGTTCTATCCACAATGTTTTAACTCATTCTGACCCTTCGTCACTTCTTTCTAATGATTTGATTTCATGTTTTACTAACGGATCAACGCTGCACTCTCTGCCTTCTTGCCTGTCTTTTTGTTGCAGTGTGTGTCCTTGGACATTAAACTCCCAGCTATAATCTTCTTTCAGCCATGATTCAGTGATGCCTACAACATCATACCTGCCAATCTGCGACTGTGCTGCAACTTCATCTACCTTATTCTGTATGGTGCGTGCATTCAAATACAACACCTTCAGTCCTGTATTCACCCTTTCTGATTCTGTCTGCCTTTTACGTTGCAACTCGTCCTGTTGGCTGCAGCTTTGTCCTTTCAAAAGCTTCTCCTCACTATACATTGCCTCTGTTTGTAAACCAGCTTCCTCATCTTCAGCACTATTATCTGCCTTTCCTACAATACTTTTGCATTGAAGTGTATGCAGCTTGGGATACTAGTCACACCATGCTCAGCCGTTTGAGTCTTAACTTTGTTTGAGGTCTTACCAACATCTGCCTCCATCATCTCACCACTAACAGTTCTGGCACTCTAGTTCCAATCCCCCTGAAACTCTAGTTTAACCCCCACCATGCAGCATTAGCAAACCTTCCCACTAGGATATTAGTCCCCTTCCTGTTCAAGAGCAAACCATTCCTTCTGTACCGGTCCCACCTTCCCTGGAGGAGAGCCCAATGATTTAAAATTCTTATGCCCTCCCTCTTACCCAACTCCTTAGCCATGTGTTAACTGATGTAATCTTGTTATTCTGGCCTCACTAGCATGTGGCATAGGTAGCAATCCTGAGATCATAACCCTGGAGGTCCTGCCCTATAACTTAGCACCTAACTCCCTGAAATCCCTTTGCAGGACCTTGTCACTTGTCCTACCCATGTCATTGGTACCTACATGGACCATAACTTCTGGATGTTCACCCTCCCACTTAAGAATGCTGAGGACTCTGGCATTCAAGAGGCAACATACCACCCAGGAAAAAATAAAAACACAAAATGCTGGCAGAACTCAGCAGGCCAGACAGCATCTATGGGAGGAGGTAGTGACGATGTTTCGGGCCGAAACCCTTCATCAGGAGTGAAGTAACATGGATGGTCGAGGGGGCTAGGGGGAAGGTGGAGAATCTCTTTTATTTCCCATAATTCTCCACCTTCCCCCTAGCCCATTTCCCTTCAACCTATCACTTCATAGCTCTCTACTTTATCCCTCCCCCCGCTTCTTATTCCCCCCTCGACCATCCCATGTTACTTCACTCCTGATGAAGGGTTTCGGCCCGAAACGACGTCACTACCTCCTCCCATAGATGCTGTCTGGCCTGCTGAGTTCTGTCAGCATTTTGTGTTTTTATTTTTTTATTTATTTCCAGCACCTGCAGATTCACTCGTGATACCACCCAGGAATCTCGCTCTCACCCACAGAACCTCCTGTCCATTTCCCTAACTAACAAGTATTGATCCTGCAGTGAGGAAATGGAGATTAAATCTGGATTGATGGGCTCAGGTAGGCTCTCATCCATAATGATCTTGTGAAATAATTGTGTATATAAAATAACCAGGAGTATACAACGTATATACCCTACATTCAAAGTGAGTTTAATGTTTTTTTTCTGTTTTTCAGGAAGAATACTGTAGATTTTAGAATATTATTAGGATTTATAGTTCCAGACTAATAATAATATTGTGCCTAGCGATGTGGCATTGTCACAAATATCTTCTTACTGATACAAGTCAGAGACTTTAAGAGATCCTTGAAATTAATTTAAAAGAAACCTTGGCACTATTGAGTGAAAGCAATGTGTTCATCAATGTTTGTTTGAATGTTGTAACCAACCTTCATACTTCTGCTTTCAAGTTATTTGGCATTAATAGTAAGCTCTGTGTTATTGGAAGATGAGCTAAGATCTTTATCAGTTGTTTGATCTTTGATATTGAAGATGTGAATTTGCATGCCCTTGGCTGTGCACGGTGAATGCGCAGAATACGTTAACATCACATTTGTGTTGCTGAGCTAGTTTCCAGACCTTTGGGTGTATGATTCAGAAATGTTCATTCAAATCCCAGTAAGGCAATTGTGAAATTTAATTTCAAGTAAATAAGTAAAGCTGGAGTAGAAATATGTCACTAATGGTGACTCTAAAACTACCAGATGATGTAAAAACCTATCTGCTCTTGATAGTAAGTACCTCTAACCCAACAGGACTGGGAGCAATAAGAGATAGACAATTACACATTACACAAACATCCATACTTGACTCTACTGTTGACTTTGTTGAGTCTATTATTTTCAAGATTTTATTTTTAGTTTATTTGCACAAAGAATAGCAGAAGTAGTTATTCATACACAGTGTTCCCTGCACATGAGCTGTGGTGGCATGAACTTGTAGGCGCATGCTCTGCTAGTATTTAATTTATCTTGATGTGTGACAAAGACCAAGGATATAATCACACACATATACTGTATATACTAAGTTCAGTTGTTCCTTCTGCTTCACTCTGCTGTGCCCAGATTTGAGGCCTATGACAGATTATGTAAGAGCCTTCTGGTAGGCCTCCACTATGGCATTAAATTGTGACATACTGTATAATCTATAAACCCCCTTGGAGCACTGGTACATTAATGCACATAAATCAAGAGTGTCACTGAATGAAAAAACAAAAGAATGAAATCATGAACGTACTTTTCAGTGTGGCAGGAAGAATTAGGGTTAAGGTCTTCATCCAGTTTTCCAGTAGTTTGATTTTACAGATTGTGTGAGAGTGTAGGACAAAGAGAATTTCACACAATTAGTCTTGGCAGATTTTTATTCTTAACGTTTTAATTTAACACAACTTTCATACTTTGCATCCAACGGAAGACCTTCTGTCAGCATTAGTTGGCAGAAAACATAGGGGATTATTTTTCTTGTCTCTCCTTATGGAAGAAGAATATATGCTGACATTAATACAACACTTGCATTTAAGAAGTATGTTTAATAAGGAAAACATTCCAAGAACATTTAGACGAGCATTGTTAAATAAAACAAATGTCCTGAGCTTCTTCAGGTTATATTTGGTTAGATGCCTGAAGGCTTTGTCAGAAATATACGTAGATATTAAGGATTATTTTAAAGAGGTAGTGATAGAGAGCTGGATGGTTTACATTGACATGTTAGCTAGGGACTTGGCAACTAGAGGCAAATTTGAAATGTCTCGGAGATCAGGAGGCCAGAATAACCCAGTGTGATAACCCAGTGTGGGCAGTGTGATACAGACAACATTTTTTATCTCATCATTTGAGACTCTGTGTGTGTGTGTGTGTGTGTGTGTGTGTGTGTGTGTGTGTGTGTGTGTGTGTGTGTGTGTGTGTGTGTGTGTGTGTGTGTGTGTGTGTGTGTGCGCGCGCGTCTTATTGGAATTTTATATGGGAGCTGTTAACTTATCACATGCATGTCATGTGGATTATAAATTGCATCAATTTTAGCATAAGCACCCTCTACTGGACAGCAAGGCATACAGGACTAAATGTAAAATTAAATTTTGAAAATGTACTGAAGCTCTGTGAATATCTGTAAAAAGATAAATAGCTAAATTTATCAATTATCAAATTATCAAATTAAAGAGATAAATTTGGAGTATTGTGTACAGTTCTGGTCACCAAATTAGAGGAAAGATGTCACCAAAATAGAGAGAGTACAGAGGAGATTTACTAGAATGTTACCTGGGTTTCAGCACCTAAGTTACAGAGAAAGGTTGAACAAATTAGGTCTTTATTCTTTGGAGCATAGAAAGTTGAGGGGGGTCTTGATAGAGGTATTTAAAATTATGAGGGGGATAGATAGAGTTGACATGGATAGGCTTTTTCCATTGAGAGTAGGGGAGATTCAAACAAGAGGACATGAGTTGAGCATTAAGGGTCAAAGGTTTAGGGGTGACATGAGGGGGAACTTCTTTACTCAGAGAGTGGTCGCTGTGTGGAATGAGCTTCCAGTAGAAGTGGTAGAGGCAGGTTCAATTTTGTCATTTAAAAAAAATTTGGATAGGTATATGCACAGGAAAGGAATGGAGGGTTATGGTCTGAGTGCAGGTTTTTTGGGATTAGGTGAGAGTAAGTGTTTGGGACAGACTAGAAGGGCTGAGGTGGCCTATTTCCGTGCTGTAATTGTTATATGGGTATATGGTTAAAGTTTTTGGTCAAAGATAATTTGTTTGTATATGTTAGTAGTGATGACATCATGTGTTCTTATCACAATTCTGTTGTATTTTTGCATGTTTTTATTTCACCTGCCTCCTCACCCTGTCTTCATCTCACTTAAGTTAAACAATGCAGCACAGGAACAGGACCTTCGACTCATAATGTTAAACTAATTAAATTAGTAATCAGAAGCCCAACTGAACTAATCCCTATATAAAATAAATGTTCTGTTTTTCTGTATGTAGGGATGCATCCCTAGTCTATAATGTTGTAAAATATTGACATGAGCTTTTCTGATTCAGCAAAATCATTTTAGTTCAACAAGAGCTAGCAACAAGATTAATCCAAGTTAGATGCAGAGATTCAAGATTCAGGATTGTTTAATGTCATTTCCAGCACACAAGTGTAATGGAGAAAGGAATAATTGTTACTCCAGACCTGATGAAGCACAAAAAGAAAACAAATATATAATGGCAGAATTATAGAAAAACACAATAATTATAAATACTGTGGACTCCAATTAATTGGGCCATTGGTTAATTGGGTCAGTCACTTATTTGGGACAATTCTTAATGACAAAAAACTAATCAAGAAAATAGCCATAATTCTCTTCCTTTATTTGGGACACTTTGTAGCTAATTGGAACAGAAGACTGTAGCCAGTTTCTGACTAGAGTCAGTTGCATGCACGTGTGTGGCCATCTTCTTTAGAACAAACAGATTAAAAGGTAGTGATTTTTGTCATTTATCATTGATAAGAAATGAGCAGTAAGGCACTTCAGAACTGTTTTTCTCACTGTGATTTCAAGCATTTAGGCTTGGAGGTGCCAGAAACAGCTAGAAGTGAAAATGAAATGATTTTGCCATGTCAACAAGTTAGGAGCTACAAAGAATTTGAATGTATCAATGATCATTTTGAATGTTACAATAAAGATTTGGAGGATGCAAACGTCAAAAGCATTGTACAAAGGCAGTCCATTATCTGTACTGGGTGTCTACGCTGATTTTGTTCATTTACAGTTAATCAAAAGAAAATGGCAGCATACACTGGATGAACTCATCTATAGATAACTATTAGGAGTTGATGCACAGTTTTATAATACTGTAGTAGTATTGGTAGTGTTCAGATTTTTCTGAATTTCATTTAAATACAAAATTTGTTACTCAGTTAAATGGTAAGTTGTCTTATTTTTATACCATTCTAAATATTTCCATGGCATTTTGACTTTTTGGGGAAGCCGCTTAATTGGGCCAAAATGTACTGGTCCCAATATGTCTCAGTTAACTGGAGTCCACTCTACATAAGATAGCTTATACTTATAGATTGATCACATGTCCATAAAGTGGGACTAGGCATAAGAGTGTCTGTACTGAATGACAGGAACTGATAAAGTAGTAGTGGTGGGAAGTGAGGACAGTTGGATTTGTGGGTGGAGGTGTTGACCAGCTTTAGTGCTTGGGGAAGGTAATGGTTTTTAAGTCTGGTGGTCCATATATGGATGTGACAGTCTCTTCCTTGATCAGAATGGGACATACAGTCCATGTGCAGGACGGGTGGGATCCTTCATGATGTTACTGGCCCTTTTCCGGCACCTTTCTGTATATGTTTCCTTGATGGTGCTTAGCTGGTGCCAGTGTTGCTTTGGGCAGTCTTGACTACCTGTTGTAGAGCCTTCCTGTCAGCCACAGTATAGTTTCCATGCAATGCAGTGACGCACCGTATGAGGATGATCTCGAGTGAGCATCTGTAGAAGGATGTGAATATAACGTGAGTATAGAGAGGGATTACATTAGAAACAGTAATTTATCCATCGGTGAATGATGAAAGTTTTCCTTCAGGTTTTTGAAAATAATGTTTTATTTTGCGCAGTCTGATGTTTTTGTCCCTTTTATTTCCCAGCCATTTACTATTTAATTGTACTCATGTTGAATTCTGTCATGGCTATAGTTACATTTTTGCTGGACAAAACAGCCCAAATGATGCAATGTATTATTACAATTTCAAAAAGAGTCTTCTGATTTTACAGGTTCAGCAGTTTCTGATGCTGAGGGATACTTGTTCTTGAATACATGTTCCAGAATATTTGTACAATGTCTGCAGTGGTTTTATCTGCTTTACACAACACAGTTTCATTCAGATTCTGCACTTGGAATCTGAGTAACTGAGGTACAAATCTGTAATGAATTGTATCAATTCTTGGGTCATGTTGTGCTGACTTCACAGGAGTAAAGACCTTTTGTAATTTCTGCAAGTGTTCCTTTTTTATATGAACATTATGGTAGGGAAATTTGTCATTGGTCACAAACAGTAAACTGTGTTTCAGCCACAGGTTTTATTCATCAGCTCAACTGAATAGCGAAGGTGAATACAACTCTTAACCAAATTTCATCTTTAGCACTCACCTCCAAAAGTAGTTCCTTCCATACGCACTCTTTATGTTTTAGTTTAAAATTGCATTTCATCAAAGCTGAACACATAATTTTCAATAACATCAAAGTTCAGAGCAGCAGCCTGCAAATGACAAATTTACTGAAGTTCGTCTGCACCGGGACACCAAGTTAACAAAACTCAAGGCCTTGTCAGACACATGCTGTAATTATAAAATGTAAAAAATCTGGCAGTATTATCTAAAGAACAATACCCCAACCTGCAGGAAACTGAACAATAATAAGGGATGGTTATGTATGTGAGCCATAATAAGGTACAAAGAAAATAAACAATTAAAAAGGAATGGAAATGTGAACTCAAAGAAGTAGGCTGAATAAGTAGGAAATGATATCATCAGTCTTTGAAATTGAAAACGAAATAATTACAATTTCAAAGTCTGTTTGCATAAAAGACCTTGTTTTGCCATAAAATATCCTTTGATCTTTCATCACCATTATTTGGCTACTGTGGTTAATTATCATCAAATTTAATATAATAGATTAAAGGATCCAAGGAAACAGGCTAAACTGTATCTGAAAAGATTTCATAATGATTGCATTTGAGGGATTCTCTTTGTAGATGTAAAGGAAATATGTCTGGTAATATAAGGTGGGAAATGAGTACTCCAAAGGCAAATATTAGGTGGTGGATCATAGCCACATATTTGACAACTTCATAGAATTCCTAGATGCTTGCCTGAACAGAGTATGAAGGAGGCAAGGATATTTACAAATGTTAGTAGGTTAATTGGTCATTGTAAATTGTCCTGTGATTATGCCAAGGTGAATGCTTGTTTGGCCAGAAGGGCCTGTTCCACACTGTATCTCTAAATAATTAATAAATAAATAATAAATGGATAAATATATATGTCATGATAAAACATATAGGCTGAAAATGACAGGCTAGAAGAGTTAAGAAAGTACCTATTTGTCAATTAATAGCTTCATGACTGTTGTTTCCAATTTCATCTTAGTCTCAACTTCATTTAGCTCACCTCTTCTATTCCTTTCCTTGATATCTTTAACTTCATTTCTGTGGAACGTTCAAGAGCCAATATCTTTACAACAGAAACAGGAACATTTGGAGACAATCAGCAGGTCAGACAGCTTCTGGGGAAGGAGAAACACAGTCAATTTTCCAGGTCAAAGAGCTTCATCTTCGACCGAGATTGTTAATTTCATTTCTGTTTGCACACACACTGCCTGACATGCTGAGTGTCTTTGAGTCAGGCAGTTGAGAAACCAGCACCTTGCCCCAGTATGTCCATGCTGATCATCAAGTACCTTACTGTACCAATTCAAATACCAGCATTGTGTTCATAGCCTTCATGGTTTGTCAATTTATGTGCATGTCCAGGTACTTCCTGGCACCACGTTATATACATGACATCAATCTACGTATACTATCTATCTGATGTATTTATATTTATTTATGTTATTATTATTGTGTTCTTTATCTCATTGTATTTTTTGTGCTACATTGGATCCAGAGTATTTTGTTCTCCTTATGCTGGTGTACTAGAAATGACATTAAACAATCTTGAATCTTGAATCTTCTTATATGTTGTGAGAGAGTGTTTGCATCCATCACCCACTCAGGCAGTGCGTTCCAGATTCTAACCATTCTCCAGTGAAAAAGTGTTTTCTCAGAACCAATCCAAACATTTCCCTCTCATTTTAAACCTATTTACATTAGGTTTTGACGCTTTTCACGGGGAAGTATTTCCTAAAATTTGCCATTTTCAATGCCCTTCATAATCCTGTATACTTCTACAAGATCGTCTCAGTCTTCACAGTTCCAAAGAAAATAAACTCACCTATGCAGCGTCTCCTCAAACTATAATGCTCCATCCAAGGCAACATTACTGGAATCTCCTCTGTACCCTTTCAACAGAATTACATCTTTCTTTTAGTGTATCGGCCAGAATGTAAACAGTACTCCAGCTGTGGCCTAACCAGTGTTTTATGAAGTTGTAACATAACATCTCTGTTTTTATATTCTATGATCCTGCTAAAGAATGACAGCAATCTTTAAGTCTCCTTTGCTACCTTATCTACTTATGCCATTACATTTGGGGATCTTTGGAATGGTTGCCAAAGGGGATCCAACAATGATCTTGTATGTCCTGCCCTTATTATTCCTCCCAATGTGCATCACCTAATATTATCAGGTTAGCATTCCTTCTGCTAGTCCTGCCATCTGATAATTACCATCCTGTAGCCGATGGCTTTCTTCCTGACTATGTACAATACCACTGATCTTACCCCAGTATGGCACACATCCCTTTGGCCTTTTCTGTCAATGCACCTGGTACCAAGACATCTCCCTCTATATTCACCTTCCTCAGATTATCATTTGTAGTTCCATTATCACCTTTTTTACAAAAGCAAGAAACAGAAGAGCTAGACACTGCCTTCAGGGAGGAGACATTGCAAATGCTACTGTTTACATTGGTGGCACTGAGGTCAAGATGACTGGGAGCTAGGAGTGAACATCACCAACAGCCCGTCCTGGTCCAACAATATACATGCCATGGCCAAGAAAGTGTACCCGTTGTCTCCACTTCCTCAGGAGGCTAAAGAAAGTTGGCATGCCCCCTCTGGCCTTCACCAATTTTTAGATATGCACGACAGAAATTATTCAATCCAGACATACCATGCCTTAGTATGGCACCTGCTCTGCCCAAAACCACAGAAACTGCTAAGAGTCGTAGACACAGCTTAGCACATTACGGAAATCAGCCTCCCCTCCATGGACTCTGTCTATACTTCTTGCTGCTACAGTAAAGCAGCCAACTTAATCAAAGACACATTCTCTCTTCAGGCAGAAAGACAAACACCAGAAAGCATATACCACTAGGTTCCAGGACAGCACAATCTAACTCCTTATGGCCTTGTACCTTATTGTCTGACTTTCTAACTGTAACACTATTCTGCATTCTGTTATTGTTTTCCTTTGTACTATCTCAATGTACCAATGTGATGAAAAGATCTGTGTAGATGGCATGCAAAGTTTTTCACTGTACCTTGTAACACGTGACAATAATAAAGCAATTCACCAATTTTAACTCTGGTCGAACAGCTCTCTTCGGTCATTTCTCATTCTTTTTTACACGCCTTCCTTTGAGTTATTTGTCTGCATCCTAAACCCATTTTATCTCTAAATTCTGCTAATTCTAATGAAAGCATGTAAGTCTGAAAAGTTAATTGTTTCACCTCTGTAGTAGTGCCTCAACTGTTGAGTATTTGGAAGTTGAGTAAATATATCATCAAAGTACCATATGTCACCATATACAACCCTCAGATTCATTTTCGTGTGGGCATACTTCAATAAATCCCATAACCGTAATAGAATTAAAGACCACACCCCAAGGACAAACAAACAGTGTGCAAAAGACAACGACTGTGCAAATACAAAAGAAAGAAATAATAATAAATAAATAAGCAATTAATGTCAAGAACATGAGATGAAGAGCCCTTGAAAGTGAATCCATAGGTTGTGGGAACATTTCAGTGATGGGGCAAGTGAAGTTGAGTGGCATTATCCTGTTTGTTTCAAGAGCTGAATGGTTGAGGGGTACTAACTGTTCCTAAACCTGGTGGTGTGGGTCTTGAGGCATCTTCCTGATGGCAGCAGCAAGAAGAGAGCATGATTTGGGTGGTGGGGATTCCTGATGATGGATGTTGCTTTACTGCAATAGCGCTCTATCTTGACGTGTACAATGGTGGGGAGGGCTTTACCCATGATGGACTGGGCCATATCCGCTACTTTTTGTAGGATTTTCCTTTCAAGGGCATTGGTGGTTCCATACTATGCCCTGATGCAACCAATCAATACACTCCCCACCACACATTTATGGAAGTCTGTAAAAGTTCTTGATATCATGCCCAATCTTCTCAAACTTATAACTAAATAGAGGCGCTGCTGTGCTTTCTTTGTAATGGCATTTACATGCTGGACCTAGGGCAGATCCATTGAAATGATAACACTGAGGAATTTAAAGTTGCTGACCCTCTCCATCACTGACTCCACTCTTGAGGCCTGGTTCATGGACATTCGGTTTCCTTCCTGAAATCAATAATCAGCTCCATGGTCTTGCTGACATTGAGTGAGCAATTGTGCTGTGGCATCACTCAGCCAGATTTTCAATCTCTCTCCTATATGCTGATTTATCACCACCTTTAATTTGGCCAATGACAGTGGTGTCATCAACAAACTTAAATATGACATTGGAGTTGTGCTTAACCTCACAGTCATACATGTGAAGTGAGTGGAGCAGGGGCTAAGCACACAGCCTTGTGGTACACTTGTGCTGATGGAGGTTGTGGAGGAGGTGTTTTTGCCAATCTGAGCTGACTGGCATCTGCAAGTGAGAAAATGGAGGATCTACTTGAACAAGGAGGTATAGAGACAGAGGTATTTAAACTTATTGATTAGTTTTGAGGGGATGATAAGTATTGAATGCCAAGCTGTTGCCAATGAAAAGTATCCTGATATATGCATCTTTGCTGTCCATATATGCCAGGGTTGAGTGAAGAGCCAATGAAGTGGTATCTACTGTGGACCTGTTGCGATGGTAGGCAAATTGGAGTGGATCCAAGTCATTTCTCAAACAAGAATTGATATATCTCATTAGCAACCTCTCGAAGTACTTCATCATATTGGATGTAAGTGCTCCTGGACAAAAGTCATCGAGGCAGGATACCACGTTCTTTTTAGGCACAGGTATAATTGAAACCTGCTTGAAACGTGTATACCTCTGACTACTGAAGCAAAAGGTTAAATATTATTGGTGAACACGCCATCCAGTTGATCAGCACAGGTCTTTAATACTCAACCAGGTACCCCATCTGGGCCGATGCTTTCCTACCTTATTGAAGATTTCTAGCACCTGAATTATCTGCATAATTTTTACCTGTACAATCAGTCATTTTTTCAAAATTTGTAAAATATCACCCAATATTTAACAATGTTAGGTTTAATGTTTGGACTTGTATTACATATTTTTGAATAATACAGTTAAAGAGTATGCAGCTGATGTATTTCATTTGAAAACGTAAGGTAAAGGAAGTTTATAAAAATTAAACATGTGGTAGGAAAGGAAATATGTCATAAGTGATAAATTTAGTATAGACCATGGGCTGATTAGCAGGAAGCAGGAACGTATTAGTAATATTTGGAGATTCAATGCAACTGCTGTTGTTCTGGCCTCCAGAAGCACAGTTCCTTTGGTATGAACATCACTTCCTGTACATTAGCTGTATGTTCTATTGTTTCCTGTGCGGGTTAATTTGGATTTGATTGAAGCACGTGCTGGAAAAACATATATCTTCATCCTTTCTATTTGCCCGTGAAACAGCAATATCTTTTCACAAGTAAGACTTCATTAAAAATCATGCAGAAAGCTTCCATTTTGGGTGATTTTTGAGGTGTTTAAATTGCTGCATAGCTTTGTATGTATGCATAGTGAGTGCAGTAGAGTGAAAAGATAACTCATTTTCAAAGGCATTGCCCACAGACTGGAGATGTGTCTGAACAATGTCAGCTTCGACCCAAGTAACGTCGATCACTGAGACCGGGAAGGCAGATCAGGGTGTGGTTTATCGATCACGTCTTTGTGATGCTCAAGCTAAACCACAATTAGCATAGCTGCAGCACAATCCCATGCAAGAGCTGAAGAGGCAGGAATGAGAGCAACCTATGCTAAGTGGGAAGTTGAGATGCAATTGCGTGTGTAGAGGCTACATTAAATGCACTCAAGGAAAAGCGTGAAGCTGAGGCTGCCTCAGCAGAGGCAATGGTATGTGAAACTGCAGCTGACTTACACTATGTTGAGTCTATAACCTGAATCATTCATGCTTTGCTGTCATAACAGCCAATGCATCTTTGTAAAGAATCTGTCCAAACGCATTTTGGCAATACAAAGGTCAGTGCTCCAGCCTTGCAAGTAGAAGCTGTCCACACCATGCAGCCAACAAGCACTTCATGTAGTAGGTATTGACCCTCATGGCCTACAGAACAAAGACCCACAACACCCCCTTCTGCAGTCCATCACAGCAAAGACCTCATTCAAGAGTTACTCCTGATGCCAATCCCATCCGCATAGACATGCACAGACTGAACTTCCATCCATCCCAGGACACACATTTGGCAAACCATTCTACACAACTCTCCCTTCCCACTCATGCAGGTGCATTCATTTGGCTTGGTACCTGGCTTGTCGAGACCTAGTCACAGCAGGACTAAAGATGTTTGACAACCAGTGTGCCATTTATCTGTCCTGGAAATGAAGCTTTTGCAATGCGATGGAAGGATTTAAGTCCCAAACCTAGCAAAGACATAGACCTTCTCTTTAAGTGGCTTGGTGGGGAGGTCACATTAATAATCCAGCTAAGGGTCTACGTATTCCATGGCAGGGGCTGGACAAATGCTTTGACTCTCCAGAGGCAATTGAAGAATCTCTCTTCAGCAGACTTGATAATTTTCCAAAGCTCTCACGCAAAGAAGCCACGAGAGCTGGCAGATATACTGTCAGAACTGCAAGCCACAAAAAATGAGAGTTATCTACTAGAACGGAATTTCTTTTGCACTGCAAGAGGAATGAACCCTATGGTGGAGAAACTACCAAGCAACATTCAAGTATAGATAATGGAAGGCTTCAATATAAAACCAAGCACCATGCCTCCTATTCAGCATGTTCATTCCTTGTGGAATTCTTCTGTCACCACGCAGAAATGCAAAATGACCCTAGTTTTATGCTCTCAGCTTCCAGTAACACGTCATTCAAAGAGAGGTCTCCAGGTGGAAAACTAGATGCTCTATCACAGTAAACTGAAATAGAAAACTCCATCATGCTCCCTGATAGACATTTCCCTGCCCATATGAAACCTTACCACTTGAAAAAATGCAGAAAATTCAGAGAAAAATTATTTGCAGACCGGAAATAATTTCCAAAAGAACACTCAATATATTGCCAATGTTGTGTTTCAACAGCACACCAAACCAAGACACTAAAGCTAACGTACACTGCACTGCGTACAACAGTGCATGGCGGGGAGGCAGCTGAGCATCTGTCAGATGTAGCAGCTTCTTCATGCACAGAGATATGCGGGAAAGGCTTCCATGGCAAATCCTGAACAAAAAAATGAAGGCATATGTGATATTAGATCAGAGCAATGTGTCTTTGGTAAAATCATCATTCTTTGATATATTCAGTATTCAAAGTTCTGTTTCCAAATCTCAAATAATAATCAGGCAGCCTACAGAGAAGAAGTCATCTGCCTGACACAGTGGTGTCAAGAAAACAACCTCTCCCTCAATGTCACAAAAACAAAGGAACTGGTTGTGGACTACAGGGGGAATGGAGACCGGCTAATCCCTATTGACATCGATGGATCTGGGGTTGAGAGGGTGAACAGCTTTAAGTTCCTCGGTATACACATCACTGAGGATCTGACGTGGTCTGTACATACTGGCTGTGTGGTGAAAAAGGTACAACAACAGCACCTCTTTCACCTTAGACAGTTGAAGAAGTTTAGTATGGGCCCCCAAATCCTAAGAACTTTCTACAGGGGCAAAATTGAGAGCATCCTGACTGCCTGCATCTCTGCCTGGTATGGGAACTGTACTTCCCTGAATTGCATGATTCTACAGAGTGTGGTGCGGACAGCCAGCGCATCAGAATCAGAATCAAGTTTATTATCACCGGCATGTGACGTGAAATTTGATCTTCCCGCTATTCAGGACATTTACAAAGACAGGTGTGTAAAAAGGCCTGAAGGATCATTGGGGACCCGAGTCACCCCAAACACAAACTGTTCCAGCTGCTACCATCCAGGAAATGGTATTGCAGCATAAAAGCCAGGACCAACTGGCTCTGGGACAGCTTCTTCCACCAGGCCATCAGACTGATTAATTCATGCTGATACAATTGGATTTCTATGTTATACTGACTGTCCTGCTGGACATACTATTTATTATAAATTACTATAAATTGCACATTGCACATATAGATAGAGATGTAATGCAAAGATTTTTACTCCTCATGTATGTGAAGGATGTAAGTAATAAAGTCAATTCAAGTCACTCTAAAGACATGTTCTGGACCATTACAAGTTGCTGAGAGAAGAGCCAGTGGATTTGTTGTGGAGTCAATAGGAGGGAAGATCAGCTTACCCTTGCAAACCCTCATTGAATGCAACCATGGCCATTCACATCTTGAGACCATAGCTGATGAGAAGCCCCCACTTGGCTGTTCCACCAAGGTTATCCAGTTACTTGGCAGAGGCACCATCAGTGCACATGAGGTAGGTGAACAGTGCTGTGATCACCACACTGCAGCTTCTGCCCAATGACTGGACCTGCGTTGGGTCAGAGTGGTTGACGTCTACCTCGATGGTGCTCATCAACCCACTGTCAGCACATCAAAGCTAATGTCCAGGAGAATGGGCACCGAAGTTATTTCAGACCTTCGAAGTTATTCCAGAGTGGAATCAGTAAGAAAGAGAAGATCGTTAGCAAACCAAGCACCCTGACATGCTTACCTCAGCTTATCCAGATTTAGGCAAGCTGGTCTTCTGTCACTGGGAAGGTGATTATAACCTGCCATCTTCCTGAGAAGATAGGGTCTTCCTTCGACTCATGAATGGAGTTTAGCTAAGATGAGTCAATCAGTTGGGTAGGTTCCCTTCCTTTTCACTCTCTGTGATAATTCCTATGGACAACAGAGAGCAGGCCCTTAGTCGACTCATTCCTCTCAGTCATATATTGAGAAGGAAACCAGAAATGAAAGCTTAATACATAGAGTTCATGGAGAGGCTCTTCAGGAACAATCATGTTAGTGCCTCCACCAGATCCCAACAAAGAAAATGGGTATTTGCCCAAAGTTTGGTGTTTACCACTCCCAGAAACCTGCACAAATATCAATTATCTTTGATTCAAGTGCATAGTTCAATGGCGTATCACCAAACAATGTGCTCTTGTGGGGTCCAGACCTCAATAACAGTCTGCTTGGGGTCGTCATGCGCTTTAGAACTGAAGCCATCACAGTGATGGCAGACATCGAGCAAATGTTCCACAACTTCCTAGTGAGAGAGGATCATCAAGACAAACTGAAGAGGACAGCTATCAAGTGATCAAAGGAATTCATGACTGAAGCACGGAGGTATGTAGAATGGCATTTTTATGTTGATGATGGCTTTAAATCATTTTCTAATGTAGAAGAAGCAGTCAGTGTACTGAAAGCAGCTCAAGACATGTTGGCACAGTGTAATCTCACACTGGATAAGATTACATCCAACAGTGCTGAGATCATGTGATGTTTCCCATCTGAAAATCTGGCCAAAGGTTTACAGAATCTTAATCATGGACAGGAAGTCCCTCCTATGCAGCATAGTCTGGACCTTGGACAGAACCTTAGTATCGGCATCCTTACCTTCCAGGTCACTGATACTGAAAGAAACTTTACACATAATGGCACACTATCAGCTATTAACAGCCCTGAAGAAAGTTTCTGTCTCAGATGATTTTTGAGAAGGCATTTAACTCACTGCATATCTATGTATATATGCACTGCGAGGGCATTAGAGCTGTAGTCCAAGGTTTTCACTTTTATTCTTTTTGCGTAGTTGGGTTGAACCTGCACACAGAGGATAACAAATATTAATCAGACAAAGGCAGAAGTATTGCAAAAAATGGAGAACTGTAATAGGAAAGAGGTGATGAACAAATTAATTAGCCTTTGTATTTGCCTCCTGTTTATCTATTTTTCGCTCCTTCCAACCTGCAGCAATCTTTTTGTTCAGCAAAATCTGTTCCCTTGTTAGGCTCCAAATTAGTACTTTCACCATGCCTTTTACGTTCACTGGGAGATCTCTGCTTTGTTCCCTTATTAATTTTATTGCTCCATCATGAATATTTTATTGCTAATATGCTAAAGATGACTAGGATTTTTTTTTCTTTTCAGTTGCCAATCTGTTTCTTTGTTCATAACCACAAGAGATCCTGATGAAGAGTCTCGGCCTGAAGCGTAGACTGTTCATTCCTCTCCATAGATACTGTGAACTGCTGAGTTTCTCCTGCATTTTGTGTGTGCTGCTTCTTTGTTACTCCTATTTACTTCTTCACAGTCCCTTGTTTTTTTAATATATTCTGTCCAATGCTTTTGTGTGTTATGAAGTAGGACCTTTCATGCTTACTAAATCTATTCCACTTTGTTCTGACCGAGAAAAGGTCATTGGTTGCCTTTTCTTCTTTCCCCTAACTTAGCCATGTCAAAGTGCACCACGGCTGCACTAAAATCTACTGTATGTATTAAACCTCCTATTGCCTGCTTTAACACTAATTTGCATAAACCTGAATCCTTCACAATTAGCCCTGAAAAGGGACAAATAATACAAGAGCAAAAGTGTAGTAAATTTGTGTAACCATGAGACCCACAGTTGGAATTTTTCTGTTCCATTTTGCCTATTACTGTATATAAAGGACATTAAACTGATGAAAGTATACTGCATTTACCAGGGATGGAGCTTTATAGCATAGGACTATAAAATAATGCAGACAAGTCTACTGGAGAAAGAAAAGATAAGGAATTTAATAGACAGTTCCAGATTGGCAATTAATAAAGTTTTTTTTAATAAAGTAAGGAATTTTCAGTAGTTGGGACACGTAACAAAGTCACCAATTTGAAGGTACCGGTGAAAGCAGAAGGAAATTAAGAGGACTTCCTTCAGGTTTCACTCAAACCTTTAAATTGGTTGTGAGCACAGAAAATACTTTGCTGCTGTTAATAATTGAACAAAGATGTTGTATCTCTGGCTTTGGTAAACATGTACTGCCTAGAAAAAATAAGGATTGTGAGGAAAAGGAGCAGTAAGTTTAGCTTTAATTTACCAAACAGTGATCCAGCACAGATATGATGCATCAAATGGTCTTTTCTGTGCTGAAAATTAATGTAGCTCATTGTAAGCTTCATTATGTTATTCATCTGTGGTGTGCAATACATGAGACCGGCAGGATGAGGAGTCAGACTCACTGGAAATATCTGCAATATCTTAAAAAGGAGAACAAAATCCTTTAAGACAACTGCCATTCTCAGTTGTATATGGAAATACGTATATCTAGTAATTGTATATGTTGGCTGATTTATAAACTTTGTGAGGGATGTAAACACAACTGATTCTTATATAAGGGTTTTCTATGGAATTAGTTTGAGTAATTTCAACCCAATTTGCAGTAAATAAAGGTCTAAAATGCACACCAATTGATGTAACTAAAGTCAGAGAGGTGGTGGCGATAAGCAAAATGAAAAGGTTGTATTGTTTCTATACGCCTAACATGGAAACAATTTATCTCCAATTTCAACATAAAAATAAGATGTATTCTATTCAAATGCAGTAACATCCTTTATCTTGGCAAACTCAGAAGTTTATCAGAAAATGCTAATTAGCAAAGGAGATTTCTCCATTCAGTTGAGGCTTTTATTTAAAAAAACATTGGACCTAATTAGTCAGCCATCTAAAACCTTTATTTAAAAAAAGTGTTTTTATCAAACTCCAGAAAGCTTTGGGACTTAAAGGTTTAACTCGGTCCATTTAGGATGATTTAAAAGATGCAATTTTCTGGTGAAGAACATTCGGTTTGAGGCAGGTTGATTAAAGGTAAATGAGTCAATGACATGAGTGTATGAATTTGAGTAGTCTCAACGTGCACAGCCTCATGCCATTGAGTGACAATACAATTGTCAATCAAACATGAACAGCTGGTATGAGCACTCATATGGCTAGCGACACTCTATAATCTGTTTTTCTTTGCACATTAAACAAATTCCAACAAGTACCACTGCGTGTTTAACCTTTCATAAGGGCAGTTTCAGTGTTTGAGACTTTGTAGGTTTTGCAGTTTGGTGGATCTGCTTATTTCAGTTTTTCAAATTATCGCTTTCTCTTCTGTTCTCACCCTGGTAACTGATCATACAGTAGCGTCTAGCAAAACTGGAAGGAGCTGTGTCTGTATGTTCTGCTGGCCATCTTGCCACAAGAGAAAGTATGGAACTGATTTTTCTGGGACAGAGCTTGTGTTTCCTGGAGAAAAGGCTGAATGGTTAACAGACATGCACATAAAATTATAGGAGTCATTCAGGACTGGCAGCTCAGTATTCTAGGATTCAGTTATTTTAGACATGATAGAACTGGGGGAATTAAAAAGAGAGGGGTGGCTTTACTAATCAGGGAAAATGACAGGGCAGTATGACCACGTTAGTAGGATTATATTATAGACCACTGGATTTAGAGGAGCCTATCTGTGGAGAGATTGCGGATGTTTTTCTTCGGCAGTTTAACGGGGGCATGACTGCGCAGGCGCGTGCAAGTCAGAGCGTGAGGCAGTGGGAGTATTTAAAGAGAACAGTAGACGGAGCGGGCGACGGAGTATAGGGAGACAGAGTAGGAAGACTTTGTCTTGAGAGGCTTCGGCGAGCAGAGGCTGAGGATGAGCTTCATTCCAAGTGAGGTAAGGCTGGGTAAGTTCCTTTCAAAGGAGAAAGTTTCAAAAGTTGAGGCAAGTATTGGGTAGGTCATGGCAGCTGAGATCGGCCCCGTGGTTTGTTCATCCTGCAGCATGTGGGAAATCAGGGATACTTCCAGTGTCCCTGATGACTATGTGTGCAGGAAGTGCGTCCAGCTACAGCTTCTGGCAGACCGCATTGAGCGTCTGGAGCCTCCGCGATGCTGAAAAAGTCGTGAATAGCACGTTTAGTGAGTTGGCCACACCGCAGGTAAAGGCTACACAGGCAGAAAGGGAAGGGGTGGCCACTAGACAGCGTAGCAGTAGGCAGGTAGTGCAGGAGTCCCCTGGGGTCATCTCCCTCCTAAACAGATATACTGTTTTGGATACTGTTGGGGGGGATGTTGGGGGGACAGATAGACCTCAGTATGTGCGGTTGGGAGACTGTAGGTCTGACACAGTGGTCAGCAGCACAGGAGCGCCACAGGGAACCGTACTCTCTCCGGTCCTGTTCACCCTGTACACATCTGACTTCCAATATAACTCGGAGTCCTGCCATGTGCAGAAGTTCGCTGATGACACGGCCATAGTGGGGTGTGTCAGGAATGGACAGGAGGAGGAGTATAGGAAACTGATACAGGACTTTGTGATATGGTGCAACTCAAACTACCTGCGTCTCAATGTCACCAAGACCAAGGAGATGGTGGTGGACTTTAGGAGATCTAGGCCTCATATGGAGCCAGAGATCATTAATGGAGAATGTGTGGAGCAGGTTAAGACCTACAAGTATCTGGGAGTACAGTTGGACGAGAAGCTAGACTGGACTGCCAACACAGATGCCTTGTGCAGGAAGGCACAGAGTCGACTGTACTTCCTTAGAAGGTTGGCGTCATTCAATGTCTGCAGTGAGATGCTGAAGATGTTCTATAGGTCAGTTGTTGAGAGCGCCCTCTTCTTTGTGGTGGCGTGTTGGGGAGGAAGCATTAAGAAGAAGGACGCCTCACGTCTTAATAAGCTGATAAGGAAGGCGGGCTCTGTCGTGGGCAAAGTACTGGAGAGTTTAACATCGGTAGCTGATCGAAGGGCGCTGAGTAGGCTACGGTCAATTATGGAAAACCCTGAACATCCTCTACATAGCACCATCCAGAGACAGAGAAGCAGTTTCAGCGACAGGTTACTGTCGATGCAATGCTCCTCAGACAGGATGAAGAGGTCAATACTCCCCAATGCCATTAGGCTTTACAATTCAACTGCCAGGACTTAAGAACTTTTTTTAAAGCTATTATTAATGCTTTTTGAGTTAGTGATTTAGATGCATATCATATTATTACTGAGTTAAGTATTGTATGTAATGAGTTTTTGCTACAACAAGTGTATGGGACATTGGAAAAAATGTTGAATTTCCCCATGGGGATGAATAAAGTATCTATCTATCTATCTATCTATCTATCAGGGCAAGGCAGCAGCAGCCAAGTTCATTGCACCATGGGTGGCTCTGCGGCACAGGAGGGAAGGAAAAGGAGTGGGAGAGCTATAGTGATAGGGGATTCAATTGTAAGGGGAATAGATAGGCGTTTCTGCGGCCGCAAACGAGACTCCAGGATGGTATGTTGCCTCCCTGGTGCAAGGGTCAAGGATGTCTCTGAGTGGCTGCAGGACATTCTGGAATGGGAGGGTGAACAGCCAGTGGTCGTGGTGCACATAGGTACCAACGATATAGGTAAAAAACGGGATGAGGTCCTACAAGGTGAATTTAGGGAGTTAGGAGATAAACTAAAAAGTAGGACCCCAAAGGTAATAATCTCTAGATTACTACCAGTGCCATGTGCTAGTTAGAGTAGAAATAGGAGGATATTTCAGATGAATACGTGGCTTGAAAAATGGTGCAAGGGGGAGGGATTCAAATTTCTGGGGCATTGGAACCAGTTCTGGGGGAGGTGGGACCAGTATAAACAGGACGGTCTGCACCTGGGCTGGACTGGAACCAATGTCCTAGGGGGAGCGTTTGCTACTGCTGTTCAGGAGGCTTTAAACTAATGTGGCAGGGGGATGGGAACAAGTGCAGAGAGACAGAGGGGTGTAAAATGAGGGTCGAAACAAAAAGTAGTAAGGTGAAAAGTAAAAGTGGCAGGCAGGCAAATCCAGGGCAAAAAGCAAAAACGCCACTTTTCAACATAATTGTATAAGGGCTAAGAGTGTTGTAAAAACAAGCCTGAAGGCTTTGTGTGTCAATGCGAGGAGCATTCGTAACAAGGTGGATGAATTGAATATGCAGATAGTTATTAATGAATATGATATAGTTGGGATCACAGAGACATGGCTCCAGGGTGACCAAGGATGGAAGCTCAACATCCCAGGGATATTCAATATTCAGGAGGGATAGACAGGAAAGAAAAGGAGGTGGAGTAGCATAGCTGGTTAGAGGAGATTAACGCAATAGAAAGGAAGGACATTAGCCTGAATGATGTGGAATCGATATGGGTAGAGCTGCATAACACTAAGGGGCAGAAAACGCTGGTGGGAGTTGTGTACAGGCCACCTAACAGTAGTAGTGAGGTTGGGGATGACATTAAACAGGAAATTAGAAATGCGTGCAATAAAGGAACAGTAGTTATAATGGGTGACTTCAATCTACATATAGATTGGGTGAACCAAATTGGTAAGGGTGCTGAGGAAGAGGATTTCTTGGAATGTATGTGGGATGGTTTTCTGATCCAACATGTCGAGGAACCAACTAAGAGCAGGCCATTCTAGTTTGGGTATTGAGCAATGAGGAAGAGTTAGTTAGCAATCTTGTCGTGCGAGGCCCCTTGGGTAAGAGTGACCATAATATGGTGGAATTCTTCATTAAGATGGAGAGTGACATAGTTAATTCAGAAACAAAGGTTCTGAACTTAAAGAAGGGTAACTTTGAAGGTATGAGACGTGAATTAGCTAAGATAGACTGGCAAATGATACTTAAAGGGTTGACGGTGGATATGCAATGGCAAGCATTTAAAGATCGCATGGATGAACTACAACAATTGTTCATCCCAGTTTGGCAAAAGAATAAACCAGGGAAGGTAGTGCACCCATGGCTGACAAGGGAAATTAGGGATAGTATCAAGTCCAAAGAAGAAACATATAAATTAGCAAAAAAAAGCGGCACACCTGAGGACTGGGAGAAATTCAGAGACCAGCAGAGGAGCACAAAGGGCTTAATTAGGAAAGGGAAAAAAGATTATGAGAGAAAGCTGGCAGTGAACAGAAAAACTGACTGTAAAAGCTTTTATAGATATGTGAAAAGAAAAAGAGTGGTCAAGACAAATGTAGGTCCCTTACAGTCAGAAACAGGTGAAATGATCATAGGGAACAAAGACATGGCAGACCAATTGAATAACTACTTTGGTTCTGTCTTCACTAAGGAGGGCATAAATAATCTTCCGGAAATACTAAGGGACTGAGGGTCTAGTGAGATGGAGGAACTGAGGGAAATCCATGTTAGTAGGGAAGTGATGTTAGGTAAATTGAAGGGATTCAAGGCAGATAAATCCCCAGGGCCAGATGGTCTGCATCCCAGAGTGCTTAAGGAAGTAGCCCAAGAAATAGTGGATGCATTAGTGATAATTTTTCAAAACTCTTTAGATTCTGGATTAGTTCCTGAGGATTGGAGGGTGGCTAATGTAACCCCACTTTTTAAAAAAGGAAGGAGAGAAAAACTGGGGATTTATAAACTGGTGAGTCTGACATTGGTGGTGGGGAAAATGCTAGAGTCGGTTATCAAAGATGTGATAACAGCACATTTGGAAAGAGGTGAAATCATCGGACAAAGTCAGCATGGATTTGTGAAAGGAAAATCATGTCTGACGAATCTTATAGAATTTTTTGAAGATGTAACTAGTAGAGTGGATAGGGCAGAGCCAGTGGATGTGATATATTTAGATTTTCAAAAGGCTTTTGACAAGGTCCCGCACAGGAGATTAGTGTGCATACTTAAAGCACATGGTATTGGGGGTATGGTATTGACGTGGATAGAGAATTGGTTGGCAAACAGGAAGCAAAGAGTGGGAGTAAACGGGACCTTTTCAGAATGGCAGGCAGTGACTAGTGGGGTGCCGCAAGGCGCAGTGCTGGGATCCCAGTTGTTTACAATATATATTAATGATTTAGATGAGGGAATTAAATGCAGCATCTCCAAGTTTGCAGATGACACGAAGCTGGGCGGTGGTGTTAGCTGTGAGGAGGATGCTAAGAGGATGCAGGGTGACTTGGATAGGTTAGGTGAGTGGGCAAATTCATGACAGATGCAATTTAATGTGGATAAACGTGAGGTTATCCACTTTGGTTGCAAGAACAGGAAAACAGATTATTATCTGAACGGTGGCCGATTAGGAAAAGGGGAGGTGCAACGAGACCTGGGTGTCATTGTACACCAGTCATTGAAGGTGGGCATGCAGGTACAGCAGGCGGTGAAAAAGGCAAATGGTATGTTGGCATTCATAGCAAAAGGATTTGAGTACAGGAGCAGGGAGGTTCTACTGCAGTTGTACAAGGCCTTGGTGAGACCGCACCTAGAGTATTGTGTGCAGTTTTGGTCCCCTAATCTGAGGAAAGACATTCTTGCCATAGAGGGAGTACAGAGAAGGTTCACCAGTTTGATTCCTGGGATGGCAGGACTTTCATATGAAGAAAGACTGGATCGACTAGGCTTATACTCACTAGAATTTAGAAGATTGAGGGGGGGATTTTATTGAAATGTATAAAATTTTAAAGGGATTGGACAGGCTAGATGCAGGAAGATTGTTTCCAATGTTGGGGGAGTCCAGAATGAGGGGTCACAGTTTAAGGATAAAGGGGAAGCCTTTTAGGACCGAGATGAGGAAAAACTCCTTCACTCAGAGAGTGGTGAATCTGTGGAATTCTCTGCCACAGGAAACAGTTGAGGCCGGTTCATTGGCTATATTTAAGAGGAAGTTAGATATGGCCCTTGTGGCTAAAGGGATCAGGGGTATGGAGAGAAAGCAGGTACAGGGTTCTGAGTTGGATGATCAGCCATGATCATACTGAATGGCGGTGCAGGCTCGAAGGGCTGAATGGCCTACTCCTACACCTATTTTCTATGTTTCTATGTTGCAAGAAACATAGGGTTGTAATAGTAGGGGATTTTAAATTTCCACATATTATCTGGGTCTCCCATACTGTGGAAGGACTCGATGAGAAAAAGTTTGTCAAATCTGCTTAGGAAAATTTCCTTAATCAGTTCACAGAAGTTCCAACTAGAGAGAATGAGATACCAGGTCTCCCATTAGGGAATTAGACAGGGCAGGTGACAGAAGTCTGCACAGGGGAATTCTTTACACCTGATGATCATAGTGTCATTAGTTTCAAGATGGTTATGGAGAAGGATAGGTCTGGTCCTCCAATTGAGATTCTAAATTGGAGAAAGGCCAATTGTGATGTTAGCAGTAAGGATCTGGCAAGTGTGGACTGGGACAGGTTATTTTCTGGTAAAGGTGTATTTGGGAACTGGGAAGCCTCCAAAAGTGAAATTTTGAGAATATAGAGTTTGTACGTTCTTGTCAGAATAAAAGGCAAGGGTAACAGGTTTAGGGAACCTTGGTTATTGAGAGATATTGAGATCCTTTTTAAGAAAAAAAAGGAGGTGCATAGGAGGTGTAGCCAGGCAGGAACTAATGAGGTATTTGAGGAGTATAAAAAGATGGGGGAGATCTTAAATTGATTTTTTGCCTGTATGTATTCCAGAGAGGACAGAGAGGCTGTAGGTGTAAGGTAATGCAGCAGGGAGATCATGGACTCTATGCAGATTACAGAGGAGGAGGTGCTTTGCTGTTTTGAGGCAAATGAGGAAGGATGAATTCCCAAGACCCGACAAGACCTTGGAGATATTTAAAGCATCCTTAGCCACAGTTGAGGTGCCAGAGGATTGGAGGATAGCTAATGTTGTTCCGTTGTTTAAGAAAGCCTCTAAGAGTAAGCCAGGAAACTATAGACCAGTGAGCCTGACATCAACAGTGGGAAAGTTATTGGCAGGTATTCTAAGAGGCTGGATATACCAGTATTTGGATAATCAGAGACTCATCAGGGATAGTCAGAATTGCTTTGTATGTGGTAAAATTTGTCTATCCAATCTTATGGAATTTTTTGAGGAAGTTATCAGGAAAATTGATGAAGGCAAGAAACTGGATACTGTCTACATTGATCTTAGCAAGGCCCTTGACATGGTCCTGCATGGGAGGTTGGTAAAGAATGTTCAGTCGCTTTGTATTCAGTATAAGATAGTAAATTTGATTATTTGCAGCAGAAGCCAGAGAGTGGTAAAGATGGTTGCTTTTCTGACTGGAGGCCTGTGGTGTGTTGCTGGGGTCAGTGCTGAGTCCGTTGTTATTTGTCATCCAAATTAATGATCTGAATGATAATGTAGTAAACTGGATCAACAGACGTTCGATGACACCAAGACTGGGAACATAGTGGATAGCAAGGAAGACTATCAAAGCTTGCAGCAGGATCTGGACCAACTGGAAAAATGGGCTGAAAAATGGCAGATGGAATTTAATGCAGACAAGTGTAGGTGTTGCAGTTTGGAAGAGCCAACAGCCAAAAGTCTTGCAGGGTAAGTGGTAGGGCACTGAGGAGTGTGGCAGAACCAAGGGATCTGGGAATACGGATTCATAACTCCTCGAAAGTTGCATTACATGTAGATAGGGTCGTAAAGAAAGCTTTTGGGACATTGGCCTTCAGAAATCAAAGTACTGAGTACAGGAATTGGGATGTTGAAATTGTATGAGACATTTTGAAAGGTTTCAAAGGTACATTTAATGTCAGAGAAATGTATAAAATATACACCCTGAAATGCTTTTTCTTCACAACCATCCACAAAAACAGAGGAGTGTCCCCAAAGAATGAATGACAGTTAAATGGTAGAACCCTAAATTACCACCCCCAGTTCCCCTCCCTTCTGCGCATAAGCAACAGCAAAGCAACAAACCCCTTCCCCCACCCACAAAAAAAAGCATCAGCACCCACCAGCGAACACCCAAGCGTGCAGCAAAGACACAGACTTGCAGTTCCCCAAAGACTACTCATTTTCCCGGTATTTGACATACCATAGGCTCTCTCTCCCCCTAATAATGGAGAAAAAGGTGTCTGCGTTTCACAGTGAGAGGGGAGACATAACAAACAACTCACGAGTTTATGATGTTAAAAGTCCATGGTGTTGCTTTTTCCAAGCTCTGGGCCCAAGGATCTTGGGTCTCTGGACACACAGCCAGAGATCTTTCTACTCCCATGACACACCAATCTCCTGCCGGGACACCAACCTTTGATCCGCCCATCTCCAGAGACACGGGATCCTGGGCCTCCGAAGGCAAGCTGAGCTCTTGGGCCGCATCCTTGGCATGTCGGGTAACGGCCAGTCGTGAAACCCGAGAGCAGGTCCCATTTCCACAAAGAACCTAAGTCAGCGTGTAACTCCAGGACAGGGTCTTCAAAAGAACCCTGGAAGGGAAAAATGGAGATATTAAAGATGGAAATAGAGCTGTTTTGGAAGATGCAAGCAAAGGAGTCAGCATTTAGTGGAATCATAACTAAGCTCTGCTCTCTTCTTTGGAGTACTGTGTCCAGTTTTGGTCACCGACCTACAGGAAAGATATCAATAAGGTTTATAAAACTTAAAAACTTGAAAAAGAAAGAGTTCAGAGAAAATTTACAAGGATGTTGCCAGGACTTGAGGACCTGAGTTGTAGGGGAGGATTGAATAGGTTCTGACTTTACTCAGAGGATGATGAGAGTGTGCAATGATCTGCCAGCAGAAATGGTGAATGTGGCATCAATTTCAATATTTCAGATACATTTGGATAGATGCTGTACATGGATGGGAGGAGTATGGAGAGCTGTGGTCCAGTGCAGGTTGACGGGACTAGCCAGATTAATGGTTCAGCACAGATTAGATGAGCCAAAAGACTCTATGACTCCAGATTGGATGTATAGTCAGAATCTTTTTGCCATATAGGGGATACCAAAAACAAAAGGGTACAGGTTTAAGATGAGAGGGAGTTTTAAAAAGGATTTAAGGGGAAAGTTTTTCCCTCGGGGAGGATGGTTGATATCTGACAACTGATGCCAGAGGACTCTGTGACTCCATTATTGTATTTCTCAAGCATGACTTTTAGGCACTATCAAAAATTATGATACATGACTGGTCACTTCTACCAATTAAACATATAGAGAAAGCATGCACTATATCCGTAATAAATAATTTCTTGAACAGGATTGGAGCCAGCAGTTTAGAGCTTTCCATCACATGCTAGCAAGATAGAAGCAACACATACAAAATGCTGGAGGAACTCAGCAAGTCAGGCAGCATCTATGGAAATGAATAGATAGTTGACATTTTGGGCTGAGATCCTTCTTCAGGACTAAAGAGGTGAAATAAGCTGCTGCCCTGGTTAACTGATGGCCCAATTAACCAGAGTCCGCAATGCATACTGTTCTTGAAATGAGATGGTAAACTTGGTATTACTGAAAATCTCCCATTAGAAAATCTAAGCTTAGTCTGTGTAGTTGCAAAGACATCTAAATTTTACTATAAAGAGTGAAAGGTCGCTAGACCCTTCCACTTCTACCAGGAGATACTTTTCTCAAAATAGGCTGGATGAGCTTTTGGACTAGTAGTCACCATGATGACTTTCGCAAGAGTCACCCCTTGTAATAATGAGAGGCATAGAGAGATCTATATTTACTGACAAGTAACTTTATTGTCTGAACGGAAGAACACATGAACTTACATAATCAATAGCTGTGTGCACACTTAGTAAGTTTTCCTGATCTTCTATGAACAATCAAAGAACAGAAAAAATGTTACCCGTTAAAAGGGAGTTTCTGCTGCTGGCCACATGTTCTTCGTAGTTCTGCTTCAAATCTCTATGTATCCGTGGGGCACCTCACATCCATGATATGTATTCTCATACAGAGATACCACCATCAGCAGACCTGAAGCATCAGCTTTTTACCCATTTATTACCAAATCAAATATTGCATTCCAGTGTCTTTGGCTGCAGGTCGTGTCTGACCTTTAACACCTTTTTTTTGGGTCTACTCCAGGCCAGCATCCATTTATATCCCTCTTTCCAGCAAGTGATGATGGACGATTTATGGCTCTTTGTTCTCAATCAGCAAACAGCTTGAATAATACAGACCAGACACAAACCTGCATGTTATATCCATCCAAAGAACACCTCACAAATAACTTCCTTATTTGGAAATGATCCCTTGTTCAGCAGATTTCCAGAAGCACCATTCTGTCTTTTTTAAAACACCGATCAAGCCAAGCAATTAACACACAGAATGGAGGATGTAAAACAGTTCCACAAAACGGCAGTCTCCATCTCCAAGCAAAGGGCAGAAGCAAAGGCAATTGGTCCACCTGCTTCCACTGTCCTTGATTCATTCAAATTCCCCAATTTGCAGACTGTAGTTCTTTCTGGCCAACACATCCTTTTAGACCTTTCCTATCCATGTACCTATCTAACTGTCTTTTAAATATAATCATATTCACCTCTACAATATCCTCTGGCAGCTCATTCCATATACTGAAGTTGCCCCTCAATGCCCCTTTAAATCTTTCCCCTCTCACCTTAAACCTAAGCCCTCTACTCCGGGAAAAAGCTTGTGACGATTTTCCTTATCTATGTCCCTCATAATTTTATGCACTTCTAGAAAGTCACCTGTTAGTTGTATTTACCCTGAAGAAAGGTGTTGGCCTGAAATGTTGGCTGTTTGTTTATTTCCATGGATGCTGCCTGACCTGCTGGGTTCCTCCAGTATTTTGTGCAAGTTATCTTTATCATTTCCTAGCCTTGTTGAGAACATAATGTGGAGCCAAAAGAAAGAAGTCTAGTGTGTGCCAGATTACCAGAATGGGGTCAAAATGTTTGGGATAAACATACATTCATTTCATTTCTTTTCATGCTTTGTCAATGCTGGTTGGTAGAATAATGTATCAAGAAACTGAATGCTGTCTTATTGAAGTATTAGGGAAATAGTGACAAAATTTGAACATCAGAGAAGTAGCTCATCCTTTAACCTGTCAAATAAAGACTTTGTCTCTCCCATTGAAAATAGTTCAGTAAGAATAATGTTTCTACAAGAGGAAATGCATTGGTTTTACACCAAAAAGATTGCAGCAAGATAAATTACCTACCACCTGATGAGTCTCCGCATGCAACACATACAGTAGTTCTCTGCAACTTCTGCTATCTTCAATGGGATCCACCAACAAACACAGCTTTACCTCCCACCCCCCATATCACTCTCTGCTGGGATTGCGGTCCCTGTGATTCCCTTATCCGTTCGTCCCTCCCCATTGATCTTTCTCCTGGCACATATCCCTGCCCATTCACCTCCACCGGCATTCAGGCCCTGAAATGGTCCTTCCAGGTATGGCACCACTTCCTCTTCAAGTCTTTACCTTCACCTTCACCTTACAGCTTCTCAGTTCATCCCCCCTTGCCCACTCACCTTCCTTCCACCTCACCTGGCTTCACCTATCACCTTCTAGCTTGTACTCCTTCCCCTCCCTCCACTTCCTTATTCTGGCATCTTCTCCTTTCTTTTCCAGTACAGATGAAGGGTTTTGACCCAAAATGTTTACTCTTTATTCCTCTCCATAGATGCCGCCTGACCTGCTGACCTCCTTCAGAATTTTGTGTGTTAATTTTGTAGCAAGGTACCGTATGTACATTTGAGGCATTACATTAAAAGCAAACATAACAGTTGGCTTGTACAGACCAAAATCCAAAAAAAAATCACTGAAGGTGAATGATCAACCATTTGTTTTTAGAAATGTACGTTGTTTTACTGGCCATGTAAATGAGGTTTTGATTTTTAATGTTTTTCCAAAGGTTGGGATTGGCAGTAATGTTAAACAGTGTGACCCAGAGTAAAGATCAATTTCTTTGTCATTGATTGCACTCAGTAAATTATGATTCTTTAGAATATTTATGCAAAATCACAGAACTTAGGGGTGGGGTCTGCTACTTCAGCTCCGCATTCCCTGTGCTCCTGATTTCCATCATGTCTTTGTGAGTAATCACCAAGTCATGCTTTTACTCATGCTGGGATAGATGAACAATCTCATTCCTTAATAACAGTCCTTTCATTTTGTTTTACTTTTTGCTTAATCATGACTGCTCACAGGGCAAAGGGAACAGTTAAACATAAAGATAACTGAGAGCTAAAATCAGGATTAATGTGAGAAGTTCTGCCTGCAGCAGGATGCACACTACAGGGACTAGTGATACAATATCACCAAGACCAAGGAAATGGTGGTGGACTTTAGGAGATCTAGGCCTCATATGGAGAATGTGTGGAGCAGGTTAAGACCTACAAGTATCTGGGAGTACAGTTAGACGAGAAGCTAGACTGGACTGCCAACACAGATGCCTTGTGCAGGAAGGCACAGAGTCGACTGTACTTCCTTAGAAGGTTGGCGTCATTCAATGTCTGTAGTGAGATGCTGAAGATGTTCTATAGGTCAGTTGTGGAGAGCGCCCTCTTCTTTGTGGTGGCGTGTTGGGGAGGAAGCATTAAGAAGAGGGACGCCTCACGTCTTAATAAGCTGGTAAGGAAGGCGGGCTCTGTCGTGGGCAAAGTACTGGAGAGTTTAACATCGGTAGCTGAGCGAAGGGCGCTGAGTAGGCTACGGTCAATTATGGAAAACTCTGAACATCCTCTACATAGCACCATCCAGAGACAGAGAAGCAGTTTCAGCGACAGGTTACTATCGATGCAATGCTCCTCAGACAGGATGAAGAGGTCAATACTCCCCAATGCCATTAGGCTTTACAATTCTACCGCCAGGACTTAAGAACTTTTTAAAAGCTATTATTAATGCTTTTTGAGATAGTGATTTAGATGCATATCATATTTTTTACTGAGTTAAGTATTGTATGTAATTAGTTTTGCTACAACAAGTGTATGGGACATTGGAAAAAAAAGTTGAATTTCCCCATGGGGATGAATAAAGTATCTATCTATCTATCATCTAACAAAGATCCTTTCAATATGATGTAAGAACAAAGGGATGCGGGTACTTACAACACACTGAATTCTCAATGCAGCTCTTCGTTAGACTATGACCAGATGCTCACTTACCAGAAGAGAAGTAGTTTTACCTGTTGAGTACCCTTTATCCGAAATGCCTGGGGCTGGAAATCTTTTGGTACAATGTTCCCTCTAAGGTGTGCATGAGTGCGCAGACACACCGCTTGCTACTAGCGCACAAAGGAATTTTAACTGTGCATGAAAGGTGGACACCCTCTCCTTTGTTGGCATGTTAGGTATATTTCATGATCATACACAATTGCATTTCCTTTTCTGGCTTGAGGCAGACAGTGTTGACAACATGGAGTTTGCAATGACTTGTCTGCAGATTTTAGAACTGGCCTATTTATATTGTTTTTATTGAAGAAATTATCAGTGCGCACATGTTGTTGTCACTGGACAAAAATTGCACAGCCCTCAAGATTCTTGTGTACACTGGTCTTTACAAATTAGGGGGAAGATTGTATTTCGAATATATTGTGAGGTAGCTTGGGATTACCATTATTTCTGACTCTGAATTTATGTGTTACTAGTAAGCAGTCTTTGTCATACACTTGTTCACCACACATTTACAAAGTGAAAATTATTACTTAGCAATGAAAGTACAATGTATGCAGGGTTGCAAAAGCAGCACAGTAACACTGGGAGAATTTCTGAAACAGCTTACTGAACAACAAACAACGGCAGGCTTTTAGTCACCACCTACGATGTCGTGTTTTGATTTAAAGGTTACAGTACACCGTATTTATATTGCACTTTTTAAAAAGTTTTAGGTAAGGTATAAAAAGAATCAAAAACAATTCGACTTCTTCTGCTGTTAGATTTTCATCAGCAATGCTTCAAAAATTTAGTGCTGCTTTGTATGGTATGAAAACAATCAGTGTCGTTGACTTGTTCTGGTGCTAGATTTTCATGATCAGCAGATGCTTTAAAAATTTGATGCTGTGCCTTTTGAATTTCTGCAATATTCACAATTACCTTTAATTTCATGATCAGTATACAATTAAAGGTGTGTTCACGCTGATGTTGATGATAAGTGATCGAGATCTTCATTTTTACGCTTTATCCAGTGTTATTCTATTTTTAATTAACTGTTCATTACATAATTGAGGTCACTTCTCAGAAATGTGCATCACCTGGAAACCTTCTCATTTGTGCCGAACTGTTAGTGCTTAAAATAAAAAACAGAGTTTGGAGGTTTTTGGATTTTGAAATTTTGGCTAAGGGGTACTTAACCTGTAGTTCTTTTTTGTGGGGATTGTACAGATATCAGCAGATCCATTTAACTGTAAACTTCACGACAATTGAAATAACAACTGATGCTGAATTATGTAAATAACTATTCTCCTTCAGTGTAATAAGTTACACTATATGGATATATATTTGCAGATTTGTGTGAGTTGTAGACCATTGAACTGATGTAGCATAGGAACGGACCACTTGGCTCATGATGCATGGTGCCAAATTACACTAAATCTCTTCTGCTTGCACATGATCCACACCTTTCTATTCTCTGCATATTCATGTTCAAAAGCCTCTGATACTACAATTGTACCTGCTTCTGCTACTTCTGTTTCAATCATTGACGCTTGCTCAACTATGATAGAAACTACTAATTGTAAATCTAGGAATTCAGACCTTTTGCCTTTCCAAACATTAATGAGTTACTTTACCCCATGTTACACATGGAGAATTAACCTTTGGAGTGACAACAACATCAAATGCGAAAGGAGTTCTGCAGGAATTCTGCTTTCAATTACCAGATAATTCTCTCCATATTTCTTTGTGAAAGGAATTAAATTGCTGCTTTGGCCTAGGGGATACACGAACAGCAGAGCTCCAACATGTGATCAGTCAAAGCAGTAAAAGGAGTGGCTTCAAAAAGACATAACTCCTCAAGGCTCGGGAAGGGAATCAGTTAGGTAAGATTTCCACCCAATGCATTGACACTTGCTGAAAGATTTGCATTTTATTGGTGTCAGCTGATAATAAGGTCAATCAAAGCTCTGATGCTTCTAAACACTGAAGAAACTGACGGTCTTCAATGATTTGATTTGCAAATGTTATTAATGGGTGACAGGGATCAAGCAATTATAAAGCATGGTCAGTATGTATTTCTGATTTCCTGAGGAATTTCAATTAATTTTTCAAACACTCCAAGACTGCTTGAATCATGAAGGCTCAGAATATGTAGCCAGCATCGTGGCTACCTTGGATTTTCTTCTTTGTTTTAACATACACAAAACTACCGTAGAGTGACCACTCTTTCGGTGAAATAAAACTTCCAGATAAACTGCTTAAATGATGTTTCAGCACTCAGAAGGCAATGGTGCTGAGCACCGAATCTATATAGTTTGGGGTTCCATTTTCTATAAGAATACCAGGAGCAAAAAGGTAGCCAGGAAAGAGTTTCTGAGGGACCAACAGGAAATCCAAATATAGAGCAAGGTCATGAGGGCAAGGTCCTAAAGGAATACTTCTTACATGTTTTCACCAAGGTGAAGGAAGCGGAAGAAGTGGATAACCTGGAGCTGTCAGTATAAGAAGGAGGAAATATTAGATGATATGGGACGCATAAAATTTGTTAAATCCCAAAGGATTTCCAAATACAGCTACAAGAATTGTATAATCTCCCTATAGAGAGGGTACCCGTGGATAAAAAGACCTAAAAAGACATACCAGTGAGTTGCAAACAAGTGAGTTGTCTATCACAAAAACCAAAGGTTGAGGAATGAATTCTAGTTCTTCTTTCTGTCAGTTGATCTTTCTGTAGTTCTCCTAGTTATTCCTAACAATTCTAACTGCTTTCTAACATTTATACTGTTTTGCAAATGTATGTAATGTCTTTCAGTTACCTTTATCAGGCCAGGTGAACATGATTAGATTAATGTGAACCCCATGTTTCTCTTCATTAAATCATGGGCCAACAAGAACCTCATTGTTCACTTGTTTGAAACAAGAGGCTCAGCAAGGAATATTGGTTAGAAGTTAGAAGTTGAGGCAGCACAGTAGTGTTGTGGTTAGCGCAATCCTTTACAGTACCAGCAACCCGGGTTCAATACCCACTACTGTTTGGAAGGAGTTTGTATGTTCTCCCTGTGACCGTGCTCAGGTTTCCCCCCACAGTCCAAAGACATACCAGTTGGTAGGTTTATTGGTCATTGTAAATTGTCCCATGATTTGGACTAAATTGGCGGGTTGCTGGGTGGCATGACTTGAAAGGCAGGAAGGGCCTATTCCGCGCTTTATCCCAATAAGTAAAAAATAAATAACAACTCTGACCCTTTGGAAAGGTCATGTTGCTGTGCCAGACAGCTGAAGTTAGAAATAAACTCCTTTGGGCCCTGGAAAGTAAATATATATCACACAATGATGATTGATTGAAGATATTGTATATAGTGACTTCAGAAAAATATCATATGACCAGCTCGTTGAAAATATAGTGGCACATGAGACCTAAGGCAAACTGGCTAATTGGATCAAACTTTGGCATGGTGATAGGTTGTAGATGCAAACATACATTTTATTTCATTGTACACGTGATAGATAAATCTGAATCTGAATCAAAAAAGGATTGCATAGACATAGTGGGCTGAAGGGCCTATTTCTATGCTGTAAATCTCCATGTAATTACACTGAATTGGTTGCACTGTGATTTGCAAGGATTTTGTCAGGACTGGAAAATTTTGAGGAAAGCTTGGATGAATAAAACTCAACTTCTTTGGAACAGAGAAGGCTAATAGATTTAACAGGTATAAATTGCTACAGTGGAGATCAGGCAGAATAAATGGGGGGACCTACTTCTTTTAGCAGAGGGACAAAAATAGTTATTTAAAATAGTTAGCAGAATGACTAGAGAGGGGATACGGACTACTTTTTCAACTAGACCTACGAAAGATTTTAAAGCTATGCCCCTGCAAGGATACATATGCTCCATTTTACCTCAGCCAGGATCCAAGGTATTTCTCATTAATTATTCCCCAGCCAGGCTCCTGGAAGGCTGATAAAAGAATCTGTCATCAGAGTGAAGAGCTGTGGTCTGCAGGGCTATGAACCCAAAGTTCGAAGAGGAAATTTACATGTTGCAAATTGCAGCAAAAGTAGTTCAAAATGATTATATTTAAAAGGAAAACCGGTACACTGTCCTGCAGCCCGTAGAGAGTTGCCAATGTATGCCGGAACCATCTTGACCATCTGAAAAAGAAGATGATACAAGGTAGCTCTTCTTGACCAGCATAGATTCATTGGGCAATGTGGCTGCTTCTGTTGTGTAATTTTTTAAATTATTTACTATTTTTCTATGATTTCCTAATCACAGAGTTTTAAATGACATATTTACCTCCCTAGGGTTGCTGTAGCTTGTGAGGTTAAACAACAGGAGACCTCCTATCCTATTCTCTCCTTCACTTGGTTCCACCCACAGGGCTTCCTTTCCCCTCCCTCGCATGGTTCCATCTACTGAGCTTGTTCTCCTTATCCTTATTAGGTTCCACCTACTGAGTTTCATATCCCCTCCCTCACTTGGTTCTGCCTACTGGGCCTCCTATCACTTCCCTCACTTGATTCCACCAACTGGGTCTCCTATCTCTTCGTTCACTTGGTTCCATCTACTGGGCCTTCTGTCCCCTCCCTCACTTGATTCCACCTGCTGGGACTCCTATCCTCTCTGTCTACTGGTTCCATCTGCACAGCACCCCTCCCTTATCTGATTCACCTTCAATATCGAATTTTGGAATCAGCAGCTTCTAGCTGTCTCCACTATTCATCTTCCAGCCTCTTTTGTTATCTCCAACTCATCCCCCCTCAACCAACCCTTTCCCCCTCCCAGCTACATTTTTAAAATCTGGTTCTGCTTATCGACTGTCAGTTCCTACCTCACTCCTTCCACTCATCTCTTTATACAAGCTATCAGCCCAGATGCAAGATCTCACCCCAAAATATTGACTCCACAGATGTTGTCTGACCTGCTGGGTTTCCTCTTAAATTTATTTGTTGTGCCGTTCTTCAGACCTTTCCTTCTATTTCTACAATTACTGGTTTTGTGGAATTGGAAATAAACCGGAGATCTTTGAGATCCTGCTCTTAAAAAAAACTTCTTATCTCCCTAACTTCCTGATGCAGGATCTCATCCTTTCTAACATGTACTAGAACTGCAGGTGGTTCACCCTCCCACTTCAGCATATCTTGTAGTCACTCTCAGATGTCTTTGAGACTAACTCCCTGGAGACAACATCCTGTAGTCTCTTCTGCGGCCAGTCTGTCCCTTTATGATAGAACCCCCTATAACTACCATATCTTTCTCCCAGTTCTGCTCCTCCTTTTCTGTTCCGAATGCTTCTGCAGTGCCTTGGAAGAAAGGGGACATTGGGACTCCAAAGAACAACACTAAAAACTGTGCAGTTTCGTTTTAGACTTAAAGCAACAGTGAACTATTAAAAATTTATGCAGTTACAGAAACTAAAACAATGCTGACCCCAGGAAGCCCAGGATAGATTCTGGTAAAAGGTGCATGTTCTACATTGAGCTAAGACATTTTGTTTGACTGTGATTTTACTCATTTCTGAATGATTTATTCTTCATTTGGCTTTGTAGTATAGAGTTCTGAAAAATGATAAATACTTGGAGCAGTTTCATGAGACTTTATATTGCAGGGACACTAAACACATCTCGTAATCTAATATGTGTTAATTGTATATTAATATCAATCTGTTGTTAGATAAAATTGCTGGCCAGGCACAGTGAGCTGCCACCCAGGCGTTTGATAGTAGGATCTCAAAGGTAATGTATGGCAGCTTGTCAGCTCCCTTTATGTTGCCTGGTTGCATCACTCTATTTTGTCTAGCAAGCTTTCCTGCCTCCTCTTGCAGCCTAAAAAACAAAGTTCTGCACATTTTGAGGATTCTGTTCAAAACAAAGACCAACTCTGTCACCAGGAATGATAACTGATCTGGTACAATATAATAATGCAGTGAAAAATTGACAGTGATTTAGCTGGAAGCGTTCACTCTTCTCATATAAGATGAAGTTTATGATAACTGCAAATAATAAAGAGGAAACCTTTCCCTTGTACAAATTAACTCTATTAATGCCACAGGAGCCACGTACGCTATTACATCTCGGGGCGTCAGAGTTCAGAGTTCAATTCTGACATCACCTTTGAGGAGTCTGTACATCCACCCCGTAGAATGCATGGGTTTCCTCCGGGTGCTCCAGTTTCCACCCACAGTCCAAAGTCATACCAATTAGTAGGTTAATTGGTCATTGTAAATTGTCCTGTCATTAGGCTCAGGTTAAATCGAGGCTGCTGAGCAGCCAGCATGAAGGGCCTAAAGGGCCTATTCCATGCTATATCCCAATAAATAAATAATATGAAATAACATTCTATTTTCAACATAGTAGTATGATTTTTGGGGGTTTGGGGTTTGCATAGAGTACTGTTGTTCTACTGGTGTGGTGTTGTAAAGATGCCAGATTAGTAATTTCTCCTCTCTTCCTACCAAAGGGAGATTACCCATTTCTGCCTCTCCATTTTGAAGCCATCCCAGGATTTAAAACAATACAGTGGATTCCAGTCAATTGCGACACGTTGGAACCAGTATATTTTGGCCCAATTAAACGGCTCCCCTAATTAGCCAAAGTTTTATGGGAATAGCTAATAAGGTATAAAAAAGACGAACTACAGTTTAACTGGGTAACAAATTATGTATTTAAGTCAAAAACAGAAATAGTTAATCAATTAATCTATACTATAAAAGTACCATAAAAATATGCATTTGTTCCAAATATCAGTGGAGGAATTCATCCATTGTAATCTGCTGTGTTCTTTATTTTGACTATAAATGAACAATATGAGTGTAGATAATGGGCTGCCTTCACACAATCCTTTTGAGGATTGTATCCTCCAGCTCTTAATTTTCACTGTAACATTCCAGATGTTGGTTCTTACTTTCAAATTCTTCCTAGTTCCTAACTTTTTGAAGTAGTGAATTCATTCTATTTTCACTCCTGGCTGCTCTGGCATCTCCAAACCTGAATGCTTGAAACCACGGAGAGCAAAACTGCTTATTTTTTTGCCAATTATCATTGACAAAATTCACTGCTTTTGAACATAAACACATGCAGCTGACTCTATTTTGAGTCCTGCCGAAGGGTTTTGGCCTGAAATATTGACTGTACTTTTTTCCATAGATGCTGCCTAGCCTGCTGAGTTCCTCCAGCATTTGGTGTGTGTTGCTTGGATTTCCAGTATTTGCAGATTTTCTCTTGTTTATATTTTTAAAATTTTCACTTAAGTACGATGCAGTGTCGAACGGCCACTCGAGTGCACGTGACTGACACAAGTTCGAAGCTGTTTGGCAACAGTCTCCTGCCCCAATTAAGTGGCATAGTGTCCCAAATAAACGAAGGGAATCCCGGCTATTTTCACATTTATTTATTGATTGATTTATTGAGATAACTCACAGAATAGGCCCTCTGGCCTTTCGAGCCACACCACCCACCTTCCCCCCAATTTAACCCTAGCCTAATCACAGGTCAATTCACAATGACCAATTAACCTATTAACTGGTACATCCTTGGAATGTGGGAGGAAACCAGAGCACCTGGAGAAATTCCACACTTTCCATGGGGAGGACATACAGACTCCTTATAGATAATGCCGGAATTATACTCTGAACTTTGATGTTGAACTGAAATTACATTGCACAAACAGCTACCCTACCAAGTCACCCATGGTCTTGTTATTTAAGAGTTGGCCCAATAAGTGGCTTCCCAGATTAGTGGATGGCCCAAATAACTGGAATCCACTATCTTTTTCTTTAAAACTTTCATGACTTCAGCATTTACCAAAGTACTCTTCAGCCAGTGAGGTTCCTTTGAAGTTAATTGTGTTGATTCTACCATTAAAAAAATGATAAACAACAACTTGATAATAGCTGGGTAATTTATTTTGGAATGGTATTGGAAAATAAATATCATCCAGGACATTGGTAATCACTGTCAGGTCATTCAAAATAGTGGATTAAAATAGTTTATGTCCAACTGAGAGGAAGGACCAGGAATCGTTTTCAAATCTCATCTCAAAAGCCTGAACATTCTGTATGCAGTATTTTTCCATTATTATATTAGAGTGCCTGTTGGAATTTTTTGTTTGAATGTCCATCCAAGTCGGGACTGCTAGTTCCCACATGGCCGAAGATGGTTGCAGTTCCACAGCAGCTAGCAAATCTATCTTGCCTGTCTCCTAACTGTATGGATGGGGCTGTACAGTATGTCAGGTATTCAGAATCAGAATCAGATTTATTATCACCGACTTGTGACGTGAAGTTTGTTAACTTAGCAGCAGCAGTTCAATGCAATACATAATATAGAAGAGAAAAATAAATAAATAAAATAAAATTAATACAGTAATAATGGTAAAAAATAAATAAGTAACTCAATTAGAGTATATGTATATTGAATAGATTTAAAAATGTGCAAAAATCAGAAATACCCCATACCAGACAGTGATGCAGCCTGTCAGAATGCTCTCCACGGTACATCTATAGAAGTTTTTGAGTGTATTTGTTGACATGCTGTGGTGATCTACATATACCTGTCTGGACACACCCCCCTTGCTGACTGCTCCTGTGGCTCCTCCCACGGACCTCGGTATGAAGGCGATTGGGGACTCCGCCCCAGCCTCAGTCTCCAGGATGCAGTGTGGTGGTCAATTGCTGCTTGTCCTTTCTTCCAGCCAATAAAAGCCTATATCTCACCTCATGTCTCCAAGAGTTATTGATGGTGCATCACATGCCAAACCTCTTCAATCTCCTGTTGAAGTATATCTGCAGTCTTGCTTTCTTTATAATACATCAATGTGTTGGGACCAGGTTAGATCCTCAGAGATCTTGACACCCAGGAACTTGAAACTAGTGAAGCCCTTTATACCTTGAGAGAATGGTGTTGCCACTTGAGTTACTGCTGTCAAGTAGATTATGAATATAGAATTTGATTATATATTCTGTGACTTCCTTTTACTTCAACAGAAAATTGTAACAAAAGATAAGGTTTCAGAATATTTGTAAAGGAGAGCAGTGGAGGGACTAATGGATGGGACTCCAAAGTGGGCATGATTGGGTGGTTAAAATCAGAGAAGCACAGACATCCGTGCAAGTTAGGGAGCTGGAGGAGGCTACAAAGGTTAGGAGGGATATAAACACATCTTTAAAACAGCTGTTGCTTAACCAGCAACCAGCATAGGGTAAGAAGCAGAGGGTAGAGTGGGTGAACTGCATCTAGGTATGAGTTGTGATTGAAGCAACAGAATTTTGCTTGACTTCTTGTTTAAGAAGGATGGAAAATAAAAGGCCAGGCAGGAAAGCATTTGATTAGTTAGGGCTGAGGATAATAAATTAGGAATTCAGCAGGAGATGAACTGAAGCGAAGTCTATGACAGCATCATTGACCAAATAATTGACATTAGGTTTGCACATTTGGCTCTACATACCTGACTTGTGACACACTCTCATTAGCTTTTTCTCTCTGCAAGGGCATTTTTAGTGAATGCAGACATTTAGTGAATAAATGGAGATCAAAATTCCCTATTCTGTGCTGATATGTTGAGAAATAAAAGTAATTTAATGTAATAGCTTTTGCTACAATACTCTTCCATCTCTCTACCTCTCTATGCTACGAGCTGACCCAGGTAACCACAGAGTTGAAAGGGGTCCTTCAAAACATCATGTCCATCATACCATTTGCCCACATTCAGACGCTATCCTTTGATGCCTTGCCTACTGAAGTGCATATCTAAATGTATCTTAAATGTAGTCATTGTTTCCCATTCCACCATTTCTTCTGGCAACACATTCCAGATATCAACTGCCTTCTGGATAAAAAAAAATTCCCTTCAAATCTCTTTAATTCCTTGCCCTAACTTTAAATCTACAGTATGCCCACTTGTTTTTGAATATTTTAAATGCTTAACCTTTCTATTCCTTTCATAACCTTAAATACCTCTATCAGGTCACACTTCAGCCTCCTTCACTTCAGGGTAAGCAAGCCCATTCTAACCAGTCTCTCTCAATATCTACAGTTCTCCAAGCCAAGCAACTTCCTGGTGAAATTCCTCTGCACTCTTTTCAGTCCAACCACATCCTTCCTGTAATGTGGCAAGGAGAAGTACATACATTACTCCAAGTACAGTATTACTAGAGCTTTCTGAAGTTCCAACATAAAATTCCAACTGACCAATGAAGGCAGGCATGCCATATGCTTGATTCATCATCCTATCTACCTGTGTTTCTACCAATCTTTGTGTCATTTACAAACTTACTAATCATACCTCCTATTTTCATGTGCAAGTAGTTGATCACAAACAATAAGGGTCCCATTACCATTTGCTGCAGTACACTATTATTCACAGATTTCAAACCAGAAAATCATCCTTCCCTCACTACTCTCTGCCTCCCATGGAGCTGTGTGCCTCTTTCAGGCAAAAATTAATGGACTTGCATCCTGAGGTCTCAATTGCCTGACCGTATACTGCATATATATCCTACTTCTAATTAACTTTGCAAAATGCATCAACAATTTTGTCGGCATTAAATTCCATCTTCCAACTCTTGGCCAGTTTTCCATCCATGTTTCAGTGCTTGATCACTTTACTATCCGCTATGCCATCAATCTTTGTGTCATGCACAAGACTACTAATCATACCTTTCCTTCATCCATATCCATCCATGGTCTCAGGGCCAATCGGATGAAATACAGATTTTGTTCTCTGAACAGTTCATCCTTCTCCAAATGGTTTCGTCTGCTGAGGACTGGCCATGTTCCTCGCAGCTGTGAAAACAGTTCAAAGGTTGAGAGGTTCAAAGGTCCAATTTAATGTCAGAGAAATGTATACAATACACACCCTGAAATGCTTTTTCTTCGTAAGCATCCACAAAAACAGAGAAGTGCCCCAGAGAATGAACGACAGATAAACGTAAATTCCCCAAAGTCTCCCCCCCCACCACAGTTCCACCCGTCCCGTGCTGAAGTGGTAGCGAGCAACAGTCCCCCCTCCCCCCACCGACAAAAAAAAGCAAGCATCGGCATCATCACCAAGCACTTAAGTGTGAGCAAAGCAATAGCAAAGACACAGACCCGCAGTTACCCTAAAGACTTCGCATTACACCCGGCATTCGACATACCACAGATTCTCTCTCTCCAGTGGATTAAGGGAACAGTTATGTTGAGGGTATGTTAGCACTATAATTCAAAGCTTACTTTCTAGTATGGATTTGGAGACTGAAAAGAATTCTACTGGACTTATGCATGTAATTTTACCTTAAGAAATTAATTTTATATGCAGTTTGATCCCTGGAAAATACCTTGAGGTAATGTTATTGAGAAATGTGAAATTTTTACAGATACGTAGGCATGCAGAAGATTGCAGAATCAAGCAGGGTGAAAGGACAGATAGATTTAAGAATGGATGAGAATTTTGCACCCGTGCAATATAGTGAGAGATCCGATGAACCTTAGAATAAGATAGGACCGAAAATCTGCTGCAGCCTGGTCATCACCTGAGAAAATGTACATTGATGTTTAAAATAAATGCTGAACAAATATGATTGTGTATTCAGATTAGCAAACTGGGGGAGTCTGTTACTTTTAAAATTCTGACTTTTTTTCAGCCTGGTTAACATTCATATGATACATATTATGATTTCTATTCCAAGAAATCAATTTCAAAACACAAGAGACTGAAGATCTTGGAATCTGGAACAACACTAAAACAACTGGAGGTATTCAGTGGGACAGGCAGCATTTATTGAGGGAAATGGACAGTTGATGTTACTAGTAAGGACCCTTCATCTGGACATCCAATGCCTTTTGTGTTCTTGTAGTCCTCTAGTTGTGATGGAGCTCAGAGACTTGGGAAATAGAAAAGCTTGCGTCAAATTTCTCTACTGACTAATCACAGTGGAATTGCTAAAACCCCACACTAGCAATCAACATTGTACAGAGTTATTACTGTGAGTATTCTGTTAGTACAGTTCATTAATACTGGTAATAGTGCAGGATATTATTATATGTGCAGACTATAAGTACAAAACTTAACTAGCTCGCCAAACCTTTACAATGATGGTAGAATACAATATTTGAACAGCCAGCTTCTCTTGTATTCTGGGGGAAAAGAGACAGGAGTCTCATTTAATTGGAACAGCTGAACTATGGGTGTCAAATTGATTTTGTGATGCAGCTGACTGTAATCAAATATCGTTAATTTCGGCCAGCACATGACAGAGATTAGGAGCCCAGATGATCCAGTGGTTTCATGATTGCAGGATAAAACCAGAGTTACTTTCATGAACCCAAATGGAATATTTCTTCTCATTTCATGGAAGTATAAACTTAATAATGTTCAGATTGTGTATTTTGAGTGACAGAACCCTTGGATATGTGTGCTGTGCTGGATTCTCAATCCCTTTAGGTTTTTGAATTGAGATTGAAGTTCTAGCTTCCTCATTGGACTGTGATTGATAAAAGTACAGAGCCTGCTAACTCTAGTAACATACAGAAGTTCCACCGACCTCTGAGAAGGCTTCTTTCAAAACAGCGGAATCAGAATCAGGTTTATTATCACTGGCATGTGTCGTGAAATTTGTTAACTTAGCAGCAGCAGTTCAATGCAATACATAATATAGAAGAGAAAAAAGTAAAAATTAAAAAAGTAAATTAATTACAGTATATTTATGTTGAATAGATTTTAAATCATGCAAAAACCGAAATAATATATATTGAAAAAGACACTGGTTCAATGTCCATTTAGGAATCTGATGACAGAGGGGAAGAAACTGTTCCTGAATTGCTGAGTGTGCAGTCTGTGTAGATTTGACCTGGGTGCTGCAGTTTTCTCACGTATTCCAAAGATGTGCACATTGACAGTTCACTTGGCTGCCATAAATTGCCCCTCGTGTGTAGATGAGTGGTAGAATTTGGGAGGAGTTGATGAGAATGTGGGTAGAATAAACCAATGGTTTTGGTGTAACTGTTGGCCTGACGATTGGGGCAGAATAGATGGACCGAAGGGCCTGTTCCCAAGCTGTATGATCATGTGACTTTATGAAAAACTTGGAAATACTCAGCAGTCATCCAACATGTATGAGGAAAGAAAGAAGTGTTAACATTTCAAGTCAATGACTTATTGTTAGAAAGGTAAGTGCACCTAATTGTCCATCATTAAGGAAACCCCTTCGAGCCATAAGGCTTTGAAAAACTGCCTATTACTTCTGCTATGTGGCAATGACAAAGAGAAAATGAACATTTACTTGTGCACTGCAGTGAGTAAAGGCAGTGAAGTCTGGTGTCCTGTCACTGTAAGGCATGGATAATTCAACAGATTTTTTTCCAAATCGTTCATGGACTACTTTGAGATGCAGCATTGTGCAACAGAAAAATTCTCCTTCAAACTTCACCTTATTTGGCACAATGCCAGTGGTTATGATTTGACTATGATATGATTTGTCCGAATATCAAACATGAGTTCCTGCCACTGGAAACACAAGTGGTTAATGTAACAAATACTGTCCTTTTGGAAACAGCTGATGAAAAGAAGACTTCTGCTCAAGAAATCTGGAGGAAATTTAAACATAATGGTTGCATTAACCCCCTGGCTAGCATTTAGGATGGAACTTCACATTCATTGCATTAAGTTGTGCGAAACCAGTCTTTTTTGGTTTTGAATTGAGCAAATTCAAAATGTTAGTGATTCTGGCATGGCAGATGAGACGAGGAGGTCACAGAAAATTATATCATACAATTTCTTGAGTCCACTGCTGAGCTTGTCACTCATGAAGGCCCAATAGTGCTCGATCGGAAAGCATTCAAGGAAAAGAACAATGATAATGACATGTTGCTAGAACCTGAAAACCATCCAGTAAGGAAGGGTCTTCAAGTAGCTTTTGGACGATGTGATGTGGTCATGACACCTCAGATTCCTAGGTACCATGATCAACTGGCAGATCGCTCTAGCAAAGCGGCTCTGCTCATGGCATTTTACAGTCAATGCTGAATGTTTTTTAAAAGAGAGATAGCCTATCAAAGCTGAACGATTCCCCAAGATAACCAGATCCTCTGATGTTCACAGTGAAGATAGAAATGGAGAAGTTAGAAAGGCCCAGACATTATAAGGTCACTGCGAAACCTGTTGCAAAGGGTAAAGGAGAGATCAGTAACCTTGTAGCTGCAGGCAGACAACACACTGCACTTGCTTCTCACCCACTTCTGCCCAATTCTCCATCACACCACTTCCTCTACTCAATTGCAAGAAGGCAATCAATTATTTTCCCACTGGACGTAAAATCATATTAAATGTAAAGTGATGACAACATAGAACATAACTCTCTCTTATTCCACTCTCCTTAAGGTGTAAAGATTGTGATAGTCCATCACAGTATCCTTCTTCATTGTATTAATTATGCGATGAAGTCCCCAGTGTATGTATTTTTGCTATTCATTACACTTTTCAGAAATGCACCTACAACGAATAACAAGGACCCCTGTATCTCTGTCACTCTGCTTGTATGACAGATGGAGTAAGACTGTATAACAACATAAGAAATAGTGACAGAAATAGGCCCTATGGCTCTTTGTGCTTACTGTGCCATTCAGCAAGGTTATGGCTGATATTTTTTAACTCAATGCCATTTTCTGTGCTAACCCAAATTTCAATTACTATTGTATCAATCTCCTTCTTGAATGTACTCATCCTCTGAGCTCAGCAGAATTCCAGAGTCAAGATTCAGTGGGAAAAGAACTTTCTTTGCATCCCTGTCTGGAATGCCTGATATTTGTACTACAGACCCTGCTTCTAGATACCTGGGCCAGAGTAGGAATCAAATCCAAAACATGATGTAGGGCTTTGACCCAAAATGTTGACATTTCCCTACCTCCCACAGATGCTGCTTGACCAGCCGATTACTTAAAACTCTGTCATGGACATCGCCTCTATTTCTTCTTCATTCACAAGAATATAAGCAGAGTCTGCTTTATTTCTAATATTTAACTTGCCACCCTCGGAATCAACTATTAAGCCTTCACTGTAGTCCCTCTGTTGGAAGTAGCACTAGTTTAGATCAGTAAAACAAGTATGCACACATAGTAACACACACAAAATGCTGGTGGAACACAGCAGGCCAGGCAGCATCTATAGGGCGAAGCGCTGTCGACGTTTCGGGCCGAGACCCTTCGTCAGGACTAACTGAAAGGAAAGATAGTAAGAGATTCGAAAGTAGGAGGGGGAGGGGAAAATGCAAAATGATAGGAGAAGACCAGAGGGGGTGGGGTGAAGCTGAGAGCCAGCAAGGTGATTGGCAAAAGGGATGCACACATAGTACAAATGCAGTCTTACATGGTTTCTATACAACTGTAGGTAAATGTCTTTATTTTTGCATTCAAGTCATCTTGAAATTAAGACCAACACATATTGGCTTCATAATTGCTTGCTATATCTGCACATTAATTAATATTCAGTGATTTATGTACAAGGTATACAGGACCCTCTGACCACCAACTCTTAAAAAAAAAGTAGAAGTAGTAGGCCACCTGACCGCTCAAGGCTGCCCCACTTTTGCAATCTTATCATGGCCAACCCACCTGAGGCTTCAGTTCCAAACCCCTGTAGCTCTCAGTTCAAGAATCCTTCAAAAATTAACCTTTTATAATGATCTTGCCACCACAACTTTCTTAGGTAAGAATATCTGAGGTCAGTAACTCACTGTGAAAAGAAATCTTTATTTATCACAGTTTTAAATGACTGGTCACTTATTTTAAATGTATCCCTTGTTCAAGCCTCATCCCCTAATGAAAGTATCTTGAAATTTATCAAGGATAAATTTTGAAGGATCGGATATGCACAAGATTGCAAGAGGCTGTGGAAGGTATATGCTCAGCCAATTCCATCATGGGGTCAACCCTCTCCACCATGGGGACAATTTTCTCCACAATCAAGCCTGTCTTTAAGAAACAGTGCCTCAGGAAGGAAGCATCCATCACTAAGGAGCCTCACCATCCAGGACACACCCTCTTCTAATTACTACCATCAAGGAGAAGACCCACATTCAATGATTCTGGAACAGCTTCTTCCCCTCCGCCATCAGATTTCTCAACAGTCCTGAACATATGAGCACAAAGCACCGTTCTGTTTTTCTCTTTATTTCACAATTTATTTATTTTTGTAGTTTAGAGTAATGTTACGTCTCTGCACTGGACTGCTGCTTCAAAACAAATTTCATGTCATTTTAGACAGTGATAATAAAATTGATTCTCTTTCTGATAAGATCACTTTTTTTCTAAGTTCTAAATACATGATCAAATTTCAGAGCACCCTCATGTTAGGCTAATCTAATTTCTTTGGACTACTCCAGCACTATGTCCTTTCCTAGGTAAGGGGATCCAAACTGTGCACAGCACTCCAGTGTGGTTTCAGTGACACCCTGTACAATTACAACAACGCTTCCACGTTTCTAAACTCCAACTTTTTTGCATTAAAGTCTAGTATTCCATTTGCTTCCGTTATGATTTGCTGCACCTGTTTGGCGCAAAGACACTGAGATCCTCTGTACTTCACTCATTCATTCTCTTTCTATTTAGATAATAATATGTCTTACCAAAGTATATATGCACACACATTAAACTCCACTTGAGAAGGTTCTATGCATTTACTCAATCTTTTTACATCAGAGCCTAAATATCTTCATTGCAGTGTTCAATATTCAAAGTAAATTTATTGTCAAAGTACATACCTGCCATTTTCTTGTGGGCATAGTCAATAAATCTATAGAATAATAACCATAACAGAATCAGTGAAACACTGCCCAATTTGTGTGTTCAACCAGAGTGCAGAAGACAACAAATTGTGCAAATACAGAAATAAAGAAATAATAATAAATTAATAATCTATAAGTATCGAGAACATGAGATGAAGAGTCCTTGAAAGTGAGTCTAGTGATTGTGGGAACATTTCAGTGATGGGGCAAGTGAAGTTATCCCCTTTGGTTTAAGAGGCTGATAATTGATGTGCCCCTCTACCTCCTCTCATGTCATCAGCAAACTTGGATACATTACATTCTATCTGCTTCTCTAACATAAACAGCAAATTATCCATTAATAATCCATTTTGTATTTGTCTGAAAACTCTGAATTCTTTTCACATCCCATACAGATACCCAAGTTAGTATCATCTGTAGGCTTGACCATATTGTGTTTGATTTATTCCCCTGTCCCATACAAACCTTGCACATAGGGTATGAACATTGGGCCCTGTTACCAGTCCCTGGGAGAAATCAACTAATCACAGCCTCCCAACCAAAAAATTACCTAATCTTTTAAACTTTGCTTTTGTCTATTAACCAATCAGCAGTTCATGTTATTAAGTTACACCTCAGTACTTTGTGTTCTAATTTAGTTTAATGATTTAGTTTAGTGACACCTTAGTGAAGATCCAAATACAGTAGATAAATTGGTTTGCTTTCACTGGTCTATGTTGACTCTATCTAATCCTGTATTTACTTTCTAAATGTTTTATCATGATTTCATTAATAATAGATTCCAGCATATGGCTTACTGTTTAATAGTTCTTTCTTCCTTCCTTCTGAAATGGTAGATTTACATTTGTCGTTTCCAGTATGTAGAAATTCCAATTTTAAAATCAATGGAATTTTGGAAAATCACATCCAGTGTATAGAGTTTCTCCATAGCCACCCCTTTCAAAACCAGAGGATATAGGTGTCAGGTTTCGGGTATTTAAAACAATGTTGTGGCTAGGTTGGCAGGCAAGGGTGCAAGAAGCCTATATTTATCATTTTTCCATTTGAACGCCTCAATATCCCTTCATTGTCTGGAATAAATTTTGGGGCACTTCTCTTTACTAAAAAAGAACCCAGGGAAGTTATTCTGCACACCACCTTTGCTAATGTACTGATCTCTACAAGTGTGCATACATATACTAATTACAAATCTCAACACCAATGAAAGCACATGACAAATGGTACATTGAGAGGCAAATTGCCATGTTACCTCCAATAACATAAATTCACTTTACTGATAATGTCCATTTTAGAGTTACTTGAATTGACAAATCCTGTTTCTTTTATATCTTTATATCAGCTAAATAATTTGACTTTGAATGGAGTACCAAGACAAGGTGCACAGAGAATTTCAGATTATCATAAATTGGAATACTCATTATGAGCCTTTCGTGTAATTGTAAAAGTCATATTGGACATTCATAATTTAGCTTTACAGTGAGTCTGTGTTTATTGATGGTTTTGTCCCATTTAAGAAATTGATTTTTTTAGAAATGGATCACACTAACTTCAATTTCAATTTAAAGCATTGAATTTTACGGTGACCTTTTCTCATTGTGTGCATGTTGAGCTGTGTAAATGTTTAGAATTTTCCACTTTTTAATAAAATAACCCATCTTAACATATAGTCATATTTTGTTGACCTACTTTTCAAGTATGTTTGAGAGACTAAACTTAAAGCTATTTCAGCTCGGCATTCCTGCTCTTTGCGTGGCCAATATTAAAAGAAATATTTCCTTGCTAAGCCTCGATGATTTGCTCTAACCTGGAACACAGAGTAAATGCTGCACTGTTCTGGTGTCAATATTTTACTTTTCCACACCAGAGTTATTTGTGGCTTGGTGAACACATTGAATATATTTCTTGCAGTTTTTAAACTAGGTTTAAACTGCTTCAACTTAGCTCGGTAAGAGCCATTAGGAAGAGAGGAGACTTTCAATTCCTCATTCAGAGGTTGTACTTCAGCTTTAGAATTGAAAGAACATTCTGGAAAGGCATAATTTATATTTTGCCTTTAATATCACTCTACATGGTCATTTTTCAAGGTGCACATTTGGGCAGCGTAACTTTATTTTAAACTGATCAAACAGATAAAAGGATTTTCTACTTCATTTGAGACTTGAGATATTGGTGTGCAAGAGAGGAAATGAATTCGTTTTTCAAGGAATTGGACCCTATTTACCATGTCATGATAGCCCTCGAAAAAATATCAAATGTCAGAGTGACTCTTGAAATAAAACAACCTCACATGTTATCACAGATCTCCTGTGCCGTAGGTCTTGCAGAGAAATTAGTTCCTTTCATTCTGAGTAGTTGCCATCTGGATTGTGGCCAATCTACTCCTCTTTAAAAACAATTCACACCCATAAAGAGATGGTTTTATTTAAGGTGCATTAACGTTTCAGTATTCACATAAATTTTCTCATCATACATATAAGGCAATGACTCAGAGAGAGGCGTAGTTCAATAGGCATCAGCAGATATTTAGTACACTCTTTGCCATTCTTACTGGAAACTGTGTAGGGAGGGAGTGCCAGCAGGTTATTCAACTATGGATGAACTTCCACAACAAAGCAGAATCCTGTGTTTATCCAATGTAAGCAGCTATGCACTTCTGTACCAAGTATTGCTTAATAATGATTAGGAAAGTAAACTACAGCTGACCCACTTGTAACTACTCATCTGGTAATACCAATAAAATAACACTGCTTGCATCTTTCCCAGAACCAATATTAATTTGGCAGAACAAAAGAGAGTTTTAGTTTTTGCATACAATATTGAAATCACAAAAATATTTTTCATGGAGAGTCCAATTAATAATTTTGTGCCATCATCATGGGTCATGTCAGAGCATGCTCTATCCATACCAACTTTGACCTGATAAAGACCTGATAAAACTTATAGGCTGCCAATGAAAGTAATTTCTTCTTCCATATTGTATGCATTACTAACGTAGATAATGGCTTAAATTACAGGTCATGCTAGTTTATAAATGCCTGACTTACATACAGTTCATACATATGAACGAGTGTTTGGGAGACTGGTGGTGTTGACTTGCCTGCTGCTACAGGGCTGCAGCATCAATTGCTACTCAGGAATTGGCTTTGGGTTGGAATAGTTCTCAGGATTAGAGCCCTGCCATAAAATGGGAAGGATCTGTATATGTTATAAATTTGAAAAACAAAATCTTCATATCCAATTATTTCTACCAGAAATTGTTGTACGATGAAGCTGTTTCTGTGGAAACAAATATTGCCCTATCGAAACTGATGCCAACCAAAAATCTCAAGGAAAATTATATTTCAGAACCATCAGCACATAAAATAGTAAATTGAATCTAAAAGGAGACACTATTTACAGAATGGGCTATGAAGGGAAAAGGAAAATAAATCCAGTTTTACAAACAAAGCCTAATAATTAGTGACTACTAGATTTTGGTTTATTTGGTGTGAATGTAACCTAGGATAGAATCATATAACTCCGTAATGACTTAGAGCACTATTTCAAATTTGCTAATAGTCCTGGAAATTCCAAATTGGGAAATTAATGAAAGATTACATTTTGACAACAGAAATTTAAGACAATATTTTTAACGTGTATTAAGATTATTGACGGGGAAGTATCCTTTTGACTTTATTTTCCTGATTTGTTTGGCAGAGGTGAAACAAGAATATAAGTAAATAAATAATTTACAAAAGAGGAAAAATAATTCTTCCTTGGAAATGGTTACTTTTTATCTGTAAATTAGAGTAGATTTCCAAGCATATATTGTTACACATGGGGTATGCAAGACTGATTGCTGACTCTTTTAGTGTGGCTTGGCTTGCACATTTAATGTGTAAACCATGTGTGGTGGTTACAGTTCTTGGCTATTCTCCTCAGCTGAATCAGTCTGGTTTTGAATGTAGTGTTATGCTCCAAATATAATTGTTGAGATAGGCAATATTTAATTTATATACTTTTTCGTCTCTTACTAATTCTCTGGAATGCAAGTTGGTGACTTCCTAATACATCAGACTTACATTATTTTGAGAACTCTGTAAGAAAACCAGTGTGTTAGATGATAAAGAAGTAGTGCCTTTCTAGTTCATCTTCTGGTAGATGAATGTTACAGTGATGTAGAAGATTCCAAGAAATCATAGCTAATCTGCAAAAAATCCATACAGGATGTGAAGAAAATCTTATTGGCACTATAGATCAAATATCTTTTCCTTCCAAGCATACTGTTAATTAATAATGGTCTTCCTGTAATAGTAAGAGATGACCAAAGTTTAGACAACCAGGATATAGAAGCGCAAAGATGAGAAAATCTGCAGATGCTGGAAATCAGAGTATAGCCTGATTTCAATTTGAAGGAGAAAAGGATTTGTCCAAGATTAATATTTTGCATTTAAATAAACAAGGAATATAATGACAGCATGGAAACAAAATGGGCAAATAATCTTAGAGGATTCATAAATTGGGGTGCTGTGGCAGACATTTAAGAAGACACATTCCAATAAGAAAGATAATGAGGGGAGGACCACTGTTCCTGGTTAATTAAAGGTCAGAAAATTGGAAAGCATGTAAAAACAGCAAATGATTAATTTAAGATTGTAATTTAAAAAACTGTTAAGAAGTTACACATACACAAAATGCTCAAGTAATGAAAGAGTATGGAAAAGAGTAAACACTCGACCTTTCAGGCATAAGGCTGATCTATACTTGTGCATCGCATCTATGCCGTAGGTATCACGTACCCTACGCTGTAGGGTGACGCGCACCTCCCCAAAAAGGTAACTCACGTGTCACAGCGACACAGACCGCAACAACTGTGATTGGTCCGCTTGGTAGCATCGCATTTCCTCCTACGTATTTCCGGTTGCTTCTCCCCTGCCATGTCTGTACACTGATGCAAAATAGGTGAACCAAATTGTCTAATCTAGCCACCGACATGCGAAAATGTTTGAAATGCTTTTCCTCAATGAAGTGCATTTCCTCGTCCATGTCTCTCAGGAAGAAACTCGACCCAGTGGCATAGAAACCCCACCGCCAACTAGCGTTTTAGTGCACACCAACGCATGCTCGCTACGGCGTAGAGCAACACAGAAGTAAAGATCAGGGCTACGGTGTAGGCTGCGGTGTAGCCTGTATGGACAAGTATAAATCAGCCATTAGACTCTTCATCTCAGCCTGCAGCTTTGATTGTTTACTCTTTTCCACGGATGCTGCCTGGTCTGCTGAGTTCTTCCAGCATTTTGTGTGTGTTGCTTGGATTTCCAACATCTCCAGATTTTCTCTCGTCTGCTTAGATGTTGCTATTGAAGATTGGCAGAAAAACACAGTGTAATCAGACAAAGTCAATATTGTTCTGTGAATGGAAAATATTATTTGAATAATGTAACATAGGAGAACCAGAATATGTACTAAGATTTTCAAAAAGCATTTGATAAGATGTTACATCAAAGGTAATAAAAGACTTAAGTAATGTATTGGCTTGGAAAGAATATCAGCTGGTTAGTAGGAAAAAGAACTGTAAAATTTACAATGTAAATGGACCCTATTGCTGTTGGCAAGATGTTACTAATGGTGTACTACAGTTCAACATTTTATATAAGATATACAAGTGACACAAATTAAAGCACCAAAGGTATAGTTACTAAATTGCTCTGATAGGCATATATTAAAAATTTGTGATGAGGACTTGGGAAGGTACAAAGGAAAAGGTTATTTAAATACACAAAGATATGCAAGTAGAATATAATGTGTGAAATGTAAAGCATTTTGTCAAGGAAAGGGCCCCATTGCAGTTAGCCTTCCCTACTGCTTCCTGGCCAGTCACAGAGTTGTGTCAGGGAAGATCAGTTTATTTCCAAGGTCAGTGGGAAAAGCTCCTTGGCTTCAATGTAGACTTCCCAGGTTGAGTTGTAGACATGATGTTGCTTTCATGTTAGTGAGAATGCAAATTTTGCAGGGGCATGGTAGAAATGCCAAGCTAGCTCATTCTCGATACTGAAGTTTACTCCGTGCATACAGCATTCCTTTTCCACTTTGCTCCTCCAGAAGAAGGCACACCACAACTTGTTCTTTAAACTGCCAACTTGTGCCCATTGTTTCATGTCAGTTCCTGATCTATGATAGCAAGCAATGATCAGGACTGTCATTATTGTGATTGTCCATGAGGGAGCCAGCTTTTGGGGTTCCACACTTCATATTGTCAAATGGGAGTTGCCTGTGTGTAATTTACTTTAATGTGTTGGAGCAACACACACAAAATGCTGGAGGAACTCAGCAGGCCAGCAGCATCTATGGAAAAAAGTATAGTAGACGTTTTGGGCTGAAAGCTCAACTGTACTCTTTTCCATAGATGCTGCCTGGCCCTGCTGAGTCCCTCAGTATTTTGTGTGTGTTGCTCGGATTTCCAGCATCTGCAGATTTTCACTTGTTTGTCCTTTAATGTGGAGTAGCTTTTGCACTGAGCTATCAGACAGGCTTCACAGAACAAGCTCTCAAACCAGGGGCAAGGGGGAACAAGGTAAAATTAGATTCTGATGTGTATTAAAGCTGACCCATAAGGGGGCGCACACATTAGTGTACCCAGCAAACTCTCAAAGCTCTCTGACACAAAAAAAATTACAAAATGGATGGTCAGGTTTTGTAGTTGCTTAAAATAAAAAAGTAAGCAACTAAAACTTCTCTTTCTTAATGTGACTTCCTTCCTTCCCTTTCTTTCTTTCTCTACCTGTGTGACATTCATGACCTAAAGTTTCTGACAGCTAGTATAGTGTTTGTATGCTACCTGTTGAAATTATATCAACAGATTCTTGTGTGCTTCTTTACATTAAATGTGGATATGGGCAGTAATGTCACTCGGAGTGCTTTGCGCATGTGATGTCACTTCAGTCGTGTCTATCACAAGGCAACATGTGCAGGCATTGCTGCGTTTGCACACTGAGCTTAATCGAAAGAGGAGGCCTTCTTCAGCATTACTTAAAAACACCTGGCCTTATCTGGGCTATCTATTATTGCAGAAGCATCCATTGTGTTCCTGGTAGTTTTCCACTTAAATCTCCCCTTTTAAACAATAATCCACATAGTATGCAATCCACCTTGCTGCAGTTGTCCTCAGGGCCTCTGATACCACAGCTGCCCCTTCCCACACCACATCGCCCCCTCACCAGTCCTATTAGTTAACAATATACACAGGTGTTTGCCTCATTTGTTCAGATCTCAGGTGCTCTGTTTCATTCAATGCAGTGTCGTATACTTTCTGTTTTAGCAATTTGCAGGAACAAACACCAGAAAACCTAATGTTCATGGATAACCCTTAATACAACAGCAGGAGTCATTCAATTCCCAGCACCAGGAAAATTGAAACTGATGGCACATAATGACAGAGTTATGTCAACTGAGATATATTAAATTAGGATGAAGTACTGCTGACCACAACTATGTCAGTTTTGGGATTAAATTTAAGTAATATTTCAAGACACTTAATAAAACAACTTTAAATGCTTAACAACAACACACACAAAATGCTGGTGGAACACAGCAGGCCAGGCAGCATCTATAGGGAGAAGCGCTGTCGACGTTTCGGGCCGAGACCCTTCGTCAGGACTAACCGAAAGGAAAGATAGTAAGAGATTTGAAAGTAGTGGGGGGAGGGGGAAATGCGAAATGATAGGAGAAGACCGGAGGGGGTGGACCGAAGCTAAGAGCTGTAAAGGTGATTGGCGAAAGTGATACAGAGCTGGAGAAGGGAAAGGATCATGGGACGGGAGGCCTCAGGAGAAAGAAAGGTGGGGGGAAGCACCAGAGGGAGATGGAGAACAGGCAAACAACTAAATATGTCAGGGATGGGGTAAGAAGGGGAGGAGGGGCATTAACGGAAGTTAGAGAAGTCAATGTTTATGCCATCAGGTTGGAGGCTACCCAGCCGGTATATAAGGTGTTGTCCCTCCAACCTGAGTTTGGATTTATTTTGACAATAGAGGAGGCCATGGATAGACATATCAGAATGGGAATGGGACGTGGAATTAAAATGTGTGGCCACTGGGAGATCCTGCTTTTTCTGGCGGACCGCGCATAGGTGTTCAGCGAAACGGTCTCCCAGTCTGCGTCGGGTCTCACCAATATATAAAAGGCCACACCGGGAGCACCGGACGCAGTACACCACACCAGCCGACTCACAGGTAAAGTGTCGCCTCACCTGGAAGGACTGTCTGGGGCCCTGAATGGTGCTGAGGGAGGAAGTGTAAGGGCAGGTGTAGCACTTGTTCCGTTTACAAGGATAAGTGCCAGGAGGGAGATCGGTGGGAAGGGATGGTGGGGGGATGAGTGGACAAGGGAGTCGCATAGGGAGCGATCCCTGCGAAAAGCAGAAAGAGGGGGGTAGGGAAAAATGTGTTTGGTAGTGGGATGTTAAATGCTTAACATCTATTTTTCTTTTGCTTTCTGTTGACGCAATGCAAAACAGGCTCATTGTGGAAAAAAAATGACTGGATGAAAATGAGTAACAAATTTCGGTTTATGGTCAATTTCAGTGGTGAAGTGGGTGATTAAATTATACCATAAAGGGAATCGTTGAGAAAATAAACTGTGTTCAGAGTCGCTTTGGAAATGGTCTGTAACATTTCACCACTGATTTTCTCACCAGCTCGCCTCTTGAGCATGGATCCTTTCTTAGAGAGTAGTTACAGTAAATTTACTTTAATGTGTTTATTTCTGCAAGAGTGGTTCTAACTACCAGTTTGTCCAGATTTAGCCTTTCATTGTGAAGGATACACTGATATACAGCTGCAGCCAGCTTGTGATTATTGTCTTGTCTTCAACAGCTGCTGTCCATAGCTCAAAAGGGTTCAAACACCATCTCTTTGCAACGTTTTCAAGCACATTTGGAAAATGTGAAACAGATGCTTCTTGTTTGGACATCAGAGTGTTTGGTTGACTGTTCGAGTTTCTTTGGAGATCAGCCACTTCTTTGCAGTCTGCAAATGTGCTTGAAGTTATGTTGTGTTGAAATATCAATGACCTGCAGTGAATAATAATGAATATTGCATTACAAGATGTACTCTTGGGTCGGTTGTGTCTCAAGGATGAGCACCACCTGTTAAGAATAAATATGCTCTCTGTTAACCGTTACCAAATGTAAAATATTAGTAGTTTTATTCCTTAGGTTTTATATCTATTACAATATCATTCCTGACAAAAAAATACATAAAGATCACGTGACTGTTATTAATTTCTTGTGTGTTTTTTTAACTTTTTGAATTTTCTACTTGTTTCCTTGTCAACCCTTGATCGTTGCTGGAATACACATTTATAAATGCCAACAGCTCTGAAGTGCACAGCCTGTGCTTCATGTGTAAGTCTAAACACTGAATATTTGGAATCAGCATTGGACATGACAGCTGGGTTACTAGATTGGATCCTAACTCCATTGATCTAAACAAATGATGCAGCAGTAATAACCCTGAATGATTTTCTTCCTATCCTCAATACTGAAGTCAGTTCTGATGCCCTGATTGTGGCTCACAATTCTACACAGACGTATCAAGGATCCATGCCTGATTCAACACAGACACGGATCACAGATTGAATGTACTGATCGTATATTTACCAAAGGGCATGATTTCAAATTCATTACTGACGCAAAACGGAAAATAAATCTTATTTAAAAGGATTTTGTTACACCACTGTTTTATACTTACTCGAGTTTAATAGAAAATCCACCATGGATGTTTGCTGGTCTGTTGGTTCTGTTCCGTAGAGCACCATTTATGTAAAATCCTTTTCAGGAAATAAGAAAACCAACCTACTTGGAGTGCCATTTACAAAGTTCATTAGATTGTTTTCTCATCCTTTGTGAACACTGGTGTCCAGTGGATGGAGTCTGGAACACTTGAAAGATGCTGCAGGTAGATTCCTTTTAGATTAAAAAAGTACCCCTTGCCCGTGCAAAAAAAAAATCCTTCTAATACTGCCACCACTGTAACTCAAACTGAGACAGTCTCCACTTTTAATTTTTATCTGTGACCCTGATTGCAACCTAGATCATCCCAATATCTGATACTGAATGCATTTTCATGCACCACCCTGACTTCTTGAGTTACCATTTTCTGCTCAGCCTTCCCCGGAAGCCCCAAACTAGCGCTGTGGGTCTCATACACATTGAATTAAAATTTACAGCATTGGACCCGAGCACAGAATATTTATTAGTCCACATTTTTTCTACCACTAATGTGCCTTTCTTGGCTGGAAAAACTTTTAGGCTAATTCATCCCAGTAGCATTCTGTTCATTAACATTATTGGATTATTGACAGGAATTATTGATGGCATCATTTTGAATTAATTTCACTTCGAAAGACTTCACATACAGCGCAGATGTCAATTTACAAAATCATTGAAGAGAGGGTAAATTCAACTTTGTCATTTTCCACAATTGCACTTTATTATTTCAGGTTCAGCATCAGATGTGCAGGTTAGTGGGTGATTTGGTTCAATCTAAATTGCCCCCAATACATAGATAAGTAGTGGAATCTGGGAGAACTCAATGGAAATGTGGCGATAATAAAATGGAATTAGTATAATATAAGTATCAATGAATGATTAATGGTTGGTAGGTACTTCATTGGCCATAGGACATGTTCCAATACTGTGTGACTCAGTGATTCTATTTCTCTAACAGGGTGAGGCGCTTCAGCCCTCAAAAGTTGAGGAATGGCTGATTTAATTGTCATATACTTTGTTGTTGCCAGTTAAAATGGAAGGGAATTGGACATCAGAAGCTAACATACATTATGTCCTTTACGTAACTCATATATAATGTTAAGGGAATGTTATTTAGATATTAATGGAATCAAAGAATGTAGGATAAGTGCAGGAAGGCGCTGTTGAGACAACAGAATCAACTGTAATATTATTGAATAATAGAGCAGGGACTAGAAGTTGAATAGCTTACCTTTCTATTCCTAATGCTTTTATATTTGATTAAGTACTCAAAAAACATTGAACTCATTTCATAAAAAAAAATCAGAGAATGCAGAGGGCAGGAAGAAATAAGGCTTGCATAAGGTGGCAAGCAGAACCACGGGGGTCAGTGCTTCAACTCCAATTAGTCACAATGATTTGAATGAGGCTTTGAAGAAAGACGAGGAAAATAATTCTTCACAGGCTGTGAAAACCCATCTTCTCAAGAAGAAGAAGATGATGGGTTTCTGAACACACAATGATTAAGGTGTGTGGAGAGACAACAGGAATATTATGTTGGAGCAGAGAATCAGCCATGATAATTTTGTAGGGTGGAACAGGCTCGAAGGGCTATAGGGTGTGATTCTGTTCCTATTTTTAATGCACTATGTTTCTAAGTTGTGGATGCAACTCATTTGTACAATTATATTCTTATTTTCTATTCTAAAATATTTTAAAGCATCTGTGTGAATTTAAAATGGAACTGGATTTAATGGTCGTTGTACTTTCTGCCTTAAATGGTGTAAGATTACTCTTAATTCCTTTAAAAATGAATGACCTAAAGGATTATCTGTAACTTAACTTGTGTAATTGCTACAATGACATAATATTAGGACAAAGGATGTTGTATGTCTCCCTTTGGCAAAATATCTATCAGTTATGATTCTGCTAGCTTAGGTTTCTGGAGCACAGGATGGGCAGCTGGAAATGTGTCATTGATATTCTATCCTTCTTCTGCATTCTTCAAAGAAAGTGATGGAAAATGAAATTATTTAATCAATAGTCACCCATAGTTTAGATAATATATCACTAGGACAGTGACTTTGGAATTGGTTTATAATTGCCACGTTTACAGAGATGCAGTGAAAAGCTTTTCTTCACACAGATGTGATCATTACACAGTACATTGAGGTAGAACTAGGTAAAACAATAGCAATGCAGAATAAAGTGTGACAGCTACAGAGAAAGTGTATGGAAAGTGTAAGATCATAACGAGGTAGATTGTGAAGTCAAGTGTCCAATTTATTGTACTAGGGAACTATTTAATAGTCTTACAACAGTGAGGGAGAAGTTGTCCTTGAACCTGGTGGTACATACATTCAGGCTTCTGTATCTTCTGCCCAGTAGGAGAGGGGAGAAGATGGCCAGGGTGGATGGGATCTTTGATTATGCTGGCGTCTTTACTGAGGTGGTGAGATGTACAGACAGAACCCACGTGGAGGCTCGGTTATGTGATGTGCTGACTTGTGTCCACAGCTTCTGCAAACATGTGCAGAGCAGTTGCTATACCAAGCCATTATGCATCCAGATAGGATCCTTCCTATAGGGCATTGATAACACTTGGGAAGCATCCATGAACAGAAATTGATATGTATTGTACACAAGAACAGAAGTAAAAACACAAAGACAAAGAAATGAAAATGAAACACATTGGGTTCAATGAAATATCTCAATATTGTAGATGTGAGAAAGAGAAACGTGCAACTAAATCACAAATCTAAAATTGAATGCAACAAATAGGAAATCAGAATGAGACAAGCCTGAGGTAAATCAGGCTGTTCCCATGATTCAGGACATTTACAAAGACAAGTGTGAAAAAAAGGGTCCCAAGTATCATTGGAGACCCGAGTCACCCCCAACCACAACCTATTCCAGCTGCTACCATCTGGGAGGCGGTACCAATAAACAATAGGTGCAGGAGTAGGCCATTCAGCCCTTCGAGCCAGCACCGCCATTCAATGTGATCATCGCTGATCATCCACAATCAGTACCCCATTCCTGCCTTCCTTCTCCCCATATCCCTTGACTCTGCTATCTTTAAGAACTCCATCTAACTCTTTCTTGAAAGCATCCAGAGAATTGGCCTCCACTGCCTTCTGAGGCAGAGCATTCCATAGATCCACAACTCTCTCTATGCTGGTACCGCAGCATAAAAACCAGGACCAACAGGCTCTGGGACTGCTTCTTCTACCAGGCTATCAGACTGATTCACTCACACTGATTTGAGTGTATTTCTAGGTTACATTGACTAATCTAGTTATTATAAATTACTATAATTGCACATTGCTCATTTAGACGGAGGCGTAATGTAAAGATTTTTACTCCTCGTGTATGTGAAGGATGTAAGAAATAAAGTCAATTCAATTCAATTCTCCTTTAGAGTTATGCAACAATTTCCTGATGTTAAAAATGCCTATCTTATTTTACCTTTTACCTTGAAGACAGTACAAAGACAGTGCTGTTCTTTAGCCTTTAAAACACTAAGTAATTGCTAACAGAGTGCTGCGCATTTGAAGTTATGTCATGATGATAATTTTGGCACTGTTTCAGTTGTTATGCAATAGAAAGAGACAATACGCTGTTTTATTTGATTTCCAGCCTCTCCAAAATTGTTGTGGTAGCAGGATGATCAGCACTCAATCCTACCAAAGCTTCCACAAAGTTTTCTTTCTCAGTTCCTGTCATATCTGCTGGGTTAAAAAGGACTCCTAGGAGAGAAAGTGAAGGAGAGATGGAGTTAAGAATAAAACCACTTAATACATTCAGTATTACAAATTCTATTTGGTTTCATATTTACAGAATCATCATTCTGTCTCCACTGCTGAGAATGCCCTGGCCTTCTGCCTCGGCAAACCATTCTATTGACTTCTCTAAAACGATTAACCAAAAAGGGAGGGGAAAAAGAGAGCAAATTTGGGTCTCTGTTGGGAATATTGGATGGTATTTCTAAGAATTTCTATGTTTTATGATGTTGCTTTATTTTTGACAAGGAAATGGTACTTAATGTGGTTGTGCCTTCCCTAAACTGCCAGTAGCTGTATATTCTGGTTAAATATAAATGTACATGATGGTGCTTGATTGCACATCTCCTCGGCCAGTAACTGCACCCAATATCATCACAGATAGTCTAATCACAATATTAATCAGTGTATTCTGAAGCAGTGATTTGCTTTCAACAAAGATCTCAGTGAATATTCATTTTTCTCTGCCCATTTTTACTGTCATAAATAGTATTACCGTGTAGTGTGAGATAATTGAACAATTTTAGCAAATAAAGCAAAAAAAAGTGATAATTTATGTTGCCTTTGCTCATTCTTGCTACTAAAATCATTTCCTGCACATGCCGATACTAAATTAGTGTTTGTTTAGTTCATCAGTATTCTGATGTTTGTTATTATCTTAGCATACTTTCTGAAATTTTCAAGCTTTATGCCATCTTAAAATGTTGATACTATATCCTGAAGAGAATGGAGTTGAGAGGGATAATAAATCAGCCATGAGTGAATAGCAGACCAGACTTGATGAACCGAATGGCCTACTTCTGCTCCTAGAAATTATGGTCTTGTGTTCCAATATAGAGAGAGCAGTAGTGCTCCTTGTACATATTCCACTCTGAAAAATATTCATTTGCCATTATTGTCTGCTCTCTGTCCCTAATCCAGTTTGAAATCCACTCTTCATTTAATTGCCCAGGGCTTTAATTTGGTTAACTTCCATCACATGGTACTTTGGAATGGAATCCACATACATACATACATAAATTATATGAGCCCCATTAGCTCTTTCCATTGCTCCATCAAAGGACTTGATATATTAATCAAAAAACTAGTTTTTAGCAATTTTGTACTGCCTGCATAATTTGTAAAGTGATATTTAATTTTGCCTCTGATTATTGTTTCACAGTGGTGCAAGTTGGTGCAGCAGTAGGTAATGATGTCTCAAAGCACAGTTCTTTAAACACTGTTTCAGCAGAGTTTGTATTTGTCTTACTGCAGGTTTTTTCAGGGTGAATGTTAACACATCTGAAAGAACATAATTGGAGGCTAAGCAAGTTACCAGGAAATACAAATCAGTTTTGGGAATCTGGAATTAACTTCCATTATGATTAATTAAAGTGTATAATACAGATGTATTTAAAGAAGAGACTGTATGGCCATTGGCTAGTTGGACTGAAAGCTGTGTTTCTGTGTTCTGTGAAATTCATCCTATGTAATTCTATGTAGTGAAGACAGATGGAAAGTATTAACCTCCACTTTCAGTAGCCGATGTTTGTTTTGGTCCATTTTTGCCCGCTCCCTTTTCCACCCTTCTTTCATTAGCTGCTTAACAGCAAAGTGCTCAATATTATAGCAAGAATTTTTTTCTTGAATTACAACAGTGTTATATCTTAATTACCATATATTACTGTGGGCACTGTATCAGACATGTTTTGTACTGTACAAAAGTCTTAGGCACATATATATAGCTAGGTTGCCTGAGATTTTTGCACATGGCTATTGCAAAGTGTTATTTGGTAACTTGTCTTTCAAGTTACCAAATAACACTTAATACTAAGCTAACTTCTCTTATTTCTGTTTCCCAACCACCTTCCTATTTTAACCAATATCCAGTACTGTGCAAATGTCTTCAGGACCCTAGCTATAGATATGTACCTATGACTTGCACAGTACTGTATATCTAGACTCAAAACCAAGAACAGCCATGAAACTAAATTATCCACCATTTAATAGAATAGTGATTGGATTTACTGCCATGTGCTAATAAATGGATGCAAACAACAGAAAAGAGATGGTTTGCCCTTTTTGATTATCTGCTAATCTGTTCACAAAGATTGTCTTTATTCCTCTTGTTCTCCATTCTCTTTTGTGTAATCTTGATTTTGAATTGAATGATAACATTTATCATTAGCAGTTCAACAGTGGGCATCTCTAAGGCATTGTTACCTGATACTTAATTCAACTTGCATGAAGTGGTTGCAAGGAGAGGTCAGATATGATCTCACTATATATTTTTGTTTAATTCCCCAAAGACTTGCCACTGCTATCTAAACAAAATTAAGTGTGATTAAGTGTTCTGTACTTACAGGAAGAAGCTGTTTTATAAATTTTTTATTGTGGATCTTCAGCCTCCTCCAACTCCTTCCCAAAGATAGCATCCAGGAAGATCTTTAATGATGGATACACTTTCTTGAGGCACTTCTTCTTGAAGATCCCCTCAGTGGAGTGGAGCACTGTGCCTGTGATGGCAATACAGCCATCTGTCACCTCATGATCCTATGCATTGGAGCTGCCATACCAGGCTGTGATGCAACCAGTCAGAATGCTCTTTGTTGTACATCTGTAGAAATCTGCAAGGATCTGCTGAAAGTCCTAATGAAGTGTAGCCACTGGCATGCCTTCTTCATGATTGAGTCAGTGTGTTGGGCCAAGGATAGAACCTCTGAGATGTTGATGCCCTGTAACTTGAATTGCTCACCCTTTTCACCTAAACAACTACTAACTAGGGCTTCTTCAGGTGTACATCCAACACAGAAGGACCAAGGGTAATAGGAACCCAGCAACACTCTCACCTACAAATTCGTACATCCTAACAGTTGGGATATACGTAGCTGAAACCTACTTGTTCAAAAGGTCCGAATTGTGGAACTCCTTATTGAATAGAGTTGAGGGATGATCTTCACTACAAGGATTGTCCCATTCAAAAAGTCAACTGGCCATCACATTTTAAAGACAGTTAGAAATATGCATAAATTGTTGACTTTGTCAGAGATGCCAAAATATCATGAATGAATAAATGCTGTATCTATATCCTTCATCATGTTAGGAGGGGGTCTGCATTTGTATGCCCTTCCTTTCTCTTGGAAAATTTTACAATCCATTCCTAAGCTGTATCTTCTCTTTGAATACCTCCTGTTTTTATTTGCATCAATGAATTATACATTTAATGAGGAATTGGCCAAGAGAATTGCCACATGTCTCTAGTCATTGAACTGAATTCATTTTCAATCTGCTCTTTAGTCTCCACAACATGGACTGTTATTCATTCAGGAACTTATTTGTATGTGTGCCGAGTATTTGCTCTGCTCTGTACACATGCTTTGTAACTTGGTAATCATAAATAGCAGCAGAAGACAGAAATGCAATACAAATATAAAATAAGGAGTTCAAAGATGATTGGATGCCATGTTATTAATGATCCCACTTAATGTACAAGTCAGTCAGCTGTCATCCCTCATGGAGATATTATTCAGCGGAATTACCAAAACTGTATTATTAGTCCATCCTGTAGGTGACTTTCACCATCTCCTAAGGAACAAGAATAAAAAAAAGTAAAATTTGATCTTGCTGCCAGATCATCTCAACTGTATGGCAAATAAAGTAGAATTATTGTCTTGAGGATTTTTGTTTATAAAAGCTATAGAAATCCATATATATATAAAATCCATATGGCATCATTGCAATTAGTCCTCTGAAATCAATTTTCCAGAGTTACATACAGGTCTGGAGTTAATATTCTTTGTGGCGTTAACAGAGGGTGAATGCATTAGTAAGGATTACAGCTGGTCTCACATTTTCTTAACATGGTCTGTGATTCCACAGGCTTGAGTTGAATCTTACCATGACAACTATGAATTTCAGATTTAATTAAGTAAGATATACAATTGGAAAGTTATATCAATCATAGTCACTGTTAAACCAGTTGATAATTTTGTAAACCGTATGATTTGTGAATGTGGTTGGCTGTTGTTATCTAAAGGTGACCCCAGACCTAAAGCAATATGGTTGACTGAACGGTCATCTGAAACATCTTGGAAAGTTCAAGGGCAGTTGGGATATGTGCCAAATGCTAGTCCATTTCACATTATAAATTATTTTGATATTCTTGTTTATACTTATCGGATCATGCATCATTGATTTTTTGTACTCATTTTGTCACATTTTCTCGGCTATTTCATTTCATCTGAGCATTGAACACAACATCCAACTTGGATATGATCATTAAAGATCTTCAGAATCGTCTGTTATTAGTTACCTTTCATGCGCTCATGCAAGGACAAACTAAAGAAATGTGGTTTAGAACGTATCATTTCAGAGCCACATAGACTATAATGGCTATTGTTTCCTGTTTTGCAATGATCTTTCTTCAATATAATAAAGTCAGGGTATTGTTAGAGAATCTTTAGCAATCAGCAAATCTGTTAGATTGCCATCATATACATTACATATTGCATTTACCTACATAACTAATTTAGACTATCAGAAGTGTGCCTTACCTTGTGTAATTTTGTAAAAGTGAAATCTAACAGCATAGATGGCAGTCATGCTCCACTCTCTAATGAACTCAATGTCTTTTATGCATGCTTTGAAAAGGAGAGTAATACTACACAGTTGTGAATACCCACAGCATCTGGGGGCCCTGTGAACTCTGCTTCAGAGGCTGACGTCTGAATATTGTCCAAGAAGGTGAACCCTTGGAAGACATCTGGCCCTGATGGTATTACCTGGTAGGGTATTGAAAAACTGTGTCATCCAACTGGCTGGACTGTTCAAGGACATCTTCAAACTCTTACTACTGCAGTCAGAGGTTTTCACCTGCTTCAAAAGGGCATCAATTGTACTGATGCCCAAGAATTGCAGGGTGAGCTGCCTCAATGATTTCTGCCCAGTAGCAATCACATCTACTGTACATCTACTGTGTGGTTTGACAGGTTCTTCCTGGCTAGAATTAACTCTGCCTGAGCAAGAACAGGGACCCACCCACAGCAATTTTGTCTACCACTACAGCAGGACGTAATTCCCTGACTCTCTACTGGGCTTTGCACCTGCACAATAACCATACATGCTGCTTAGCGATTACAGCTTGGTGTACAACACCATCTTCCCTTCAGTACAAATCAATAAGCTTCCATACCTCCCTCTGCAACTGGATCCTTGACCACCTCAACGGGAATCCAGTCAGTGCAGATCGGTAATAACATCTCTTTTCTGTCAGTCAACTCCGGCACACCTCACTGATGTGTGCTCAGTCCACTGCTCTACTCTCTCTACACTCATGACTGTGTGGCTAGGCACAGCTCAATTGCCATTCATAAATATGCCAATGTTGTTGGCAGATCTCAGATGGCAACAAGGTGGTGTACAGGAGTGAGATAAATTGGCTGGTTGAGTGGTGCCACAACAACAACCTCACACCCAATGTCAGCAAGACCATAGAATTGATTGTGGACTTCAGTAAGGGGAAGTTGGGAGAACACACTCCAGTCCTCATTGAGGAGTCAGTAGTGCGAAGGATGAGCAGCTTCAAGTTGTTGGGTGTCAACGTCTCAGAGGATTTATCCTGGGTCAAACACATTGATGCAATCAGTGGTAGGTTCCTAGGATGCTGAGTTGTCATACTTGAAGAAATTAAACAGATTGTGTCTATATTCTTTTGAATGAAGAAGAAAGGGGGTGATGTCACTGAAATGTGAAAAACAAATCTTGAAGGCCTTGACAGGATAGGTTTGGAGTTACAAACAATCTGCTGGACAAGCAGCAAGCAATTGTCAACATTTTGGGTCAAAGTCTACATGAGAGTTTGGAGTTGAGGTTTTACTTGGCTACGGTGTCTAGAAGCAGGGGCTACATCTCAAAATCAGGCATTCCAAACAGGGATGAAAAGAGGTTTCTTCATACACAGATGACCTATCCTGGAGCCAACACATCAATACACTCACGAAGAAGGCATACCAGTGGCCACTCTTCATTAGGAGTTTATGGAAGTGTAAAATGTCACCAAAGAATTTCTACAGATGTACATTGGCAATGCATTACCCCTTGGCATTGAGACTCTAATGGCCAGATTTGCAAGACATTGCAAAGGTTTGTACTCAGCCAGCTCCATCACCACAAACCTCTTCACCATCAGGCACATTTTCAAAAGCAGTGCTTTGGGAAGATGGCTTCCATCATTAAGGATCCCCACCACCCGGGACATGTCCTCTTCTCACTGTTATCATTCTGGAGCCTGAAGGCCCAAACATAATGTTTTCAGGAACAGCTTCTTCCCTTCTGCCAGCAGATTGTTGAATAGCCATGAACACAACCTCGTTATTCCTCTTCTGTATAATTTTGTTTGCAACATATAGTAATTTTTATGTCTCACTGCTGCCATCAGACAACAAATTTCATGAGATACTGCACATCAGTGAAAAATAACCTAATTCTGATGCTGATTCATCTCACTGCTCCATTCAATAAAAACAGATTCTGCCAGTGATGAATATTTGAAGCAGGTAATCTTAAATCAGCAGACCTGTCCCTCAAAAACTGGTTAAAATCTTTTGTGCTTTGAATGCTGATTCAACAAAGATGGTTCAATACAATAAATACTAAAAGAGGAAAAGTGGACACAATATAATAATTTCTTTAAAATAAACTGCTAAGAATTATTTGTAGCAATTGTCTTCCTATTTTTAATTTTACTTCATGATATCTGGCAATTATGAAATTTTATTTTCATAATATCTACACCTATTTGAAATTTAATCTATTTTCCCTAGCACTATAGTGAAAGAATAAGAGGCAAAATCAAGGTAACACTGAACTCATCGGGCTAACAAACTGTTCGTAATAATATTGAATTTATGTATATTTTTGAAACATACGGAATTCTCACTTGACTTAACAGGGTGGATGGAGGGATGATGTTGCCCCTGCCTGCGGTGCATAGATAGAGTTCAACCCAGATAAGTGTTCATTTCGGTAGGTCAAATTTGAAGACAGAATGTAATATTAATAGTCAGACTCTTGGCACTGTGGAGGATCGACAAAATCTTGGGGTCAATGTCTATAGGACATTCAAAGCTGCTGCGCAGGTTGACAGCGTTGTTAAGAATTTGTAGGGGGTGTTAGCAGTCATCAACCATGGGATTGAGTTCAGGCGCCGTGAGGTAATGTTACATCTATATAGGACCTTGGTCAAACCCCAGTTGGAGTACTGTCTTCAGTTCTGATCACCTCACTACAGGAAGGATGTGGAAACCATAGAAAGGGTGCAGAGGAGATTTACAAGGATGTTGCCCGGATTGGAGAGCATGCCTTATGGGAATAGGTTGAGTGAACTTGGCCTTTTCTCCTTGGAGCAACAGAGGATGAGAGGCATTGATCATGTGGATAGCCAGAGGCATTTACCCAAGTCTGAAATGGCTAACACGAGGGGGCATAGTTTTAGGGTGCTTGGAAGTGGGTACAAGGGGATGTCAGAGGTAAGTTTTTCACACAGAGAGTGGTGGATGCATGGGATGCTCTGCCAGTGACTGTGGTGGAAGCAGATACAATAGGATCTTTTAAGAGACTCTTGGATAGGTACATGGAGTTTAGAAAATAGAGGGCTATGTGGTAGGGAAATTCTAGGCAGTTTCAAGAGTAGGCTACATGGTCGGCATAACTTTGTGGGCTAAAGGGCCTGTAATGTGCTATAGAATGTATGTTCCATGTTCGAAGTAACCAGTGCTCATAGGTTCGAACTAAGGAGTTGGCCATATTGGACAGTAATGAGAAGAAATTTCTTCACCAGGTTATAAGACCTTTAAAATTTTTGAACCAGGCTATGGGGTCAATAGCTGAGAGTATTCAAGACAGGTATTTGTGGGATTTTAGATAATAATAAGATTGGGGGAAATAAAAGGTTTGTTCAGGAAGATAACACTGAGGTAAAACTTCAGCTGTAATAATACTGAACAGTCGAGCTGATAGAACATGGGATAGTGATGGTGGTGGTAAATGACTTTACATTGAGTCTTCTATTTCTTATATTGAGTCTCGAAAATGAGGAAGGGAGAAGCTGAAATGAATAACTGGATACCTTTTGTTTCATGTTACAAAGGGTTACAAAGAAGAGCAATGTTGCAGTTGATATTCTATGCAAGGCAGCTCGCAAACTCATGTAGCACAAAGAGAGCCTTCAATAGCTTTCCATTTTCTATCTAATTGGTTTGAGGTATTCAATATCAAATATACTATTTCACTGATTGCTTTCACTTCATTCTTCTATTACATCTGACAGTTCCATTAAGTTATTTTTTCCCTATGGCCTGAAGCTATGAGAATTTGTGTTACTGAGTTTGATCAGAAGGTAATGATGCACAAGGTAAAAGTAAAATACACAAAATACACATAGAGGAACACTGAAATGAAAATAGAGGATGCTGATAATGTACAGAAGGTCACCACCTAAAACCACAAGCCTGTTCAGTATGTGCAAATCAGCTCTTGGTTTGGTTCCTGAATATGCTAAGTATTTTTTTGAGGCAGCGAAAAGTGCAGACAGAGTCAATCAAGAGGTGGTTAGTTGCATGATTGGCTGGACTGTGCCCACAACTCTGCAATTTGTTGCATTCTTAGGCAAAAATAATGTTCAGTAATATTGAGTGATGCAAATCAAATTTTGAGATGTTTTAGAAATCCCGATTGGGATATGTTGATCTGAACCAAACAGGTAACATTATAGGTCATCAATAAAGATCATAAGACCATAAGATGTAGGAGTAAAATTAGGACATTTGGCCCACGGAATTCTGCACCAACATTTCATCATGGCTGATGCAGTTTTCCTCTTAGCTCCAGTCTTCTGACTTCTCCCCATATCTCTTCATGCCCTGACCAATCAAGAACTTATCAACCTCTGCCTTAAATATATATAAAAATGGCATCCACATCTGCCTGTGGCAAAGAATTCCACAGGTTTCCAAACTTCTATAAACCTTTGATTATCGTGGTACTGTTCTTTTATCATGAAGGAGATACTGCATACTGTAACCACTGAAAGGATACAGAGGAGAGAAACCCGAGTAACTGACAAGATAGATGAACTGGATTCTGATTAAATAAATTGGGCCCATTCTTGTAATAGGTAAGATTAAGTAGCAACGTGCTTGCTTGTTTTTGGAAAAGTTCCTTCTTTATATTCTGACAAGCTATTTCACCTTATTTCACTCTAAGACATATTATATGGTGAATGTAACATACAGTATTTCAGCGAAACAGATCTTTTTGACTTGTAGTTTGCAAACATCTCATCAGTGAGAATTAGTGAGAATTTCCACATGCTGTATCTATTAAAATGGTTGATGGAGATTTATTTCTGTTTTCTATGACTAGACAGGAGCTTCATTATTCATGTGACAAGAAGGTTGGAAATACTCAAGAGGTCACGTAGTATCAATGGAAAAAGATGGTGCTAACACTTCAGGTCTGGGACCTCTCAGTGGAACAGTCTTTTGTCCTATTCAGGTTGTGATGACCCATCCCAGAGTTTGATGTTCATTATCTAAGTATTATGTGACTACCTAGAAAGCAGAAAGCAAATTAGATGGACCTTCTTCTAAAGCCCATCACTTCTACTGGGGCATAGGCCACCAATAGCACCTTGCCAGAGTCCTGGACCAATATTCAATTTGCTTTGTGGCTTCTGCTTTCACCACAGGACTTCATATGTCTCCCAGGCAAAACTCCTTCCTCTCCCTGGGATGAGGTTTTCGTAGCTGCTGTTGATGCTTCTGAAGCTCTGGGTTTTTATGGGATGCGATCACTAGTCTCATGGCCAACCCTCCTCCTTTCATAGCTGGGATTGGCACCGTCCATAGTAGAGTTAGATGGATTTTGGTAAATTAAAATTGCTGGATATACTGAGCTGGTCAAGCAGTATATATGGAGAAATAAAGAGTTAAACAATGTTTCAGATTTCAGTAGAAGTCGGAAAGGATATGAATAAACGAGTTATAAGAAACAGAAAACGTGAGGCAAGAGGATGAAAACTCAAAGAGGAACATCTATGATTTCAGGAGAAATAAAGAGATCAAATAAATGTTAATGTCTAGTTGTAATAGAATAAGGAAATAGTGTTTTACAGTATGTAGATCTTAGATGTTTTGTGGTCTGATTCTTGTGTTAATATGGCACAATGCCTGGTTATGATGCAATGCAACAAGCGCCTAACCTCCATGTACTACCTCACAGATTCTGACTAACACATTTATTTGCATTCAGTTTTCCCAACATGTTTCTTCATGCGTTCATTAGACTTTGTTTATTTATTTTCCATTCCAATTGCAGGTGCTAGAGCTAACTCTTGATTCCAATCAGTTAACAAAAGATCTAGATAAAACTCTTGCTTAATTTTAGTTGATACTTATGAGAAAAGTCTATGGCAAAAACACCCATATAAGATCATAAACAAGAGAAAACACACATAAAACACTGGTGGAACTTAGTAGGCCAGGCAGCATCTATGGAAAAAAGCACAGTCAACTTTTCGTGCAGAGACCCTTCAGTGGGACTGGCGAAAAAAAGATGAGGAGTAGAGATAAAAGGTGGGGGGAGGGGAGGGATTAAGTAAAGAGCTGGGAAGTTGATTGGTGAAAGAGGTTCAAGTCTGGAGAAGGGGGAATCTAATGGGAGAGGACAGAAGGCCATGGAAGAAAGAAAAGGGGGAGGAGCTTTAACAGGAGGCGATGGGCAGGCAAGGAGGTAAAGTGAGACAGGGAAAAGGGGATAGGGACTGGTGAAGGCGGGGGTGGGGTGGGGAGGCATTACCAGAAGTTAGAGAAATCATTATTAATTCCACTTACCATTACCCATTCTGATATGTCTATCCATGACTTGCTCTTCTGCTGCGATAAGGCCACACTCAGGTTGGAGGAACAACATCTTATATTCCATCTGGCTAGCCTCCAACCTGATGGCATGAACATTGATTTTTCAAACTTCCGATGGCGCCCTCCCCCCCCCCCCCCCCCCCCCCATTCCGCTGAGCAAACACCAGAGGGGAGCACCAATGCCGGCATGGACGCTGTGGCATACCTCCTCTTGGCACTGAATGCGATGCCTCTCTCCTGGATAGCTGCAAAAATGTGACACCATGGTTTGAGGTCTAGTACCTGCTACGGCGAAGGCCAGAATGCGCCCCCACATCAGTACTGCCAATTAGCCAGTGAATTGGACTTGTCACATTCCCTATTACCAGTATCCAACCAGGTCTTGTGACCATAAGAAAAACAAATAGTCGGCATGGCTTTGTGAAAGGTTTCGTACCTTACGAGCCTGACTGAATGTTTTGAGGATGTGACTAAGCGCATTGATAAAAGTAGAGCAGTAGATGTAGTGTATATGGATTTCAGCAAGGCATTTGATAAGGTACCCCATGCCAGGCTTATTGAGAAAGTAAGGAGGCATGAGATCCAAGAGGACATTTGCTTTGTGGATCCAGAACTGGCTTGCCCACGGAAGGCAAAGAGTGGTTGTAGACAGGTCATATTCTGCATGGAGGACGGTCACCAGTGGTGTGTCTCAGGGATCTGTTCTGGGACCCCTGCTCTTCATGATTTTTTATAAATAACCTGGATGAGGAAGTGGCGAGATGGGTTAGTAAATTTGCTGATGACACAAAGGTTGGAGGTGTTGTGGATAGTTTATAGTGGGACATTGATAGGATGCAAAATTGGGCTGAGAAGTTGTAGATGGAGTTCAACCCAGATAAGTGTGAGGTCAAATATGATGGCAGAGTGTAGTATTAATGGCAAGACTCTTGGCAGTGTGGAGGATCAGAGGGATCTTGGGGTCAAGTCCATTGGACAATTAAAGCTGCTGCGCAGGCTGACTCTGTAGTTAAGAAAGCATATGGTGCATTGGCCTTCATCAATCAAGGGATTGAGTTTAGGAGTTGAGAGGTAATGTTGCAGCTATATAGGACCCTGGTCAGACCCCACTTGGGGTACTGTGCTCAGTTCTGGTTGCCTCACTACAGGAAGGATGTGGAAACCTTAGAAAGGGTGCAGAGGAGATTTACAAGGATGTTGCCTGGATTGGGGAGCATGCCTTATGAGAATAGGTTGAGTGAACTCGGCCTTTTCTCCTTGGAGCAACGGAGGATGAGAGGTGACCTGATAGAGGTATATAATATGATGAGTGGCATTGATCATGTGGATAGAAGCTATTTTCCAGTGCTGAAGTGACTAGCACGAAGGGGCACAGTTTTAAGGTGCTTGGAAGTAGGTACAGAGGAGATATCAGGGGTAAGTTTATAATGCAGAGAGTGGTGAGTGCAGGGAATGAGCTGCCAGCGGTGGTGGTGGAGGCGGATATGATGGGGTCTTTTGAAAGACTCCTGGATAGGTACATGGAGCTCAGAAAAATAGGGGGCTTTTGGTAACCCGAGGTAATTTGTAAATTAAGGACATGTTCAGCACAGCTTTGTGGGCTGAAGGGCCTGTATTGTGCAATAAGTTCTCTATGTTTCTATGACTAAGACAATTACTTGTTACTAGACTGCTCACTGCCTTCATGCACCAATTCCGGTCCCTCTCTGTAGCAGGCAGCAACATGTTCCGCACCAAGTCCAGCTCCTTCAGTTTCTCAGCCAACAAACAACTCACTGATAGGATAGACCTGTAGTACTTTAAGTTCTTAATGTCCAGCAGGGTCTTGCAGTCATAAAAAATGTTTAAAAAGACAATAGCACCTGTGATTGGTCCCACTGTGTCCAAACATGCCACCATTTTACCGTTGAGGATGTGATCAGATGTTCATATTATGGAGTCGTTTTTGGTTATAGCTTGTGTATCTGAACTGGGACTTAAATCCACTAGATAATCTCTCTGCATATCAAATTTCCCTTTGCCGATCCTTGCAATTTTTGCATCTCTTCATTATACTAGGATGTGGCTTGTATGTATTAACTGTTTGACCAAAAGAGACATAGAGTTTAGCTTGATTCTATCATAACCCATTTTCTACACCTGGGAAATTGGTACAGTAGTCATCAGGTAAGCATCAAACCCACAAATATCAGATAGTTCCCCACCACTTGCTTCTAACAGCACCAAGCCATTCTCTAATGCTGTGAATTTAAGGCCTAATATCATATGTCTATTGTCGCTTATGTTAGAATCAGCTAATATGAAGCAGGTAAGAATATCTCTATCTACAAAACACTATTTACACCAGACTTCAAATTTTCTCAAGAAGGACTTTTTAAATTTCAATCTAAGACTTTTAGAGCTATTATTGCTTAATCGATCACAGAATACAAGTGACCCACGTGTTATAGCCATTTAGGTAATGAAAATCACAACCTAGGAACTTGAGATGCGGAATAAAAATTTGCTCTCACAAAATTTATGCGGGAAAAGAAAGTAAATAAATAAACGCAAAATGTTTTCTTTTCAACTCAACTTCCTTGACTCATGATGACATTGCTTCATTTACAGAAAGTCATGGAAAAATAGACTATTTTTGAGGAATGTAATACCCTCCCACCCCTTCCTATACTATAATACAGGGATTACCTGTAACAGATTTCACCGTCACAGGACAGGGTTATGTAAGACATCATTGTGGCACTTCCTTCAACATTCTCTTTGAGGGAGATTAGCGGTTCATTTTGTAAGGTCTGTTGCTGATTGCAAACAAAATTTAGTTCCTTCATTTTTCACATGAACTCAGAAAAATATATCATTGCATAATGTCAGCTTTATGTTCATCAAGTGTTTAAGCATTGATGCTATAACTGAATAAAACTTTATCTAGCTGTATTAACAGCAATAACACAACAGAATCCATAACATGGAGTTATAACTGGATGGCAAGTGAAGCAATTTAAAGTATAGTAATGAATTCAGAACAGACTAACAATGTGTTGGTACCATTGGCATTGAACAAATTTCTGTTTAGATAGTGCCCATCAAATTGTAATGACTGATGAGCAATAAAGATGCTGTGCACCAATTGTATCTAAAAGAAATGCATTCCAGCCACTAAAAATTCCACTGAACATTTGGCATATGTTGGATTCTGAAAATTGTATTGATTTATCAGTACTTCCAAACTAAGTTCAACAGTCTGCAACACAATTAGACACAATTGATTCTCTGCCAAAATGCCACTGTTATATGTTTGATTGACAGAGTGCAAATAAATGGAAAGATATTTGAAGTAAGTGAGTAAATAAGCAACATTTCAATTAGCAACATTACTATTACTAGAAGAATACCACAATCCAATCCTAGTAAAATTTGTAACTACAGGACCAAGAGCAATGTTTTCAGTAAAAGTCTGGTCACAGTTCGAGGGAGCCTTAGAGTTATTAGAATTGTTCTGTGTTCTTGCATCCACCTCATATTCCACTGCTGCAGATCAGTTTTCACCTGGAATACTACCAAGTAAATGCCTATATGAGGTGGGTTTTCAAGTTCTGATAGACTCCAATGGTTTTCCCTTGCAGGACAGAGACTTATCAGCTTCATTTCCTATCTTTGATTTGTTTTGGAGCCTGAATTTTAAGCATTTCCAAACAAAAGCCGAGCATCTGTAAAACTCAAAATTTGAGTAAAACTGTTCTATTATGAAATTGTTAGAACATCATTCTTAAATGCCCAGATTTTGCTAACGTGACTAGCAGCAAAACTTGCATTTGCAAGAACTTGTACATTAAGAATTTTGACTTATCAACTCACATTATTTACATTGTGATTTAGGTAGGACATCAAGCATAGAAATTCATGTTAGCATAGTGCTTTATTGGTGCTAATGCCAATTTTATCCAGAGCCACGAATGATTTCATGCTGACGTCATCTGTAAAGTGTTGAGTTTGCAAAGAAACATGATTCATAGTTTACCAGATACTGTACTAAGAGTCATGTGAAAATGACTAAAACATATTCGCAACATCCCATATGGCTGATAATGTTAAAGTGGAACTTCTCATTGAGGGCCTTCATTACAAGTGTTGTAAAGGATTTGGTTAATCCGTTGGTGAGGGTGGCAGGATCGACACAGTAATTGATGGGCTACTTCATCCAGTTATGCTTGCATGTTGTGATAGTGGAGGTGGATAATTGAGGGAAGGTTTAACGTAGCATTTGCCACTACCTGCCATGATCACCACCCCTCCCCTGCCCGCAAAAGGAAGTAGCATTCGCCAGCTACAAAATACTTAAAGACTGAATGGCCAGCTCTGCACATCTGAGAGGCAAACTCTCTAATAATGGTGGCACCAAAGGCACACGCCCTTTAGGTCTGCTTCACCAGACACTTCCCTTCTGTTAAAGTTTTCCTTCTTGCCCTTGGACCACAAATTTTCAGATTGGTGTCAAATTTTCAGCAGCTATATTACACAGATTATTGATGGTTATCATTGTCCCTCGGTTGCCAAGAGGGACACTTGTATGATGTCTGGCATTCTAACAGACATACACTCTGTCCAGTTTATTAGATAACCCCCTGTATGTTTGTGGTCATCTGCTGCTGTAGCCCGTCCACCTCAAGGGTCAACATGTTGTGTGATCAGAGATTCTCTTCTGCACACCGCTGTTGTAATGCATGGTTATTTAGAGCAAAGAACATAGAACAGTACAGCAATGGACTAGCCCTTCAGCCCACAATACTGTTCTGAACCATTAAATAGCTATCTAAACTAATCTCTTCTACCCAGACAATGTCCATATCCTTCCATTTCCCTCATATTCAAAGTGAAAATAAATTTTCTTGCTGGCATACTCGATAAATATAGAATCAATGAAAGGATGTACCAACTCAGTGTATAATCAATGTAGAAAAGACAACAAATTGCAAATAGGGAAAGAAAAATTATTAAATAAATCAGAAATAAATATCGTCAACATGAGATGAAGAGTCCTTGAAAGTGAGTCCATTGGTTGTGGTAACATCTTAATGATGGGGCAGGGAAATTATCCCCTTTGGTTTAAGTGCCTGATGGTTGAGGGCTATTCCTGAACTTGGTGGTGTGAGTCCTGAAGCTCCTGTACCACCTTTCTGATAGCAGCAGTGAGAAGAAAGCATAAGCTGGGTGGTGGGGATCCTGATGATGAACTCTGCTTTCCTGTGACAACGCTCTGCAGCATTTGTGCATTCATCTGCCTCTCTAAACGTCTCTGAAAAGTTTCTAAACATAGAAACATAGAAAATAGGTGCAGGAGTAGGCCGTTCGGCCCTTTGAGCCTGCACCACCATTCAGTATGATCATGGCTGATCATCCAACTCAGAACCCTGTACCTGCTTTCTCTCCATACCCCCTGATCCCTTTAGCCACAAGGGCCATATCTAACTTCTTCTAATGTTTCTTGTTCTTCCACTATCCCAAGCAGCTCATTCCAGGCATCCAGCATTCTCTGAATAAAAAGCTTGCCCCTCACATCTCCTTTGAAATTACCCTCTCTCACCTTAAATGCATACCTTTTGGTGTTAGACATTTCAATCCTTGGAAAAATGCTATCTGTCTACTCTGTCTAGGCCTTTCATAATCGTATAGACCTCTAATAGATATTATCTCAGCCTCCACCATGATTTTTTAAAGATAAAAAATTAGCATTATTTGTCACACATTCATAGAAACATCCAGTGAAATGTGACATTTGTGTCAGCAACTGACACAATCTTGAGAGTCGGAGAAAACCGGAATACCAGAGGAAACCCCTGCTGTCACAGGTAGAATGTACAAACTCCTACAGACAGCAGCGGGAGTTGAACCCCAATTGGTTATCACTGTCTCTGTAAAGCAATTGCTACTCGACCGTGCTACCCGGTTACTGTCTGTTTGATACTGTCGCCTTTTGTCAGCTTGAACCAAGTCTGGCTACACTCCTCTGACCTCTTGCATTAACAAGGTATTTTCACCAACAGAACTGTCCCACACTGCATGATTTTTTTGTTTTTTGCAGCATTCTCTGTAAATTCTAGAGAGTTCGGCATGAAAGTCCTTGGAGACCAGCAGTTTCTGAGATACTCAAACCACTCTGTCTGGCACCAACAATCATTCCACAGTCAATGTTACTTTCATCCCCATTCTGATGTTTGTTCTCAACAACAACTGAACCTCTTGACCATGTACGTGTATTTTTATGCATTGAGTTGCTGCCACAAAACTGGCTGTTTAGATATTTACATTAATGAGCAAATGTACATAATAAAGTGGCTACTGAGTGTGTAATAGAAATGTGGAGGTGTCAATCACATTTAGCAGTTGCATATACATTTCAATGCATTTGCTTAGTCGAATCAAAATCCACTGCATATTTGAATGTCTGGGGTGGACATTCGTACCCAGAGAGGACATGATTTGTATGTTTAATGTTCTGAGAAAATGGGAAGCAAATGAGTTCAAAGTGACTTGACAAGGATTTTACCCACTTATTTCCTGAGACCCTGACTAGTACTATGCAGTGATATCGAATTACCTGACGTTTTTAAAACAAAACTGCTAAATTTTTAGGAACTGATGCTGCACAGGAGCATTTTACAGCCATTCTGTAGTGCTGTATCTTTGAAGTGATGATTGCCCTTATGTGCAGAAGTTGAAATAAGAACAAGTAGGTGAAAATATATTGTTTTATTGGCTTCACAGCAGTGGGGGGGGTGGGGGTGGCAGGGTTGGAGTTGCTAATCAGGGATACACTTTGGAGTGTTGTGTTCCGTTCTGGTGCCTGATTGAAGAGAAGCGTTAAATTGATCTTGGTGTAGGTGCCTGGACTGCGCTGTACCATGTTCTATATGCATGTGTAATGTGTCGTAGATATATGAGTTGTGACAGCTGCCAAGATGAGCTAATACAGTATATAAAAAGCTGTTGGCTCTGAAAACATAGAGTATAGAACATTACATCAAATATAGGCCCTTCAGCCACCATGGTGTGCCAAACTTTTAACCTACGCTAAAATCAATCTAACGCTTCCTTCCTACATAGCCCACCGCTTTCCTATCGTCCTTGTGCCTAAGAGTTTTTTAACTGCACCTAATGTATCTGTCTCTACTACAAAAAGTTAAGGCGTTTGAATTTTTGATGTGGAAAAGTGATTTTCTTGGGTTTTTGACTTCACTATTTCACTTGCCATTTCAAGATTGTATCCCTACCCGATGGATACTTAACCTTGCTTATAACCTTTTGCCTGGAAGGGTATGGAGAGCCTAGTGATATGGTGTCAGGGCACAACCTTTCCCTCAGTGTCATCAAAACAAGTGTAGATGCCTGAGAGCTTCATGTTCCTGCATGTAAACATTATCAATAGTTTGTCGTGGACCAACCACATGGATGCAATGGCCAAGAAAGCTTAGCAATGCCTCTACTTCGTCAGAAGGCTACGGAAGTTTAGCATGTCTTCATTACCTCTCATCAGTTTTAAACAATGCACAGCAGAAAGCATTCTATAAGAATGCATCACAGCTTGGTATGGCAACTGCGCTGGCCAAAGCTGAAAGAAATTGCAGAGAGCTGTGGACACACTCAGTCCATTATGAATACCAGCCTCTCTCCATGGTCTTTGACTACATTTCTTTCTGCCTCAGTAGAGCAGCCGGCATAATCAAAGACCCCTTCTGTCAGAGTAATCTACTGCCCTTCCATCGGGTATCTTGAAAACAGGCATTGTCAAAGCTCAGGGCACTTCAATTCTGAAATACTGCCAGACTGGGAGTAAACATGTATCACCAGTTTCAAGGGTGATGAGAGAACAGGACGCTAGTGAGTCAGGATATGGACAGCAGAGTCTTCGATGACCTCAAGGTCTTGGACACTGGAAGATAGGAAAACAATCAGTGTTCTACTGCACTGCTCAGTGTTGAAGTTCAATCAAGCTGTTCTGATGATGGTCCTGGTTATGTGACCACTAACACCAGGCACACAATCTCTGAAGAGTATTGGTAATGGCTGGAGTCACCCGTCTTCTAAAGACACTGCCCAAAAGAAGGCAATGGCAAGCCACTTCTGGAGAAGAATTTACCAAGGACAATCATGGTCATGGAAAGCCCATGATTGCCTACGTCATATGACATGGTGCATAATGAACGGACGACAACGGTGAAGGTGGGAGAAAGGCAGTAGATCTTAGAGGCAAATGAGATGCTAAAGTTATGAAATGCTTATTTGGCCATTATAAGTTTTCAGAGTTCTTGACCTTTTAAACTGTTCCTTTGAATTTAATAATTTTCTCTGAGCAACAATCCAATCCTTTTTGCATTTTTCTTGCTACCTGCTGCACTTCTCCACCCTCCGCTCTTCAACCTCCAAGTAAGGAGTGCAGTGTTTCTTCTGCTTAATACCATGTGCCAGCTTCCTGCATTCAAGGAATGCTGAGAATCAGGATTATTATCACTGACATGTCATGAAATATGTTGTTCTATGGCAGCAATCCAGCACAAGACATAAATAATTACTCTAAGTTACCATAATAAATAAATAAATAGATAGATCGATAAATAGTGCAAAAGAGTAGTAGTGACGTAGTGTTCATGGGTTTATATACCATTCAGAAATCTGATGAAGGGGAAGAAGTTATTCCTCAGGTATTGAGTATGGGTCTTCACATTCCTAAACCTCCTCACTGATGGTAGTAATGAGAAGAGAGCATGCACGTTCTGGTTGGTGAGGGTCTTTAATGACAGGTGCTATCTACTTGAGGCACTGCAATTGGCTGTTAAGTTTGAATAATGTAGGTGACACCTGAGTGAGTGATCTGGATAAAATCGTGGAAACCAAGCTTCCATGTCTGATGATATTACTGTCGTGGCAATGAAGATCGGAGTTTGTAAAATTATCCTTTCTTAATGACAAATGACAAATACAGCAAAATATTTTTTTTATCTTCTGTTAAAAATGTTGTGGCGCCCTTTAAAGTTGTGACATTGACTTGTGTGAAGAACTTAAAGTTGAGATACAAATTTTGCAATTGTGTTTTCTTCAAAAAACAGCTATTTCTTCTTATTTTAATTACTCCTTATAGATAGTTTACTGATTAGTTTATTGGTCAATCTTTCAGTCAACATTCAAAACCTTGGGGGATTAAAGGATTGTTAAGATTAATGCTATTTTGTTAGTAAAATAATAAGGTACATTAACATATTTTTAGCCTTTGCAGTTTTGATAGCCGCTCCTCTGTAAATACTGCTTTTCATTTTTCTCAAATACAACAGTGTCTCATCTATAGGACTAGGAATACTGTGGACTGCCATGAATTGAACATTCATAAGTACACTCCTCATAACTCTGAACTTATTCTAGAACCTACACACTCACTTTCAAAGATTCTTTACAACTCATGTTCTCAATGTTATTTATCTGCACAATTAGTTTTCCAATGCACATTGGTTATTTGTCACTCAGTGTTTATGTAGAGTTTCTCTTAACTTCTATTGCATTTCTCTATTTTCCTGTAAATGCCAGCAAAAATGAATCTCAATGTAGCATATGGTAACATATTACATACTAATAAATCTGACTTTCACTTTAACATTGGTTGGCATCTCTATCTGCAGATTTTTGTATCTGTTTGTCTGATCCAATTTTAGAAGTAGACAGTCATGAGTGAACTGTTCTACTGTTTTAATTTTTTCATTGGTGGGCCGAGGTGGAGATGAAGGAATGAGGTAGCAGGGCAAGACCTATACCAACAAATGAAGTGGATCCCTTTCCAACACAGGTCTGCCTCAGGTTATAAATGTAAGTCTGTACATACAGAGAAGTATTAGCGGAACTGGAAGGATGAATTTGCCAGCAGCTGAAGGGTTGCAGACATCTTTTGCTTCCAGGGAACTCAGTTTAAAAGAGCATGGAACATAGCACAGTCAGCACAGTACAGGCCCAGTGGCCCATGATATTGTAACCAACTCCAAGATCAATCAGGTCCTTCCCTCCCACATAGCCCTCCATTTTTCTTTCATCCATGTGTTCAACTAAGAGTCTCTTAAATGTTCCGAATAAATCTGTCTCAACCACCAGCCCTGTCAGCATGTACCAAGCACCCAACACTCTCTGTGCAAAAAAATCTACCTCCGACATTCCCCCTGTGCTTTGCTCCAATCATGCTAAAATTATGCCCTCTCATATTAGTCATTTCCATCTTGCAAAAAAGTTTATGGTTGTCCACTCTACCAATACATCACCTTATCATCTTATACAACTTTACTAAGTCACTTCTCATACCCCTTCACTCCAAAGATAAAAGCCCTGGCTTGCTCAATAAGGTATATTCTCAAATCTGGGCAGCATTCTGCTAAATCATCTCCATGTCCTTTCTAAGTTTTCCATTTTCTTCCTATAATGAGATGATTAGAACTGAACACAATACTCCAAGTACTCCAAATATTCCAGCCGGTTTGTAACCATGTTTTCAACTTGCAGGTACATTTGAGACCCGAAACATTGCTCATTTCCCTCCATATGTGCTGCCTGACATGCCAAGTTCTGCCTTTTGCATATTACTCATGGGAACAGAACCCCATTGAAACTTGGAGAGGAACCTGTATTGTACAAACCACTCAGTTTGATTTTAGAAAACATTGAAATCGAGCAATACAGAACCAGCAGCCAGTCATTAAGGCTACAGAGTTCTGTACTGTTAACCTAGACATAAATTGAATCCTATCAAGGCAGCTGGGGAAGTTAAATTCAAGTAATTAACTAAAACCAGATTTTTAAAAACAAAATAGTTTGTTAACTATAACCTTGAAACTTCACAACTGTCACAAAAATCTCTCTTTTATACTAGTGACATTCAGGAAAGGAAATGTACTATTCTTATCTTTTTGGCCCACATGTGACTGCAGACCAACTTGTATGATTGACTTTAGCTTTCATAGTTCAAGGGCATTTAAGAGTGAACAATGCATGTTAGCATTGCCTTTACTATGAACAAACAACTTTAAAAAAAAATCACCATTCACCAATCCTTCTCATTGATCTAATTAAACTTGAATTTGAACTTAATTGTTTTGTGACAGGTTAATTGAAAGAATCTCCAAAAATGAACTTCTGTCAATAACACATAGAAATATCAGCTCTGATTACATGCTTACATTCTGAAGTGAGGCTTGGAATGCATTGACTGATGAAGAGCCATATTAGTACTTAACAAATATTTATAGAACAATCATCATTTGTATTAAAGAGGTTAATATCTATCAGAATAAAGTGGGACTGTGTTACTCATAGTAATGCCGTCTGTGCAATTATTTCATGCCATTAAAGTCTTATGATGCAAAGCCTAATCTGTAACAGGAGAGAATTTAGTGGGACTTAATACTTACTGTACGTACATGCAATTGGCAGCTCAATAATGAGAGCTTTTGTCATTATTAAATTCTATCAGTAAAGAATATTTATTGAAAACATTTATCATGGAGATGAATATTTTGGCTTCATGGAAATCGCAAAATGGATTAGTTTCTTTTGAAGGTATTGCTTATGTAACCAACATCTAAATAATATGTTAACCTGGATTTCTAGCATAACAATCAAATGTGATATTCACCACTACTTTTGAAGCTAACTACACACAATACTCTTTTTATTTATTCTGGAACATGGACTTTTTATGATGTCTATTGTTGGTTAACTTGTGGTTTTGTGCCCTAACCAGGAGTGTCGTGGAGGAGCTCCTTGTGGGTGTAGGGTGCACCTTTGTTACAACAATGTTTCTCCATTTTATCCTTTCAATACCTCATGGTGGCTCATCTGGAAAATACTGGCAGCAAAAAGAGATAGTTGTTGGGTGAGAAATAGGACTGGTGATTAAATGGCTTATCAGAAAATCTAAAGAAGCACTTTCAGTGACAAGACAGGTATGGGGAAATACAAAGTGTTCAAAGAAAAGGCTTACAAGATGAAATACTAAATGATTGAAGGCACAACCATCACTTATTGGGCAAAGACTCTGGTAGACACCTGAGTGACAGGAAGGAGACGTCCAGGAAGTTGTAAAACTGAAGACGTGATAGATGGTAAGAGGCCAGATTATAAAAGGATAGTTAATTTTATCCTGCAGTTCTGTTAGTCCAATGTAGTGAGCTGATCATTTGCAAAAATATAATCACTGTGATAGGAGTCACACAAGGCTTTAAATTACGTTTTTCCAGAGGCAGCAAATTATTCACTTGAAGCTATTGCTGTGTTGCTTGGCAGCTGTCTTTGTTGCCAGGCGATTATCATATTCTGCATGAGTCACTGGTAGAAATTAGCACTTTCTTTTTGAATTATGGAGTGTTTTTGAGCATTCAATTACCCTATGTAGCATTGAGATTCTTGGGAGATCTGAATCTCCTTTCCAGAATAAAATACAGTGATGCTTGGATTGAGTACGTATGAGTGTCTTCCTTTCAAATGGCTATATTTATTTTCTGTTGCTATTTTGCATACTGAAGCTTAGGGAAGATAGCTTCATGCTTTCGCACTGAAACGCTGAAAATGTTTCAGAAATAGTAAACAATGGAATTGAAGAAAATGAAGCATCTGTTTTGCAGATAAAAAAGAATTCAACAATTACAAAATGAATGGCCATTCAAGTGAAAACCAAAGATCCTGCAGATGTTTGAAATCTGAAATAAAAACAGGAATGTTAGATGACCTGCTAAATAGTTAGAGCACTTTTAAGTTTGATTTTTATTTTAAATGGCCACTTAGTGTGTTTTTTGGCAGAGGGACAACTGCTGGAAAAAGTATTGAGATAATGACTGTAATAGCAACTTAAATGTGCAGATAGAACTTCCATTTCATCTAAATTCTGGCACTTCACAGAATATAATTCAGTGCTAGTGCTGCTCTAATGTTTTATTATCTCTCTACTGAAAATAAAATATTTCTCTGCAGTAACATTATGTAAGTACTGTTTCAATTTATGCATGTTTCAGAATGAATTAAGAATGGCAGTTGGCAAACCACAAGCAAAACTTAAATTTAATCCAGTTTTGTCAGAAGCTGGGGGGAAGCTGCTGTAATGGCCGCATAGAAGAGTATACTAACAGAATATTAACTGAGCAATGCAATTCTTTAATTATTTTGCATTTTGATAAAGAATGTGGATAATATTTTTTTGTTTTGTAGATTTTGAAATGGATACTATGCCATGAAGTTATATCAGATTCCTCTTGAACATTTTAATAAAGTGAAAGATGGGATGAACCCAATTAGTGGCCAGCAAGACTTCCCTGCAGAGTCAGTGGTGTGTCTGAGATGAGTGGGATGCTAATGTTGCAGTAAATGTGAAAGCAGAAATGCAACTTGATATTAAGGTGGAGAAGGTTCTTAATAATTGGAAGTTCTCAAAATAGAAAAGTTGTCCTTTGCAAGTTTAAAGAATCCTAGATTACTGATAGGATGAAAAAAAATGAAAGATCTGGAGGCTGTTGCTGTGATCTTCCAATCCTCCTATGATGAGCTGATGACAGAAGACTGGATGATTACAGGTGTTTGTTCACTCTTTGTAAAAAGGGGATGGGAGAAATTTGCCAAAAGTAGACCAGTCAGTATATAAGTAGTATTGAAAAATTTAGAAATAGTAATTTAAAAAGAAATTAGAAAATACTGGAAACACTCAGCAGATGAAGCAACACATATGAGAGAGTAACAGAGTGAACATGTCGAGGGCAGAATCAGAATCAAGTTTGTTAACACTGACCTGTGTGACCTCCTCTCCAAAAGTAGTAATGAAAAGAGGGTATGTCCCGGGTGATGAGGGTCTTTAGTGATGCATGCTGCTTTCTTGTGGCACTACCTCTCGAAGATGTCTTTGCTAGTGGGTAGGATAATGCCCGTGATGGAACTTGCTGAACCTATGATATTCTGTATTGGAGCCTGCATATCGGGCTTTATGCAACGAGTCAGAATGCTCTCCAGGAACCTGGACATAATTTAAAGAGAAAACCAAAACAAAAAGGGAAAGACAATGGGATGGCTTTATATCAGTCTTACCCACTGCTCACACTGATCAATCCCCATCCTCCACTATGCACATTAGCCCCATGGTGGCACAAAACTACCCAGTAGCTTTGAATATGTGACCGTCACATAAGGAGAGTGGAGCAAGAGTTGAAACCAGGCTATTGGCTTGACATCCATAGAGTTCACTGCAAGACTATTTTTAAATGCCCTGGTATTTAGATATGTTTTGTAAGTAAGTAGTTAAAGTTATAAGTAATTTAATTGTTTGTAAACTGTAAGCAGCTTGTTAAATAAAAACAGAAATGTAAGGTAGAATATTAGCTAAACTTATTTTCTCAGTTTAGATCAAATGAACAGGGCTGTACCAGATCTTCTGAGACAGTCCCTTGGAATCAAGTATGACTTGCTTCCACTCAAGTCTTGTGGATTCTTAAGGTGATTGATTAATTCAGTTTGGGAACAACAGATTTTTCTATAGTTGGGGTAGGAGGTAGTTGAGAGGGGAATTAGGCTGGTAGTTTGCCACAGTGCAATTTTTTGCCGTCTATGCGTGGCTTCTCTATGCTCTGATACATAGGCTTCAGATTCTCTGTAGCTGTCATGGACCAGGGATTGTGAAGAGTTAATGAAGATATTTCAGTTGTCCAGGAGGCTTGAAGCACACCCTTAAACCTACTCCTCCATGTACACAGTAGCCCCTTCCTGCTCTGGAGCTTGGAAAAGGGCATCTGTTTCAGGACATTGACAAGGTACCACACGTGAGGTTGCTGAGCAAGATAGATATCCATGATATCAGAGGAGAGGTACTAGCATAGATAGAAGAATAACTAATTAACAGAAGGCAAAGAGTGGGAATAAATGGAACCTTCTCTGTTTGGCTGCTTGTGACCAGTGGTATTATGCGGGAGTCTGTATTGGATCCACTACTTATCACATGATATGTTAATGATCTGGATTATTGAATTAATGACTTTGTGGCAAGTTTTCAAATGATACAAAGGTAGATGAGGGGGTAGGTAGTTTGTTGGAGTCTGCAGGAGGGCTTCAACAAGTTTGGAGAATCGGCAAATAACTGGCAGATGCAATACAACATGGGATAGTGTATGGTTATGCAATTTGGTAGAAAGAATGAAGGTGTAGACTATTTTCAAAATGGGGAGCAAATCCAAAACTGGGAGGTGCAAAGAGACTTGGGGACCCTAGTGCAGGTTCTCTAAAAGTTAACTTGCAGATTGAGTTGGTTGTAGGACTGCAAATCCAATGTGAACATTCATTTCTAGTGCATGTGAGTACAAAATGAAGATATAATGCTGAGGCTTTCTAAGGCACAGATCATAGAGTCACAGAGAAGCACAGTACAGAAACAGGCCCCTTGGACCATCTAGTCCATGCCAAAAAACAATTAAGCTGCATATTCCCAATGACCTGCATCAAGACCATAGTCCTCCATATCTCTGCTATTCATGTACCCATCCAAACTTCTTGTAAATGTTGAGATCGAGCTCGCACAGACCACTATGTTGACAGTTCATTCCACACTCTCATGACGTTCTGACTGAAGAAGTTTCCCTTCATGTTCCACTTAAACTTCTCATCATTCATCCCATAGCAATGACCTCTGTTTGTAGCCCCACAAAACCTGAGTGGAAAAAGCCTGCTTGCATTTCATCTATCCTTACCCTTCATAATTTGGTATACCTCAAACAAATCTCCTCTCAATCTTCTGCATTCTGAAGAATACAGTCTTAACCTATTCAATCTTTCCTTATGACTCAGGTCCTCTAGATGCAGAAATGTCCTTGTAATTTTTTCTGTACTCTTCCAACCTCATTTACATCTTTCCTGTAAGTAGGTGACCAAAACTGCACACAATACTCCAAATTAGGCTTCACCAATGTCTTATACAACCTTAACACAACATCCCATCTTCTGTACTCCGTACTCTGATTTATGAAGGCAAATGTGCCAGAAGCTTTTTTCATTACCTGTGACCGCACTTTCAATTAATTATGGACCTGTATTCCCAGATCCCTTTGTTCTACCACACTCCTCAGTGCCCTACTGTTCACTGTGGAAGAACTATCCTGATTGGCCCTACTGAAGTGCAACACCTTGCACTTGTCTGCATTAAATTCCATCTGCATTTTTGAGCCCACATTTGGAGTATTGCGAGCAGATTAGTGCCCCATATCATTGGAAGGATGTGTTAGTATTGGGGAAGGTTCAGAAAAAGTTTACAAGAACAATACTGGGGATGAAAGAGATAACGTGAGGAGCATTTGCTGGCTCTGGACCTGCACTCACTGGAGTTCAGAAGGAGGGTCTCAACCTGAAACAATCATCCGTCCCTTTCCCTCCAGCGATGCTGCTTGACCCACTGAGTTGCCACTGCAATATGTTCAATAATGAATACAGTATTGTAACGTAGCTCCCAATCTCATTCCTCCTGGAAAATGTTGCTTTCACCTGCATTGGTGTATCTCTGATTGCTGCTGGTGGGGCATCCATTTCAGATTTTCTATTTTTGTTACAGCATGATGTGAGATTGGACAATTTGACAAAGGATATTATGTGCTGTTACTCATTAATGAACAACAATTAACGGTTAAATTTATTGAACAGTTTGAAATAACCTCAGAACACTATTGTAGTCTAATGAAAAGCTATACTTTCACACAATTGCTTTTGTTCCTAAATTGCTTTTTTTCAAAGACCTACAGTTCAGCAGGACGTGTAAAAATAGATAAATAGTGTACTAACTGCAAACAACTTCCATTTATAAAGTGAGGCTGATGTAACTAAAATCCTTTAAGGCAATTCACAAACTATTATCAAACAAACAAGTGAAATTAAAAGCCAATCATAGACAGAGGACCCAAAAGCCTTTGTCAATGATGCGGCAAAGCCACCATTGTTGGTAGGGAGCTGACTAAAGTTGAGCTATATTTGGAGGAATACAGTTCCCTTGTTGGGCAAAGGAGGGTGGGATGTTATAGTCAGGAGTATGGGTAGGAAAGATAGAGGGCTGGAGAGGAAAGAATCTGAGAGGAGAGTAGGCCATTGGAGAAAGGGAAGGAGGAGGCACCCAGGGGGAGGCGATAGGCAGGTGAGAAGAGATGAGAGGCCAGATTGGGGAAGAGAAGAGGAGGGGAGGGCAGAGGGGTTTCCCCCCCAGAGGAATAAATTGATTTCAAGCTTTCAGTTTGGAGGCTACCCAGACGGAATCAACATCCTGGGGGTTACCATTGTCAGGAAACTGAACTGGTCTAGTCACATAAACACGGTGGCTACCAGAGCAGCTCCAAGGCTAGGAATCCTGCAGCGAGTAACTCACCTCTTGACTCCCCAAAGCCTGTCCACCATCTACAAGGCTCAGACCACTCACCACTCGCCTGGATGAGTGCAGCTCCATCAGCACTCAAGAAGCTTGACACCATTCAGTACAAGGCAGCTCACTTGATTGCTACCTCTTCCACAAGCATCCAATCCCTCCACCATCGACGAACAGTTACAGCAGTGTGTACTATCTACAAGATGCACTGCAACACACCAAAGTTCCTAAGGCAACACCTCCCAGACCCACAACCACTACCATCTAGAAGGGCGAGAACAGCAGATACCTGGGAACACCACCACTTGGAAATCAACTGCCATGATGTGTTGGATCCAAAAGCTCATGGGGTGTTAGGTAAGGACAAGAAGAACTCTATCACTGTTAAGGCAGCAGGAAGATGAGGAGCGATGACCTTTGCAATATATCTCCATGACATCCTTGTCCTCTCTCATCACAAATAATTTTTTCCATATATCCCCCCCCCCCCCCCCACTTTTGTAAATTCTCGGCAATGTGAAACTGACTTGAGTTTTTACCTCAGAAAACAGGTCTTTGAGCTGATGAATTAACAATATTTCTGTTTTCAGAGATACTGCCTGACCTGCTGTTTTCAAGATTTTGGTTATTTTTCCAGCATCTGTAGGATTTTTGATTTTGTTTTAGATGGTTTTTGTTGATCTGTTCTAATTTCACTTTGTACAATTAAGTATCACTTTTTTTTCATATAATGTCCATGTGATGTGACTTGTATGCTCTCCTCACAGTGTATAATTATAGATTGTTGGTGAGGTAAAAGTTCTAGCAAAGAAAACAAATTAAACTACTGGGATTAATTTCAAATTTGAGGGAACAATTCTTGCTGCAATTGCCATGTAGGTAAACGTTGCGACTCTACTTTCATTTACTTAAAATTAATCGAAAATAATCATAAACATGAGAAAATCTGCAGATGCTTGAAATCCAAAGCAACACACATGAAATGCTGAAGGAACTCAGTAGGTCAGGCAGCATCTATGGAAATGAATAAACAGCCAATGTTTCCGGCCAAAAAGGACTAGAAAAGAAGGGGAGAAGTCACTCATAGCTGATTTGAATGGTCGATTGACAATATATCCTAAAATAGCACTGAATTGTAGTGTGGAATTGCAAAATTTCTAGCTTTGCTTTGGGAAGGTATGTCCTCAAAATTAATCATTTTGAAATTCACTGTTGGCCCTTCTGCAATTCATATCTCCATTCCTTCATTGTCACTCCATTGCTACACTGTCCACCCCCACCAACCAAACATCCCACCCATTTGCCTTCAGTTCAAGTTTCATGGTGCTGGTTATTATAATGGATAAAGTCATGAGAAGTCATCACACTCTTTTCAATGGAACCACTCATTTTAGTATGGAGGATTTTCTGATCAGCTTTAAATGTTCATCTGCAGCATGTTTCATTGAGATATATTAATAGTTATGTGCAGAAGCGGATTATAAAATGTAGAAGTTATTTGAAGCAGGCACAAGGGAAAATCCGAATGGAATGGTTAATGTAACATACTGCAGATTGGGACACAACCTAAGGATTAGATGCCTGCTTTTGAACTAACAAAAAGCACTGTAAACTATTATCGGGTTAGTAACATTATTTTTTGGTCCAATTTTGAACAGCTGTTGATGAGAGCAATTCCTGAACCATCTCATTTTTATTTGTGAATGAAGGATTGAAGACTGTTGTCTTTGCTGAAAGCCAAATGAAAAACTGATTGGCAACAGTATACTGGGATATCTATGACAGACAAAATATTTTTTAAAAAGAACACCATTTTGGTATATAATAAGCCCAAATTTTCAAGAGTCTATCAGTATCAGACACTATGTGTGTCAAAATTGAAAGCTTATTCATGTTATATGAGGTGTCAAGAGCTAATATAGAAACAAATTGTTGAAATTTGATTATGTAATTTGACCCAGTGCTCTCAGATTCACACAGCATAACAGATCAGTGAAACCTCTCTCTCTCTCTCATTGCTAAATTGCTTTAGTCCTCCAGAGGATATGTCCTTTATTGTCCCTTGTAGACTTTTGTTCCTCCTCCTTCTAGGAACAGGCACAAAGTAGGGAGATGGGGTGGAGGGGGGGGGGGGCACAAATAATGACATGGGCTTATATATGTATTTAAAATCCACTGGCCTCCTGTTTCTCTGCTAATTTGGTCCATGGTGCTATTCAGAACATTGCCTGTGTTGCTGAGTGTAATTCACTATCCATAAAAATTATTCAAAGAGTAATTCAGAAATCAGTCCAATCATTAGAGTGTATTTGCATTGTATTTATACATGCATAGTCTCTTCATAATATAGAAATTTATTTAGTAGATCATTGCCTACACCAAAACTGAAAAGAAAGCAAAGATTACTTAACAGTGTTTTTGAATTCACCTGTGTGTGGGCAGTTGGAGCAATGTGAAACTAAGACAGGTAAGATTTCTTTTGCAAGAGGGATAGTAAGAGATTAGATTCTGGAATCTGGAACAACACACAAAAAGCTGGAAGAATTCCACAAGTCAAGCCGTATCTATGAAGAAAAATGTACAATCAACATTTTCATCTGGACTGGAAGATAAAGGGGAGAGAGCCAGTATAAGGAGAGAGAAGGGGTAGAAGCAGGGGGATTAGATAGGCAGATGGTGGAGAAGCGAGCATGCAAATGGTATCAGAAGCTGGAAGGCAGTAGATGTAAGTGACAAATGACTGAGGATCATGGAGTCTGAAAGGAGAGGAAAGTGGACCATGGGATAAAGGGAGAGGAAACAGTGCAATCATATGTCGGATGACTAGGTTGATGAGGACCAAAGGAACTCTATCCATGTTCTCCCTGGAGGTTTGGGAGATGGGGTAGGGGTAGAAGTGAGAGAAACCGAGGAGGTGCAGGTGACGGCCTGTTTGTTGAAATGTTTGATGTCTCGGAGTGGAAGGCCTCATCTCAAGAACAGATACAAAGGAGACAGAGGAAGTGAGGAATAGGAAGGCGTCCTTGCTAGTTACAAGGTGGGAGGAGATGAAGGCAAGGTAGCTACAGGAGTCGATGGGTTTGTAGTGCATATCTGTTGATAGTCTGTCTCCTGAGATGTTGACAGGGAGATCAATAAAGGGGAAAGAAATGTTGGAACTGAGCCAAGTGGATTTATGGGCAGTGTGGAAATTAATAGCAAAGTTGATAAAATTGAGAACTCTGCATGAGGGCATGAAGCAGTACCAATGCAGTAATCAATGCTGCAGAGCAAGTGTTGGGGAGGTGCCAGGGTCATTTTGGAAGACAGACAGATCCATGTTTCTGCAGGTTCCTTTATCAAGTAGAAAATGGAAAAAAAATAACTTGATTAATTCTAGTTGTTTAATTAGTTTAATTGCTAATTGTTAGTTACTAGTTGTGTTGCTAAATCACATTTTTCTATGTTGCCTTCGCTGGAATTCATAACCAAAAAAACTCCACAATTTACGATGTTACCAAACGAAGCAAGTAGTGGAAAAGTGGAGATAAGCAGACCAGACTCGATAGGCTGAATGGCCTAATTCTGCTCCTATGTTTTATGGTCTAAGATTCTGAATTAGAGTCATAAAGTCATACAGCATGGAGTAGAGCCTTCTGCTCAACTAGTCCATGTTACTCAGTTGCCCATCAAATCTAGTCCCATTTGTCCAAGTTCAAGTTCGAAATCAATTGTCATTCAGCCATACACATGAATGCATCCAAAGTAATAGCATTTGGTCCGTATCCCTGTAAACCCTTCTTGTACGTGTTCAAATATATTTTAAATATTGTTAATGTGCCTGCTTCAACCATTTCTGCTGTGCCTTATTTCATGTTCACCCTCTGGGTGAACAGGTTGTCTGTCCCTCAGGTTCCTCTTCCCTCTCATCTTGAGGGTGCAATCTAATTCTTGATTCCTTAACTCTGCGGAAAAACAAACACACAGATTATGCAGATGCTGGAAATCCTGAGGAACACACACAAAATGCTGGAGGAACTCGGCAGGTCAGGCAGCATCTGTGGAAGTGAATGAACAGTCAAAATGAATAAACAGATCCGATATAGGCTTGACCTTATGATGTTGCCTGATCTTCTATGCCCCTCATGATTTTAAACAATAAGTTGACTCTTCATTCTCCTATCTTGCAATGAATGAAGTCCTAACTTGTGCAGCCTCTCTCTATAAATCAGTCCCGAGTCTTTTCTGCAATTTCCAGTTTAATAGCATCATTTCCAGTTTAATGCCATTAGTTCTTCTTTACTTCCTCTTATTTTAGTTGAAAATGTTGAACTTTAAAATTTGTTACACTGATCTTTGATTTTAAGCTTTGCTATTCAAAATAAGAAAGCAAACACTCTGAATATGGTTCTGAAGACTATGGAGATACATGGCAATGCCTTCTGTCACGGTATTGATTCTATTCTCATTAGTTTTTTCAAGCATGAACATTTAGATCTGCTCTTAGCAATGCTGTCAAAGGACATGTATTGAAATGTCAACTTCCAGAAAAGCTTTTGAAAATTTTCAAATTAACTAATGAATGAAGATGAGTCAGGGAAGTATATTGTCACTAGAAATTAGTGGTCATAGATCTGTTAAATCTCATTCGTAAAATCAGTTGGAGGTAAAGAAATCTAGTTTTCTTATAACTAACTTAAGAACATCAGTGGTTCTGATTGGCACTATTGTCACTGTTCTGGATTAATTTCTGTTAATTTCTCATTGCAGAATATGAGTGGTTCCTGAATTGGTTGAAATATACTGAGCTGAAATAGTCTGCCACACTGTGGTGAAAAAAAGTAATTACTATATAATGATCAGTTACCTTTTCAATGTTATAACTTAAGAACAGGGGGCCTATTTGCCATAATAACTTGTACTAGTATTGATCTTCAAGAGCTAAATAAGCCTGTGTGCTTTGTACTATGGAGCACCCAGATTTTAAAGCTTATTTTCAAAATCTTAGGTGGAATGAAAGCAAAATTGTTAAATCTAGTTTCACTTCACTGCTGCCTTAATCATTCAGTTATATAGTGCATTTTTCACCAGCACAAAGCAGTTAGACTGTCAGAATTGTGCAGCATATTTTATATCACAAGATGTCTACTTGCCGTTTAGGCAAAAGGCTTTTGCTTGAGCTTATAAACATCTTTTTGATGTTAATAAGGAATCTTGTTGTTTAATTGAAAATATACACGTCTCTACCAGTAGATATCAATGAAAATGTTCTTCTTTCCTTGCCAAGAAAGACATGAGCATGATTGTACACTTCTGGTTGGTTGGTTGGTTTGCCTTTTTATGATAACAATTGATTTTCAGAAATCTATGGAATGTTGTTACCTACTTGAAGGATATACCAAATATGAGTAACGTACACAAATTCTGGAGGTCCTCAGTAAGTCAGGCAGTATCTATGGAGGGGAAGAAGCAATCAATATTTCAGGCTGAGCCCTTTCATCAGGATTAGAAAGGAAGGGGGTAGAAGCCAGGATAAGAAGCTGGGGAGAGGGGAAGGATTTCATACTGGAAAGGTCTTGGCCTAAAACGTTGACCATTTATTCTGCTCCATAGATGCTGCCTGACTTCCTGAGTTCCTCCAACATTTTAGTGTGTTGCTCAAGATTTCCAACATCTGCAGAATCTCTTGTGCTTATTCCAAAGAAGACCGTAAGATATCAGAGCAGAACTAGGCCATTTTGGCCCATTAAATCTGCAGCGCCATTTCATCATGGCTGATCCATTTCCCTCTCAACTCCATTCCCCTGCCTTCTCCCCGTAACCTTACCATGAGCTTGGAAATTGCACCCTGTTGTTGGTCATCAAAATTATGTTTGTGAAAGTCATGCGAGATGTGAGAACTTCACTTACAAGGTTCACAGAACAGCCTTACTGTGTTTTCCACCTTAACACAGCACTGACAGTTGACATCTGTCAGTTTCAAGATTGTGTTTCCTGTTGATGTGTTGCAACTTCATACAGATGTCGGTGTGCAGCCCAGCAAAAGCAATCACAGCAAATACCACAATGCAGGCAACAACTTTTATATCAAAGTTCGAAGTAAAACTTCATGTCACCACATACCCTGAGATTTTTTTTTCCCTGCAGGTATACTTAGCAAATCTAGAGAGCAGTAATTGTAAACAGGATCTGTAAACTGTGCAAATGCAGATAATAAATAAATAGCAATAAACATCGAGCATGAAATAACAATATAACAGAGTCCTTAAATGAGTGTAGTTATCCCCTGTTGGTCAAGATCCTAATGGTTGCGGGGTAGTAACTGTTCTTCAATCTGGTGATGCAATTCCTGAGGATCTTTGATGATGGATACTGCTTTTCTATGGCAATATTTCATGTAGGTGTGTTCAATGGATGGGAGGGTTTTACCTGTGATGCACTGGGCAGAATCCACTACCTATTGTGGGAGCTTCCACTCAAAGGCATTGGTTTTTCCATACCAGGCCATAGTACAGCCTGTCAGCACACTTTGCACTGCACGCCAATAGAAGTTTCTCCAAGATTTTTGATGATATTTTGAATCTCCACAGACTGGAGGAAGAGAAGTGCTGCCATGCTTTCTATACAATAATATTTATGTGAGGCGTCCAGGACAGGTGGGTCCGAGATAGTGGCACCCAGGAATTTAAAGTTACCTACCCTCTCCATCTCTGATCCTCTGATGATTACTGGCTCATGGTCTTCTAGTTTCCCTCTCCTGAAGTCTGCTATCAATTCCTTAAATATAACAGAGTCTTTAAATGAGTGTAGTTATCCCCTGTTGGTCAAGATCCTAATGGTTGCGGGGTAGTAACTGTGCTTCAACCTGGTGATGCAATTCCTGAGGATCATATGGGATCCAGAGAGAATGGATATGTGATTGCTCTGGGGAAAGGAGGCGAAGGGTGGTTGTGGAGAGTTCCATTACAGACTGGAGGTCTGTGATTAGTGGTGTGCTGAAGAGATTGATGCTGGGTCCCTTGTTGTTTTTCATATTCAATGGTGAGAATGTAGGTCATTAGTAAGTTTGCTGGTGTCTGGACAGAGAAGAAGATTAAGTAAGGTTAGCTAACTGGGAAAGTCAGCAAAAGAATAGCTGATGGAATTTACCTCATACAAGTGCAAAGTGATGCATTTTCAGAAGTTGAACTGGAGCAAAAGGAACCCAGTAAATGATAAGACCTGAGGACTGTTGTAGAACAGAAAAACCTATGGGTACAATTACATGGTTCCCTGAAAGTGACAAAACAGGTAGATTAGGTGGTGGAGAAGACATGGCATGCTTCCCTACATTGGACGTCCAATGAGTACATGATTTGGGATGTTGTGTTAAAGCTGCTTAGGACATTGGTGAGACTGTACTTGGAATACTGTGTGCAGGTTTTGGTTGCCATTCTATAGGAAGGATGTGATTAAGCTGGAAAGAATGCAGAAAAGATTCATAAGGATGATGCTGGGTCTGGAGGGCTTAAGCTAGTTCGAACCTTGGAGATGGTGCCAATAAATGGCAAGTCTGCATGCAGCTCCAATGAGGATCATTATAAAATCATGGGGGGCATAGATAAGATGAATGGTCACAGTCTTTTTCTCACATGGAAAGGGGGAATCTAAAACTAGAGGGAATAGATTTAAGGTAAGAGAGGAAGGATTTAAAGGGGGCCTGAGAGTACATTTTTCACATAGCAAATGATAGGAGTATGAGCTGATTTGCCAGTGGAAGTTATGGGGTACATACAATTACAATGTTTCAAAGACACTTGACCAGGTTCATGGATAGGAAAGATTTAGAGGAACAGGGACATATACAGACAAATATAATTAACTCGGAGGCAATCTTGTTTGGCTCCTGAAATGGGTAACTTCAACCACCACTGCTCTGAACTGATTCGAAACCTACAGATTCACTTTCACAGACTCCTTACAACTCCTGCTCTCGGTATTATTCTTTATTTGCAGTTTGTCTTCTTTTGCACATTGGTTGTTTGTCAGTCTTTGTTTATGTATGGTCTTCTGCAAATTCTATTGTATTTCTTTTTTTCCTGCAAATGCCTTCAAGAAAACAAATTTCAAGGTAGAATATGGTAATACTGTATATATGTACTTTGATAATAAATTTACCTTGAGCATTGAACTTTGAGTAAGTTGGCCATGAGGTCTTCTATGACTCTGATTTGCTGTTTCACCATTCATAATTAATGGATATCCCGCAACATTTTGAAGCCAGTGAATTATTGCCGAAATGTACTCATTGTTGTAGGACAGAAAACCAGGCAGTCCATTAGGAACGTTAATCATACAACTTTCTGATAGTGATAAGTTGTTTTAAACATATTGCATGAAGATTACCTGCATCCAGGGCTCGTCCCTTTATCTACAAGTTGTGCCAGGACCTTTTGCATGAAGTGAACTTCAGTTAAACTTCTGATCTGAAAGCCAGTGCCGCTGAAAAATCAGAACTTGCTTTGTTGCTCCACTGAAATGGGGATGAGGACCAGTGTAGTTTGCCGATGTTCATATGGAATGGTGAGACACGCTCAAAGGACCTGGTGGCTTAAACATTCTGCTTTTGTATGTTCATCTGGAATGTCAGCCTAGATCATGTGCAGTCCCAAGAGTGAGGCTTGATCCCAAAACCATCTGAGGCCGAGGAGATGGCACTGATTCCTGGCTGACACCTATTGCTTACTTCTGGTTGTTACCTGAGCTCTGGCTTTCTCTTGTGCACTCCTGTCAACCCCTTCTTCGTTTGGGCATGGAAAAAGTCACTTAAAAACTTGCAGTGCTTGTGATTGAGGATAGTCTGCCACCATGACTTCCCTCTGAAATCTATAGGAGTCACGATGGGGCAGCGTGATTTGTTCTTGTCTTTCCTGTTGTATGCTTTGTTTCATTTGCCAGATGCTGTTTCACTTTGTCACTGCAGTTTGACATGTTTGTTAAAAATGTGGAATCACTGGTGCCACGCTTCTTGCAGTTTAGATGCCATTATTTCAGCTTAGTACCTCCTGTTTCAAATGTTTGCATTGGTCAGTAGATTACAGTCTTTTAATAAAACCCAATTTGGTGTGTGAGTATGCCTGTGATTGTACATGTGGATGATGTATAGTCTTAAAATAGTTTGTGTTTATGTTGTGCATGTGCAGGCTATCTTTTGGAATGATAATGTGAAAACTTTGCCTCTTCGAAATCATTTCCAACCAATCCAATCCACAGAATGTCATTTTATGTTTGAAGTCTGAATTTTCCAATCCAATTCTGACTTCAGTTGCTAATAAACAGTGATTACAGTTTACATGAAGAATACCTATCTGACAAAGCTTTAGACAAGAGCATGTGCCATTGTTTTAAATTTAAATCAGCTCTAAGTAATACAATCAGTTTGGCTGATTTTTAAAAGTATATAATTAGAAATAGAACCAATCCTCCCTCGTGGACCTTAGCAAAAATTATTACAGTAAAAGTATTTGAGGTAAATGGAACCCAAATCTGTTCCCGAAAGATTGCTGCAGTAATTATACACTTACTGAAAATGTTGCTGAGCTAGGGGACATATTTGTATTAATCATTTTGTCTATATAAATCCTCCTTATAGGTCATAGTGCCCTAGAGTCAGGAATGACTCATATTCACACAAGTTCTATGGCTTCTAATGAAGAATCCCAAGGAATTGTAGATTCTGCTCTTCAGCTGTTAGAGTTTATGGAGTATTTAGGAGTTGGTAAATTCCTGTCCTTTTCCCGGGCTTTCACAGATCCGATGAAGACGTATCTGAAATTCTTCTTCTCCATTTTGAGCAGCCATGGGATGATCACAATTGCACACAATGCTCAAAAGATGTTCTTAAAACCTACTTTTTAAAAATGCAATGTTCTCTCTAATATTGGTTGCCTCATTACAGAAAGGATGTGGATACTTTGGAAAAGATACAGAAGAGGTTTACCAGGATGCTGGCCGTATTAGAGAGTACGGGATATAACAAGAGAAACTGGACAAACTTAGGTTTTTTGGTCTGGAGTCTCAGAGGCTGAGGGGAGAAATTTATGAGAGGCATAGATGAGGTAGACAGTCTTGATTCTTTTACCCAGGATAGAAAAGGCAAGTACTAAAGGATGTGTATTTAAGGTGAGGGGGGAAACTGAAAGGTGTGTAGTTTACGTTTTTTACACAGAGGTACCTGGCACAGGGAATAGTGGAAGCGACATACAATAATGGTGTTTAGGAGGCTGTTAGATACATAAGTAAGCAGGGAACGATGAGATATAGAACATATACAGCCAGAATTTGGTATTACATTCAGCACAGACATTGTACACTGAAGGACTTGTTCCTGTGCTGTACTGTTCTATGTTGTATGTTCCAAGTGTTTATTCAGCCCTGATGGTAGTCACTGTCTGGTATGGAGGGGCTACTGCACAGGACGGAAAGAAGCTGTAGGTTGTAAATCTAATCTGCTCCATCTTGGGTACTAGCCTACAAAGTACCTAGGAACACACACAAAATGCTGGTGGACCACAGCAGGCCAGGCAGCATGTATAGGAAGAAGTACAGTTGATGTTTCGGGCCGAGACCCTTCATCAGGACTAACTGAAAGAAGAGATAGGAAGAGATTTGAAAATGGGAGGGGGAGATCCAAAACGATAGGAGAAGACAGGAGGGGGACCAATGAAGCTAAGAGCTGGAAAGGTGATTGGCAAAAAGGATACACAGCTGGAGAAGGGAAAAGTTCATGGGACAGGAGGCCTAGGGAGAAAGAAAGGGGGAGGGGAGCACCAGAGGAAGATGGAGAGCAGGTAAGGAGAGATTGTGAGAGGGACAGAGAGAGAAAGGGGGTGGGGGGTGGGGGGAAGGACTGATAAATAAGTAAATAAGTAAATAAATAAATAAATAAATAAATAAATAAATAAATAGATAGATAGATAGATAAATACGAAGTTTGTAGATAGATAAATAAATAAGAGATGGGGTAAGAAGGGAAGGAGAGGCATTAACGGAAGTAAGAGAAATCAATGTTTATGCCATCAGATTGGAGGCTACCCAGACAGAATATAAGGTGTTGTTCCCCCAACCTGAGCGTGGCTTCATCTTGACAGTAGAGGGCATGGATTGACATATCAGAATGGGAATGGGACATGGAAGTGAAATGTGTGGCCACTGGGAGATCCTGCTTTCTCTGCTGGATAGAGCATAGGTGTTCAGCGAAACGGTCTCCCAGTCTGCGTCGGGTCTCACCAATATATAGAAGGCCGCACCGGGAGCACCGAACGCAGTATTTCCTACCAGTCAACTCACAGGTGAAGTGTCGCCTCACCTGGAAGGACTGTCTGGGGCCCTGAATGGTGGTGAGGGAGGAAGTGTAAGGGCAAGTGTAGCACTTGTTCCGTTTACAAGGATAAGTGTTGGGAGGGAGATCGGTGGGAAAGGATGGGGTGGGGGGACAAATGGACAAGGGAGTCACGTAGGCAGCGATCCCTGCGGAAATCAGAAAGAAGGAGGGAGGGAAAGATGTGCTTGGTGGTGGGATCCTGTTGGAGGTGTCACATTCTGCATCCAGGGTTCATTACTATCCTATAGCTCTGTGTTTGAGGTCTTGATATTTGAAGGTTCCTTTTTTGCTCAGTTGTGAAGAGTTATGCTGGTGAATTAGAGGCAGGTCTGAATTTTGTTATTGCTGTCTGTGTTCTCTGAGCTGCAACGATCTGGTGCCTTTTTAATCCACATCGATCACATTTCTTATGTTCTTGAATAATCATGTCATGAATGCTAGATAGTTCAGTCCAGCTCTAAGCCTTATGTCAATGGAATATTAATATATGAATGAGATTCAAAATTATTGTCGTGTACCAAGACACAGTGAAAACTTTGACTTTCTCACTGTTCATACAGATCAAATCATTACACAGTGCTTTGATGTGGAACAAGGTAAAACAATAACAATGAAGAGTAAAGTTTAACAGCTGCAGCGAAAGTGTAGCGCAGGTAAACAATGGAGTGGAAGATCATAACTAGGAAGATTGTGAGATCAAGGGCTTATTGTACTAGGGAACTCTTTAAGCTTCTAATTACTGTGGGGTAGAAACTGTTTTTGAATCTGGTGGCATTGCTTTCACGGTTTTGTATCTTCTGCCCAGTGGAAAAGGGGAGAAGAAAGAAAGTCGATGGAGGATGGATGCTTTGATTATTTTGGGTCATTCCTGAGAAGAATAAACAGGGTCAATGGGGAGGAGGCTGCTTTCTGTGGTGTGCTGAGCTGTGTAAACACCCCTCTAGTTTCTTGTAGTCACGTGCAGAGCAGGTGAAGCTTTCCGTGGCTGTCATGGGCTACTGATTGGGATTGATCAATAACTGTAAGAGTTTTACATTGCTAAGACTACTTTGACCCCTCTCCATGATGTCACACTTCACATGAGAGCACTATCAAATTGTTGTTTGCCTATTTGATGAATAATAGTTTCAAAGCATATTTGTGAGATATTACTGAACCAGAGCCACTGCGTTTAGGTTTTATATTCTCGGCATTTCAAGTAATAGAGTCTCATGTAATTGCAATTACTTGAAGGTTACACTGTCTTTTATTCTCACAGTGACTGAGTCACATGATATGTCAGCAAGCTTCTTGGATAGATAATGCATTTTTTCATTTTCTAGTCATGAGTCAATCATGCTTCATTTGTTGATACACTGAGCCAAGTTTTGCTCCCAGAATAACATTGAGGCTGCTAGCACTTATCATTATTTACATATAATTGGCATAGCAGTTTCTTGCAAGGAGCAGATGCACCACATTCAGAAATTACAGTCCAGTTTGTTCTGCCCTACTAAACAGGAAGGTGTATCAAATGGCATGAATTTGCAATCCCAGCAGAGGTGATAGAATTAAATTTACACATAATGACAAGAAATCTCATTTGTATATGCTGCTTGTGCTAAAAATTAATTACTCTGATAAGTTACAAGTATGGTGTCTCTTGCCTTCATGTTCCTGTTCTGGTTAGATTGTAAAAATGTTCCAGTCTTTTTCTCCTGGAGAAAATATGCAGCTCTTTCAATTTTCAATCTGAACCTCCTTAATCAGATCTTCCAGAGCCAATTACAATTTATCCTAAGCAACACACGTAACATGCTGGAGGAACACCAGCAGGCCAGGCAGCATCTATGGAACTGAATAGATAGTCAACGTTTTGGGACAAGACCTTTCTTCAGGACTGAGAAGGAAGGGGGAAGATACCAGAATAAACAGGAGAAAGTATGCAGTTGCTGGAAATTCAAAGCAACACGCAGACAATGCTAGAGGAACTCAGCAGGTCAGACAGCATCCACAAAAATTCATAGAAGCATAGAAAACCTACAGCACAATACATGCCCTTCGGCCCACAAAGTTGTGCCGAACATGTCCCTACTTTAGAAATTACTAGGCTTACCTATAGCCCTCTATGTTTCTAAGCTCCATGTACCTATCCAAAAATCTCTCAAAAGACCCTATCGTATCCACCTCCACCACCGTTGCTGGCAGCCCATTCCACACACTCACTACTCTCTGAGTAAAAAACTTAGCCCTGACATCTCCTCTGTACCTACTCCCCAGCACCTTAAACCTGTGTCCTCTTGTGGCAACTATTTCAGCCCTGGGAAAAAGCCTCTGACTATCCACACGATCAATGCCTCTCATCAACCTACACACCTCCATCAGGTCACCTCTCATCCTCCGTCGCTCAAAGGAAAAAAGGCCGAGTTCACTCCCCAATCCAGGCAACATCCTTGTAAATCTCCTCTGCACCTTTTCTATAGTTTCCACATCTTTCCTGTAGTGAGACGACCAGAACTGAGCACAGTACTCCAAGTGGGGTCTGACCAGGGTCCTATGTAGCTGCAACCTTACCTCTTGGCTCCTAAATTCAATTCCACGATTGATGAAGGCCAATACACTGTACGCCTTCTTAACCTCAGAGTCAACCTGCGCAGCAGCTTTGAGAGTCCTATGGACTTGGACCCCAAGATCCCTTTGATCCCTTTCGCTGCCAAGAGTCTTACCATTAATACTATATTCCGCCAACATATTTGACCTACCAGAATGAACCACCTCACACTTCTCTGGGTTGAACTCCATCTCCAACTTCTCAGCCCAGTTTTGCATCCTATCAATGTCCCGCTGTAAACTCTGACAACCATCCACACTATCCACAACACCTCCAACCTTTGTGTCATCAGCAAACTTACTAACCCATCCCTCCTCTTCCTCATCCAGGTCATTTATAAAAATCACGAAGAGTAAGGGTCCCAGAATAGATCCCTGAGGCACTCCATTGGTGACTGACCTCCATGCAGAATATGACCCATCTACAACCACTCTTTGCCTTCTGTGGGCAAGCCAGTTCTGGATCCACAAAGCAATGTCCCCTTGGATCCTGTGCCTCTTTACTCTCTCAATAAGCTTTGCATGGGGTGCCTTATCAAATGCCTTGCTAAAATCCATATACACTACATCTACTGCTCTTCCTTCATCAATGTGTTTAGTCGCATCCTCAAAAAATTTGATCAGGCTCCAAAAGAGGTCCCAGTGATCCAGAAATCTGAATCCCTGCCCACTGCTCCAATCCCTCAGACATGCATTTATCCTCCATCTCACTGTATTCCTATTCTCACTGTCACGTGGCACAGGCAGTAATCCCAAGATTACTACTTTGTGGTCCTGCTTCTCAACTTCCTTTCTAACTCCCTGTAGTCTTTTTTCAGGACCTCTTACCTTTTCCTACCTGTGTCATTGGTACCAATGTGTACCACGACCTCTGGCTGTTCGTGCTCCCACTGCAGGATATCTTGGATGCGATCTGAAACTTTCCAGTCCCTGGCACCTGGGAGGCAAACTACCATCTGAGTTTCTATCCTGCATCCACAGAATCGCCTGCCTGACCCCCTAACTATAGAGTCCCCTATCACTACTGCCTTTCTCTTCCTTTCCCTACCCTTCTGAGCCACAGGGCCAGACTCTGTGCCAGAGGCACGGCCACTGTTGTTTCCCCCAGGTAGGCTGTCCCCCTCAAACGGAACTCAAACAGGAGTACTTATTGTCAAGGGGTACAGTCACAGGGGTACTCTCTAGTACCTGACTCTTCCCCTTCCCCCTCCTCCTTGTGACCCACTTGTCCATCTGCCGTGGCCCCGGTGTGACCACCTGCCTATAACTCCTTTCTATCACCTCCTTGCTCTCCCTGACCAGGCGAAGGTCATCAAGCTGCATCTCCAGTTCCCTAACTTGGTCCCTTAGGAGCTGCAGCTCAACACATCGGGTGCAGATATGGCCATCCGGGAGGCTGGGAGACTCCAGGACCTCCCACATCTGACACCGAGCACAGAACACCATCTTCACACACATATTACTTTCTTTCTGCAAATAATACAGGTAGACCTACCTCGCCTCATCCCGTTACTGTCTAATCCCATTAAGCCAAAGCCCTATCACTCTGCTGCCTCTCACTCCACTGTCCGCTCTGAATGCTGCCCGCTGAATATGACGGTCTTTTTAAACCTTTCGTTCTCTATTGACTGACATCACGCACCTGCACAGTCTTTGGCCCATGATGTCTGTGCCTAGCATAATGCCAAATTAAACTAATTCCTTCTGCCCATGCATGATCCGTATTTCTCCATTTCCACGTATTTCCATGCCTGTCTTAAAGCCTTCTGAATGCCACTTCCATCTGTAGTTGATTTGCTCTTTGCATTAAGTTACATTTTCTTCCGAGTCTTTTTGTGGTAATTTTAAGACATGGCTAATAGCAGCAATGGGGCCCCAGAGGTGACTGTATTGTCTCCCTTCCTGTTTGCCCTGAACACCTCAGACTTTAGATACAACACTGAATCATGTCATTTGTAGAAAGTCTCTGGTGACTCAGCAACAGTTGGGTGTATAAAGGGAGGATGGGAGGATGAATACAGGGCCATGGTGGAGGACTTTGTGAAATGGTGCAAGCTGAATCATCTGCAGCTCAACATCAGGAAGACACTAAAAATGGCAATGGACTTTAGGAAGACTAAGCCTGCACTGCTCCCTGTTACTACTGCAGGTGAGGACGTGGTTGTGGTGAGGACCTACAAGTACCTGGGGGCGCACCTGAATGACAAACTTGAGTGGAGCACCAGCACAGAGGCTGAGGTCCTTTGGAGTATGCAGGCCTCTTCTTCACAAGTTCTACCAGTCTGTTGTCACCAGTACAATCTTCTATGCAGTGGTGTGCTGGGGCAATGGCATCAACACAGGTGATGCCAACAGGCTCAGTAAACTGATTCGAAAGGCTGGCTCTGTTATAGGAGTCAAACTGGACACACAGGAGGCTGTGGTAGAACAAAGGACCCTATAGAAAATCTTGGCAATTCTGGACAATGTTTCTCACCCTCTGCATGCCACCTCGGCTAAACAGAGAAGCACTTTTAGTCAGAGACTAAGACAACTGCGCTACTCCAAAGATCGCTATATGAGGTCATTCTTAATCTCTATAATTATACTAGTCTCTATAATGAGACAACCTACAGCCAGGGAAGTGATGATTCCCTTCTGTTAGACTGTTTGAGGTAACTTTTAAAAAAATCTTTCTTCCTTCTCTTCTAATATTTGTATATCTCTGCACTTGTAATGCTACTGTGACACTGTAATTTCCTTTGGGATCAGTAAAGTATGTATCTATCTGTCGGCATTCACTGAAATATAGTCTGATAAGCACCCGTTATAAACTGTGTTCCTTACCTATCTGCCTCATGTAACACTCCTGTTTCCAAGGACATACCAGGTAGGTTAATTGGTCATTGTAAATTGTCCCTGTGATTAGGTTAGTGTTAAATCAGGGATGTCAGGACTCGCTGGGCGGCTTATGTTGCACTGTATCTCCAAAACAAATACATTATTTCCATAACTTCAGGAATTTCTGAGTGGAAGGAATTAGGTTGTTTCCTTGGCCTGAAACTCACCAGCTTTGGGCCACATGTCCAACCTAGGTCTAAAATACAAGAGCAGGGAATGTGATGCTGAGGCTTTATAAGGCACTGGTGAGGCCTCACCTTGAGTATTGTGAGCAGTTTTGGGCTCCTCATCTTAGAAGAGATGTGCTGGCTTTAGAGAGGGTTCAGAGGAGGTTCACAAGGATGATTCCAGGTTTGAAAGGCTTATCATATGAGGAATGTTTGATGGCTCTGGATCTGTACTCACTGGAATTTGAGGGGGGATCTCATTGAAATCTTTTGAATGCTGAAAGGCCTGGACTGAGTAGATGTGGAAAGGATGTTTCCCATGGTGGGGGAGTCTAAGACAAGAGGGCACAGCCTCAGGATAGAGGGGCATCCATTTAAAACAGAGATGTGGAGAAATTTCTTTAGCCAAAGGGTGGTGAATTTTGTGGAATTGCTTATCACAGGCAGCTGTGGAGGCCAGGTCATTGAGTGTATTTAAGGTGGAGGTTGATAGGTTCTTGATTGGCCACAACATCAAAGGTTACCAGGAGAAGGTCAGTGAGTGGAGCTGAGGAGTGAAAAAATAAGAATCAGCCATAATTGAATGGCAGAGCAGAGTAGTTGGGCCAAATGGCCTAATTCTGCTCCTACATCTTATGGTCTTGTTATGGTCTTATAAGTGCACAAGATGTTAAATTAAAAAAAAATAATGTCATAACACATGAAGCTGCTGAGGATCGTGTTTTTTCAGAAATGTTGGGAAAAAAGTTGCTATCATTATTTTGTTTCTATGCCTTAAATGAATCATCATGCATGTGAAATTGTGTATCAAAGCTTGGCAAAGAACTCTTGCCTTAAACCTATCCCGTATGGAACTTTGATCATTCTGAAGGATAATTATTCAAAGTATTTCCAGTTTTTAACACTTCTATGATCTGCATTTTGGTTTAAATTCTCATTTTCAATATTGTTTGTTAACAACTCAACGTACAAGTCCTATGACTCTTTCAGGTTACTCCTGATGTCTGTTTCTTTCTTCAGTTAGGATGACACAGAGATAGCATCACTTTCTCAAAGAGGTCTCGATTATCTTGCATGGAGAACCAATAAGCATTATATTTTTCCATGATATTCCTGTGATATAAGATTCCTTCAAGATGTTACCTTTTTTCCCTTAATTATTCTCTGAGTAAACTTATTTCCAGAAGGCCATGGATATTTACTTTGTAGCTGCCATTGAACTGAGGTGCGGAGAAATTACTTTAGTCAGGGGTGAAAGTCTGATTTTGGGGGTGGTGTAGGGTGGGGTGGGGAAAGAACATTCAAAAAAATAAGGGCTGGGAAACTGGAGGGTGGATTTCTGAGTTAAATGTACATTATCTAGAGAGGAATAGGAGATTGGAGATGGTTCATCTTGCTGTTGGCAAAGCCAGAGAGACTAAATGATGGTTTCTCAGGAATTTTGTGATGATGCCTGATTAATATTCTGCACATACTGTATCTCTGTGCCCTGGCCTATATTCACCACAAGGAATAGTTTACTGTTGTTGCATCTCTATTTCAACAGAATTTTCTAATAGAGATTTCGAATGGCATTGTAAATGATGACCCATGTGTTCTTTGGATGAGGATATCTTTGGGTCAAACTGTGTACCAAAGTCAGGTACTTCTCCCAATTAAACCAAAAAGTCTGCAGGAAGTTGGTGGCAACTTTGTGATCCACAAAAGACATCCAGTATATTAGCAAGAGAATATTTGGTACTTTCTGGGTGACTCCTGACTGTACAACAAGCCATTAGTTTTCAGGAACCAAGTTCTGCTACTTTATCAAGCTGTCATATTTGCCACAAATAATGCTTAATTTATATTTCTTGTTATCTTAATTTATTCCTTCCCAAATTCCTGGTCTCTTTATCATTCTTCCTTGATTTATAATCTCAGTTGTTATTGGGGATTGAGGTCTTTGTCTATGGCACAGTCAACTGAGAATGTTAACTTAACAAGGCAATTCAAGCTATGCTGAGCAAAGAATGTTTTTTTATGACTGCACTTGTCATATTGCAGTACAATTGGAGAGAGTGCTATTTCCTAAATGTTAGGTCAACTAATTATTATTTTGATCACCCTAGGAGAAGCAGGGTACCTATTTGTGAGACCTCTACTTCACTGTTGAAATGGAGTAAGATTTTGATTTTTAATGGTCCAGTCCCTTTCTGCTGAAAGCATGGTTCTGTCACTAGTAATTGCCATCTGGCTTCTTTAATAGAAGGGGAACATTGGGTAGATTATATTAATTTACAGATGACATTAAAAGTACCAGCTTCTCGGCTCAGTAACTTAGGTATTGAGTTACAATACGTTCAGTGATTTCTGGTCACTTTGAAGCGTGCTGCTCTTGAAAATGGGCATACCATACTGCAGGTCCTTGTACATATATCCTTTCACATCTAAAAGTTAATTTTCACATCTAAAAGTTTTTTTTTAATGGTAGACTTCACAATTGCATTCCTCTCATCAGGCACTGGTTTCTTTTTGGAAATGGGTATTTTGGGAACTGCTTCTCAATCTGGTTACCAAATATGAGGTAGGGTATCTTGTGTCAAAAGGCATGAACATTTAAAATTGTAATCAAATCACAAACAAAAAGAAGTCTGCAGATGCTGGAAATCCGAGCAACACACACAAAATGTTGGAGGAACTCAGCAGGCCAGGCAGCATCTATGGGAAAATTGTACAGTTGACGTTCGGGCCGAAACCCTTTGGCAGGACTGAAGAAAAAAAGCTGAGGAGTATATTTGAAAGGTGGGGGGGAGGGGAAGGAAAAACGCCAGGTGATAAAATTGTAAATCTCTTTTGTGATTAATGGGCTGAAGAACTAATGTCTTATTTAACATCTTACTAATATTTCCACTTGGTGCTTCCAAGCTCCATTAGAAACACTTTTCTTATCTTATCCTTTCAACTCACCTCTTATTATCCCTCAAGTTCATATTGACTGGTAGCAAAGAGCGCAGATGAGTACTGAAACCTGAGAGGCAGTTATAATGTGGTCTAACTGCTCTCTTATCCTTTCCATTAATACTGTTTAGTCTTGTTGTACTCACATTGCAATTGATATTCAGACCTCCCACAAACTCCGTCTTGATTTATTGGTTTGGAAAATGTCCGTGAAATTGTGCTTTTGATTACTACTTCAAGGCATATTGATTGCAATGCTTAATTACTAAGATTAATGTCTACCCCTGCAAGTGTGCAGCCTTCCTCAGTCAGGATTGACCATGGATGTTTCGTCCTAGCTGTCTGGATACGCCAGCCTGGGCAGCACAATATGGAGGACAAGTCCTGATGAGGGGTCTCAGCCTGAAACGTCGACTATACTCTTTTCCATGGGTGCTGCCTGGCCTGCTGAGTTCCTCCAGCATTTTGTGCGTGTTGCTTGGATTTCCAGAATCTGCAGGTTTTCTCTTATTTCTGTTGCGCGTGTAGCCAGCTCCCCCTCTCTATGCATGTGATGAACCCAAAGGAATGGCAGAGACCGATACAGTTTGGTACCAGTAGTGTCACAGGAGTTGCCAGTCAGCATTGAACTCAATGTAGGACTGCCTTAGGGAGTCCAAATCCAGATATTTCCCTTGGGGTTTACTCCTGAAGCCTTCCCCATGAGTGGGTATAGGCACAGGCAACAGGGGTTTGAGATCAGAGTTTTCCTTCTCCTAGATAAGCTGACAAGCCCCGTCTTCCTGAAGCGACTAGTTTTATGGTGCAGGTAACCCGTCTTGCCCCTTCTCCTGTCGGTAGAAACAGTTCTGCTGGGCTTAGTACCCACAACCTTAAGGAACGAAAGGTACAAGTGTAACCCAGTGGAAATAACTTCTCTCTCAGCTGTTGCCAGTAATGCCAAGGAAACTGGACTTCCTGCAATAAAGAAAACAAATAACAACGAGGCCAATAAATTAGTTTTTAAAGTCATGAAATCAAAGCCAATGATGAGAAGTTCTCAAACCAATCCAAAACTGATACCGGAGTAATTGTTTTCATAAGGATTTTAATTGTGCACCTATAAACCATCATACTTTGTCTTTCAACTTTTATCAGTGTCACTGCAAATCAATAACCCTGTATTCAACATTCCTTCATTCCAGAGCTCCAAAAGGCGGCAGAGTTAAATTTTAAAAACCTGAAATATCCATGCGAATTCTAGGATGTTTCTGTGGCATTATCATTAAATGGTTAATATTGTTGCATAAAGTCCTTTTATGCATACATAGCTCTGTGTGATACTGAAATGATACATCTGTCACCCAAAAGGATGTTGCATGAACTGCAGCTGCATTCAAGTTTAAAAAAAAAATTTGACCCAAGTTTAACTTGAATCAGTCGATAACCTAAATACTGTTATTAAATGTATTTCTACCACTCTTAGATTTCTTTACTCCTGGACAGGCATTTACATTTATGACAGTTAATTTTTAACCAATTAGAGGAGCCAGCAGAAAATTCTTTGTGTATGTTTTTCTTTGAAGAAGCAGTTGAAATGGCAACAGATAATAAATTTCACAAAATATTGCTTTCATTTGCTTGGATATTGTAAGAAATAAATTATAACTCACTGCATATTCAAATTCTTGTTCATTTGTGCAAATTTTATGACACATCTTATATTTATAAAATTCTTCTTATGACATGGCTTAAGAGTCATATATTTTACTTAATTTAAGTTTCCTTCCTTATGAGTGCATGACTCCTGAGCAGTTTTATCAAAGTTTAAACTTCCGCTGGTCAAATGTCACCCACTCTACCTGCCAGGGGAGATTTCTACTGTCATCACAGTTGCAGTGTATGTTACACCCTTGCCCAACGTCAGGCTGGTCCTGGGGGAGCAGAGTAGCGTGATCAGCAGTCACGAAACAGCACACCCTGATGACGTCTCATTCAATTTAAACGCCAGTCCAGATAGACTGGAAAGGCATTGTGTCGAGAGTTGGGCCGATTTGGCTCACTCTCCCACAATGTTCACTCCTTTTTCCGTGGCACTGAGGCTGTGAGTCTGCCCATGGCCTCTGTGCTCTGTGTCTGCGAACTTTACAACTATTTGTCCCTTTAATGTGACGAACTGATACCAAGGCTTTGGGCCTACTTCGGCGTGCTTGGGATTTGGATTTAAGGACTCAGTTTGGTTTGGAATGCTGTTGTTGTTGCTTGATTCGAGTGTTTGCGTGATTTGTGTTTTTTTTCTCTCTTCCCCTGTGAATTGGGGGTTATTCTTTATATTTTTTTATTTGGGTTCTTTTGGTTTCTCGCTTTGTGGCTGCCTGTAAGCAGGTATATCTCAAGGTTATATAACTGATACATTCCTTGATAATAAATGTACTTTGAATTTTTGCATCTTCATTATGGGGAATGTCAACCAGGCCATCTTGAAGATGTCTCTGGCCAACTACCACTAACATAACCTGTGGAACCAGATGAGCAAAAACACGTGACCACTGTTAACCATCAAAAATGTTTACTGAGCAATCCCATGCTCACACTTTGGAAAGTCTGATCAGCTGGCTATACTTCTACCCTGGCATACGGGCAGGGACTGGCAGAGGTGCACTTATGGGACTGCTTTGAATTGGTTGACTGGACCACATGCAGGGATTCATTTCTGGATCCGAGTGAACATGTCACAGTGGTCACCTGTGTGAATCCCTGCAGCACCTGGCAATCCTATGATATCAGCGACAGGCCCTGGTGGCGTACTTGGCAGGGCATTGACAACCTGTGCCAACCAGCTGGCTGGAGTGTTCAAAGACAATTTCAGTCTCTCAATGCTGCAGTTGGAGGTTCACACCTGCTTCAAAAAAGGGCATCAATCATACAGGTGCCCAAGAAGGGCAGCGTGAGTTGCCTCAAAGACTATCACACTGTGATGAACTGCTTTGAGAGGCTGGACATGGCTCAAATTAACTCCCGTCTGAGCAAGCAACTAGGCCTGCTGCAACATACCTACTGGTACAATAGGTTTACAATGGATGCAATTTCACTGGCTCTCCGCTTGGCCTTGAACCATCTGGACGACAGTAGTGCCTAAGTCAGACAGCAATTTATTGATTACAGCTCAGTGTTGAACACCATAAACCTGTCAATACTAATCAATAAGCTTCAAAACCTTGGCCTGTGAATCTTCCTCTGCAACTGGATGTTCGACTTCCTCACCAGACCACAGTCAGTGCCGCCTGGAAATAGGTGCACCTCAAGTATGCTCTACCCCCTGTACACTCATGACTCTGAATAGGCATAGCTCAAACATCATCTGTATATTCGCCAATAACCCACTGTTGTTGCAATTATAAAGAAGGCATGCTAGTGGCTATATTTTATTAGGAATTTGAAGAAAGTTGGTATGTCATCAAAGACATGAGCAAATTTCTTTATATGTACAGTGCAGAGCAGTCTAATATGGAGAGGCCAATGCACAGGATCAGAAATAGCTGCAGATGATTGTAAACTCAGACAGTTCCATCATGGGCAATAGCATCACCAGTATTGAGAGCATCTTCTAAAGGTAATGCTTCAAAAAGTGGCATCCATCATTAAGGACCTCCATCACCCAAAGCATGCAATCTTCTTATCAAGGAGGAGGTACAGGAGTCCTTGCTTCTTCCACCATCATTCCGCCAACATTTCTGAACAGCCTATGAACACTACCTCTCTATTCTGCTCTCTTTTTGCACTAATTTATTTATTTTAACATTTCTCATAGTCATGTTTATATGTATTGTGTTATACTACTGCCACAAATCAACAAATTTCATGATATTCAGTATGTCAGTGATAATTCTGATTCTGCTTCTAAAAGTTAAGATCACCACATCAGTGCCGTATCTGACTTATTCTAACAGTTAATTTACACCTGAAGTCATGCTGTGTTCTATGTGGTGTAACAGTGATCTAGGCAGAGTGAAGAGCAATTAAAAATTGATATATTTCCATGTTCTACTTCTTTGTTTTGTGGAAAAAGGCTGTTTTGTAGATTTTTGTCAATTTTCATAAATCAAAAAATTTGGGAAACGGAATCTGAGGCTGCAGTTTTACAACTAAATTTAAAATTAAGACATTTGCATTTTCTTGTCGATTCTCTGCCTGATCGGTTCTTGTACAGTGCAGCACAGCTTCCAGAGTCCGTGTTGCATTGTAAGAGAACTGATTAAGTAGGAGAACTACAAAAATCCAAATCTCTAAAAGTAAAGCTCAGAAACGGAGTATCTTCTGAAAATTCTATTAAGTAAGGTTTATTAATTACTAGTGCTTCAAAGGTTATTTGTACTTGTGAGAAATTAGTCTCTGTTCATCAGCATTAAACATGAGCATATCATCCGATAGGTGTATTTGTCTCATATGTTGAATTTTGCTGACAAAAAGGGGGCTTAATGTGCTGAGATGAATATACTGGATTACTGATAAACACATTCTGAGTTCTGCACTTTTGCAGTTATAAAGTAAACCAAAAAGCTTCAATATGCTAGTAGCAAACATTGTTCCCACACTACTATTTCAATCATGTAACTGATAAAAAATCAATTCCTGTAATTTTTTCCCATCTGATCATATATTGAATTAAGGGCTATGAGGAAAAAGGAGGTAGGTGGAGACGAGCCCATGGTCAGATCAGCCATGATCTTATTGAATGGCAGAGGCGGGCTCGATGGACCGGATGGCCTACTCCTGCTCCTATGTACTAATGTTTTTATGACATGTAAATGTATGAGCTGCATTATTTTATTCTTTACCTTTGTTATGATGTTAATACCATTGATCCTTCCTGAATATTTTGCAGTATAACCTCTCCCATCTTTTAGTGGATGCTCTGAACAAAATGGGCTAATTGAAAATCTTTGCCATTATACCATTAGAATCAATGTTTGCTCAAGTTAGCATGGTGTTAACTTGCACCCTTTCTTTCTTCGTCGGGGGTGCCTCTTCTAAGAGTTCTTGGAATTTGTATAAGGAACATCAGTGTACTGTACCTTGCCACACTATGGCACTAGAAAAACAATATCTCAATAGGAAGTTTGGATCAGTGAAGAATATTTTAAACAAATATTCGGCTCAGGACTTCAGTGTGTTTTGTCATAATTGCAAAGGGATTAGGCGTACACTGAGGTCATGGTCAGATTTGACAATGGATATGGAATTAGTAAAGGAAAGTGACGTTGAGGAGAAATATTAGACACAATCATATTGAACGAAACAGGACATGCCAGAGTTGAAATGGACTTGCTTCTAATTTATATGTTCTAATATTTCACTATTTTAAAGTGGTTAGGTACCTTACTGATGGCCACTGATCACAGATGGAAAACAATGATTCAGCATCTTTGTTGAGCTAACTTGGTGACCATGTGGATTGATGGGGAGGAATGGGAGGGGTACCCATGAACATGTCAGCTCTAGAACACAGTGTTTTATCTATGGCCTCAATAATAAACCATAATATTTTCTCTGGTCCCCATCTGTAACAGCCTCTAGTCAAGCTGGTCAATGTCTGCTGCAATTAAACAATTTCACATTTAGGTTCCTGCCACTCTTATAGCACTCTAAGTACATAATAAGGAGACTAGTGGCACTGTCTGTGGACATGCTAGTCACTAAAAAGTACCCAAGCCAAAATAGTCTGAATATGGCATATATGTCTCAAGCAAGATTATGTCAGGAAAATGTTGAATTGGTGTTAAATCTTCCAGTACTGTATTTCTTGATCATTCATGTTTGTATTCATTAAGTATTTCCTTGGTCTCTGCAGCACCAAAGGAGAATGAAGAACGTGTGTTTAGAGAACGGATGCGACCCAGGAAGAGACAAGGAGCTGTACGGCGGAGGGTCCATCAGGTCAATGGACACAAGTTTATGGCCACCTATCTTAGACAGCCAACATACTGTTCACATTGCCGTGACTTTATTTGGTAAGAGAGTTGTTAAAATGCAAATACAAACTGCGTAAATTTAGTACATTTCTATAAGTGCAGCTTTTTCCATCAGTGATTTGAACCAATTTTTCTCAATAGAGTGAACATTCTTTGAGTGTAATTGTTATTTGAATGAAGACAATACATCTTAAAAAAGGAAAGTAACTTGCTAGGAAATTAAGATACTTGCCTTTGAATTAGACCCCTTCATCCCTATTGTGCAATAATGCTTGAAAGATGTTTAATACATGAAGTCAGAGATTGGGCCAATTTATGTAAGAACCAACACCAATAACAAAATAGATAGATAGATAGATAGATAGATAGATACTTTATTCATCCCCATGGGGAAATTCAACATTTTTTCCAATGTCCCATACACTTGTTGTAGCAAAAACTCATTACATACAATACTTAACTCAGTAATAATATGATATGCATCTAAATCACTAACTCAAAAAGCATTAATAATAGCTTTAAAAAAAGTTCTTAAGTCCTGGCAGTTGAATTGTAAAGCCTAATGGCATTGGGGAGTATTGACCTCTTCATCCTGTCTGAGGAGCATTGCATCGACAGTAACCTGTCGCTGAAACTGCTTCTCTGTCTCTGGATGGTGCTATGTAGAGGATGTTCAGGGTTTTCCATAATTGACCGTAGCCTACTCAGCGCCCTTCGCTCAGCTACCGATGATAAACTCTCCAGTACTTTGCCCACGACAGAGCCCGCCTTCCTTATCAGCTTATTAAGACGTGAGGCGTCCTTCTTCTTAATGCTTCCTCCCCAACACGCCACCACAAAGAAGAGGGCGCTCTCAACAACTGACCTATAGAACATCATCAGCATCTCACTGCAGACATTGAATGACGCCAACCTTCTAAGGAAGTACAGTCGACTCTGTGCCTTCCTGCACATTGGCTAGTTTACTTCCTGGACTACAAACCCTTGTGCGAAGAACAATTTATGACCTTCATTCACACAGCCAATGATATCATCATTCAGTATGTATCTGTTTTCAGGCTATAATATCCTAAATTGTGTTTTTTGGATGTGTGCAATACACCAATTTTATATTCACTCTCAGCTCAACTGTGAGTATATAACACTAGTTTGCAAATTTGTTCAAGATTTAAAGGCTGAAATTCACAGCTGGTGTTTTCACTATTTGAATATTCATAGAATGGCACCCTCAATAGTCACACCAATGGTTACTTTATTATTAGACAAGCAATAATGATCATTGGCAATAAAGAATTGGCTTGGACCTTACTCAGGAAACACGCCCATGTTCCTTGAAGGAAACGTAATTCCCGCAGAGTCTTCAGAAGCACCAGATCCCATCAACATCTCTCTTAAGAACAACAATGCCTTCATAATCAAATGTTTCCAAAATTAAACATGACAGAGTTATCTGTCTTCTGTTCCCCTTGAGGTCAAGATTACCCTGATTATCAACTTCATTGCATAGGATCAATCAAAGCATATCTACGTCAAGTCTCCCAATTTGCTGTGAGTTCTGAATCTGAGAGGTTACTGAAATAGGACATCACAGCAACTGCTTCACTCAAATTCTGCAGTGAGGTAGACCTCCCTGGCCACCTCTGTAAAACAGGGCCCATCTCCTCACATCTGTGGCATTCGTTAGCGTTTCTAAGTTGAGTTAGGTGAATTTTAGAGTACTCTTCCTCTTCTCTGCAGCCTGTCTGTTTGCTCTTGCCACCATTATATGTGTTACTGCTATCTTTTTGGTGAGTAGTACCCCTTCTTGTGGGATTAATTGCAGCAAAGTCCCTGTAAGTCGATGAGTTTTTGGCCTTTTTAAATAGTTTGGATCCTGCTTTTTCATATAGTAACTTCTGGATGGGAAATGGCTGTTTTTTAATGTGTTTTTGGTTTACTTTAATTTTTTTTTAGAAGCAGCTTTGGGATTTGGCACTCTATTGCTTACATAATACAACAAAAATGCCTGAAGTGCAATTTCTAGGCTTCTGTGTACCATATTAAGCATAAAGGATTTTGATTTTGTTCATTGATAAGAGAAATATGCAAAGTTTAATTACATCTTGGCTATAAAACATGTCTGCATATACAGTTGTGTAACTTAGAATGTTTTTTAGTATAACAACATTTCCAAAGTTAAGCAATCTTTACCAAAGCAAAACATTTATATCCCATACCTAAATTTCCAGTGAATCTGTGCTATTTACATCTAGAAAGCATCATAGTACACAATCCCATACTCAAACTCAAAACTGCTGCTTATGAACTGCCTCTGTTTTTTTACCAATTTGCCAAAAATTATGCTCAGAGTTGTCCATGGAACTACCTAAATGTAATGTGTTATCTCGCGAATGATCCCCTACATAACTACTATGTAAAATTGAAATAATGTGCATGAAGTACTTTGAAATAATCATGGTACCTCAGATTACCAGAATCAGATTTTGAGTTGTGGATCTATGGAACGCTCTGCCTCAGAAGGCAGTGGAGGCTAATTCTCTGGATGCTTTCAAGAAAGATTTAGACAGAGCTCTTAAAGATAGCGGAGTCAAGGGATATGGGGAGAAGGCAGGAACGGGGTACTGATTGTGGATGATCAGCCATGATCACATTGAATGGCGGTGCTGGCTTGAGGGGCCGAATGGCCTACTCCTGCACCTATTGTCTATTGTCTATTATCATTGCCTCAGTCTTAAACAACAAATTTCATGTCAGATAAGACAGTGATAATAAACATGATTCTGATTCTGAAAAAGCCAAAGCCTGACAGCTTATCGGAGTAAGTAAGCAGAAAAAAGTTTAATCACTAATCTTATTGTCCAGGTGGCCTGGTATACCTCTTTACAAACATTTTTTCACTGGAACATCTGACTTCAGGAAGAGCAGGGAAAGATTTTGGAAGGAAGAAAAGTTGAAAATTTCCCTGGAAGTAAACCTTCAAATCTACTCAAATAGAGTGAATACCTCAGAAATAGGATTTGAGGAAGGAACAATCTCACCAACTGTCTTACTCCCAGTACTACAAACCATCTGTGCAAAAAGATCAGAGAACTGATCGGGACAGGATTGTGAACACATGAGCCATTCTGTTTTTCCATATTTGGGTAACATGGAGATCAACACACTTCTCGCCCTCCATAGTTAGAAGGTTGAGAATTAAGCATTCAAATCTATTAATAGGGAACATAGATGTGAGCATGACTATGACTCCTAACCAAATGCTCAAGGATAATTCTACTGCTCCTCCTGATACAGGTTGACAGACTTTAGTGAATACATACAAATTCAGTTTAGTAAGGAAGCCAAGTACCAGAAGAGAGATGCTCTAGACAAGAGTATCTATTCTAATGATCTGTGAGAGATGGTGAGTAGAAGGTCACAGTGCTTACAACTGCACTCAATCGCTAAGAAGGGTCTCAGCTGAAAGGTCGACCATACTTTTTTCCATAGTTGCTGCCTAGCCTGCTGAGTTTCTCCAGCAATTTGTGTGCACTCTGTGTGTTTAAGTTTCAAGCATTCATTTGGACAGAATTAGAATGAGGAACACAAGAGAAGGAGGAGGAAGACTGATTAGGTGCAGAAGCCCTAAGTACTTACTCATGAGTTATAAGGATGATGATAATGACAATGTTTTATAGTTTCAAGTCAGTTGAATCTAATATGCTGAAAGTAATGCACATCATAACTTTATAGCTTTCTTGTTGAATATATCATGAAAATTTAAAGAAATTCCTTATTCTTCATTTAAAGCAGAATTCATAGAAACATATTTGTGGCAATTTTCTTTTTGGAAAAGAGTGAGAATGATGGTTGGAAATGTGATTCATGGAAAGTAGGAGGTGAAGGGTAAAGGGGACTGAGGGAGAGGATTTGGGTATGAGGAAATTCAAGGGTGGGTTGGATCTAAGGCAGAGGAGGAGGCCAGTGGGCAAGGGTGTACATGGCTGAGTCCCTGGGTGATAAAGACCTAAGTTGCAGAGATGCAGCTGTTTGCAAGTTCTCCCATGTCTTTGTGGGAAGTTAGAGGATTGGGAAACTACCAGAAGGCAACTTAAAAGTCATTAAGAAGGTAAAGATGAAATATGAAAGTAAGCTAACTAATAATATTAAAGAGGATACCAAAAGTTTCTTCAGATACATAAAGTGTAAAAGAGAAGCAAGAGTGGATATTGGACTGCTGGAAAACGATGCTGGAGGGGTAGTAATGAGGGGCAAAGAAATGGCAGAAGAGCTAGTATTTTGTATCATTCTTCATGCAGGAAGACACTAGCAATATGGTGTAATTTTCAACTGTCAGGGGTCATGAAGAGTGTGAAGTTACCATAACTAGAGAGAAGGTTCTTGGGAAACTGAAAGGTCTGAAGGTAGTTAAGTTATCAGAACCAGATGGTGTACACCTCAGAGTTCTGAAAAAGGTGGCTCAAGAGATTGTGCTAACATTAGTAATGATCTTTCAAGAATCACTAGATTCTGGAATGGTTCCAGACGTCTGGAAAATTGCACGTGGCATTCCACTCTTCAAGAAGGAGGAGAGGCACCAGAAAGGAAACTATAGGCCAGTTAGTCTAACCTCAGTGGCTGGGAAGATGTTGGAGTCAATTATTAAGGATGAGGTCTCAGGGTATTTGGAGGCACACGATAAAATAGGCCGTCATCAGCATGGTTTGCTCAGGGGAAAATCTTGCCTTACAAATTCTAGCATGGATAAAGCAGAGGCTCATTGGCAGGAGGCAAAGAGTGGGAATAAAGGGAGTCTTTTCTGGTTGGCTGCCGGTGATTAGTGGTGTTCCACAGGGGTCTGTGTTGGGACCGATTCTTTTTACATTATATGTCAATGATTTGGATGATGGAATTGATGGCTTTCCTGCAAAGTTTGCAGAAGATATGAAGATAGGTGGAAGGGCAGGTAGTTTTGAGCAACTAGAGAGCTACAGAAGGACTTATATTGGAAGAATCTGCAAAGAAACAAAAGATGTAATACAGTTTCAAGAAGTGTATGGTCATGCACTTTGGTAAAAGAAATGAAAAGGTTGACTGTTTTCTAAATGGAGAGAAATACAAAAAAACTGAGGTGCAAAGGGACTTGGGAGTCCTTGTGTAGGATTCCCTAAATGTTAATTTGCAGGTTGAGTCTGTGAAAGTGCAATGTTATTATTCATTTCAAGAGAACTAGAATATAAAAGCAAGAATATAATTTTGAAACTTCATAGAACACTGATGAGACCTCATTTGGAGTATTGTGAGCAGGTTTGGGCCCCTTATCTTAAAAAGGATGTGCTGAAACTGGAGAGGGTCCAAAGGAGGTTCACAAAAAATGATTCCAGGATTGAATAGCTTGTCATGGGAAGAGCATCTGATGGGTCTGGGCCTGTATTCACTAGAGTTCAGAAGAAAGACGGGTTACCTGATTTAAACATATCAAATGGTGAAAGGCCTTGATAGAGTGGATATGGAGAGGATGTTTCCTATGGTGGGGGAGTCTAAGATCAGAGGAGACAACCTTAGAATAGAGGGGTGTCCTTTTAGAATGGAGATGAGGAGGAATTTGTTTAGCCAGAGAGTGGTGAATCTGTGAAATTCTTTGCCACAGGCAGCAGTGGAGGCCAAGTCTTTATGTATATTTAAGGCAGACATTAATAGATACTTGATTGGTCAGGGCATGTAGGGATATGGGGAGAAGGTAGGAGTTTGGGGCTGAGAGGAAAATTGAAACAGCCATGATGAAATGGCAGAGCAGCCTCAATGGAACAAAGGGCCTAACTCTGCTCCTATATCTTATGCTTTTATAGTTTTACTTTTAGGAAATGTAGAAGTGGCCTGACCCAAAAATAAGTGCAGCAGAGACAATTTAGCAGTAATCTACAATTTTTATAATAAATTGCAAAATAATAAGCCATAAGGACCTCAAAAGAAGAGAGAACACCACAGGTAAAAAGGTAACAGAAGGATAGGAACAACTGGTTGAGGCTGGCTGGTTCGATGAGTGAACATGAGCTGTGGCTGCGAGCTGGGTTTAAATAGGCTGCAGGTGACAATTTGGAAAGGAGTGGCAGGTGGTTTCTGTTGGCTGGGTGGAGACTGCAAAGTGTCTGGGTCTTCAGGCCTGACACTTCAGAAATAAAATTAATGTAACCTCAAAGAAACTAAACTGTTCTTCTTCCAAACCAGATATTGAGTGGTTACTTCTTTTATCAGTTACCTATAACCATGAAAAGACAGCAGCCATCCTGTCTGTAGAAATCTGAGGAGGCTATTGGTCCCGTATCTTTGTTAGCTCATTAAAACAAGAGAAATCAAAATCTTACCATCTCATGAGAGAATAATTTATCCTAAATCAAAAAACAATTAAAAATATCCTTACAGAACTTCTCATTGTGAACATCAGTTAAGACTGAAATCAGATGTACCAGATCTGCTAAACTCAGTTATATGATTATAGATAATCTTTTTAAATGGAAATTAAAAGATCATTAATATTATACTTTATAAATCCATTCATCAGATTGTAATATCTACACATATCTTGCTTATGGGGAAATTGATTTGTGGAAAACTCAGTTCATGGATGGTTCTTAAGATTGGAACCCTTATGTAACTGATTATGCTCCAATGTAGGGACTCAACTCCAAATGTCAACAATTCCAGTCCTCCCTTAAATGCTGCTTGACCCACTGAGTTACTTCAGAAGATTGTTTATGGCCCCAGATTCCAGCATCTGCTGTCTCTTTTGTCTCCACTGCCTGTATATGATTGTGCAGGAGAGCTTGGTTTTCATTCAACTTCAACCCTCTTGACATTGAATAACACCTTTTCCCTGTAAAGCCTTTATGTAGCCAAGGGCAACAGACATCATCCTCCAGTCTTCACTTTAGGACCTGGAATTTCAATACCCTCATGGAGAAGCCCTACAAGAGCAGAACTGGCCATCATTCTGCTTTCATAGTCCTGGATCTCAGAAGCTCTGACGTTGACGTTGTTGCCCTCAGTGAGGTATGGTGGACAGGAGACGGCCAGCTGAAAGAAAATGAAGGCAGGCCGTTTGTCTTCCAGAAGAGAAGATTAGAAGAGAAATTATATTTCATGAGCTGATTTTTGACACCTCCAGAATGAGTTCGGCTGCATCTTAAAGACAGTTTGTGAGTTTCGTGAATGAACCAATTACTTCAAAGCAGAGCCATCTATCAGTGACATTGACATAGGTGTTCGGAACCCTGGTAACTACAGAAGAAGACTTTTTCTTTGATCCTGTGAAAACCCTTGCCTGTAGCCCCATGAGAAACAAGTTGGTTTTCCTAGTGATTTACAGTAATTACCAAGGTTGGAAAAGAAACAAACCATTGTAAAGATTTGATGGATCATGTTGGGAAACTTGACTCTTGTGGATCCTTTTAATGACAAAATATTTAGATTATGTACTTTTCATAACCAATATTTCATTTTGCCAAAATGTCAAGTGAATATTTCATGGCAACACTTCAACAACACTGTCCTTGAGCTTGATGGTACATGCTTTCAGACTTCTGTATCTTCTGCCTGATAGGAGCAGGAAGAAGAGAGAATGTATAGGGTGGGTAGGATCTTTAATTATGCTGGCTGCATTACTAAGGCAGGGAGAAGTGTAGGGAGAGTCCATGAAGAAGAGGCTGGTTTCCACATTGCACTCAGCTGTGGAAAGTGACTGATGATCTCTCTTGGCCATGGCTGCATGCGATTGGACCAGCCCAGGATATTGGTGATGTTCAGCCCCAGGAACTTGAGAATTGAAGCTCTCTGAACTACCACAACCCTGGTGTACATAAGCAGGAGCATGTACACTACCCCACTTCCTGAAGTTAATGATCAGTTCTTTTATCTTGCTGTCACTGAGGGAAAGGTTGTTGTCATGATATCACATTACTAAGATCTCTGTCTCCTTCCAGTAGCCTAACTCATCATTATTTGAGATACGGCCCACTATAGTGGATGCTATCTGAAAACTTGTGAATGGAGTCAGAGCAGAATTATTCTGTGCAGTCATGAATGTAAAGGGAGTAGAGTAGGGGGTTGAAGATGAAGCCTGGTGGGCACCAGTGTTGAGAATAATTTTAGTGGCAATGTTGATACCTATTCTTGCTGTTTGCAGTCCATTAGTCACAATTACTCAAAGATCCAGTTGTAAAGGGAGGTGTTGAATCCTGGGTTTAGGAAGTCTAAAATGAGAGCTTGGATTTATAGTATTGAAGGTGCAGCTGTTGTCAATAAAGATAGTCTAAAATAATGACAGTCCAGCTGACCCAGAGATGACTGTGGGGCCAGGCAGATAGCATTGGCTGTAGACCTGTTTCAGGAGTAGTTGTATAGCAGTGGGTCGATGTTGCTTGGGAGGCTAGGATTAATGACGTGATCGTCACTGTGCAAAAATTCCAGGAAATATGCAGGGGACAGCATCAATCATTACATAAGTTGTCCCCAGGCTTCCGATCATTTGAACTGTGCATAACACATTTACCTCAGAAATGTGGCCATCATGGAAATTGCCAGCAGGCTGAAGGTATCTACCAGCCCCACAGCAGTCATAAAGTCCATAACTTTACTCCAAATGCTCATTTGTATGCATTGACTGTACATATGTTGGATGTTTGTAATCTGGGGGGGGGGGGGGGAGGCGCTGCCTATTCATGGCATTTTTTTAACCTTGCAAAAGCATTAGACTTAATTTATTGAGAGGTGTAGTGAAGAATTTTTCTAAATTTGTCTTCACTCATTAAATGGTCTGCATTTTACATCTGCTGTGACAGTGAAAGAGGTAATCTATCTATCCTCTGTTTTCATAACCTGTCTGCAACCTTTGGCACAGCTGAAAAAACCATTCCACTCCAACACTTCTCTATTGACAACCAGCTATAATCAGGCATAATAACTTTACAAGGCTTCTCTGCAATAAAAGATACAAGGGGCTAAATGAGTCAGGAACAATACCAAAATGCCAGATAAATTAACTTCCAGCCAACTATTGGACATACAGACAAGCTACGGTTAGATTTATCCCAGCTGTGATAGCCTTGCTTCTGTTCTTTTGGCAGCTGTTATATTTTGCATATTTGTGATGCTATCTCTAGTGACACATTGTTCTAACACTTGGCCTGAACAAAGAAATATATCCTGCAGAATAAATTAAGATACTGCTTTTGTTCCTGCAGGTAATCACCATTATAAAAATACAGTTGCGTGGTACTTCCTTTGAAAGTATGGCTTGGATTGTTTCCTAAGAAGGCATTTTAGTTTTGGTCACACCACCATACTTGTTGGCTATTCTTTGACTGTCTCTGGCTCTGAGAATTTAATCCTGTCTTGATAAGTCAAACTGTTTTATTACTAAAGATTAGAGTTATCTTTTGCTAATGAAAAATGAAGTTGGCTGAAGGTTTTTATTCCACCCCATTGTTCCTTTTACATTATACTGTTTTTAAACTTGTACATTTAAACTGATGGAAGTAGGCCGCAACTGCCCTCTGAAATGGTGCCACAAAACACTCCCTTCAATAACACTGGACAAAAAGTTTTTTCAAAAGTATTGCTTCCTCAGAATTTCTTTTGTTTATGATAGACCGCTTGAAACTGAACACAAATATAATTTCAGATGACTTGTATCACGTAGGAATTCGGAGAAACAAGAAATTAACTTCTATTGAATACAGCACATTTAATTGCATAACGGTGCTGACACTTTGCAATAGCTCAATTAAGCTAAAAATGTTTTGCTGATTTTTGTTTGTAACTCGGTGTCTGAGGCTTCTCACTTCAGTGTCCAACAATAATCAGCAAGTATTGATGGATTCCAGTTGCCTAATACTGTTTCTCCATGACTGCAATGTCCTGGTGAAGCCTTGCACCATGCTCGTCACTGACAGCATCAGGATTTGCAGGGAAGATGTCTGAATGAGAATGCAGAAAATGAATCTTCAGTGACATGTTGCACTTCTTGGTTTCATATACTTGAAGCATTTTGTCAAGCAGCTGCACAGAGTTTGGTGCTCTGTAGCTGAACTGTAAACTTTCAGCAACTTCTTGAATGCATTCGATGTGAATTTCTCCTGTCCTACTAGACCTACTTCGAATTGCCTGTCATTGATGACCTGTTGGATTTGTGGACCTTAATCTTGGCAACAGTTATTCTGACCTGAATTATGAATTGAAATAACAAATGTAGGCGAGATTTAAAAAAATGGTGTGTGATAGAGAAATTTCATGGTGATTTTCATTATCAGCAGCCTAAGTCCATAGAATTCAGGAAGCCAGATCTTCGTTGTCCAGTGTAATGATGAAATCAAAGTCTTCCTAGTGATATGCAAAACTCTTGAATGAATAGAGACAAACTTTAAGTGCCGGTGGTTTAAATAAAATATGCAGTAACCCGCTTTCCTTTGAATTATGTCATGCATTAACTAACTCATTATTAACTTCCTCATTTCACAACTTCCCTGAGCTACAGATTTCTTTTTTTGAGAATTGTGGTGCAAAGATAACACTATGAGTAGCTGTGAAAAGCAAATACAGATTATCTTTTGATTAATGTAACTGAGACATAATCATGAAGAAAGCTTTCAAAGATAAGAGCAGTATCACATAATATATTTTAACCTTCCAATTAAAGGCACGCCGAATGCCAGAGTAGAATGCCGCAGGGTTGTTTGACTATTGGTCTTTACTAAATCAGTCTTTACTGGTAAGGAAGGTAGCAAAACAGATCTAATTTCAAAAGCTCAGTTGGATTATTAATAAATCATTGTGCAGCATGCCAAAGACTGTTTCATCGGTACTTGGATGTTTAATAGCACACATGTCATTGAACTTGACCAAATTGGGGGTGTAGAGTGTGACAGCACACAGCCTTTTTCCAAAGAAAAGGGAACCAAAAGTTTAGAGGGCATAAGTTTAAGGTGAGAGGGGAAAGATTTAAAAGGGGCCAGAAAGGGTAACTTCTTCATATAGAAGGTCGTGCATATATGGAATGAGCTTCCAGACAAAGTAGTTAAAACAGGCACAATAATTACATCTAAAAGACAGTTTGCTAATAAAATATTAAGGTAAGATTTGGAGAAATACTACTCAATAGCAAATGTTATTATCTCAGATGGACACCTTATCTGGCATTGATGTGTTGATCCAAATGGTCTGTTTCCATGATTTATAATTCTCTGTCTCTAGTTGACGTTATCTTAGGAATAATTTTTTGTGAACTGTGCCACTGCAGATCATTCTGAGAAAAATAGGAAAATGGTTCAAGACAGACTAGATGGGCCAAAAGGCTTGTTTCTATGCTACAGTTTGCTATAGCTCTATGACTCTTATCTGGGACCAGGTTTGTGGAATTGAAGGGAAAATGTGCCAAGGGATTAAGGAGAGGAACTTAAATTGAAGGACTTTGGGGAGTGGCTCAAATGGTGGTGGAGCTTGCAATTGTTCAGAGGCAGGCAGTGAGTTGTGCGTCAGAGGTCACAGGTCAGGGCGAGCCCAGTACATTGTGGCCTCAGTTGCAGAGTGGAGGAAGTGACTGCATTAGGAGAGATAAGTCAGGGTTATGCAACAGACAGTATAAAGTACCCAATCAAATTATTAGAAACATAGAAAATATACAGCACAATACAGGCCCTTCGGCCCACAAAGCTGTGCCGAACATGTCCCTACCTTAGAACTACCTAGTGCCTTACCCGTAGCACTTTATTTTTCTAAGCTCCATGCATCCATCCAGGAGTCTCTTAAAAGACCCTATCGTTCCCGCCTCCACCACTGCCAGTGACAGCCCATTCCACTCTCTGCGTAAAAAACTTACCCTGACAACTCCTCTGTACCTACTTCCAAGCACCTTAAAATTATGCCCTCTCATGCTAGCCATTTCAGCCCTGGGGAAGAGCCACTGACTATCCACATGATCAATGCCTCTCATCATCTTATACAACTCTGTTAGGTCACCTCTCATCCTCCGTCGCTCCAAGGAGAAAGGGCCAAGTTGACTCAACCTGTTCTCATAAGGCATGCTCCCCAATCTAGGCAACATCCTTGTAAATTTCCTCTGCACCCTTTATATGGTTTCCATGTCCTTCCTATAGTGAGGTGAACAGAACTGAGCACAGTACTCCAAGTGGGGTCTGACCAGAGTCCTATATAGCTGTAACATATCACCAAGACCAAGGAGATGGTGGTGGACTTTAGGAGATCTAGGCCTCATATGGAGCCAGTGATCATTAATGGAGAATGTGTGGAGCAGGTTAAGACCTACAAGTATCTGGGAGTACAGTTAGACGAGAAGCTAGACTGGACTGCCAACACAGATGCATTGTGCAGGAAGGCACAGAGTCGACTGTACTTCCTTAGAAGGTTGGCGTCATTCAATGTCTGTAGTGAGATGCTGAAGATGTTCTATAGGTCAGTTGTGGAGAGCGCCCTCTTCTTTGTGGTGGCGTGTTGGGGAGGAAGCATTAAGAAGAGGGACGCCTCACGTCTTAATAAGCTGGTAAGGAAGGCGGGCTCTGTCGTGGGCAAAGTACTGGAGAGTTTAACATCGGTAGCTGAGCGAAGGGCGCTGAGTAGGCTACGGTCAATTATGGAAAACTCTGAACATCCTCTACATAGCACCATCCAGAGACAGAGAAGCAGTTTCAGCGACAGGTTACTGTCGATGCAATGCTCCTCAGACAGGATGAAGAGGTCAATACTCCCCAATGCCATTAGGCTTTACAATTCTACCGCCAGGACTTAAGAACTTTTTAAAAGCTATTATTAATGCTTTTTGAGATAGTGATTTAGATGCATATCATATTTTTTACTGAGTTAAGTACTGTATGTAATTAGTTTTGCTACAACAAATGTATGGGACATTGGAAAAAAAGTTGAATTTCCCCATGGGGATGAATAAAGTATCTATCTATCTATCTATCTATCATTACTTCTTGGCTCTTTAAACAAAATCCCACAATTAATAAAGGCCAATGCACCTTATGCCTTTTTAACGTCAGAGTCAACCTGCATAGCAGCTTTAAGTGCCCTATGGTCTTGGACCCCAAGATCCCTCTGATCCTCCACACTGTCAAGAGTCTTACCATTAATACTATATTCTGCCATCGTATTTGACCTACCAAAATGAACCAGTTCACACTTATCTGGGTTGAGCTCCATCTGCCACTTCTCAGCCCAGTTCTGCGTCCTATCAATGTCCTGCTGTAACCTCTGGCAACCCTCCACACTATCCACAATACCTCCAACCTTTGTGTCATCAGCAAATTTACTAACCCATCCTTCCACTTCCCAATCCAGGTCATTTAGAAAAATCACAAAGAGTAGGGGTCCCAGAACAGATCCCTGAGGCACTCCACTGGTCACCAGCCTCCATGCAAAATATGACCCATCTACAGCCACTCTTTGCCTTCTGTGGGCAAGCCAGTTCTGGGTCCACAAAGCAATGTCCCCTTGGATCCCATGCCTTTTACTTTCTCAATAAGCCTTGCATGGGATACCTTATCAAATGCCTTGCTAAAATCCATACACACTACATTAGAGCATTGTGTCTAAATCTAGGAGTTTTCATGAAGGGATATAACTTAATGTTGATGTTGTTGAGAGGAGTGGAAAAAGACATTGTGTAGACTAGGTATCTACTCCTTATAACTCTTTAATGACAATAACAACATTTTGTGTGGTTAATATAACAATACTCCTATATCTAAAGAATTAAGATGCTGGTTTTGAAGAGGATTCAAAAGGAGATAACTGGCTAAGTTTGAGAAGTGAATGCTTGATTTGAACCCTCTGTATTTGAAGACTTTGGCACTGATGTTGGGACAAAGCGACAGGAAGATAATGTTGACAGCAAGAAAGCAGAGAAAATGAAAAAGATGGACACATTAATCCTGGCATTTCTGAAGATTATCCTGTCTATTTTTCACTGGAGAATGAGGAGCTTATGTAAGGTCAATGTAGACGGTCATTTTCCCAGAGACAGGGAATCAAGTACTAGAGGGCAAAGGCTTAAAGGTGAGAACAGAGAAATTTAATAGGAACTTGAAAGGTAATTTTTTTCTGGAAAATGCATGTACAATACAACTCTTAATAATCGCCTTCTCCAGATAGCTATGAAATACAGAAAAACCACTGGATCCATAGAAAGAGAAGACATCACCCTCACCCTCCCCACGTGAAAAGGAAAAGGAAGCAAAACTCACAAACCCCAAACCCCCTCCCTAACAAAAAACTAAATGATCGCCCACAGGGAAAATGACAGCTGGAACACCAAACACCAACCCCTCCCTCACACTAAACCCAACAGAGCACCCATTTGGAAAAATGCAGCCAGAACATCAAAAGCTGCAAACCTCCAAACCCCTCACTCTCAGATAAAATGCGACACCAAACCGCCAACCCCCTCTCCTGCAAAAGAGAACAACACCAAACCCCCAAGCCCCTCTCCCACACACAAAAGCCAACAGATCGCCCACACAGGAAAAAAACAACAGGAGGGCACCCAACCCGAAAAACCAATCGGCACCAAGAGAGAAAACAAAGAAGATGTATAAACTACAGTCCAATAATCTCATAAGTCTCAGAATTTCAAAAACATCCTCCCATCAGAACCAAGGAGAGTGGCCTCTCGAGCTCAGTCCTTCCAGGAAGAGCATCCGCCACGCAACTGACCTGCAGCCTTCCGAACGCCGCCAACCCAATGACCAACTGCCGGCAACCCATGGCCTCTGTGGAGAGCTAGTCCTGACCTCCTCCTCATTCATCCTGAAGCTTCCTCAAGGCTTCGAAATGGAGGCAACCATGGTCCCTGTTCTTCTGCTGGAGGCAGCCTGTGCTCGCAGTCCTCTCCAGGGGCAGCAGAGTGCCAGAACTCTCAGTCAAACTCCCGATCTGCACATCACAGGCTCCTTCAGTCTCCAAACACAATCAGGACAAGAGAACAAGCAGAAGGCATAGAAGAAGTGAAATAATTGAAGACATTGGCCATCTGGAAGATGTTCCCAAAGAATCGTTGTTCGCTGGCACCATCTTGACCGGAATTTGTTAGTTGTTACTGTGTTGTCTGTTATGGTATTGTCGTGTGCTTATGCTTGGCACCGAATTACGATCAATTCTGGCGAGTTTCGCGTACTGGCAATAAAGTGATTCTGATTAGACTGAAGGACTTTTGAGGAAAACTTAAGCCTAGTGGTTAGCGCAAAAACGAAGTGTGTTATGGTAGCGTCACAGTCAGTGCAACACTATTACAGCTCCTGGCATCTGAGTTCGGAATTCATTTCCTGACGCTGGCTGGAGGAAGTTTGGGTCTCCTTTCTGTGAGCGTGTAGCTTTCCTCCGGGTGCTCCAATTTCCTCCCACAGTCCAAACAAGTACTGAGTGGTCAGTGAATTGGTCATTGTAAATTGCCCCATGATTAGGCTCGGGTTAAATCGGTGGGTTACTGGGTGGTGCAGCTCGGTGGGCCAAAAGGGCCTGTTCTGTGCTGTATCTCTAGGTAAATAAATAAGCCATTTTCATTTGAGAATGATTGTATTCTTTTCTTAAATAGGAGGAGGACCAGCAAAGCACTGGAGTCAGAATTCATGGCTTCACATGGCCCAGAATTCAATATGTCGTCCCACTTCTTGTACTTTTAAACTTTGCCTTTGTTTTTGATGCAGTATACTCAAAGATAAGTCTGTGCCAGTGATAAAACCCTTTAAATGGAAACATTTCAGCAGCAATTCCATATATTCTGTAATTGGAAAGTATGTTTAGTAGATAAGTTATTTCACTAAAATTTAATGTGATGTGTGTATTTTTGTTAGTGTATTAGTGTAATATCACTATATTAATTATTAATTCATAATATTACTATATTTTATAGAGTATAAATTTTCTTAGCTGCTACCGAAGTAATATCTGCTGGACTTTTGACACTGAGGTCAATATTCCCAAGTTTTACCCCACCAGTGAGCAGGTGAAACAAACAGCTTTTCTAGGAAGGAAGCTGACACCAATCAAAAGGCACTTTACCAAGTCTGGGAAGAGTTCATTAACAGCCTTGCTGGTTTCTTCAAGGATTCATGATGATAAATTTGCATAGTTAGCTGTTGGGGAGAGAGCAGCGAGTTTCTCATATTTCATGTCATCTCTTGTGTATCTATCGCTCTTAATTGAAATGAGATTGTCACTCTCTGTGGAGATCTTTGCGGGCTTTAATTTGCTACGCAGAATGCAAATTATTTGATATTCATTAGCATATAAAGCCTGCAGAGCCAGTTACATCTAAGATCCTGTCATTTCCCAATTAATTTTTTGGGGCTACAATCAAATTGCTTCAATATTTAAACTTGGAGTGCTCGGTTCAAACAGGCCATGGCAACTTTTCTGTATTATTGTCCTCCAATCCAAACAAGCATTATTAACTGCTGAAGGCATAAAAATATATAAAATTTTTAAACTGCTAAACTACAAACTGGCCATTCTGCTGCTGCCATTTAGCACAGCAATGAAGGTCCTCCATCTCTGGTGGTGTTCAGGGCTTCCTTCATCAGATCAGCAGCATCCTCTTCGTTTTCCCTACTCTCAGTCTCACAAGTGCTGGGTGGTGACTCAGGAACACCATGGTACTCAGATACCGAAAGAACCTTCATTGCTGGTTCCATAACAATTTTGTTTTACCAGCCAGGGTTGTTATCTCTGAACTGAACCCCCAGACCTGGAGGACCAGTGGACCACTATTATTCTAGCCTCTACCCTTTGACCTGTTTGACATGGGTGACCTTATCAGGAGCCAAAGCATAAAGCCCTGACTTCAGCCAACATAGCTCTTCAGGTTATTGAGGCACGCAAGCCCTCAAACCCTGTGACAAGGTTGTGGTCCTCTTGAAGGCTTTAAACTGTGTAAAGAGACATAATTTTATGTCACTATTTCAGAGTGATCTCAATCAACTTTGATATAACAGACAGACATACTTTATTGATCCTGAGGGAAATTGTGTTTCGTTACAGTTGCACCGACCAAGAATAGAGTAGAAATATAGCAAAACAAAACCAGAAATAATTAAATAATAATAAGTAAATTATGCCAAGTGGAAATAAGTCCAGGACCAGCCTATTGGCTCAGAGTATCTGACATTCCGAGGGAGGAGTTGTAAAGTTTGATGGCCACAGGTAGGAATGACTTCCTATGACGCTCAGTGTTGCATCTCGGTGGAATGAGTCTCTGGCTGAATGTACTCCTGAGCCTAACCAGTACATTATGAAGTGGATGGGAGACATTGTCCAAGATGGCATGCAACTTGGGAAATTTATAGATCAGCATGAGATATGTATAGGAATATGAAATTCTGAAAAATATTTGTACATACAAAGATTGTGTTTTCGAGAATGACACTGTCAGTAACAATTTTCCAATTATCTAATGTGTTGCTCTGTTTATTTACAGGGGAGTAATAGGTAAACAAGGATACCAGTGCCAGGGTAAGAGATGGCTCTCAAATTCTTGTGCTATCAAGTACTCAATATTATCATTGTTTTTGCTGACTATCCAATGACAATGGGATGTGTGCCAAAACAAAAGTGTAGTCCAATGTTGCTAGGTTTCAGGATGGTCAATATTGAATTTGTGAAATTTATCACCATTTACTTGTGACAGGAAATCATGTAGGAAATGTTCTTATTAATATTGGAACAGATTGCTCCGATCTGAAAGTACCAGCAGAAAGAAATATTTACTTTGTCAATTGAACACTGGTTGAAGAGCTATTATGAATGTGGCCGATGGCCATTTTTGCTTTCAGTCCAGTACCAGTAGGAGAACTATGAAGAATCAATGAACGAGGTTGGAAGATTTAATCATAAATGTTTCTACTTAACAGCGTTATTGAATTCTCTATTTCCTGAACCTTCCAGAAGTTGCTAATGTAAATATCAGTGAATTGTTTACAGGGGAGTAAATACCACAGCAGGTGGGAAGGGAAGAGAATGAATATTCTCAAATTCTGGTAGATTAACAAGTAAAAGGTAGAAACATATCTTGTATCTGAGAAAACCCTTTACTATTTTGGAATGGTAAGTGTAAATGTTGAATAAAAAATAACTAGTTAAAGGAAATTACTGGGGAGAGATTGTCATGAATGTGAGGGAGTATCCATATTCTTTTTCTTGCTGGGTGAGATTCCTGGAGAATAAATGTAGGCCCACAATTTATGAACAATTTTGAACCAAGCATAATGTTATTGTCTCACGCACTGCCACCGCCCCCCCCCCCGCCCCCCCCCCCCCCATCCCCAGTAGTTGCTCTGTCCACCTTTCTGTGTCGGTCTTATCCAACTGTACGATTTAATTAATGTTTTTTAATATACACTTACTGTAATTTAAAGATTTTTATTATTATGTTTTGCAATGTACTGCTACCACAAAACCTCAAATTTCACGACAAGAACCAGTAATATTAAACCTGATTCTGAGTCTGTGACTACTTTCAGCTCTAGTTATGAACCAGTTAGTGTTTTGTGCAGTTACAAAGGCAAGTATCCAGTATGGCTTATTTCCTTCGCACTCACAAACCCCGCAGCTTATCACAACACTCTGAGATTTTCATGTTCTTCTCCATATCTCTGTCCCCCAGCAATTTGCAAAAGGGATTATTTGAATATTTTATAAATATATGATCAATCAACTAATTTTCTATCCATACTCTTGTTAATATTTTAGATTAATTTTCTGTTGTAATGAAATATACCCAGGATTGATTTAATCAACTTTCAGCCTTCCACTGTTCAGCTGCACTTATCCGATCCACAAATTGGATATTTTCTGAGAGAAAGAGCTCCCGGCAATTTACGTTGAAACAAGAAATCCAAGTAGACTGTTCAACAAAAATATTCTGGCAGACATAATTAACAGTATTTTCCCCCTTTGTGCTTATAGCAGATGTTGAGAAATTGACCTTAAATCTGAGGTAAATTGATAAAGTGTTGACCTGTGTTAATATATCATTCATTTTACTGGCACTTTAATGAATTAAAATAGAAGCTGGCTTCTTTTTCCCAAACTGGCTGCCATTTAGATAATTGCAGCAACAAGAACATTGGACGTAATTACAGCCCACGGTTCTTTCTGTGCATGCTATTGTTCTTTTGTAAAGAACAAAGCATCGGAAACAAATATTGTTCAGCTCATTTATCCAAGATCAAGTTTGCTTGATGAATTTTAGAATATTTTATTGAAACTGAATGAAGCTGCCCTTCCAGACACAGTGACACGCTTTGTTGGATTGATAAATTGATGGGTCATAGTGGATAATCAAGGCCAATCCGAAAAGAAGAAGAAAACAGTGAAGTAAATCGGGAATGATTAAGTGCAGCTAAAATAAATGTGGTCAATAAAACAGAGAACATAAAATATGTAGTTCATACTACAATAGTATTTTGATGCTCATGAATGATACTTTTCAAATTAGAACAGAAGGGATGAAAATGCCAAATTGTATTTGTGATGGGATGCAAAATTGTCAGTGCCTTTAACTATGTCAAGTTAAAACACTTTCCATATGCTTATGATGATCATCTTACATTTTATCATTTTATTTATTAAGAGAAAGAAAATAAACTGTAAATTAAGCAAATGTAATAAAATCTTGATTGCTGACAATTCTAGTTGATGGATTGAATTGTAATTGCTGGTGTGTGTTGGTTCAATTGAGGTTTTCCCCCTTAACAGATACTCATTGAGGTTTAAAAGCATTATAAACCAAGGATTTTCCATTTGCGTTTACAGTTTGCACTTGTGTGGTACATAAGCGATGCCATGAACTTATCATAACCAAGTGTGCTGGCTTGAAGAAGCAAGAAACGCAGGATGAGGTATATACTGTATTTTACATGATGTAATTATATCTGGTGGGATATTGCACAACCATGGTTGGGGGGGTCGCGGAAGAGATGAAGAGTAACACAATGCTTTTCTGTCATATTGTTGCAGTAAATGGCACAATTGTAAACCTCTTGTAAATTTAAAAAAGATAATAGAATGAAGAAAGGTTGTTTTAATATCCCATGCAAAGCTTATTGAGAAAGTAAGGAGGCATGGGATACAAGGGGATCTTGTTTTGTGGATCCAGAGTTGGCTTTCTCTCTGAAGGCAAAGTGGGGTCATAGACGGGTCATATTCTGCATGGAGGTTGGTGACCAGTGGTGTGCCTCAGGGATCTGTTCTGGGACCCCTTCTCTTCATGATTTTTATAAATGACCTAGATGAGGAAGTGGAGGGATGGGTTAGTAAATTTGCTGGTGTTGTGGATAGTCTGAAGGGCTGTCAGAGGTTGCAGTGGGACATTGATAGGATGCAAAACCGGGCTGAGAAGTGGCAGATGGAGTTCAACCCAGATAAGTGTGAAGTGGTTCATTTTGGTAGGTCAAATATGATGGCAGAATATACAATTAATGGTAAGACTCTTGGCAATGTGAAGGATCAGAGGGATCTTTGGGTCCGAGACTATAGAACACTCAAAGCTGCTGCGCAGGTTGACTCTTTAGTTAAGAAGGCATACGGTGCATTGGCCTTCATCAACTGTGGGATTGAGTTTAAAGCTGTGTAAAACCCTGGTCAGACCCCACTTAGGTGCTCAGTTCTGCTCACCTCACTACAGGAAGGACGTGGAAACCATAGAAAGGGTGCAGAGCAGATTTACAAGGATGATATCTGGATTGGGGAGCATGCCTTGGAAGAATAAGTTGAGTGAGCTTGGTCTTTTCTCCTTGGAGTGATGGAGGATGAGTGGTGACCTAATAGAGGTGTATAGGATGATGAGAGGCATTGATCGTGTGGATAATCAGAGGCTTTGTCCCAGGGCTGAAATGGCTATCATGAGAGGGCACAGTTTTAAGGTGCTTGGAAATAGGTAAATAGGAGATGTCAGGGGTAAGTTTTTTATGCAGAGAGTGGTGAGTGCATGGAATGGGCTGCCAGCGACGGTGGTGAAGGAGGATACGACAGGGTCTTTTAAAAGACTGCTGGATTGGTACATGGAGCTCAGAAAAATAGAGGGCTATGGGTAACCTAGGTAATTTCTAAAGTAAGTACATGTTTGGCACAGCATTGTGGACCGAAAGGCCTGAATTGTGCTGTAGGTTTTCTGTGTTTCTGTTTATCCCTTGCACTGGGTAAGAGTGTAGCATAGTTACATTTCTCTTCATGTTCTGCTGCTACCTAGAAGAATTCCTCTTGCCACGAATCACATCATCACTTATCATTTCCAGTTAGTCACCTTATCTACATACAATCAGGCTATTAACATTAAGTTAATTTTATGTATATACAGCTAAACTCAATTATTTCTACATTGTGTTTTATAGGATTGCTTTTGTGTTTATATTTATAGTTTTTATGCTTATTGTATTGATTTTATGCTGCACTAGATTCAGAGTAACAATCATTTCATTCTCTTTTACAGTCATGTTCTGAACAACGGCAATAAACAGTCATGAATCTTGAATGTTTCCAATTACTTCCAAGAACTGTTTGGAATAGAGTTTTCCGATGTCGGTTCAGAATCTTTAGCCGAAATGCACTATTTCTGTTTTCTTTCTGCGCAGGTGGGCTCTCAGCGCTTCAGTGTCAACATGCCTCATAAATTTAGCATTCACAATTTCAAAGTACCTACGTTCTGCGATCACTGTGGTTCTTTGCTCTGGGGTTTCATGAAGCAAGGATTACAATGCAAAGGTAAGAAATCTGGATTCAGTGTTTCTTTAGCAGGCTTTCTCATATTGCAAGGATATTGAAGGTGCTAAAGTAAAATAAACTGTCGGAAACTCGCACCTGTCATGACGTTCTTCTGCTTCAGATCATGAATGTTAATCATCCATCAGTTACTTTCACGTGATTACATTTTAATGATTAAGTTCTTACAGGATCATGATGGCTTTGGACAGATGAATTGCTCAAGGTGCAGGAATATTGATTGCAAAGTGACAGGCAAAAGATTTAAGGTGGATGTGAAGGGAAACCTTTATGCACAGGTCTGGTTGGTTCGGGCAGGGTTCTGATCTGAAACTCTTAACTCCTTTACCTGTATGGCAGGAATGATCTCAGATGCACATTTTAACAGAAAATGAATTATGTTTTTCTTTGTTTTTTTCTTTATTTGTGCTTCAGAATACTTAATGACAATTTTTAAATCCTGACTTGCCTTATCATTTACCAGAATTACCCATACAGTGGACTCATTACAATTACATCATTCACAACTAAACTGCAGATTCCTTCAGCACTGCAACAGTCTCCTTAAAAAAAAATCTGACCATCCTCAACTCTGAAATGTAGTAAACATCAGACAATTCTGTCCATCCTCAACTCTGAAATGTAGTAAACATCAGACAATTCCGTCCATCCTCAACTCTGAAATGTAGTAAACATCAGACAATTCCGTCCATCCTCAACTCTGAAATGTAGTAAACATCAGACAATTCTGTCCATCCTCAACTCTGAAATGTAGTAAACATCAGACAATTCTGTCCATCCTCAACTCTGAAATGTAGTAAAATCTCAGACAATTCTGTCCATCCTCAACTCTGAAATGTGGTAAACGTCTCAGACAATTCTGTCCATCCTCAACTCTGAAATGTAGTAAACATCAGACAATTCTGTCCATCCTCAACTCTGAAATGTAGTAAACATCAGACAATTCTGTCCATCCTCAACTCTGAAATGTGGTAAACATCTCAGACAATTCTGTCCATCCTCAACTCTGAAATGTAGTAAACATCAGACAATTCTGTCCATCCTCAACTCAGAAATGTAGTAAACATCTCAGACAATTCTGTCCATCCTCAACTCTGAAATGTGGTAAACATCAGACAATTCTGTCCATCCTCAACTCTGAAATGTAGTAAACATCAGACAATTCTGTCCATCCTCAACTCAGAAATGTAGTAAACATCAGACAATTCTGTCCATCCTCAACTCTGAAATGTATTAAACATCTCAGACAATTCTGACCATCCTCAACTCTGAAATGTAGTAAACATCAGACAATTCTGTCCATCCTCAACTCAGAAATGTAGTAAACATCAGACAATTCTGTCCATCCTCAACTCTGAAATGTATTAAACATCTCAGACAATTCTTTCGGTTGTCTTTGACTAACCTGCCCAAGTGTGGTGTCCTAAATGAGTTGGCATGGCTTTAAGGTGATGGGTAAAGAACTACAGACAGTCTGAGGAAGAGCATTTTACTCAAGGGATGGTTGCAATCTAGGATGCACTACCTGAGAGGTTGGTGGAAGCAGGCATTCTCACAACACTTAGTAATTCCAACAGATTTGTCAAACAAGATTTTCCCTTCAGGAAACCATGCTGACTTTGGTTGTTTTATCATGCATTATTTTAAGCCAAGTCGAAACCCATCTTTCCTGTAAATGTAAATTCTTTATAATCAGATTCATATGCTGCCAAAATATTTAGATGATTCTAATGATTCTAATTGGTCATTTAAAAAAAACATTGTTTGTGGCTGCAACCTTAGAATCAGAATCAGGTTTAGGTTGTTTTGTGTCAGCAGTACATTGTCGTACCTAGTAATTTTTACAGGCTATAAATTGCGATAAGAGGTACAGTGAATTCCAGTTAATTCGGACATGTTGGGACTAGTACATTTTGGCCAAATTAAACAGCTGCCCCAATTAGCTGAAGTTTCATAGAATTAGTTAAAAAGGTATAAAAGAGATAAGCAACCATTTAACTGAATAGCAAATTATATATGAAATACCAAACAAATTAGAACACGATGAATACTACTGCACTATTATAAAATTGTGTAAAAATTTCTTAATAGTTATCGACGGAGGAATTCATCCAGTGTACACGTTCTTTTGATCAGCTCAGACACCGAGTCCAATAGACTCAGTCAATGGTTGTATCCTCCAAATCTTCATTTTCATTGTTACATTCAGTACCTTCAAATTTTTTGTAGTTCCTAACTTGTTGAAGTGGTGAAGGTGGTTCATTTTTACTCCAGGCCGTTTCTGGCATCTCCGAACCTGAATGCTTAAAACTATGGTAGGCAAAACGGTTCTGAATTGTATTACTGCTTATTTCTCATCAACTTATTTCTGATCTGCACTGACTGTGATCTCCCAGTGAGGAGGTCAAGGATCCAGATGCAGAGGGATGTACAGAGGCCTAGGTTTTGGAGCTTGTTTATCAGAATGCTGAGCTAAAGATTAGTAAGCAGCAAACTGATGAACAGTAGCTATTCCTATTATCCAGTTGATCCACGGCCAAGTGAAGGGCCAGTGAGATTGCATCGACTGTAAACCTGGTGTGGCAATAGGCCCATTGTAGTGGATCCGTAAGACCATAAGATATAGGGGCAGTATTAGGCCACTCTGCCCATCGAGTCTGCTCTGCCATTTCATCATGGCTGATTTATTGTCCCTCTCAACCCCATTCTCTTGCCTTCTGCCCATAGTCTTTGACACCCTTAATAATCAAGGACCTAACCAAGGTTGTTGTGTAGGCAGGAGTTGATTCTGGCCATGACCAACGTCTCAAAGCACCTCATTACAGTAGATGTGAATGCAACTGGGTGACAGTCATTGAGGTAGCTCACAGTGCTCTTCTTGGGCCCAGGTATGAACGTCATCCTTTTGAAGCAGGTGGGACTATCTGACTGCAACAGTGAGAAATTGAAGATGTCTTGGAACATCCTCACCATTCCCACCAGATTTACAAGCTCGCTCTCCACTCCATATTGTCGAATATAGTACTCTGCTCCCTAGCTGTGTATATGTGGCTAGAGTTTTGGACTGTACTGTTCATTTTCCATCATAACTCCATCTACCTCTTCCTCCATCCCATTGTTTACTTCAGTAATCTGACAGATCCGAACTGAGCACCATTCGGTGTCAGGAGTCCCTAAGACTCCACATTGGGTCAGTGGCAACCCTGGTTTAACAAGGTGTGCAGAGCTCCAGGCAGGGAGCAGAGGCAGGCATGCGTGGAAAGCTGACATCCTGTCCTCCCACCCTTCGACCTCCTTCCTTCCTCCCTCCCGCTCCTAAACTGGGCAGAAGACACAAAAGCCCAAGAGCACGCACCACTAGACCCAAGTACAGCTTCTGCACTGTTGCTACCTGACTCATGAATGGAGCTCTCATACATGAAAAGATGTAATGTTATGGGCTGGAAAATAATTTAAATATATCTTTGCCGCTGGTGGAGTTACGTGCTCCTTCTGATCTCACTGTCCATTCTTGCACATTGTTGCTACATCATCAGTATGCAAAGTAACTTTATTTGTTTGATCTATCTCAGTAAGTTCTCGAAATAACCTTTGAATATAACCAAACTGCAATATTTCCCAATGTATTTGCAAATAAAAGCACAGTAACAGACATGAAATAACTTATCAGTGCTCAGAAAAAACTTGTGTTAGTTGCTGGGTTAGGTCTTAAACAAATTGCAGTTCTAGGTATTATACTGCTTTTCAACATAAAATAATCCAAAATTAATTTCTCAATTTAATGAAAGATAAAAAAACAGAAAACATGTAGAATTCACACAAATCTGTAGGTAATCAGTAAGAGTGATCATCTTATTCACTTGTCTAACAGAGAGTGATTGTCTTATTTGCTTTTCTTATGATTGCAAGATCCTTTTGGACATAGTTAATGTGGAATGCTGCAAGTCCAATTCATTGATTCTTCGGTGGGGACTAGACTTCAAGCCGCGGTGTTGCCCGTTGACAGCTGCCCAAGAGAGAAGTGTTGGATTCAGTGCGCTCTACCAGAGTGCCGGGGTGGTGTAGCGCAGTGTCCAAGCTGGGGTCAGTACTGCCCCTTAGTGGTCACTCAGCAGAGTACAAGCCATGTTGTGTTCATGGACCCAGGGTCTTGGAATAGATTTCTTTTGAGTGTAACTGTATTTTACCGATATCTTATATATGCTCGATGTGCCTTGTGCTGTGTGTGACTGTCAGTACTGCGTTTTGCACTTCAGTCTCAGAGTGGGACTGTTTCATTTGGCTGTATTCATGAGTGTTCAAGTGCGGTTGAATGACAATTAAATTTGAAATTGAGCTTGATTAACCTACCAATCGCAAACAAGAGAAACTCTGCAGGAGCTGGAAATCCAAGCAACACACACAATATGCTGGAGGAACTCAGCAGGCCAGGGAGCATCTGTTGAACAGAGTCCACTGTCATGATGAAACCACGCTCAAGTTGGAGGAACAACACCTTATATTTCGTTAGGGTAACCTCCAACCTGATGGCATGAACATTGATTTCTCAAACTTCTGGTAATGTCCCCCATTCGCCCCCACCCGCCCTTCACCATTTCCCATCCCCTTTTCCCTCTCTCATCTTATCTCCTTGCCCACCCAACGCCTCTCTCTGGTGCTCCTCCCCCCTTTTTCTTTCTTCCACGGCCTTCTGTCTCTGTCACCAATCAACTTCACAGCTCTTTACTTCACCCCTCCCCCACCCGGTTTCACCTATCACGTGGTGTTTCTCTCTCCCCTTCCCCCACCTTTTAAGTCTACTCCTCAGCTTTTTTCTCTCCAGTCCTGCCGAAGGGTTTTGGCCCAAAGCGTTGACTGTTCTCTTTTCCATAGATGCTGCCTGGCCTGCTGAGTTCCTCCAGCATTTTGTGTGTGCTAACCAACAAATGCAACTTTTGTGAGCTTAGCTGGCATGAATCTTAGCCAATGGTATTTCTGATTTATTGAATCTTGGAGTTACTGACAGTTCTCAGAACCTTGACATAACCTGAGGAACAGTTTTTAATGCTCAGTAGAAGATGATCAGGTGGTAATTTTTGTGGTTAGTCAGCTCCCAAGAGTCCAAACTCCCAAGGACTCGCGAGTTCCAACCTGTAGTTTATATCATGACAGAAGAGAAGGGCTTAGGGTAATATCGTATTGGTCTTCCAATATTTCATTTAATTTTGAATAAGTACACATAATGTTGCATGTAATCTTTGCTTTTATCTCAGTTATTTTATATTTTACTGTCTAATAAATGTGATAAAGGCAAGAAAACATGTTAAATACTTGTGAAAAAATTATACCATACGAGCATACGTGATATGAATTGGAAAGACAAGATGAGTGCATCTGCCTCATTTGAAGAGTTTTGATGCTCTGGCAGGCATCAGGATGGATGTATATGGCATCTGCAGGGTGCATTTAGTCTCTTGATGAAAACTGCTTTATACCAAAGTAAATCTTGTCACTATGACTTGAATAAAGGTATTCTGAAAAGCAATCGTACTATAGGATCCATATTTCATAAATCAAAATTCAAGGTACATTTATTATCCAAGTATGTATAATATATACAACCTTGAGCTTCGTCTCTGCACAGGACACACAGAACCAAGAGGCCCAGTAGAACCCATTAAAAAAGACTGCCAAACACCCAGTGAGCAGAGAAAAAGAAGCACGCAAAAAATAAAAGTAAGCAAGTCACATTCAGAACTGAAGTTCACAAAAGTGAGTCCGCAGCCATGAAGCCAGTCACACCTGCTGCAGGAGCCCCGTTACCTGCAGGCCACAGCCTCAGTTCAACGGAGGGACAAGTAAACATTGTGGAGCAGCGAGTCTCACACCTGTCTATCTTTCGCCTCTGGCACTGGCACCTGATTTTTAAAATCTGACCCAGAGCTTAGATCAGCCAAGCAGCAGGTCGTTTCTCAATCTTGGATCCGGTCCCGCTGCCTTAATTCGGCCCACTCCTGACCTTTACAATTAAAAATGTCATTCATATGACTCTTGTTAAAATGCATGTTGCTTGTGCAAACCTGGTTATGAAACTTGTTGACGGCATTATTGTCCAATTCAAAAGTGGTGGTAACATTTTTCAAAGAGTGAACTTGTACGAAGGTATTATAAGCCATTCTGGTTACCTATCCCCCTCTGCTACGTCAACACGGAGCACTGTGTTTTTGAACAAACTTTGTTCATCTTTTGACTTCTCCTTTTGTGATATTATTTAAAATTTTATCTGATAATGATTATGTGAAATGTTCTGGGCTGTTTTGCCAAATGAAATGTGCTGCTGTTATTTTTGAGCAGTGTTTTTTCATGGAGAATGTAAGTCTGGCTGTACCAACATACCCCACCAGATGGCAGTACAATGCAGATTATGTGAATGTTCTGAATGCTTTGTTTTATCATAAGGTCGTGAGAATTTCACAGTGAATGTCAAATCCTTTCTACAGTAGGCTAAAGGTTTGGTGCATAAAGGTGAATAAATGATTGGGAACAGACGAGGAGGAGGAAGAGAAAGGCCAAGGGAAATATTATAATTGGGAGAGAGAACAGTGATGAATGTAAAGAATTTAAGTATAAAGTTTTTAACAGATTGAACCGTAGTAAATAGTCGGGAATTAAAAAAATTGCGAAATCTTTTAACTAGTATTTAATTCTTTTAAACTTAAAAAGATCTATTAGATTGATGGTGCATATCATACATTCTTGTCTGGCCCAAGTTGGTAAGAGGCTCATTGCCCTACCCACCTATTTGTGACCCACTTTTACCTGGGGAAAGAATTTGATCCCTGAAGCAAACTCCTAATTATCAAGGCCCACTCACTGAAAAATTAAGCTCCATTCTCAGAAAGCTTTAATAACCAACAAAGTCATGCCCCACATTCACCAGTTATCAGAGCTGGAATGTCTCCAATAGCAACAATTATTCAAAATCAAGTAATAAGATAATACAACACCATCAGTTCTTAAGATATTTTAAATGTAATAAAATGATTGCTAGATATTTAAAATGATTACTTAAATTAACAATCAAATATGTTTATTAACTTATTGTTTAAAAATATGCATTTTCTGAAATAGACCACCCTGCCTTTAAGCCAGTCCCCTCCATTTAACCAAAAGCAGTTGGAGAACGTTGCGACAGATCTACTCAGCAGGCAGATGACACAGTGTACCCACCAGCTACAAAGACTTCCCAGAAAGCTGGGAAGTCCAGGTTCACACGAGGGACACTCAAACGTGGTTTGGATTGTCACTTTGGCGCTCCACCTAAAAAGGAAATTTTGCGGCATTGTGTTAATCAGCAGACCAAGAGATTCCAAAGCTGGTGAAATGAAAGTTAGCAATGTTTAGAATAAGAATGACTGGATTCTTTGAGTTCATAATTTTAAATTTCTCATGATATTGTTGTTGTTCAGTTGTTGAGTCGAGTCCAACTCTTCGTGATCTCATGGATTTTTCTTGCCAAATTACTGTACTGGGTTGCCATTTCCTTCTCCAGTGGACCATATTTAGCTTGACCTCTCTGCCACGGCCTGTCCATCCTGAGTAGTTCTACATGGCTTCACTGAGGCCCCCTCACCACAACAGGTAACGGTCCATGAGGAGGTTCTCATGATATACAGTCGGCCCTCCTTATCCGCGAGGGATTGGTTCCGGGACCTCCCGCGGATACCAAAAAACACGGATGCTCAAGTCCCTTATATAAAATGGCGTAGTATTTGCATATAACCGACGCACATCCTCCCATATACTTTAAATCATCTCCAGATTACTTACAATACCTAATACAATGTAAATGCTATGTAAATAGTTGTTATACTGTAATGATTAGGGAATGTTGACAAGAAAAAAAAACTATATGTTCCTCTCGCTCACAACACAAGCAGCGAACAAACGAGATGCAAGGCAAACAATGATCAAACCACGAGTAAAACTTTTAATCATCTCTAGATTACAGAACTTATAACACCTAATACAATGGAAATGCTATGCAAATAGTTGTTACTCTGTCTTGTTTAGGGAATATTAACAAGAAAAAAAACTGTACATGTTTTTCTTGCTCACAACACAAACAGTGAACGAACGAGACGTGAGGCGAACAATGATGAAACAACGAGTAAAACTTGTAACACCTGGACAGTAGTTGTTACGCTGTCCTGTTTACGGAATAAGGATGCTTTGGAGGAGGCACAATAATACTAAAGTCAGGAACTGTGGAGTTTGAGGGCTGAGGATCTTCAAGCCTTGAACATCGAGACTTCAGAATTGCAGATGCTTTAGTTAGAAATATTGTTATAGGAAGCTGTCTCTTCTTTTTCTTTGCATCATCAAACAAATATTGCAAGGTAGCCTTTCTCTTCTATGAGTTTCTTGAGCTGCTCTGTGAATGCTGCTGCTTGGCATTAGCCGATGCTGATTCTCCTGTGATCTTTACATTCTTGAGGCTGCAGCGCTTTACGTAGCCAGCCAGCCATCCCTTACTGGCCTTAAACTCTTTTCTCTCGCTCTCATCAACCCCGTCACAGTAGTGCTCAGAGAGACTAAAAGCTTCTTCACGTATAATTTGGCCATCGACAGGGATATGCTTCTGTGACATGTCCTCTAGCCACACACTCATTGAGAGACAGCACTTTACGCTCCCTCTTAGCCTTTGAGGAATTGCTTTGACCACGTAATTGCTTTTTAGGAGCCATTTTTTCACAGGAACAAAGTAGTGAACGAATGACACGCGAGGCGAGCAATGCTCGAACAACGAGTGCTGGAAGAGCACTTCCGGGTTTTCTCGATCCGCGGTTGGTTGAATCCATGCATGCGGAACTTGCGGATAAGGAGGGCCGAGTGTATAAGGTGACTATTTGGCCCATCGAGTCTGATTTGGATCACTTAACGATCGTATCAATCCCATTACAATTATGATTTCCCGACAACCTGCTTTAATTGACATGCCAGCCAACTCTCCTGTGATTTTCATAACCCCATCCATAGTAACCCCCACCTACGTTTACTGTAACCTGTTAATTTACAATCCAGCTCTTCATTGGGAGGAAACTGCAGCACTTTGGACAAACTAAAAGTTGAAGCACCTGGGGAAAACTAGTTCTGCCACAGCTCATGTTTTCCTTCACTCGTGTACAAAATGGTTATTGAGTCTGCCCCGGCTCAATTTAAGAGTAAAACAGCTAATATGACTAACCTGCTCTCGCCCCATATCTCTGCAAATTCTTTCCTTTCAGGTACTTATCCCACTCCCTTTTGAAAACTACAGCTGCGACTTTCTCCACTGTTCCTCATGGCAATGCATTACACACCTTAACTAGCTCTTTTGTTCCTCCTGTCATCTTTGGTTCTTTCGCCAATCATTTTACCCCTGTGGCTCCTTGACCTGAATTGAAAGTTTCCATTTACCTAACCTCTCTGTACTCGTAATCATTTTACATCAGATCACCTCACTATTTCCACTTTTAAAGAGGAGCTTTTTAGGTCAACTCATGACCCTCATCCCCTGAATCATTTTATTAAGTGTGTTCTGCGCCTTCTGTAAAAACTTTGCACCATTCCAGAGGAATGATCTGATCACAGGCAAACTAAAGCATACAATAGTTCATCAGGACTTTTCTTATACCCTGTCTCTCTATTTATAAAGCCCAATATCTACCATTCTACCATGACTTTTGCTTTTGCTTTCTCGACTGTCATTGGTCAGACTGCGCTTGGAGTATTGTGAGCAGTTTTGGGCCCCTTATCTAAGAAAGGATGTGCTGGCATTGGAGAGGGTTCAGAGGAGGTTCACAAGAATGATTCCAGGAATGACAGGGTTAACTTATGAGGAGTGTTTGATGGTTCTGGGCCTGGACTCACTGGAATTTGGAAGAATGAGGGAGTGGTCTCATTGAAACCTCTTGAATATTGAAAGGCCTCGATAGAGTGGACATGGAGATGTTTTCTATAATGGAGTGTTCTGGGACCAAGGGGCCCAGCTTCAGTAAACAAGGACGTCTCTTTAGAACAGAGATGAGGAGGATTTTTTTTTAGCCAAAGGTGGCGAATCTGTGGAATTCATTGCCACAGATGACTGCGGAGGCCAAGTCCCTGGGTATATTTAAAGCAGAAGTTGATAGGTTCTTGATGAGTCAGAGTGTCAAAGGTTTTGAGAAGAAGGCAGGAGAATGGGGTTGAGAGAGATAATAGATCATCCATGATGGAAAAACAGAACAGATTCAATGGGCCAAATGGCTGAACTTTGCTCCTATGTCTTTTGCTCTTATGATCTGAACATATGAAGAAACAATACAAACAAGAGGGCACAATCCTAAAATGGGATTACAAGTACGAATCATTGGGTTTATGTGCTTTGATGTTTGAAAATAGCAAAACAATGGAAGAAATTGCTGGGGACACGCAAGAGACTTTTATATCTTTCTTAGCGACAGCTGAGGTAATTGAAGCCGAGATGTTGGCTGATGCTGTGATTTCATTTAAGAAGTGCTGTATGGACAAACCAATAAAAGGGTAGGGCAGAGAGCCTAACATTAGTGGTAACTTTCTGGACTGCATTTTGAGAAGATTTAGAGCAATTGGAATGGCAAGGATTGATTCAGGGTAGTCAGCATGACTTAATGCATGGGAAAGCATGTCTCATGGATTTAGTTGTATTTTTTGAAGAGGTAATCAGTAGGGTAGATGAGAGTAGGGTAGTAGACGTTGTCTATATTGACTTTAAAAAGTCTTTTGACAAAGGCCTACATGGTAGACTTCACTAGAAGGTGAGAACACATAGGATCCAGAATGAATACAAGATTGGCTTGGTGGATAGAATTAGAGGAAGGGAGTGGAGGGTTGTTTTTCAGATTAGAGTTATAGAGTACTACAGTACAGAATCAATAAACCTGTACATGGACCATAGCCCCTTCCCCCCATACCTCTCCCAATTGTGTACTTATCCAAACTTCTTGTGAATATTTCAATCTAACCCACATCCACCACTTTCGCTGACAGCTCGTTCCAGACTCAAACCACCCTCTGAGTGAAGAAGTTCCCTCATGTTCCCCTTAAACTTTTCACCTTTCACCCTTAACCTGTGACCTTTAGTTCCAGTCTCAACAACACTCAGTGAAAAAAGCCTACTATCCGCACCCCTCATAATTGTGTGTATCTATATCAAATCCCTCATTCTCCTATGCTTCAAGGGATAAATTATTAACCCATTCAATCTTTCCCTATATCTCGGGTCCTCAAGCCCTGATAACTTCTTTGTAAATTTCCTCTGCACTCTTTCAATCTTACTCATATCTTTCCTGTGAGTAGGTGACCAGAACCGGGCACGATACTCCAAATTAGGTCTCAATAATGTCTTGTACATTAGAAGCATATAGCCAGTGGTGTGGCACAGGTATTAATCCTTGTTCCGTTGTTGTCAGTCATCTGCTATAACACTTTAGATCAGAATGCAGGTGATATAATTAGTAAGTTTACGGATGGCATGAAAATCGGCGGTAGTGGATGGTGAAAAAGGTTGTCTAAGATTGTAAAAACCCCCTTAAGGATCTGTAAGGTTATAACAGGATCGAGAGCAACTGGGAGAATGTGAAAAGGAATGGCAGTTGGAATTTAACTCAGACTAGTGTGAAGAAATTAAATTTGGGAAGTTAAACCAGTGCAGTGCTCACACAGTAATGACAGAGCCCTGGTGAGTGTTACAGAACAGAGAGATTCTACATGAAAGTGACGACACAAGTACACCAGAAGGTGATTGGTGCACATTTTGCATTCTTTAGATGGGGCATTGAATCTAAGGCTTTACATATCATATGAGAAATGTCTCAGACATCGGTGAGATTACACCTGGAATATTGTGGGCAGTCCTGGTCACCGTATTCTATGTAGGATGTGATTAAGCTAGTGAGGAGGCAGAAAAGATTCACAAGGATGTTGCTGGGACTAGAGGGTTTGGGCTTGAAGTGGAGACTAGATAGGATGGGACTGTTTCCCCCTGAAGTAACGGCAGCTAAGGGGCTGGCTTTAAAGTTCATAGTTCAAAGTAAAATTTATTATCAGGGTACATAAATGTCACCACATACAAGCCTGAGATTCTCTTTCTGCAGGCATACTTAGAAAATCTATAAAACAGTAGCTCTAAACTGTAAACAAACTGTGCAAATGCAGATATAAATAAATAGCAATAAACAGTGAGCATGAAATAACAATATGATAGAGTAGTTATTCCCTTTTGTTCAAGAGCCTGATGATTGAGGGTAGTAACTGTTTTTGAAGCTGGTGGTATGAGTCCTGAGGCACCTGTACTTTGTACCTGATAACAGCAGCAAGAAAAGAGCACGGTCTGGGTGATGAGAATCTTTGATAATAGATGCTACTTTTCTACAGCAATGTTTCATGTATATGTGCTCAGTGGTTTGGAGGGTTTTACCCATGATGTACTGGGCCAAATCCACTACTTTTTGTAGGATTTTCTGCTCAAATGCATAGGTGTTCCCATGATAGGCCATAATGTAGCCAGTCAATATACTTCTCACTACATACCTATAGAAGTTTGTAGACGTTTTAGGTGTCATGCCAAATCTCTGCAAACTCTTGAGGAAGTAGAGGTGCTGCTGTGCTTTCATTGTAATTGCACTTATGTGCAATTGCAAAAGGGTTATTGAGGCCCAGGTCGCGGAGTAAACTAATTAGTTTTGAGGGGATGATGGTATTAAATGCTGAGCTGTAATCAATAAAGAGCATCCTGATGTATGCATCTCTGCTGTCCAGATGTTCCAGGGTTGTGTGAAGAGCCGACGAGATAGCATCTGCTGTAGACCTGTTACTTCAGAGATGAATTGGAGCAGATCCAAGTCAACACTCAGGAAGGAGCTGATATGCTTCAACACCAGCCTCTCAAAACACTTCATCACTATGGATGGAAGTGCCACTGAGTGGTAGTCATTTCGGCAGGTTACCATGCTTTTCTTGGGCATTGGTATCATTGAAGCCTGCTTGAAGCAGGTGTATAGCACACACTGCTGGAGCGAGAGGTTAAAGATATCCGTGAAAACACCAGCCAGTTGGTCAGCATAGGTCTTCAGTACTCAGTCAGGTACTCCGTCCGGACTAGATGCTTTCCTTAGGTTCACTCCCTTGAAGGCAGCCCGCTTGTCATCTTCAGATACTGAGACCAAAGGATCTTCGGGAGACATGGGCTGTGTGATGGTTCCTCCCTGCAGTGGTGGTCAAAGGGAACAGAGAAGGCATTGAGCTCATCTGTAAGCCAAGCTCTGCTGTTCTCTTATGTTGTAAGGTTTAACTTTGTAGGAGGTTATGGCATTCAGATCCTGCCACAGCTGTTATGCTACCCTCGTTGACTCCAGTCTAGTTCAGAATTCCCACTTCACCTGAGAGATGGCTTTCCGGAGGATCATACCTGCACCTCTTGCAGCAATCTTGATCTCCAGACCTGAATGCCTATGATCTGGTTCTCATTGTTCATCCAGGGCTTCTGATTAAAGAAAATCCTGAATGATTTGGTGGGGACCCACTTATCCACATCTGTTCTAATAAAGCCTGTAATGATCCTGGTGTAGTCATTCAGGTCCTCAGATGAGTTCTTGAACATGGCCATATCACTGACTCAAGGCAATCCTGTAACTGTTCCTCAGCCTCCCAAGACCACTTCTCAGTTGCCTTGATCTCTGGAGCCTTGCTTTTTAGGTTCTGTCTGTATGCAGGTAGTAAGAGTACAGCAAAATGATCTGACTTGCCAAGATGCGGTTTTGGGAAGGAACGAATGGCATCCCTTATTGTAGTGTATCAGTGCTCCAGTGTGTTGGGACATCTGGTGCACCAGGTTACGTGCTGGTGATAATTGGGCAGGGTTTTCTTCAGACAGGCCTGGATAAAGTCACTGACTATAATTTGAAATGTGTTGGAACGGGCAATTTCTTGTTTACAGACAACATTGTGCAGTTTCGCAAGTGCTCACTTATAATCGTCCGCTGGTGGTATGTAAACTGCGGTCAGGATCATGGTTGAGAACTCTCGAGGCAAATAGAATGATCTACATTTGATCATTAGTTCTAACTCAGAGGAATAAGAAGTTAACATAACCCCCAACATCCGTGCACCAACAAGAGTTGACCAAAAAGCACAACCCACTGCCTTTCTCCTTTCCAGAATTTGAGGTTTGATCCATTCTGAAAATCATAAAACCTTCTGGTTGGATAGCTGCATCCAGTGTGTTCACATTCAACCAAGTCTCAAAGCAACTAATAATTGCGTACTGCCTCATCTGCCTCGGATACAGCAGCCTTGCCCTGAGATTGTCAATCTTACTTTCAAGTGACTGCACATTCTCTAACAAGATGGAAAGCAGAGTAGGCTTCATTCCTTTGCGCTGCAGCCTGGATTGAATTCTGCCTCTCCTGCGTTTTCGGCTTTGGCATTGACCCTTAAAGGCGCTGTGCATAACTGCTCTGCATTTAACCGTTGAACGTGAGATCTGAAGATCACTGATGTAATTTCGTAGTCCGCTGTTAAAGAGGAAGTTAACGTGCCGCAGATTGCGGTGAAAGTAGTTCAAAAGGGGTATATTTAAGAGGAAAACTGGTGCAATTTCCTGCAGAGAGTCACTAACGTGTACACCCGCGCCATCTTGAAACGTTTACAGACCATGCAGATATAGATTAAATGGGTGTTCACTATTTTTCTCCCCCAGAGGACATAGGCGTAAGGTGAATAGAAATACTTAAAGGAGAAGTGTGAGGCAAGCTTTCATACAGAAATTATGTGTAAGTGGACTAGTTTACCGGTGTAAGTGGTAGAGGCAGATACAGTTACAACATTAAAAAAACAAATGGCCAGTTTACTCAATAAGAAATGTCTAGAGAGAGATATGGACAAAATTCAGATAAGTGAGACTACTACACCTTGAATAAATTGCCCCACAGGGCCTGGTTCATGTGTATACAGTGCCTATAAAAAGTATTCAACCCCCCCCCCCCCGGAAGTTTTCATGTTTTATTGTGTAACAACATTGAATCACAGTGGATTTAATTTGGCTTTTTTTTTCGCACTGATCAACAGAAAAAGACTATTTCGTGTCAGAGTGAAAACAGATCTCTACAAAGTGATCTAAATTAATTACAAATATGAAACACAAAATATTTGATTGAATAAGTACTAATCCCTTTAATATGACACACCAAATCATCACTGGTGCAGCCAGTTGGTTTTAGAAGTCACATAATTAGTTAAATGGAGATCACTGTGTATAGTCAAGGTGTTTCAATTGATTACACCTGTATCTGGAAGGTCCGACTGCTGGTGAGTCAGTATCCCGGCAAAAACGACACCATGAAGACAAAAGAACACTCTAAGCCACTCCGACACAGTTCAAAAAGGTTATTAGAAAGCACATGTCAGGAGATGGATACAAGAACATTTCTGAGTCACTGAATATCCCTTGGAGTACAGTTAGGTCAATCATGAAGAAATGGAAAGAATATGGCACCGCTGTAAATCTGCTCAGAGCAGGCCGTCCTCAAAAACTGAGTGACCGTGCAACAAGGGGATTCGTGAGGGAAGCCACCAGGAGACCTATGACAACCCTGGAGGAGTTACTATCTTCAGTGGCTGAGTTGGGAGAGAATGCGCCTACGACGACTGTTGCCCGGGTGCTTCACCAGTCACAGTTTTATAAGAGAGTGGCAAGGAGCAAGCCACTGTTGAAAAAAAAATTCACGTGAAATCTCGGCTAGACTGTGCCAGAGGCATGTGGGAGACTCTGAAGTCAGCTGGAAGAAGGTTCTATGGTCTGATGAAAACAAATTTGAGCTTTTTGGCCATAAGACTGAACACTATGTCTGGTGTAAATTGCACATACTGTAATCAAAAACAGACCAACCCTACCGTGAAGCATGGTGGTGGCTGCATCATGCTGTGGGAACGCTTCACTGCAGCAGGACCTGGAAAGCTTGTGAAGGTAGAGGGTAAAATGAATGCAGCAAAATACAAAGAAATCCTGGAGGAAAACCTGTAATGTAGGGATCTATTTATTTTCGAGCAATGACCCCCCCCCCCCCCACCACCACCCTCAGCACTACGTACTGATCTGTTGTCTGCGCATGTGCTGTTGTGTACGCATACGCATTGTTGTCTCTTGCTCTCACTGCAATGTGAATACAGCAGTTAAATCCATCAACTAATTGAAATATAGTTGCACACAGACATAACACAGTCTGCAGGATAACTGTGACTTCAGAGAAGATTTGTTTTCCAGCAAGACAATGACCCCAGGCATAAAGCTTAAGCTATAGAGGAATGGCTTAAAAACAACAAAATCAATGTCCTGGAGTGACCAAATCAGGGTCTGGACTTCAAACCAATTGAAAATTTGTGGCTGGACTTGAAAATAGCTGTTCACTCACAATCCCCATGCATTCTGACAGAGCTTGAGCAGTTTTGTAAAGAAGAATGGGGAAAATTGCAGTGTCCAGATGTGCAAAGTTGATAGAGACCTATCCACACAGACTCAAGGCTATAATTGCTGCCAAAAGTGCATCTACTAAATGTTGACCTGAAGGGGGTGAGTAATTATGCAATCAATTATTTTGTGCTTAATAATTGTAATAAACTGAGACCAATTTGTAGAAATTAGTTTTCACTTTGACATGAAGAATCTTTTCTGTTGATCAATGTCAAAAAAAAACAAATTATATCCACCCTGATTCAATGTTGTAAAACAATAAAACATGAAATTTCCGAGGGGGGTGGTGAATACTTTTTATAGGCACTGTAACTCTGTAAGTGTGAAGTGATACATTTTTGGGAAGTTAAGCCAAGCAAGAACATACAGTGAATGGAAGAACACCCAGTACTGTGTCACAGAGATCTCTGTACATAAGAACTACATAGTTCCCTGATATTGGGACATAGGTATACAGGATGGTGAGGAAGGTGTATGATTTGCTTGCCTTTATTGGCTGCAGTACTGAGTATAAGTGTGAAGGTGTCATGGTAGGGTTGTACAGAGCATTGTTTTAGATAGATAGATAGATAGATAGATACTTTATTCATCCCCATGGGGAAATTCAACATTTTTTCCAATGTCCCATACACTTGTTGTAGCAAAAACTCATTACATACAATACTTAACTCAGTAATAATATGATATGCATCTAAATCACTAACTCAAAAAGCATTAATAATAGCTTTAAAAAAAGTTCTTAAGTCCTGGCAGTTGAATTGTAAAGCCTAATGGCATTGGGGAGTATTGACCTCTTCATCCTGTCTGAGGAGCATTGCATCGACAGTAACCTGTCGCTGAAACTGCTTCTCTGTCTCTGGATGGTGCTATGTAGAGGATGTTCAGGGTTTTCCATAATTGACCGTAGCCTCCTCAACGCCCTTCGCTCAGCTACCGATGTTAAACTCTCCAGTACTTTGCCCACGATAGAGCCCGCCTTCCTTATCAGCTTATTAAGACGTGAGGCGTCCTTCTTCTTAATGCTTCCTCCCCAACACGCCACCACAAAGAAGAGGGCGCTCTCAACAACTGACCTATAGAACATCTTCAGCATCTCACTGCAGACATTGAATGACGCCAACCTTCTAAGGAAGTACAGTCGACTCTGTGCCTTCCTGCACAAGGCATCTGTGTTGGCAGTCCAGTCTAGCTTCTCGTCCAACTGTACTCCCAGATACTTGTAGGTCTTAACCTGCTCCACACATTCTCCATTAATGATCACTGGCTCCATATGAGGCCTAGATCTCCTAAAGTCCACCACCATCTCCTTGGTCTTGGTGACATTGAGACGCAGGTAGTTTGAGTTGCACCATATCACAAAGTCCTGTATCAGTTTCCTATACTCCTCCTCCTGTCCATTCCTGACACACCCCACTATGGCCGTGTCATCAGCGAACTTCTGCACATGGCAGGACTCCGAGTTATATTGGAAGTCAGATGTGTACAAGGTTTGGCCACTCTTATACTAGGTGCCATTCTTATCACCACACTGGGAAGGATGTGTTTAAGCTAAAATGGCTGCAGAAAAGATTCTCAAGTATGTTACCTGGATTGAAGTGCTTGAGTTATCAGGCCTGATCTGCTTTCTCTTGGAAAAAAGGGGGCTAAAGAGTTGCACGATAGAGGTATATAAAATTATGAGAGGCATAGATTGGGTAGATACCCAGTTCTCATGGTGGAGGGCATTGGGTTAAGGTGAGATGCAGGAGGTTCAAAGGAGATCTGAGGGGTTAGTGTTTCACACAGAGTAGTTGGTATCTGGATTCAGCTGCCAGAGAAGGTGGTGAAAGCAAGAACAGGAACAACATTCAAGAGATATTTCATCATTAAAGAGGTTTGACCTAGCAGGGCACAGAGGGATGTGGAATTAATGTAGACATGGGACTAAATGGATCGGCTTGGCACAGACGCAGTGGCCCAAATGGTTTGTTCTGATCCTGTATGGCTTCATGCTCTATAAATAAAAAAAATATTTCCCCAGTGTAAAAGGAAATGATAATTCATTTTTATTATTTGACCTTCCTACCAGTTACTAAGAAAAACATTTTCACTTTGAGAGTTTAATCCAAAATCAAGAGAAGGCTTTTCTAAACCCAGGAGGATATAATCTTTAAACACAGTATAAGGTTGTACGTACAGATTTCTGTAAAATAAGTGAGGCATTGCAAATAGTAATACTGAAAAGAAAGGAGACAGTTCACTACGTTAGAAAGCTTCTGATAATTGATGTGTTGAAAACAGGCTAACAGAAAATATAATAAATCCTGACATTTATGCGTGATGTTTTAGGAATTAATAGAACTTCATAATTTGAGAAGACTCGGGGAAATGCTTGTGCATAGTTTGGTGCAATTGTTATTTGGATCCATGTGCAGCCCCTCCCATGTCCTCATTTTGAAATGTTCATGAGTTAGACACAACAAGATCTCAAACTGTGCTTAGCTTGCTTATCGCCACAATTACAAGCCTCTGGTATTATAGCCTAGCCCCATTCAACCAGATTGGCCTTTGGTTGATGGTTTTGGTCTGAAACGTCGACTGTACTTTTTTCATAAATGCTGCCTGGCCTACTGAGTTTCTCCAGCGTTTTGTGTGTTGCTTGGATTTCCAGCATCTGCACATTTTTCTTGTTTGTTATTTGGCTGTAGGCTGCCTGGCCTGTTCCTTATCTCTAGCATTTTCTGTTTATATTTCTGATTGACAGCATGCACAATTGATACTGCCCAATGTAGCAGCATGAAATGTCCGTTGACTGTATTGCCCTACTGAGAACATGTTGTCCAAGAGAGAAAAATAGCCTCATTGTTGAATGATTGCTCCAGAATTGTCACTGGCAACTGTCAACAGCTTGTACAGTATATTCTCACTGGTGGTGGCATCCGTCGGTCTCGAGAGACCATGGATTTACGCCTGGAGTTTCCAGGGCGCAGGCCTGGGCAGGGTTGTATGGGAGACCGGCAGTTGCCCAAGCTGCAGGCCTTCCCCTCTCCACGCCACCGATGTTGTCCAAGGGAAGGGCACTAGGACCCATGCAGCTTGGCACCAGTGGCGTCGCAGAGCAATGTGTTGTTAAGTGCCTTGCTCAAGGACACAGACACACTGCCTCAGCTGAGGCTCGAACCAGTGACCTTCAGGTTACTAGTCTGATGCCTTGCCCACTAGGCCACATGCCAATATTCTCACTGGAAGAGCACTATCAAACATCCAGAGAGTTGTGACCAACAAAGGAGAATAAGAGGTGTTTAGGTGCTTCTCAGAGACAAGGCAAGCATCCGCATTATTGTCTTCAGGATGGAGGCAGTTAAGGGTTTTCCAAAAGCCCTAAACTGCTTCCATACCAAAGACAATTTCTCCTCTATCCTCACTGAACCTACCACACTCACAGATGGAAAAATCTGAAAAAACTGGTTAATATTGCCAAGTCCATCACAGGCAAAGCCCTCCCCATCACTGAGCACATCTATAAGGAGCACGGCCGGAAGAAAGCAGTGTCAATCATGAAGGACCTTCAGCATCCTGGCCTTACTCTTGTTCCGACCACCTGGCAGGAGGTACAGGAGCCTTGTGTCCTACTCCACCAGCTTCAGGAACAGTTGTTACCCTCAACCTGTCTAGGTTCTTGAACCAGTGTGGATAACTTCACTCACCTCAATACTGACGCCACAACCTGTACACCCACTTTCAAGTACTACCCCTGATTTTCACAGTATTATTTATTTACTTATTTATTATTGGCATGATTTGTCCTCTTTTTGCATAATGGATGTTGTCAGTCTTTGTCGTGTACAGTTTTCCAGGAAATCTATTTCTTTATAGTGGCCACCCATTTTAGTTCTACTTCCCATTCCAACATGTCAGTCTATGGTCTCCTCTACTGCCGCAATGAGGCCAAACTCAGGCTGGAGGAGCGACACCTTGTATTCCATTTGGGTAGTCTCCAACCTGATGTCATGAACTCCACCCCTCTCTTACACCATTCCCCATTCCCATTTCCCTCTCTTACTTTATCTCCTTACCTGCCTATCACACCCCTCTACTACTCCTCCCCATTTTCTTTCTTCCATGTCCTTCTGTCCTCTCCCATCTGATTCTCCCCTTCTCCAGCCCTTTATCTCTTTCACCAATTGACTTCCCAGCTCTTTACTTCACCCCTCCCCCTCTCCCTGTTTTACCTATCACCTTGAATGTTTTTCCTCCCCTACCCACACTTTATTATTCTGACTTCTCACCTTTTTCCTCACCTGTCCTGATGAAGGGTCTCAGCTCGAAACGTCGACTGTTTACTCTTTTCCACAGATACTACCTGGCCTGCTGAGTTCCTCCAGCATTTTGAGTGTGTTGTTTGGATTTCCAGCATCTGCAGATTTTCTCTTGTTTCTTTTCTTTATTTTTCTGTAGGTGCCTGCAAGAAATTGAATCTCAAGGTATTATTTGGAGACATATACATACTTTTATAATAAATTTGATCAGAATAATAGTAATAATTGTTATTATTGAGGATGGTCACAGTGATAATGTTGGCTACTGTGTTGTCATGTGGAAGCTCAGTTAATGGGAAAAGTTTCAATGACTTTGCCAATCACATATTAATGAAAGAAACCTGCTGCCTACACCATTAATCTGAAATAAAAACAGACCTTGTCAGAACTGCTGGAAAAGGCATGCAGCATCTGTGAAGTGAGATACTGTGTAGCAGCATCCGATTTCCTTTGTGAACAGACTAATTACCAATACAGAAAACTGTGTTAAATTTTAGTTGTTCAAAGAGTGTGCAGTATTTTTGTCTTTTTCACAGAAGGGTAAAATCAGCAGAAAATTTGGAGATGAATCCCTTTTCAGTCATTATAAGAGAAGGTGGTAACCTTACAAGTCGATGAAAATGAAAATGCTTTGATCAATAAAAGAGCTTTGATCAATAAAAACATAGAAAGAATGGACCAACCCTAGCTGAACATTCAGAGAAACCACACAAAACCCTTGTCAGTTATTACGAAATTGGAAAAGCTGTCTGTGGGGCAATAATATGTTAGGAAGGCACAGTGTTATCAATATCCATCCATAAAATGAAGACAGGTTAAGATATCATGTGTGCAAGCCTTTCAACAGAATTAGTAAGCAAAAAGCAAATGCATTTGAAGGAAACAACAAAAGAAAGAGGAAGGGGAGAGGAGTTAATACTCAAACGTTTTCTCTGGAAAAAACACGAATAAGTAAAAACTGATAAGATATCCATTTCAACAAAGTTGTAAAGAAAGGCGTTATATCCAACAATCCAGCTCGGTTGCTTCCTCTTGATGTCACCCACAGCATGTCCATCCACATAACAGGATTCTGAGGCCTGAGGCTTTCCAGATTGTATTTCAAATTAGGACGCTGTTCCAGATAGACTTGTTTAGAGGACAATTTGAATCGCAAAATTGGATATCAAAGTGTGAATGAATAGGAGAGGATGATGAAATTTGACTCGCAGGAATTCAACTGCAGATATAATGGAAATATTTTTCAAAGTGATCATTATTGCGTCAGCAATTATTCTGTTTTGCATTGAGGGAAACATTAAACATCAACGTGGGATTAGTGATTGAGTGGATTATATATTATTATTGTAGGGGACTATTTAATGACATTGAATCCCTAAGGGAAAATTGTTCCAGGAAACAAAATAAAGGAGCAGATCTGACTTGCAGAGAGTTGAAACTTCAGCTGGTTGAAAGTGATCTGCAATTGCAAATTGAATCACCTTCATGCAGGAGACAGTGCCTGTTGGTGCTTTGCACATGTGATGATAATCTTAAACAAGTCAGACAAGTGTTTCTGGACTTGCTGGCAGAAATTGACGGCTTGTGTCCTTCTGCCTCCACTGCACTCCTTTTTTCCTATCTCCTCCTCAATTTTGTCTTTTCCCTCCACTTCTCCCTCATTCATTTTCAGGATATCCAGTTTTCCTCAGCTCGATGTGTCCAGAGTGATTAAAAACAGAGACCTGTTTCATAGTATTGACCTGCTTCCTTGAGGGGAAACTGAAAATGGGTCAGCAGCTGTAACTTCAGGCAGCAGATGCTATCTCCGAATGTACCAGTTAGCATTCTTAATCTCCCATCTCAGTAACTTCTTTCATATCAATGACAGGGCAATTTGTATTCATATAACCTTCCTCAAAGTGGGATTTCAAATGATTGGAAATGGAATATTCCAGGATGCCTAATTTTTAGAAGAGCTCAGCAAAATAGAAAAAGGGAATGGGTGGCCCTGATATTGAAGGAATGGATAAAGCCAGGATAGAGGAAGTAACATTACTCTGAAAATCCAGGTACAGAATCAGTTTGGAGGAAACTAAGAAACAGCAATGGACAGGAAATATCACTGGGGGTTCTTTATAGGTTCCTAACAGTAGCAGTCATGTAAGACATGATATAAATCAAGAAATTAGAGTCACATTTAACAGGAGTAATATAATCATCATGGGGACCTTAATGTGCATATGAACTAGCAACCCGATTATGAGCACTAGAATCTCATTTGACGGTTTTAAATAATAATCATGGGAAACGAGATGACTGATTTATCCAATCAGAACACAACAATCCATTTTTAGGTTAGAAAACCAGATAAGCAGCAAAGATGGAGGGGCAGGTAGTGTTGAGGAAACAGATTGTCTACAGAAGGCCTTAGACAGATTGGGAGAATGGCCAAAGAAGTGGCAGGTAGAATACAGTGTAGGGAAATAAATCATAAGAACCTCAAAGCCCTCTAACCCTCCTCACATGTACAAACAGCAGCAAGAGCATCAACCCTCCCCTTCAACCTAGTCTTGCGGAAAGCATCAGCATTCCCACCACCCACCATGCAAGGAACAGCGAAGACCCCAAAGATAGACCATGGTCTACAGTACATCAAAAACTAACAGTTCACGCCAACATTTCAACATTCCTCAGGTTCTGTCTCTCACTAACAAGGGAAAGGCAGAAATCACTCCTTCCACAGCGAGAGGGGAGACAGTCAATCTGAAGCAATGCTTTTGAAATCCCGCTGGATTCCTTGGCTGCATAAGTCTAGGGAAGGCACACACCTGTCCAGCCAAACCCGTGAGGTTGAGTCAGCTCTCCTACCCCAAACCCCGGTTTATGTCGATGCTACCCTGTTGCAACTCAACGCCAAGAAACAACAGACAGCACATTCCAAACAATTAAAGGAATTACATTTATAGAAGCATAGAAAACCTACAGCACAATTCAGGCCCTTCAGCCTACGATGCTGTGCCAAACATGTCCTTACCTTAGAAATTACCTAGGGTTACCCATAGCCCTCTATTTTTCTAAGCTCCATGTACCTATCCAGGAGTCTCTTAAAAGACTCTATCGTATCCGCCTCCACCACCATCGCCGGCAGCCCATTCCACGCACTCACCACTCTCTGCGTAAAAAAAAACTTAACCCCTGACATCTTCTCTGTACTTGCTTCCAAGCACCTTAAAACTATGCTCTCTTGTGCTAGCCATTTCAGCCCTGGGAAAAAGCCTCTGACTATCCACATGATCAATGCCTCTCATCATCTTATACACCTAAATGAATGTATAATTTACAAACCTTAACTTAAGGATTAGTAAAGAAAAATAAAACAAAAAGGGCCCATAATATTTAAACAGCCAAATGTGCACCAGTTGGGGCTCAATTCACCAATCCTCAGTCAATTTCACTGCCGGGCTCCATCAAATCACCATCTCCCCACTGGGTCGTGTCCTATGACCAATTCTCTCCAGCATCTTCTCTCTTCATGTCACACCGAACAAGGACCCAGCTCACATTCCAAAGCATCTGGTATCTCTAACCAGAAAGGCCACTACGCTATCAATGAAACATTTCCCAGGGTGTAATACTTCTATTTTGAGTTCCCCGACATGATCAAGATTATATATATGTATACATAGTTGATGCTATGCTGCATATTATTTCATATGGAAATCTTTAGAGCAAAGATTCCTATTTCACTTTTGTAATGGAGCGCTTAATTTACATTTCTATCGTTCCATACAAATAATCATAACTGTAAGAAACTCTTCCTACCAGTACTTTCAGAATCAGAACCAGACTTGTTATCACTGGCATATCTTGTTAAGTTTGTTGTTTTGTGTCAGAAGTGCAGTGCAAAGACATAAAATTATATCAATTACAAAGGTGAATAAGTATTGCAAAATTGTTCATGGGCTAATGGACCATTCAGAAATCTGATGGCAGAGAGGAAGAAACTGTTCCTAAATTGTTGTGTGTGGGTATTCTGGCTCCTGTACCTTCTTCCTGATGGCAGAAATGAGAAGGCAGCATGTCCTTGATGGCGAGGGACCTTAATGATCAATGCAACATTCTTGATGTACTGCATCTTAGAAAATTCCTCAGTGGAGAGGAGGGTCATGCCTGAGGAGCACTCCCACAAATATTCAACTAAATCAGTCATCAGTGGTCTTTGTTCAGATCTTCTTTCCTTTAATCAAATCAGAAACATCTAGAAGTTATTAAAATATAATTAAAAGATGCCATTATGGAATAAAAGCTTCACTTGTGTTTTGTTTTATTTGGCATTGGCCACCAGTTTCAGTATTTCTTTTGTAATCATGGGAATCTGTTCAAACAGTTCCAGTTCAGAGTCCATTTATTTTCCCACCCTCTCAGAAAATGAAGCTTCAAATCAAACCTAGACATATGTTCTGTTTAAGATGTAGTCCAGTAAGTCAAACGAAGTCAATTGAGAAAGCTGTTAGAAATTTTATGATGAAGCTTTAATTGTTACATCAAGGACACAACTACTTGCCAACAACCACAGGGTCACGATGCCATTGACATCAAGAATTCACCAGTTTATTTTCTGTTTAGTACTTTGCTGAAGTTTATTTATACAAGGCAAACATTTTCTTGTTGCCATTTTTCGCAATACAATTCTGATGAAAAGGATTCAGGGTGCAGTCAATACATTTCAACTTCTTGTTGTAGCTCACAGAACCTGTGATGAATAGAAGATCACATGGGGGGAAAAGACCAACAATCAGATTCGATGAAATATTCCTTTGAATTGGCTTCTACTGTCTTGGGAAAGGAGCACTCATGATATTAATTTACATTCTATTTTTTTCAGAAACATTATACCACAAAAGTTATTTTCAAAAATAGAAATCATGTTTTAGCATTTTCTGGATTGCTTTGCATTTTAAAACTTTAACAATTGATGTTTCAACAGCAAATAAATTCTCAGCTTGCTAATAAACTGTTTCCATGTCTTTATATAGTATGCAAGATGAATGTCCACAGACGCTGTGAGTCCAATGTAGCACCAAACTGTGGAGTCGATGCTAGAGGGATAGCAAAGGTGCTAGCAGATCTCGGTGTCACTCCAGATAAGATTACAAACAGTGGGCAAAGGAAAAAAAAGGTAAAGCATTAATTCTGATAATTAGCCTCACAATATTTCATCAGCCGTGATGGAATGGCAGAGCAGTCTTGATGGGCTGTATAGCCTAATTCTGCTCCTATGACTTTTGTCGAATATAATACTCAAAAGCAATCTAAGACCATAGATAATAAGACAGGAGCAGAATTAGGTCGCTTGGCCCATCAAGTCTTCTCTACTGTTACATCACATCTGATTTATTATCCTTTTCAATCGCATTACCCTGCCTTCTCAACATAACTTGTGATGCCGTGATTAATCAAGAACCCATCAATCTCTGCCTTACACATACCCAATGATTTGGCCTCCACAGCAGTCTGTGGCAATGAATTCTACAGATTCAGCAACCTCTGGCTAAAGAAATATTTCTTCATCTGTTTCCTAAATTCAATCCTAAGAACATTTGGAGAGGGATAATACGATTAGGAATAGTCAGCATGGCTTTGTCAAAGGTAGGTTGTGCCTTACAAGCCTGATTGAATTTTTTGAGGATGTGACTAAACATACTGATGAAGGTAGGGCAGTAGATGTAGTGTATATGGATTTCAGCAAGGCATTTGATAAGGAACCCCATGCAAGGCTTATTGAGAACGTAAGGAGGCATGGGATCCAAGGGGACATTGCTTTGTGGATCCAGAGCTGGCTTGCCCACAGAAGGCAAAGAGTGGTTGTAGATGGGTCATATTCTGCATGGAGGTTGGTGACTAGTGGTGTGCCTCAGGGGTCTGTTCTGGGACCCTTACTCTTCGTGATTTTTATAAATGACCTGGATGAAGAAGTGGAAGAATGGGTTGGTAAATATGCTGATGACACAAAGGTTGGGGGTGTTGTGTATAGTGTGGAGGACTGTCAGAGGCTACAGCGGGACATTGATAGGATGCAAAACTGGGCTGAGAAGTGGCAGATGGAGTTCAACCCAGATAAGTGTGAGGTGGTTCATTTTGCTAGGTCAAATATGATGCCAGAATATAGCATTAACGGTAAGACTCTTGGCAGTGTGGAGGATCAGAAGGATCTTGCGGTCCGAATCCACAGGACACTCAAAGCGGCTGCGCAGGTTGACTTTGTGATAAAGAAGACATACGGTGCCTTGGCCTTCATCAATTGCGGGATTGAGTTTAAGAGTCGAGAGGTAATGTTACAGCTTTATAGGACACTGGTCAAACCCCACTTGGAGAACTGTGCTCAGTTCTGGTTGCCTCACTACAGGGAGGACGTGGAAACCATAGAAAGGGTGCAGAGGAGATTTACAAAGACATCACCTGGATTAGGGAGCATGCCTTATGAGAATAAGTTGAGTGAACTCGGCCTTTTCTTCTTCGAGCAATGGAGGATGAGAGGTGACCTGATAGAGGTGTATAAGATAATGAGAGGCATTGATCGTGTGGATAGTCAGAGGCTTTTCCCCAGGACTGAAATGGCTAGCATGATAGGGCATAGTTTTATGGTGCTTGGAGGTAGGTACAGAGGAGATGTCAGGGGTAAGTTTTTTACACAGAGAGTGGTGAGTGCATGGAATGGGTTGCCAGCGGTGGTGGTGGAGGCGGATACGATGGGGTCTTTTAAGAGACTCCTGGATAGGTACATGGAGCTTAGAAAAATAGAGGGCTATGAGTAAGCCTAGGTAGTTCTAAGGTAAGGATATACTTGGCACAGCTTTGTGGGTTGAAGGGCCTGTATTGTGCTGTAGGTTTTCTATGTTCTAAATGGATGTCCCTCTATTCTGACGCTATGCCCTCTGGTTCTAGACTCCCCCACGATAGGAAACATCCTCTCCACATCCTCTCTCTTCAGGCCTTTCAATATTCACTAGTATTCACTGAGAACACCTGTCATCTTCTAAACTTCAACAAGTACAGGCGCAGAGCTATCAAAAGCTCATGCGTTAACCCTTTCATTCTGGGATAATTCTCATGAACCTCCAGTGGAGCCTTTCTAATGTCAGCACATCTTTTCTTAGAGAAGGGGTCCAAACCTGCTCACAATACTCCAAGTGTGGTCTAACCAATGCCTTGTAAAACTTCAGCATTACATCCTTACTTTTGAATTCTAGTCCCCTCAAAGTGAATGCTAACATTACATTTGCCGTCCTTACCACTGACTCACCCTGCAAGTTGACCTTTAGGGAATTTTGCATGAGGACTCCCAAGACCCTTTGCACCTTTGGATTTTTGTATTTTCTCCCTGTTAAGAAAATAGTTCACTCTAAATTCTTTCTACCAAAATGCCTGACCATACACTTCCATACATTGTATTCCATCTGCCAATTATTTGCCTGTTCTCCAAATCTGTCTATGGCAATTCCTTCTGCAGACACCCTGCTTCCTCAACACTACTTGCCCCTCCACCTATCTTTCTATCGTCCACAAACATGGCCATTAATTCCTTCACCCAAATCAATGATATGTAATGTGAACAGAAGCGATCCCACCACCAACTCCTGTGGCACACCACTTGTCCCCAGCAGCCAAAAAGGCTCCCTTTGCCTCCTGCCAATCAGCCAATCTTCAGTCTATGCTAGACTGATGAAAAATACTTAAGTTTGTCTGCCATGTCTTTGTTCCCCCATTACTACCTCTCCAGCATGATTTCCAATGGTCCGATATCCATTTTTGTTTTGTTTTTATTCTTTATATATCTGATCATTGTTTGTGCTCTCTTCTATTTTATAGGGTAGCTTATCTGCAAGTTTCATCCTTTCTCTCTTTATGGCCTTTTTGGTTGCCTTTTATTGGTTTGAAAAGCTTCCCAATCCTCTACCTTCCCACTAATTTTTGCCATTTTATGCCTTGTCTTTTATTTTTATGCCATCTTTGACTGCCCTTGTTTGTACTGGTGGTGTCATCCTCCCTCTAGAATATTTCTTCATTCTGCATACTACTTTTCTGCTGTATTGGAATGCCTCCCAGAAACTCCAGCCATTTCTGTTCTACCATCGTCCCTGCTAGTGTTCCCTTCCAATCAACTTTGGCCAGCTCCTCTCTCATGCTTTTGTAATTCCCTTTACTCTACAATAATACTGATACATCTGACTTTCGTTGCTGCTTCTCAAACTGCAGCGTGAATTCTATCATATTCTGATCACCGTCTCTCAGGGTTCCTTTACATTAAGCTCCCTAATCAAATTTGGGCCATTACATAACACACAATCCAGCATTAACATTCCTCTCATGGACTCAACCACAAACTGCTCTGAATAGCCATCTTGTAGGCATTCTACAAATTCCCTCTCTTAAAATCCTGTACCAACCTGACTTTCCCAATCAACATGCCTATTGCAGTCCCCCATGACTGTTGCAATATTGCCACTTTTACATGCCTTTTCTATCTCCCATAGAAATTTGTACCCCACATCTTTGCTGCTGTTCAGAGGCATGTATATAACTCCCACCAGGGTCTTTTTACCCTTGCAGTTTCTTATCTCTACCAACAAGGGCTCTACATTTTCCAGTCCTATGTCACCTTTTATTAAGGATTTTATTTTATTTTTTTACCAACAGTCACCCCAGCCCCTCTGCCTACCTGATTCTTGAATGTTAAGCTCCCAACTGTGATCTTTCAGCCATGACTTGGCAATGCCAATCTCTAACTGTGCTTCAAGCTAATCCTCCTTGTGCTGTGTACTTGAAGTCCTGTATTCATCGCCCTTTTCGATTTTGATGCCCTGTTACACTTTAACTCATTTCTCTGACTGCAATTTTGTCCTTCCTTGCAGTCTCACTACGCACTGCATCTAATTTATATGACAACTGTCCCATTCTCAACCCTTTCACTCTGGTTTCCATCCATCTAATAAGTTAGCTTAAACCCTCTCCAACAGCTCTAGCAAATTTGACTGCTAGGATGTTGGTTCCCAGTGGGTTCAGGTGTAACCCGTCAATTTTTGTAAAGGTCATACCTTCCCCAGAAGAAATCCCAATTATCCAGAAATCTGAAACCTGCCCCCTGCACCAATTCCTCTGCCACTCATTCGTCTGCCAAATCTTGCTATTCTTGCCCTCAATGGTGCATGGCAGATTACTTCCCTGGAGGCCTGCTTTTCACCTTTCTATCTAACTCCCTATATTCTCTCTTCAGGACCTCCTTCCTTTTCCTAAGTATGTCCTTGGTACCAATATGTACCGCAACTTTTGTCTGTTCACCCTCCCCCTTTAGAATGCTTTGGACTTGATCTAAGACATTCCTGATTTTGCCACTTGTGAGGCAACATACCATTCAGGTGTCGCTTTTGTATCCACAGAGCTTGCTGTCTGCTCCTCTAAATATGAAATCCCTGATCATGGCTGCATTCCCCCTTTTCCACCCCGCTTCCCTTTTGAGCCACAGAGAGACTCAGTGCCAGAGATCAGATCATTCCCGAGAAGCAGATCCAAAGTGGTATACTTATTATTGAGGGGAACGGCTAATGGGATACTCTGCACTGGCCATCTATTCACTTTCCCTCTCCTTATGTTTGCCCAGGTACCTGCCTTCTGCAACTTAGGGGCAATTCTGTCTCTGGAGCTCCTATCAGTCACCTCCTCATTTTCCCGAATGAGCTAATGGTCATCCAGCTGCAGCTCCAGTTCCTTAGCTAGTCTCTTTAAGGAGCTGCAGCTCGGTACACTTGGTGCAAATGTTATCAGGGAGACTGGAGATCTTCTAAAGTTTCCACATCTCACACAAGGAATGGAACACTAACTCATTCTCAGCACACTAACAATGTACTAACAAGAAAAAAAACTTACTAGAAACTTATTTTGAATATCCGCCTGTGCCTGCCCCACCCTATTTTCACCTAGACCTATTGAACCAAAGTCTGACCACTTTATTACTGTCCATTCCCACAATGGCTGCTCGGCTTATACCTCATTTATTTTTATTAGCCTCTGCTGAGTGCTTAACAGATCGTTATGCATGCAGCCCACTGAAAAGTCCTGAGCTGCGTCACCAATGAATGACCTCTCGTGCTGATTGCAGACCAGCAAACAGTCCCATAAGTACCCGAGATCTTTTTAAACTTTGTGCTGTGTCACCAATGAATGGCCTTTCTTGTGCTGATTGTAGCCCACCGAGACCAGTGATACAGCTTCAATTTCAAGACAGCTATCTGCACAATTGTTCATTGAAATGAATGAATGTGAAGATATTTATTCTGCCTTCAATGCTTTTTGAATTTCAACCTGATCGATTAAAGTGTAATTGTTAAAAGTATGGTAAAGTGCAAAAACAAATCTATACGGGCCATTAAAGCTTCAGACTTGGTTCTTGATCTCTGCTAGCTTATTTAAATTCATGTGGAGTGATAATACTATTGTTCTGGTGGTCCTCATTAGCTGGGAGTGAGGAGGAAGAAAGATAATACAAGGTTCTGACTTAGGATCTTGCCTGCTAGTAAGATACAAGTGCACTGGCTGTACCATAGAGAAGTCAGCATGTTCCAGATGGGGGAGGAGAAAGCAAAGAATAAAAAAAAGGCCTAAAAAAATTTCTGTTTAGTATTCTTCCTTTGAAATATAAATGATTTTTAAGCATTGCACAGGAAATTCATTCATTTCTAAGCTTGGTTAAATGTAAAGACTGGATAGTTCTTATCATTATTGATTTTATTTCATGTAGATCGTCAAAAGCTCTGTTGATAGTCTCCATCGACATTGCAGTTTTTTGGGGGGGAAAGGTTATTTTTAATTCATAAATCTGAAACTGTTTTAAACCAGTTGTAAAACAGAGTGAATATACATTAAAAAATCTAAATTTACATAAAAATTGAAACCAGCAGAAATACTTTAAAGGTCAGAGTATCATTCATCACAGCATAATGACTGATTTGGCTGTTCTATTAAGTTTTATCATGTTAGGAATTTAATTCAACCCAGTGTATTAATTACTCACGAACCTCATTGGGATTATAGATGTGTATGAAATAATGAGGGGCAGAGATGGGGAGAATCCACACAGTCTTTTATCCCCAAGGTTGGGAATCCAGCGGACATGGGTTTAAAGTGAGAGGGAGAGATTTAATAGGAACCTGAAGGGCAACTTTTTCACTCAGACTGTCATTTATGAAATGAGCTGCCAGAGGAAGTGATTGAGGCAAGTACATTAAAAACATGTAAAAGGCACTTGGGCAGATAAAGGGAAGGAAAAGTTTAGAGGAATATGGGCCAAACACAGTCCATGGGACTAGCTTAGATAAGCATCTTGATCGCCATGGACTGGTTGGGTCAAAGGGTATATTTCCATGCTCCATGAATGTAAGAGTGTTCTCAACCTATCCATATCTGTCATTCCTGTCCTGTTTTGGTACTTAATCTAAATGTTTATTAGGTCATAATTCTAAAATTTCTCAAGATGGGAATATTTTTATTAATTTTGTGAGAAGTAATAAAATAATAACTATTTATTCCTTTCACTTATCATTTTTCCTCTTTCCACAATGGCACAGAACCTGCTCTATATCAATGAATTAACTTTGGAATGAATGTTGGCAGACATCCATTCTCATCTCAGTGTTCATAATGTTACACTGTACCGTGTCACTGTGTGTCTTTTGTCAGCAGTAATCTGCCCCAGGACAGTCAGCTGTTTTATTAACTTTTTGGTGAGTACTGCCATAGAAAAGTTGAGGCAGTACCAGTGAGGACATTGTAAATAAAGATTAGATTATTATGGCATTCATTTTTATCTTCCAGTACACAAGGAGTTAACTAACTTGTTGTCTCGTATGATCGCTATTTTCCCATGGCCTTGAGGCAGAGTGTATTTCGGAGCTCCCTAATCCATTCAGCTCTGCTCCTTGTCCTGTTTTTGTTGGTCTATTTCTGCCAATCTTATAACCTTTGGAATGAAGATCAACTATTTTTTTTACCTTCACTTAAGCAGATGAAGACAAAAATCTAAGCAACGTTTTAAGTACTAAAACTTATTATTAACTATTTAAAAAACCTGATTATTATGTAACCTATCATAAAGAATGGAGATGATAAACAGTAGGAAATTATAAATGTTACCATGGAGAAATTGTTAAATTTCATTGCATATTAGAGTTTTGCACATGCCCACTGATAAATAGACCAGCTCATGTCTTCTGCTGTGTCTCTGCAGCTGAAAACTGTGTGTTCTAATTTTAAAGTTATAAAACATTCCAAAGCAAGTATCTGAAATAATTTGGTATTTTATGCCTTCTTTGCAAATGTTGAGTTCGACCCCTTCCTTCCCTGTACTGTCTCTTGCTGTGCAACCTTTGACTTCAACGAATATTGTTATTCTCAGTTATTCAAAATACCAATTTTGATTATTTCTCAGCGCATGGTAATCTGGTCATTAATTTTTTGCAGTATTTTTATATTATTCATCTTTAACCACCATCTGTATTGTTAAGTGCTCATCTACTATTACATTGCGTGCAGGGAGATGTCATTGTAAATCAACTGGAGGTTTGGGAAATTACAAGGCAGAAACATAAATACTCAAGCAGACTTGATGTACGTGAGAAAATTCCTTCATTCACTCTTTTCTGCATACACTGTGGATGTAGAATCCAAACAATTTCAAAATGTTCTTTTTCAATTTGCAATTTCTTTTGTCCTTGCCTGTCACCCTCCCACTTGCCTAGAACAGCTCACAGTACTCTGCAAGTGTGGTCTAACCAGTCCTTTGGAAAGCTGCAGCAGAATTTTTGTATATAAAGGCCAGCATTCCATACAACATTTTTGACTATTTTGTAAACAATGGTCAACTCTCTCCAGTTTTGAACTTAACATTTTGAACAGTTCGGTATAATTGAATATGAAACAAATATGCCATGATATATAAAATAATTCAGAAATCATTTTCAAGTGAATCTAGTGTACATTAAATGATTTTTCTATTTATTATGTGCTCTTAAATTCTGATACAGTATAATCAGAATGATTATACTGGCATCATTGATATATCTACACACTTCCTTTTCATTTAGTTTAACACAGGTCCTGATCCACAGCAAACAGTTCCAGGAGCATCACCATCTGATGAAGATAGATCAAAATCAGCCCCAACATCACCTTCTGATCAGGGTAAGTTCAACTAATTATTTTTCTTTTAGCATTTATGATTCTGAGTTCTGTCACTCCCTATTTTGTATTTGATCAAAGAACCAAAGGTAAAAGACTCACATATTGGCAAATAATATCTTAGTCCAGTGGCATGGGACCACGGTTCAAAATATATAAACACAATTGCTCACTTGATGTTGTAAGATGGATCTTCATATGGAGATACATTTTTAGTTGCTCACTATTTAGAGCAAAATATTAGGAATTTTTTTCTGGTATTGACCTGAAATTAAACAAACTGTTTCAGCTGAATGATAGGCAGGCAGTTCAATTATTTCTCAATGGCAAGCAAAGATTTACAGAAAATTCAGAGAAGGAAATATGCCTTTTATCCATTATTGGGCTTGGGTGCATTTAGCATTTTTGAATTGGCTGCTCTTGGTTGGTAATTTATACTTCCTAAAATACCAAGAAGTTGGCTCATCCCCATCTTCTTATGCAGAGTCAAGGATGCTGGACTTGTCAGTGATATTCAAAGTAAGTTTTATTATCAAAGTACATATGTCACCATATACAATCCGAGATACATCTTCTTGTGGGCATTCTCATCAAATCTATAGAATACTAACTATTACAGGATCAATAAAAGATCAACCAGAATGCAGAAAACAAGCAACAGTGCAAATGCAAATATAAATAAATAGCAATAAACAGCGAGCATGAGATAATGAGTTAAAGAGACCTTGAAAGTGAGATCATTGGTTGTGGGAACATTTCAATTATAGGGCAAGTGAAGTTGAGTATAGTTATATCCACTGGTTCAAGAGCCTGATGCGTGGGGGGCAGTAACTGTTCTTGAACCTGATAGCAGGAGTTCTGAGGCTCTTGTACCTTCTACTTGTTTCAACAATGAGAAGAGAGCATGACCTGGGTGGTGGGGATCTCTGATGATGGATGTTGCTTTCCTTCAATGGTGTTTCATGTAGATGTACTAAATGATTAGGGAGGACTTTACCAGTGTTTACTGGGCCTAATCCACTACATTTTGTAGGTTTTTCCATTTAAGTGCATTGGAGTTTTCAGAATAGTTGTGTTGCCAGTCAATATGCTCTCCACTACTTATCTATAGAAGTTGGTCAAAGTTTTAAATGTAATGCCAAATCTCTGCAAACTCCTGAAGAAGTAGAGGCGGTGCTGTGTTTTCTTCGTAATTGCACTTGCAGACTGGGTCCGGGCGCCATAGTGACTGGAAATGCTGCATCTCAGTAAATAAATAAATTATTCTCACTGTCCATGCTGAAAATTCTGTTTTTTGATGCATCACTGCCAAGACCGTTCGTGTTTGTGCTCGAAAGGTGATGATTATTTTTTTTTCTGTAATTACATCAATTTTGTAGTGAAGGAATTGGGGTAGTTCTATTACAGGGAATTCCTGCACTTTAGCCAGTCAATTATGAAGAAAAAAGAACTGGTCAATACCACTTCTGTGAAAAATTGGTGGTGAAGCCGACAACTGCATCAGTTCATGAAAATGACCTAGCTGTGGCAATCAACTTCACAAAAACTGGGGCACATTAAACCAGAGATGAAAGGTACAGAGCCCAATTAGAAAAGAATATTAGAAAGCTAAGGAGAAATTTGTGGCTGGGATTTAAAATTATCAGCCCTTTAAAGGAAGGAGGGAACAACTGTTTCCACTGAAGATAGCAGCTAATATACTTTTAGATTGAGAAGAAAGCAAGTCATTTATTAAACTTTTTCTCAAGATTGTCTGTTGATTCTGATTTTGTAATAGATTCAAAGATAGATGTGAGTGTCATTAAGAATTATTGAAATGGCATGGGAAAATCAGAGGGATGCATTCAACAGAGGGGTGTGTTGGAGAGACCTTATCTGCCAAAGAGGCTTCTTTTGTATTGAGATGTTCTCTTCTTCCAAGTATGTTGCCACCATTTATGCAACTTCTTACAGCATGTTATAGGAGGTGTTGGTAAGAGTATAAGACCAGGTTCCTTTCATGCATCATTTCAGAAATGCTTCGTTGACTGTGCAAACTTTGACCTTATAAAGCTACTATATATGTCCTAAGATGAAGGATGCAAATATTTCTATTAAGTAACAAAAGACATTAAGCCTATAATAAAGTTATCAATCTTCCCACAGAACTAAAAGAACTTGAAAACAACATCAGGAAAGCTCTTTCGTTTGACAATAGAGGGGATGAACACAAAGGAGCAGAAGCAGATAAACAAGTACTGACACCCGGTGAAAATGGGGAAAATGGAGAACTGAGATCATTCCAGACCAGGCATTATAACTTAGAGGACTTCTCCTTCATTAAAGTATTAGGGAAAGGCAGTTTTGGCAAGGTGAGTGTTCCACAGCACAGACATAACACACTGCAAATTCGGTAACCAGTATCCCTTTCAGCACCATATATGTCAGGGAGATATTCAGTAAATAAATGTTTATTTTCTCATTTACTGCATGTTATTGTGATTTCTTTCACACTTGCTTTCTTTGAAGTCCGTAGCAAATCTATTTTCATTTGGTTTGATTGAACCCTCAATCTAAAGTGGAACCCTCACTGTGACGCATTGTGTGCATGTGTTATTCCCAATGGTAGTACATCTGCCATTGTCCAAGACAATGTGAGTTAATAGTTTCAATCACAGGACTATGGTTGGACCACTGCAGTTAACCTCTATGTCCTTTGAATAAAAGATTATCAACAGAATGTCCAGTATTAATTACTGACTCTTGCTGAATATCTTTCAAAGTCTATTCAATGCCATAATGCAGTTTTTAAGATAATGTAAAAAGATTGTAACTCCAACTTGAAATGGAATTATATCTCTATATAATTTAGAGGCACATAAAATCTTTATATACTGTATAAAGTTCGCTGTTCCTGCCTACAAGCTATACTTTACATAGTGTAAGTTTTTTAGTGTGTCGTGGTACTTATTTCTTCTAATAACCATTAATATTGTGAACAAGCAAAGTAATACAAGATCCCTGCAAAATACAAAACTTTATTTTTGAATGTATGTCAGTGGTTAAAAGATCATGCATCAGGTTTGCTCACTGCCATTCTGACTACTTGGCATTACAAAAAGCAATACTTTCAGCATTAATTCTGTCATTATACAATAAAAGTAAGGCCTAAGATTCAGGATGAAATCAGATAAAAATTCTAAAATTATTATAAAGTATTGCATGTGTTTTGTACTTATGATTTAGGGATATATCATGTATTATACTATAAACAATTGGAGTATTGAAGGAAGTAGGAAAAGGCTCAAATTTAAAGTATATCTTGCAGTGACCTTGCCTGAACCCCTCAGTAAAGGGTGAACAAGTTATACTCAATGTTGCAAAGGAGATCACAATGTCTTCATAGGGATGTGGTCAGGTAGTAAAAGGTGACAACCTCTACAAGTTTCATAGACCTGATCGTTCTCCCTCAATATAGGAGGCAGACCAATAATTGTTCTTATTAGTAATTGTTATTTTTTAATCAGTCGTTTGTATTTTTGATTCCATTCTTTACAATATTATGGAATTGTAAAGGCAATTCCAAGGCAACTGATTTGTGCATTTTATAACATACAAACAAAATCAACTTAAGGATGTCTGTAAAAGTGGGCCACAGTCCCTAAAGCAGGCAGCCTCTAGTAGGCTTTACTGTACATCTGCATTCTTTCATTAATCCTGTGCTTTGTCAATCATTCTATTGTTATGAGTGATTTGGGGAAAATTCCTCTTAATACGTTTATGAGAAGTAAGTGTTTGAAAATCCATTCAGATTGAAAGTACCTAAGAAACCTTATTCTTTAGCAGAACTGAATTTTACTGAGTGAGTACAGCTGGTTGGCTGTGCTGTACCTGTTTAATGCCAGCTTAACAAAGAGAAAATTGACCCTTGTAGAATCAACACCATCAGAAGGATGCACTCTAGTTTGCTGTCCCATTGGGACTAGCTATCGCTATTTGTTTGGAAGGTTAGAGATGAACTGTGAACCAGAATAGTTATTTTATCATGCAGCTTAAAGACGATAGAATTCTGAATCAGTAGTTCAGCCCTGTGTTGTTTAATAAAGAAAAGAATGAAACCAAATTCTCAGCTGATTAGGCAGCATCTCTGGAGAGCGAGATGAGACTAATGTTTTAATGTTAATAACTCTTCATCAAAACAAATGAACGTCGCTGTGCAGGGTCATGAACTTGAAATGTTCTCTTTTTCTCTCTCCAGAGACATCACCTACCATGTTAAGCATTACCAGCATTTTGTAAAAATATTTATCTGTTGGTTTCTTCAAACTCCACATTAGCTTCTCTCAATAAAAATAAAATAAATATTTGAGATCTGAATCAGACTTAATATTACTGGCATATATCGTGAATTTTTTGTCTTTGTGGCAACAGTACAATGCCAAACATAATAATAAGGGGAAAAACTCTGTGTGTCTGTGTCTGTGTCTGTGTCTGTGTCTGTGTCTGTGTGTGTGTGTGTGTGTGTGTGTGTGTGTGTGTGTGTGTGTGTGTGTGTGTGTGTGTGTGTGTGTGTGTGTGTACATATAAATAGTGCAAAAATGTTTAAGAAGTAGTGAAGCAATCATGGTTGGGCATGTCCTGGGTGATGAACTATTGAGCACAGAATGTGAACTATTTGGAGAACATTGATCATTTCAGGTGCTGTTACTTTGGTAATGCTCATTCTATTTGAAAACTGGGAAGAGGAATTGTCAGGAGTCTCTACACTCCTTAATTGCTACCCTGTCCTGGCATTGCACCCTGTTTAAATCAGAGGGGGGTTAAACTACTAATTAGAAATGATTCTAATTCAGGAATAAAATAAATAAAAGCACATCAGAATTGCAGCTAGCCATGCTTTTACTCAAAATATCTCAGCACCCTTGCATTTTCCAACTATTCTTCTAAGGCCTAGCTAATAGCCCCTACCAGTGAGAAACTTGTATGCTGACATAGGCTGTTTATCACTATTCTTCAACATCCATAACCCCAGAATTTGTGAAACATGCAAAAAGTTTATGGGATAGAATCACATTATTGCCACCATTTGCTTCAAGTCAATGTGAATATGAGAATTTTAGACAAGGGGATATCAATGAATTCTCATCCCCTGTATATATTCAGTGCTTATGATAAGTAGAGATGTATGTTTTCATTTACATAGGTCATGTTGGCTGAACTGAAAGGTACAGATGAGGTTTATGCCGTAAAGGTGCTAAAGAAGGATGTTATTCTCCAAGATGATGATGTGGACTGCACTATGACTGAGAAGAGAATTCTGGCACTAGCAAGAAGGCATCCTTACTTGACCCAACTCTTCTGCTGCTTTCAAACAAAGGTATTGTGAGCTGAACCAATTCTTAATGCATTACGTTTAATGCAGATGGAATTACTCTTGTTTTTGAAAGATAAATGAATAAAACAGTGAGAAACATGCTTACTGTAAAACCCACATTTCCCAATTAAATCATAAAAACAATAGTCAAGACCTTCAAGGCTATGATCTAAGTGCTGAGATTAATACAGACGGGTGCCTTTGGTCAGCATTGATGTGCTGAGCTGAATGGCTTGTTTCCATGCTGATTCACTCTTTGACTCGATAACAAATCATGGCAGAGCCATTGCAACACTTGAATGAGTAAAAGAATCATTCATATTTACAAGATTTATGTTTTACCCAAGATCTGGACAGAATTAACGTCCCCAAGTCGGCAATCACAATATCACACTTGTCCACAGTATCCCTGGGGTAAGGATCAATTCCAGAGCTTCTGATAAAAATTGCTATTTCTGCACTCACTAATCCCTGTATTTGTGAGCGTTGGTGAGGAAAGTTTGTGCTCAGTTTACCCACTTTGACTTTCAGTCAGGACTCAATGGGACTAGTGAACACATGAATGAAATGCCTGAGGAAACTTGTTGAACAGGTCTTTGGCCTGGCATTGAGTATCTTGAGATGAAGGGAAATTAAGGTATGCATCATAGATGATTACAATGAGATTAATGTGTCCATGTTGGCAAAATACTGAGCTAAGTAACTTAATTTTCAGCTTTCAGACTATAGGTTATGTCTCATTTGGGTATATATTTTAAAAATCTGAAGAGGGATTCTACCTTCAACTTCATTCAAGGATTGTGTTCCACGCTACTCTTTGGGTGTATAAAGCTTTTTTTCGTGCATTCTTAAATCCACATCTTTGGGTTGTTGACTTTTTTGCAAAGGCAGATAATTCCTTCCCGTAGTCTTCACTCTCATCTTCCCATGGTTCAATATGTTGTGTCTCTGCACAACTAAATATCAATTAAACAAATGTGGGTGATGGCTTTAACTTTGCCAATCACTTTTCCAGCTCTCAGCTTCACCCCACCCCCTCTGGTCTTCTCCTATCATTTTGCATTTCCCCCTCCCCCTCCTACTTTCAAATCTCTTAATATCTTTCCTTTCAGTTAGTCCTGGCGAAGGGTCTCAGCCCAAAACGTCAGCAGTGCTTCTCCCTATAGATGCTGGCTGGCCTACTGTGTTCCACCAACATTTTGTGTGTGTTAATGGCTTTAACTGATGTTTTCCCATTGTAGTGAAAGAGAGAGAGAGAACAGTACATGCGCAGACAACAGATCAATACGTAGTGCTACAAGAGTCTGTTGTAGTCAGCCTCTGGAATTATGGACAAAGTTGACCCTGTATTCAGCTCCATTTTCAGTTTTACAGCGGACATCTCTATTGTGATCCAGATGATGTAATCAGCTTCAGTTATACTATGCAGTTCTAGGCATTATAGTTCACCTCTTGTCAGACTCTGTGTTGTCTGATTCTGTTTTACATTCGGTAACTTTATGCAGTTGCTTAGTTTTGTGTTTGAGACTTTTCACTCGGTTGTGCTGTTTGTCTGCCTTGCGCTCTCTCTCTATGTGACCTTGTCTGTGACGCTTTCTGCAGTCTTTTTCTTTGAACCTACAGTCATTTGCATCATGGGAGGATTTGCCACATCATTCACATCTTTGGCTTTTTGCACCATTCAGGGACATTTTGTGCATTTCACATTCTAACCTCCTTTTCTGTACATCTTTTGCTGCAGTCTGTAATGATGTTGCAATGGTCAATGCCTGTTCTAAGGTTGGGTCTCTTTCAGATAATAGCTTCTTTGAGTGCTTTGACTATGCATGCCATATACAAGCCTGTTCCTTAATGCATCAGAAAGTCCATCTCTGAAGTCACAGTACTGGGAAAGTTTGCACCATTCTGCAATGTATTCAGAAATGCTTTCATCTTTTGACTGGTTCCTTTTGTAAAATTGTAATAATTTCGTTGAACATCTTGCTTGCTGGCTTTGCAGGAGTTACTAATTTGCATAAGAGACTGTACATTCTTAGGATCATTAAGTTTCTTTTTCTCCTCCATGTTGTTCACATTACAGTACAGTTCAACCCTCTCAATATACGTGCCAGCCTTCATTAGCGCTATCAAATTCGTCAACTTTTCCAACTGAAGCCATCGCCTCACTATTTTTACTTTAAATTCTGCCCTACTTCCACTGTTACTCACACATTCCTTTGTTAGCATCTGTGACAGCTTACTCGTGCCGTTTAACTCTCATTGCTTCAGTCCTAACTGTTGGTGCAGTTGGTGATATTTTCTGACATTCAGGTTCATACTTGTCGCCAATTTGTTGTGTCTGTCCAACTACGTATTAATGAAATAAAAGCAGGACCACATGTTCTGGCTTTAACTGGTTTATTCACATTTCAGCAAGATAGAGAATACAGACAACATCAATACGTAGTGCTAAATTGGGGGGTGGGGTCATTGCTCTGAAAGAAATAGATCCATACATTGCACAATGTACCTTGATTATATCTTTCGTTGTTATCCTTTATTTTGAAGAAAATGTTCCTGGCCTACTTATCCTTTCCTCAAAACAGTTACTCATCTACACTTCAACATATTCAAAACATTCCTTTTATCCCCCTCAGGTACTTTTGTCAAACACGCTGCCCAAATCTGTGAGGACCTCATCAAATGCATTACCCTAATTGACTCTTCTTATTAGCTTCTTAAAGATTTCAATGAAGTTGGGCAAATGCGACCTTCCCTTCACTAATCTGTACTAATTATGATTTTTGAACATGTTGATTTATTCTGTCCCTCAAAATGTTTCCCAATAATTTACCCATTGTTGTTGTCCAGCTGATAGGTTTGTTGTTATCCCAGTTAACCCTTTCTCCTTTTAAACAAGGGTGCCATATTAGTAGTCTTACAGATAAGAGAGAAGCATAAAAAGCCCACACCTGTTAGAAGATAATCAGATTTCTAATCTGCTCTCAAACTCCCACTGCATGATGGAGTTTATTGTTACTGATTACTACCAGCTTCAACTTCTCCTGTACAAGATTGCCTGATAATAATCTAAAGCAGTTTCACAAGAACCATTCACTGAATTTAGTGGAAAATTGCCCAGCTGTCATCTGGGGCTCTGATATGAAAGTTCAGAAAATCTTTGATCCACTTCAAGATTTATTTTTAATGTTTTTGTTTAGAATACCAATCATATTGAAGGCACATATTATGCAGTAATGTTCCCTTTACAACAAACTTAAGGCAAAACACCCTTGGATGTCCTGGCAACAGTGTAATCATTTCACTGTTCCATGCTGTTTGCATGATCTGAGAAGGAATGGGATAGTTTAGTTTGTTGCTTTCCCCCGTTTGACTCTGGGAATGGGTTAAGCTCACATATGAGTGGGAATGCATGGCTGCAGAAAGAGCTCTTCAGAGGAGCACTATGAAACTTCTTCGCTCTTACAGGGACAGCTCAGGTCTCTAAATTCAGTACTTCATTCTGTATTGGGAGGGGAGAGATGACAGTAATTATGTATTTTAAGCTGTTCGTGGTATGTTTGATGAATTGGCTAACTATCTTGCTAATTACTTGAATTGTCCAAAATTGCTCATTTCCTGGACGGTGTTCTTTTCAAGGCAGTTGCACAATTCAGCTCAGGGAATTACAGCAGTTTTGCTGTGCTTCATATTTTGTTTTCCCCAATAACCTTCCATCTTTATCTGTGGTCAAACAGTTGTTAATCGCCTTCATAAATGCAAAAGATTGAAGAAAAGAGATGTCAAAAGGCAGTGGATAACTGACCCTTGTATGATTCTTTAAATTGGCATTTGTGAATACAGGTAGTCTGGAAACTTCAGTTTTGCTAATCTGCTCCAGACAAATTTTTGATGAGCATTTGTTGATGTTCCAAAGAAAGGTGGATATGTGAATGGTGTAAGATCCAGAGACTGAATGGACAGGAGATTATGGGGTGGGGTTGGGGATGAGTAGAACAGTTTAGATCAAGCTATGTTGGTATTTTGCTGAATTGCAAGTATGTCACTCTCATTTCAGACTGTTATTGCTGATCTATCATTGTAACTTGTAATTGCATTGTTTAGCTTATCTGTTCAGTTTTCTTCACATGACAGACAATTCTCTTCACCTGTGAACAGCTGTGGATACTCTCATTGCATTATAAACTACTGGAGGAGACAATTTCCTGAAACACGGAATGCATCAGTTCTCGTGATGAGACTTTCCATTCCTTGACTTCTGAGATTACCTCTTTCTTCACAAAATGGCATCTCCCCTCCACTGCTATCAGTGCAGCCATCATCGGCATCTCCTCCATCTCACCTCATCCTCCCTGGCATAACCAGGAAGAGGCTTATGAGCCTCTGCATCCAACACATCATTCTCCACAACTTCTGCCATCTCCAACTTAGAAACATAGAAAATAGGTGCAGGAGTGGGCCATTCGGCCCTTCGAGCCTGCACCGCCATTCAGTATGATCATGGCTGATCATCCAACTCAGAACCCTGTACCTGCTTTCTCTCCATACCCCCGATCCCTTGAGCCACAAGGGCCATATCTAACTTCCTCTTAAATATAGCCAATGAACCGGTCTCAACTGTTTCCTGTGGCAGAGAATTCCACAGATTCACCACTCTCTGTGTGAAGAAGTTTTTCCTCATCTCGGTCCTAAAAGGCTTCCCCTTTATCCTTAAACTGTGACCCCTCGTTCTGAACTTCCCCAACATTGGGAACAATCTTCCTGCATCTAGCCTGTCCAATCCCTTTAGAATTTTATACGTTTCAATAAGATCCCCCCTCTGTCTTCTAAATTCCGGTGAGTATAAGCCTAGTCAATCCAGTCTTTCTTCATATGAAAGTCCTGCCATCCCAGGAATCAATGTGGTGAACCTTCTCTGTACTCCCTCTATGGCTAGAATGTCTTTCCTCAGATTAGGGGACCAAAACTGCACACAATATTCTAGGTGCGGTCTCACCAAGGCCTTGTACAACTGCAGTAGAACCTCCCTGCTCCTGTACTCAAATCCTTTTGCTATGAATGCCAACATACCATTTGCCTTTTTCACCGCCTGCTGTACCTGCATGCCCACCTTCAATGACTGGTGTACAATGACACCCAGGTCTCGTTGCATCTCCCCTTTTCCTAATCGGCCACCGTTCAGATAATAATCTGTTGTCCTGTTCTTGCAACCAAAGTGGATAACCTCACATTTATCCACATTAAATTGCATCTGCCATGAATTTGCCCACACACCTAACCTATCCAAGTCACCCTGCATCCTCTTAGCATCCTCCTCACAGCTAACACCGCCGCCCAGCTTCGTGTCATCCGCAAACTTGGAGATGCTGCATTTAATTCCCTCGTCTAAATCATTAATATATATTGTAAACAACTGGGATCCCAGCACTGAGCCTTGTGGTAACCCACTAGTCACTGCCTGCCATTCTGAAAATGTCCCGTTTACTCCCACTCTTTGTTTTCTGTCTGCCAACCAGTTCTCTATCCTTATCAATACCATACCCCCAATACCGTGTGCTTTAAGTTTGCACACTAATCTCCTGTGTGGGACCTTGTCAAAAGCCTTTTGAAAATCTAAATATACCACATCCACTGGCTCTCCCCATCCACTCTACTAGTTACATCTTCAAAAAATTCTATAAGATTCGTCAGACATGATTTTCCTTTCACAAATCCATGCTGACTTTGTCCGACGATTTCACCTCTTTCCAAATGTGCTGTTATCACATCCTTGATAACCGACTCCAGCATTTTCCCCACCACCGATGTCAGACTAACAGATCTATAATTCCCTGGTTTCTCTCTCCCTCCTTTTTTAAAAAGTGGGGGTACATTAGCCACCCTTCAATCCTCAGGAACTAATCCAGAATCTAAAGAGTTTTGAAAAATTATCACTAATACATCCATTAATTCTTGGGCTACCTCCTTAAGCACTCTGGGATGCAGACCATCTAGCCCTGGGGATTTATCTGCCTTTAATCCCTTCAATTTACCTAATACCACTTCCCTACTAACATGTATTTCCCTCAGTTCCTCCATCTCACTAGACCCTTGGTCCCTTACTATTTCCGGAAGATTATTTATGTCCTCCTTAGTGAAGACAGAAACAAAGTAGTTATTCAATTGGTCTGCCGTGTCTTTGTTCCCTATGATCAATTTACCTGTTTCTGACTGTAGAGGACCTACATTTGTCTTGACCAATATTTTTCTTTTCACATATCTATAAAAGCTTTTACAATCAGTTTTTATGTTCCCTGCCAGCTTTCTCTCATAATCTTTTTCCCCTTTCCTAGTTAAGCCCTTTGTCCTCCTCTGCTGGTCTCTGAATTTCTCCCAGTCCTCTGGTGTGCCGCTTTTTTTTGCTAATTTATATGTTTCTTCTTTGGACTTGATACTATCCCTAATTTCCCTTGTCAGCCATGGGTGCACTACCTTCCCTGGTTTATTCTTTTGCCAAACTGGGATGAACAATTGTTGTAGTTCATCCATGCGATCTTTAAATGCTTGCCATTGCATATCCACCGTCAACCCTTTTAAGTATCATTTGCCAGTCTATCTTAGCTAATTCACGTCTCATACCTTCAAAGTTACCCTTCTTTAAGTTCAGAACCTTTGTTTCTGAATTAACTATGTCACTCTCCATCTTAATAAAGAATTCCACCATATTATGGTCACTCTTACCCAAGGGGCCTCGCACGACAAGATTGTTAACTAATCCTTCCTCATTGCTCAATACCCAATCTAGAATGGCCTGCTCTCTAGTTGGTTCCTCGACATGTTGGTTCAGAAAACCATCCCACATACATTCCAAGAAATCCTCTTCCTCAGCCCCCTTACCAATTTGGTTCACCTAATCTATATGTAGATTGAAGTCACCCATTATAACTACTGTTCCTTTATTGCACGCATTTCTAATTTCCTGTTTAATGCCATCCCCAACCTCACTACTACTGTTAGGTGGCCTGTACACAACTGCCACCAGCGTTTTCTGCCCCTTAGTGTTATGCAGCTCTACCCATATCGATTCCACATCCTCCAGGCTAATGTCTTTCCTTTCTATTGTGTTAATCTCCTCTCTAACCAGCAATGCTACCCCACCTCCTTTTCTTTCCTGTCTATCCCTCCTGAATATTGAATATCCCTGGATGTTGAGCTCCCATCCTTGGTCACCCTGGAGCCATGTCTCTGTGATCCCAACTATATCATATTCATTAATAACTATCTGCACATTCAATTCATCCACCTTGTTAGGAATGCTCCTCGCATTGACACACAAAGCCTTCAGGCTTGTTTTTACAACACTCTTCGCCCTTATACAATTATGTTGAAAAGTGGCTCTTTTTGCTTTTTGTCCTGGATTTGCCTGCCTGACACTTTTACTTTTCACCTTACTACTTTTTGTTTTGACCCTCATTTTACACCTCTCTGTCTCTCTGCACTTGTTCCCATCCCCCTGCCACATTAGTTTAAAGCCTCCTGAACAGCGGTAGCAAACGCTCCCCATAGGACATTGGTTCCAGTCCAGCCCAGGTGCAGACTGTCCTGTTTATACCAGTCCCACCTCTCCCAGAACTGGTTCCAATGCCCCAGAAATTTGAATCCCTCCCCCTTGCACCATTTTTCAAGCCACGTATTCATCTGAAATATCCTCCTGTTTCTACTCTGACTAGCACGTGGCACTGGTAGTAATCCAGAGATTATACCTTTGTGGTCCTACTTTTCAGTTTATCTCCTAACTCCCTAAATTCACCTTGTAGGACCTCATCCCGTTTTTTACCTATATTGTTGGTACCTATGTGCACCACGACCACTGGCTGTTCAACCTCCCATTCCAGAATGTCCTGCAGCCGCCCAGAGACATCCTTGACCCTTGCACCAGGGAGGCAACATACCATCCTGGAGTCTCATTTGCGGCAGCAGAAACGCCTTTCTATTCCCCTTACAATCGGATCCCCTATCACTATAGCAATCCCACTCCTTTTCCTTCCCTCCTGTGCCGCAGAGCCACCCATGGTGCAATGAACTCAGCTGCTGCTGCCTTCCCCTGATGAGACATCTCCCCCAACAGTATCCAAAACAGTATATCTGTTTAGGAGGGAGATGACCTCAGGGGACTCCTGCACTACCTGCCTACTGCTACACTGTCTAGTGGCCACCCCTTCCCTTTCTGCCTATGTAGCCTTTAACTGTGGTGTGGCCAACTCACTAAACGTGCTATTCACGACTTTCTCAGCATCGCGGATGCTCCAGTATGAATCCAATTGCAGCTCCAGATGCTCAATGCGGTCTGCCAGAAGCTGCGATTGGACACACTTCCTGCACACATAGTCGTCAGGGACACTGGAAGTATCCCTGATTTCCCACATGCTGCAGGATGAACAAACCACAGGGCCGATCTCAGCTGCCATGACCTACCCAATACTTGCCTCAACTTTTGAAACTTTCTCCTTTGAAAGGAACTTAACCGGCCTTACCTCACTTGGAATGAAGCTCGTCCTCCGCCTCTTCTCGTTGAAGCCTCTCGAGTCAAAGCCTCAAATCTCCACTCCTTCACTGGCCGCTCCACAGTCTCCCACTACTAAGCACATCTTTCCCCCTCCATTTTCCACAGGGTTCACGCTCCCTGTGGCTCCTCTGTACACTCATGCCTCACCACTAATCCTCCTCCAGGCAACTATCCCTGCAACTAAGGCAAATGTTATACCTCCCCCTACACACCCGATCTCACCACCATTCAGGGCCGTAACAATCCTTCCAGGTGAGGCAGCAATTCACATGTGAATCCATTGATGTCATTTATTACATTGGTATTCTTGGTGCGGCCTCTACATCGGAGACCCAATGCAGATTGAGGGACTGCTTCATCAAGCACCTTCACTCCATCCACTGTAACAGTCAGGATATCCAGGCGGTCAGCCATTTTATCTCCACTTCCCATTCCCACACAGACAGGTCTGCTCACAATCTTCTCCAAATCAAGCTAGATGCAAGTTAAAGGAACAACACCTCATATTACATCCTGGTAGTCTCCAGTTTGCAGGCATCAACATCAATTTCTCTAATTAACCACTGTCTCATTCCCTCTTCCCACTTTGTTTCAAATCTAACCCTGCTCTTTCCCCTCCCCCACCCTTAGACCTGCCCATCACACACTCCTTTCTCCCTCTAGCTCCACCCCTCCTCCTCTTTATTCCTCTTCTGTCTCAAGGCAGTGGGTTCGTGTTCACAGACACCAATTGACTACCTGGTAACTATTCCAGTAAGCTCTTGACTTCTTTGTTTATCTTATCACTTCTGGTATTTATTGACTAAGTCTGGATGAAAGAATGATTTGGGGTTGTCTTCACTTCTTAAAAGCAAGTCAATTGTTGTTCTACAAAGAAAGCTGGAGGACTTCATTCTGCAGATATGAGCAGAATTTAAAGTACAAACACGCCTCCACAAACAAATTGCACATTGTTATATTTCCGTAGGTTAAGGAAATGAAAATGCTGTGCTTTGAAGGTCACAGATAGAGTTGATAGCATAAATGAGGATGCTTCATTGTGACAACATCTGCAGCATTGGTGCATCTGATGATGAAAGAGGCAAATATTTAATTCAGACACATAACTTATTTGTATCAATGGATGGAATTGCATGTGCCTGTAGCTGTTTCTGGGATCTCTTTTAATAGAGCACCCCTGTTGCTGAAATAATATGTGGTAATTAATTGTGCTATTTTGCAAACAATTGTTACAGCTATTTGTTGGTAAGACAGTACAGTTACTATTATATTACTTTCAAGCATCAAAACAACACATTTTCTAATTTAGCATTCCTTTGAATTTTTCATTTTGTTGTGAACTAACTCTTAAACAGTACATGACGTTCTGCAGAAACGACAGACATTTGTTGGGATTTTGTGCATGTTCTTTTTCTCAAATTTAATAACTTTTATTTTCTAATATTTAAGTTGTGGTTTATTTTCCAAATTAGACATGAAGAAACTTACATGTTTTAATGGTAAACTTTGTTTGACACACGGTTTTCATCTTAATTTTTAGTCATGTGAAAATTAAGTTCCTTAACTGTATAGAGGCTGGGAGTTCAGGTGACAGAAGTAGTTCCACTATTTGTTTTACATTTGCTGTGGCTTTCAGTGAATAAAAAGGCAATTTATGTGACCTTCAAAAATACTCCACATTTATCAAACTGGTAATTATAAAATGGGCTTTGACCTTCTCTTGACCTCGAAGAATGAGGGTTATATGGATCAGAATAATAAATACTGAGTGTACATATGTGTACATATGAGGACAAGGTAAGTAGTTTATTAAACTAAACAAAGCTGCCAAATTTATTGAGAAGTAGGAAATCACAGTGAAAGCACACTGTCTTGCTTCTTAGATGTGTGCGTGCATGTTGACACATTGCATTTGAGCAGCAGTGATAAGATGGAAATCAATCGAAGTCAAATTCTGATGACCAGACATCTATGGGTATTGGGGTTATTTGGTGGTGCTACAGTAGAAGATACATAACTCTCATGATATATCGGCAACTATGACCTAAATGGAAACAAAAGTCAAAAGGTCAACAAGATAAATGTTCAAGTACAACCTTTAAATATTGTTAAATATGACTGCCTATTTTTTAATATACCTAATAATATTCCCTTTACCATGAAAAAGTGAGTGAATGAATGCAGTAGCAATGTTATCATTAAAAATTGCATTGACCTTATAATTAAATTAATTATAGAAGAAGTTTTATTCTGCAAACTAAATGCCTGGCATGAAAGTTGAGTGGCATGTTTGGTCACAAACGAGAGACAATCTGCAGATGCTGGAAGTCCGAGCAACGCACACAAGATGCTGGAGGGTCCTGCCGAAGGGTTTTGGCCCGAGATGTCGACTGTACTTTTCTCCATAGATGCTGCCTGGCCTGCTGAGTTCCTCCAGCATTTTGTGTGTGTTGCTGGCATGTTTGGTAATAGAATTATGTTGAATTCATTTTTTACCCAAATTGACTCCAACAGTCAGAAAATTCACTCAGTTTTGGCGAGTCTGAACATTAACCAACAAAGAATGAATTAACAAAATTATGATCGTCATATAAATGAAATGTATTTCACCAAATTAGTTTTAATTTGTTTTAGCACCCACATATCTACTGCTGTCTTCATTGTTTCTGGTGATTCCCACCTGCTTCTTCACCAGTGCCAACTGTTGGGTAAAGAGCGGAGTTTTTCGAAACCATGTGCTGTGCACATTTTCACCTTACTATGAATTCCATTCTCCATTTTATTCTGTAAACTTTTCTATTGAGTGCAGCTCCGTCAGATTTCTTTTATTGAAAGTATTATTCTAAAAGCTGAAGCAGGAATGTAGCTAATCATGTATTTGGAGCCTATATCTGGCTTTAACAGTATGATACATATTTTAATAAATAATGGTACTGATTTTTTGCGGTAATTCTTACTAACTATTCCTCTCTGCGCTTCGGGGCATATCATGCAGCAGCCTTGCCATTTCCTTAGCACTTTGTCTGTTTTGTTATGAGGCTGAGTTGCTAGCTCGACGCTCAACCCAGCGCCGATGAAGAACGTGCAAGGAGCTGGCCTAATTCGAATCTGGGACCACTCACATCAAAGTCCAGTGCTGATGCCACTACACCACCAGCTGACCTTTTTTTCGGAGTATATGATTATTATTAGGTAGACCAGCTATTATTCCACACTGCTGATTTACCTGGCAAAGGTGCATGTGAGCCACACCTTGAACTGCTACAATTTGCCTCTGATAGTTCTCTGGAAGGAACCCATTTAGGTGTAGTGAAACTAGTTAAAACTCACTGGGCAGCTTAACTCAGAATTTTCATGAAGCTCCTCTAGGCAGTGTAAGCACTACAAATGGAATAATTACAAATGGACGGCACTTTGGAAAGTCCGATCTCCTGGCTGTACTTCTGGCGTACAAGTAGAGATTAAAACCGCAGCACCAGTGGTGAGAACCAAGGAGGTCTGGTCAGGTGAAGTGGAGGAGTGCCTTGTGTTGGTGGAGTGGAAAATATTCAGGGATTTGTCTTAGAACCTGAATGAATAGACTACAGTTGCCAGCAACTTTATCAAGACCTATATGGATGAGTGTGTGCCTTTGAGAACATGCTGTGGGCTAGATCTGTGGCATCCAAGATCGGTAATCTAGAATTATTCAAGAGTTCCAGGTATGACTGAGGGAAAGTATTTTAAGAGTGAATAAACAATTATGATTCAAGTTAAAGACAAAATTAAGACAGATACACTCAACCCTGGAAGGGTTTGCAGGCCATTATTTCCTAGGAGGCGATACTTAATATTATGAATGGCAGTGATGCTTTTCTCCTAGATGAGCTCAATGCCTTTTAGGCACGCTTTGAAAGGGCGAATAAAACTACAGCAGTGCGAATCTCTGCAGCATCTGGTGACCTTGTGATCTCGGAGGCTGACATCAGAGCATTTTTCGAGAGGATGAACCCTTGCAAGGAGTAGGGCCCTGATCATATACCTGGCAGGGCATTGAAAACCAATGCCAGCCAACTGGCAGGAGTGTTCATGCCAGTGGCACTCACATCTACTGTGGTGAAATGCTTTGAGAGGCTGGTTATGGCTAGAATCAACTCCTGCCTAAGCAGAGACCTGAAGCAGCTGAAAGTTGGCTATTGCCTCAATAAGTCGACAGTGGACACAACATCTCTGGCTTTCTACTCAGCCTTGGATCACCTGGAAAAAAGTAGTATTTACATCAGACTGCTGTTTATTAAATACAGCCTAGCTTTCAATACAATCATACCCTCAGTTCCAATCGAACAGTTCTAAATCCTAGGCCTCTGTACCTCCCTGCTACTAGATCCGTGACTTCCTGATGAAGTGACCATGGTCTGTGTGGATTGGAAGCAATATTTCCTCTTTGCTGACAATCAACCCTGGTGCAGGTCAAGGATGTGTGCTTAGCCACTGCTCTTTTCTCTCCACCTCTATGAGTGTATGGCTAGGTACAGCTCAAATGCTATTGATATATTTGTTGGCAGCCCAACCATTGTTGGCAGAATTTCAGATGGTGATGAGGAGGTGTACAGGAGTGAGATAATAACAGCTGGTTGAGTGATGTTGCAACAACCTTGCACTCAACCAAGACCAAGGAATGGATTGTGGACTTGAGGAAAGGGAAGTCAAGCGAACAGTAGTGTAGTGGAAAGGGGGAGCAGTTTCAAATTCCTGGGAGTCAACATCTCTGAAGATCTATCCTGAGTCCAACATATTGATGCAATTACAAAGAAAGCACAATAGTGGCTATATTTCATCACAAGTTTACAGAGACTTGGTATGGCATTGATGGCTCTTGTAACTTTCTACACATGTACTGTGGTTGCATCAATATCTGTGCAGGATTGAAAAAAGCTACAGAAAATTGTGAACTCAGTCAGCTCCATAATGGATACTAGCCTCTCCAGCATCAAGAACACCTTCAAAAGGTGATGCCTCAAAAAGGCGGCATCCATTATTAAGGACCTTCTTCATGCAGGACATGCCCTCTTCTCCTTGCTACCATAAAGGAGGTGGTACAGGAGCTTGAAAACACATACTCAATGTTTTAGAATCAGCTTCTTCCCCTCTGCCATCAGATTTATGAATGGGCAATGAACTTATGTCTACTACCTCAATATATATATATTTTTTTACTCTCTTTTTGCAGTACTGTTTGATTTAAAATTTTAAAATATATTTCTGACTGTAATTTATAGTTTTATTATTATGTACTGTATTTCAATGTAATGCTGTAGAACAACAAATTTTACAACATACGCCAATGGTATTAAACCTGATTCTGATCATATAAATACAAAACAGTACAAATAATATGAAAGGTATCACACAAGACCGCTGAACATTTTATGCCGAGCACATGCACAAATATGAACATAATTCTGTAATCGCCTTGCAGAGGTTTATTCCAAAACTGGAACCTCAGCTCAATGTAACTGGCTCTGAACTCAACTCCCTCCAGCGATCATTTGGAGTCATTCCACCAGCAAGGCAGTCATATGAGTTGCCTTGCAAACTGCTGTATAACTTTAAATAATACTTGTTGAAGTTGCCCTTAACTCCAGATATGTAGCTCATCCCAGCAATCTCATCGAGAAGATTTTTCCTTATCTATAGTGCATCAAAACCTGTCCACAGTACTTTGGCAAGTTGCAAAGGTTTGTCCTGAAGCCTTACAAAAAATCATAACTGGGCCACTTTTATTGTACCATATTTGTGTTGATTTTGTCAGCTTGCTGTATCCTCGCAGTGAGAAAAACTACCGCCTGATCAAGGGCAGTTCATTCTGTTCAATGCTTTGACTGTTACCACGTAAAGGTGTTTGGATCGGCACAATTCTGCATGTTTCAGCAGGATGGAAAGCTGATGAATGGGTTTTCTTCAGCATTGCTTTACGCGTAACATTTTTAGAGGCTGTTGGGATGAATCAAGAGGTGGCAGAAATAAAATTGCTGCTTTTGGGAGATCTCTAAAGTTTGTGAACATGGGTTCAGAGAAAGGGACAGTTCAAAGCCTTCTGCTCACAACCTGTCAAAAATTCATTCAGAAGCCCCATGCTTCCTCACAGTAATGGACAATCTCAGTTTATATTCTGATGGAAAATATTCCAATATTGCTATTGCATGGAGTGTTCCAGGGTTTAGATCCAGCATTAAAGAAGGAACAGTGTGAGTTGGAGGGATATCCACAGGTTGTGGTGGTGGTGTTCATCTCAGTGATAGAGGTTGTGAGTTAGAGAAGTTTTGTTGGAGTGGCAAGTAATTGCAGTAGGCAGTAAGCACTGCAATCGTGATGTGAACTTCATATCCATCAGTACTGATTTTATCAGTATAATTGGAAAACCTTTGTTGTGCCAGGAGGTGAGTATCTTAGTCCTGGTTGCCCCATCTCTGGCCTACTCTTTTATGTTGTATTTGTATTTGTTTAGCCAGTCCAATTGAGATTCTGGCCATGAGTGATAATGATGGTAAATAATGCAGTGAGGGTCAAGTGTAGGTAATGAAGCTACCTTACTGGACATCTCCAGCATCTGCAGAATTGTTTGTGTTAATATAACTATCTTCCATTTTTGTCAGTTGTTTGATGAGTATTAATTGTCACCTATCATGCCTGAATGTTGCTTAGATCTTGATGCATGCAACTATGGGCTGTTTCATTTGCTGAGAATTTGTAAGTGGTATTGAAACTTGTATAACGATCAGCAGACATCCAGTGATGAAAAGGGGATTCTCAATGAAGCAGCCTTGCACCTTGCCCTGAGGAACTCTTTCATTGATGCCATAGGTTCGAATGAATGACATAAGACCATAAGAAGTAGGAGCAGGAGCAAGCCACCTGGCCCACAGAGCATGCACTTGCCGTTCAACCACCAACATGCTGTTTCCCCACAACCCTGCAATGCAGAAATCTATCCATAACTGTGTGCTAAATATATTAAATGGGGCAGCTTCTGCTGCTTCTCTGGGAGGAGAATTGTAGATTCTCTACTCTCTGGGAAAAGCGGTTTCTCCTCATCTTCAACCTGAATCTATTGCACCGAATATTGAGACTGTCTTGGACAATAGAAAAATGGAAGGCTGTGTGGGAGGAAAGGGCTTGATTAATAGATTAAAAAGTAGGGCATGTACTCTCCAGTAACGTTCTATGTTCTGTCTTCTATGTCCCATAGTTCTTGTCACATCATTGGAAACCTCCCTGCCTCTAATTTATCTATTCCTTTCATAATTTTAGATGCTTCTGTAAGATCCCCTCTGAGTCCTCTGAATTCGATTGAGCAGAGGTGACTCACTCTTTCCTGATATGTTAACCTGTTCATCTCTGGAATCAATCTGGTGAACCTCTGAAACCAGTATATCTTTCCTCAAGTAAGGGGACTAGAATTGTACAATTGTCTAGGTCAGGCCTCACTAGTACCGTAAACCGTTGGAGCATAACCTCCATGCTATTAAATTCAGTCCCTCTAGCAATGAAGGCCAACTTTCCATTTGCCTTCTTGATAACCTGTTGTAATTGGAAACCAATCTTTTGCAATTCATGCATACACACTCCCAAACCCTCTGTATAAAAGCATGCGGTAATTTTTCACTAATAGTAATAATCTGATCTTTTTTTTCTTTCCAGGTGGATGACCTCACAATTACCAACATTCTACTCCATTTGCCAGACCCTTGGCCACCCATTTCCCTATCTCTCTCCAGACTCTCTACAGCCTCTGCACAATTTCAATCTGATGTCATCAACAAACTTAATACACTACACTAGGTTCCCTCTTCTGGATTATTAATGTACAGTATATCATTTATAGTTGCATGCCCAGCACTGAATCCTGTGACACTGCATTCACCACTGACTGTCATCTTCTTCTTCTTGTAAAGTTTAATCACGGTTTGTAGATGATGCATTACTGCCACCTATGGTGTTGGAGTGTGAAGCAAAGAGACAGGAATTCTACCCACTAAATCTGCCTTCTCACCAAAAAAACTCAAATTATATTAAGAAGTCTAATGCTTTTCAGACGGTGATATGCACACTTGCATACATTGTGATGGCAGTCATATCCTAACAAACTTTCCATGTAAACTGTGTCTGAGTAATTAGAGTTTCCTTTGCATCTCATAGGAACTGCATTCAAACAATATATAGTATGCTGCACTGTTTCTTGACAAGTGCACTCCCTATGAATGCCCATATCATGTATATTAATTCTGAACTAGGAGTTATTCAACCTAATATGTCAAATGCATAAACATGTAAGTACCTATATAACTTCTTCTCTCCTTTTATAATCATCTCCAAGTTGAGTTTCCACCGTCCTTTAAATTTTAAGTAAATGCCACCCTTTTGTTTCCTTATCCCAATTTTCTTGCCACAGCGATTGAATAGATTTTTAAATTGTAGCTTCCAGCTCTTAATGCAAAGGCACCACTACAGTTTTACATCCTTAATTTTAAGTAACACACACAAAATGCTGCAGGAATTCAGCAGTCCAAGCAGCATCTATGGAAAAAAAAGTACAGTTGAAGTTTCGGGCTGAGAACCTTAGGCAAGACTGGAGAAAAAAGATGAGGAGTAGGTTTAGTAGGTGGGGGAAGAGCAGAAAGAAACATAAGGTAATAGGTGAAACCAGGTGGGGGTGGGATGAAGAAAAGAGCTGGGAAGTTGATTGATGAAAGAGATACAGGGCTGGAGAAGGGGGAGTCTGATAGGAGGGGACAGAAGGTCATGGAAGAAAGAAAAGGGGAGGAGGATCACCTAATAGAGGTGATGGATAGGCAAGGAGATAAGGTGAGAGAGGGAAAAGGGGATAGAGAATGGTGGGGGGGGGGGGCATTACCAGAAATTCAAGGAAATTTCTGTGGGTTTATAATAGATATCAGTAGATAAGCTCGCACCAGAGATAAAGACAGTGATATCAAGAAAGGGGAGGGAAATATCAGAAATGAACCAGAAATGAGGACAGGGTGGAAGTTGATGAAGTCAATGAGCTCAGCATGGGTGCAGGAAGCAGCACTAATGCAGTTGTTGATGCACCAGTGCTGACTTGGAACATAGACTGTTCTAGGTAGCTGACTAAAAGGCAGGAATAGTTGGGACTCATGCGAGTGCCCATGGCTACACCTTTAGTTTGAAGGAAGTGGGAAATTTCAAGAGTGAGGACAAGTTCCGTTAAACAGAGGTAAGTGGTGATGGGGTGAACTGGTTGGGTCTGGTGAGTGATTGCTTGGCTGAATGTCTGCCGCCTCACTTCCTTCAACCTCAACATGGGCAGGGACCCATAAGAACTGGATACACAAGCCTAGACTCTGCAGCCTCAACAGACATTCCATAATCTCAAGAAGAATATCTGGCCTTCCTTTGAACTACCTGTTATCATTGACATCAAAACTGAGAACATATTGGATCACAGAAGTACATAATCAGAACACGTTTCTTTGACCCATTCCAAGGCTGAAATGATAGCAACCACCTCAGACATGAATACTGATAATTTGTCTAATAATCTTTTTTGAACAGTCACCTGAAATGTTGGATTATAAACAGAAACACTTGAATGACCTCTCACTTGATCTTTTAAACCATCTGTGTAGATATGCAAGAAGTCATAATATCTGCCTTCCATATATTGCTGAACTTCCTGTGCCACTGATTTAAAAAAAAAATCATTCTTCATCTTGATCTTTTCTTGATGGCTTAAATCAACCACAGCCAAAAGGAAAAACAATGGAGGAATGACAGAAAGGGATACACTGGGACCATAATTCCACATCAAATAACACAAGATTTTGTGCCCATTCATTTCCCAACCAACCAAAACCGAAGACCTTATGAACGCAGTGCTCCCAATAATCTTCTGATAATGGATAGCCTCTTACAGTAACCTAGTGCTTCTCCACCATTTTTAGGCCACCATCCCCTTAAAGCACTTTCATACTTGCCAACATCCCTCTTAGGCACAATAAAGCAATTTTTCTTCTTCATCATTCTGAATTTTAATGATTTCTCTTGCACGCTATCTTCCTGTTCTTCCACCTTGCAAAGAAGTGGGTTAATTACCCACTCTGGAATTTCTAGATCATTCACATCCTTAAATTGATTCTGAAAATCCTTCTCCATTGACTGCAGATGTAAGCAGTACTCTTGCAAATCACCATCTGTGAAAGAGAATGCCATACTTTCCATGCGGGGAAACTGTGAGGACATTCTTCTCCCAATGTTTTGCTTATACATTTCCAATTTTCTGATAAAAGTGGATACTGCACTTTTTGCCTGGATTAAATTGAAATTCTCATCCTGTAGTTCCATATTTAGAATGGCCAGGTATGTCACATCTCCACGTAGAATCTTGTTTCCCAAGCTCTTGTTGACTCTGAGCAAAAATTCAACCACAGTGTCAAAAAGATCAGAGAAATGTTTTAAGCAGCTGCCTTTTGCCAGCCAATGCTCTTCAGTGTGAAGCTGCAAGTATTCAAATGCTTCATCATTATCTTGCATAACTGGCAAAATATTCTGTTATTTAATGATGAGTTTTAATTTTGTTGATAGTAGATACTACAAGAGTCATGCTTGAAAAAAGTTGCTGGCTGAGGTTTTTGGCTGTGAGTTGTTGACGATGAATTACACAATGGTTTGCAAACAGACTTGGAATTTCTTTCTTTATAAATGCCGTTAAACTAGAATCTGTTGCACAAGGAATTATGTTCCTAATCAGAATACTTTTATCCTCAATATACATTTCGAGCTCATCGTAGATTGGTTCTCTATTAATACACTTTTTTAACTTTTTACAAAAGAGAACCTCTTCATAAACTTACAAACAAGAGAAAATCTTAATGAACTTTTCTATTTTGTGATAAACCATGCATATGCCATTATCAGTGCCTCGTTGTCTTGCATAGTTGAGTCATCTAGTTGTATCACAAATTCTGATTTTTTTTGGCGCTGTGTATAGTTAATACTGAGTGTCTTCACTCATTTCATCAATACAATGACCTACAGAGTTATTATTCAAAGGGATTGATTTTAAAATACTGGTATCCATTTTGAGAACAGTGCTGAGCACTTATGATACAGCAGGGATTATTAATTGGAGATTTTCTACCCTTTGCTATCATTTTGGAAATGTTATAAGAAGCAATTAGCCCACTCTCAAGGTTGTTTTTAGCTTTCTTGTCAAATGACTCAAGTGTGCAATGCTTTTCAAATACTTCATCTTCTGGAACCAAGAAATACTATAAGTAGCCTTTTCAGTGTGTCTTTTATAGAAATGTCCTTACAATCTTGATGGTTTCATTAGACAGTACAGTATTTCAAATAAGATGCATGGGGTGCTACTGATCCGATGGGAACAGCATAACATTGTATTGATGCACTTGCTGGGAATGCTTATTGGATGTTGATGACGGCAGTGAGTTGACACAGATGGGACGATGGTAGCAGCACACAAAGGAACAGTGAGGCGAAGATGAAGACGATCACAACAGCGAAAATTACATTGACAAGGATTCAGAATGAAATCTCATGTTAGTTGGGATAGAGCTGGGGTTTGGCAAGCTGCCTTTATACTATTCCAGTTAGCACGATTGACCAGTCATGCAAAGTCTCATAATCTCAAGTGGAATTCTCAGGGTCAGCAGGTTCACTGATTGGCTCTATTTCACCGTTTAGCTCCGGCCAGTGCTGTAACGTTGCACAACCTGTTTTCCATGGATCTGTAGAGAAAGTTGAGAGGGTGTACCTGACTTACCAATTGTGAAATTGCATAAACTTGTCCTGTGCCTCAATTCAAGGAGAACTGCTGAGTATCATGGTTGGTATTTTATGCATCCCCAGTAATGTCCATTTGGTTGGTAAGGTCGGATGAGATGGCTGAGTTTCAGACATGTTGTGATGACAAGTGCTCACCTCCTGCAGAGTTATAGTTCTTCCTGTGTTCCAGTGCCTCATCCTTTTTATTGGAAGTGCCTGTTCTACTAACCGTCGGTCGGTTCTTGTGCCTCAAGTTAGGGTGCCACCTACCACCCCCAACCACCCCCTCTTGAAAGAATCTTGAACGCACCCCAACATATTCTGTTTCCCCTAACGCCCCCTTAGGGTACGTAGCCACTCCCATTGGGACTCACTGCTTTAACCCAATAAACCATTGCTAACTGTAAATTACTTAGATGTAAAGGTACTTCATCCATATCTACCAGTAATGCTGAAATTCAAGATGATTTAATAGCACACAATAATCTCAACACTCAGACTGCCAACCAGAGAAACACCATTTATCACAACTCTCAGCCTCCTATTGGTTAATTAGTCCTCTATCCATGCTAATCCATTGCCCCCAACTCTATTTTGTTAACAACCACAATTATATACATTTCTGCAAGGGAAGTCTCAAACCAGTGGGATGTCTTTCCCTTGAAAGCTGTTGACATTGGTTTTATGGGAGCTCATTAATGCTATACAATTAAATGCTTCTTGAATTTCAGTCATTCACTCTCACCTGACTACTGGCTGTGATGAAATCTGGAGCCCAGGGGTTCAGCTGAATTAAATTGGGCAATAGCATCATATTAGTGATGAACAGGTGCCCCTTGTTAGCACTCTTCGAGATAACTTCCAACATTTTGTTCAGGGTTGAGAATAGATTGTCCGATAGCCGTTAGTTAAGTTTGTCCTGCTTTAGGTCATTTTTTGCATCAGGGTAATTTCCACATTGCTGAAAAGATGCCAATGATGTAACTGAGGTCTGGACCATAGTTTTCATTACTGGAATGTTATCTGGTCCCACAGACTTCATGTGTTTGTTATTCTCTGCCATTGCCTCACATAAAATGGAAGTGAACTGAATAAGCTGCAACTGCAGCCACTGGAAAACTGAAATAAAAACAAATGCTGGTTTCCTTTCTTACTTGGACTCAAAGCTATGATGCTAACATTGCTTACAGAAATACTGTTTCCAATATTTTTAATATGCATTTTCAATGAGATTATGCACTATTTTAATCACAAACAAGAGAAAACTTGCAGATTCTGGAAATCTGAGCAACCCATACAAAATGCTGGGTGAGCTCAGCAGGCCAGGCACCATCTATGGAAAAGCGAACAGTCAACATTTCAGGCCAAAGGGTCTCGGCCCAAAACGTCGACTGTACTCTCTTCCCCCAGCATTTTGTGTGTTATGCAGTATTTTTCCTTTTAACCAGAACCTCTTCCCAAAGACATGTAGAGAAAATTTCTTTATAGTAGTCTGCTCTTATCTTGTTGGCATTGTATTTTATAATTTTATTTATTTAGTGATGATGTGCAGAGCAGGCTCGTCTGGCTCAGCAACACCTGACAACCCTGACTTAATCCAAACCTAATCACAGTACAATTTACAATGACCAATAAACCTAGCTGGTACATCTTTAGACTGTGGGAGGAAACCGGTGCACCCGGAGGATAACCCACGTATTCCACGGAGAGGACATACAGAGACTCCTTACAGAGGATATCGGATTGAACTCTGATGCCCAGAGTCACCCTAACTGCTACGCTACTGTGTCACCCATGATTGTGAAATATTTATTGTACATGGATACAGTGGATACATGATAGAAGACAGTAAGTATTGATTCTATTGTGGTAAATCAGATTGAAGGGCTGGTGAACTCGGAGCAGAGAAAACAAAGATGACTTGGAATGCGTAGACACTAATCATGTTAGACCCTACTTTTCAGCTTATGTGCAACTTAGAAATCAAAAGTTTTAAGTGTTTGCCTGTCTTTTTTGGTTAAAAACCAAAAATATCAACTTTGTTTGACAGTGATAAAAATGAGGAAACTATTTGAAATGAGCCAAGAGAAAAAGACTGAAAATTCAAGACCTATTTGTCTTGCTGGACTGCAGATTGGATAAACAATGCAATAAGTGCAAGGGCAATGGTCAATTGAAGGCTCTTTTTCTCTCATGGATACCAGAGCCTTCAAGTCACCCCAACATAACTGTTCATTTATTTGCCTAGTCATTAAGATTCTCTAATGTCTGCCATAAACCATTGGGGATATGTCAATATTTGGCATTTGTCCCCTCTTTAGAAGGTAGTTTTCATTCTATAACATGACAGAGTAACAGAAAGTCATCAGTTTTCATCATATTTAAATAAGTAACACTTTTTATATATCTCATCTTAATTCCAATTAACCACTTCAATATTTTTCTTCCCTCCTGTGAAAATACAAATCAATTTCTTTTAAAAAATAGTTTTCAATAAACTCATTTGTCAAAGTTATAAATTTGACATTTGTCACTACTTTCTATATTAAAAAAAACTTAATGTAAAACAACATTTCTTTTATCTTAAACAGCAGCCAGTCTCTGTCAACAGTGTACACCATGGATGTTTCTTATCTGTCCCCTACTGGGCAGTTTTAAAGCACATTTTCCATTCCAGAGATTGGAAGTGAGATTTTTGATTGCTTGTGTGAAAGCGTGACAAGGGCTGACAGTGCGTGAGACTCGGCAGCTACAAGAAACTTTTACAAGAAGCAATGGTCCACTTTTTTTTTTGAAGTATCTTTAAGCAAGTCTAGACTGCTACATGTGGGTATCTTGTGTACAGTCATTTCCTTCAAATGTGTTTTTTTAATCATGCATTTTACTAGTGGAATTAAGAAAGAACAAAGAGTTTTAGAGTTATTTTTGTATTTTCATATTTCAACAAGAGAAAATAATAGCCCCAATGAAGCAGAAGTATATTTCAGCTTCTTGCACACCACATGGTTTGGGACTGAGCCAAATAAAGAAGGCAATAATTCGGTTTGCTCTCTTTACTGAGGTGAGTATTACTGAATTGGTGCAACAATTACCAGGCAAACACTACACACTTAACATTTTAGAAATAACGTCTTCCCTTCTGCCATCAGATTTCTGAATGGGTAAAGAATCCATAAACATTACCTCACTATTTTTGCACTACTTACACACATGTGTATACATAAATTATAAATTACAGAGAAAGTGTGTGCATGTATGTGTGTATGTATGTTTCTCTTTCTGTAATTTATCATTTATTTTATATATTGCACTATGACATGTTTCCTTTCTCTTATTTTAATTGGGTTTTTCGATTTTCTTGCTTTGTGGTTGCCTGTAAGCAGTCAAATTTTAAAGTTTACAATTTTTACATTCTTTGAAAATAGGTGTGCTTTGAGTCTTCATAGTGTTGCTGTAAATTTCATGACATATATCAGTTAAAATAAACATGATTCAGATTCTGATTCAGAGTTCCCCAAAAGGAATTGGAACTGTTGCCATACTCTTCACACCCTGCCTCACTCCTTCCCCTCACATCTTTATACTATCTGTCTCCCCTTCAATGCAGAGCATTGACCAAAAATGTTGACCATCTCTTTGCCTCCACAGCTGCTGCCTGATCCACTAAGTTCCACAGCAGTTTGTTATTTTTCCCCCCTGAAGATTACGGCATCTCTATTCTCTGTGTCTCTTCACTTCTCTTAATTATCCTGGCAAAGGAATATACGTGTATGAACTTTGCAGAGAATATAAGTAAGGGTTGCAGTATTCATCCACATGGTTGGATTACCTGTGGCTATGAGAGGTTCTCACATGATAAATAACTACTCGAAAAGTGTAGTCACGGTTCTGGCCTCCATGGTAGTGTAATGGCTAGCAGAACACTATTTCACTTCGGGGTGTTCCAGAGTTTGGAATTCAATTCCGGTGCCATTGTCTAAGGAATTTGTGTACGTCTTCCCCATGACCATGTAGGTTTTCCCTGGTGCTCTGGTTTCCTCCCAAAGTCCAAAGATGTTCCAGGTAGGTTAATTACTCATTGTAAATTGACCTGTAATTACGTTAGGGTTAATCGGGGTTGCTGGGGTGGTGTGGCTTAAAGGGCCTACTCCACACTGTATCACCACATAACTAAATGAAATAATTAATATCAGTAGAATTTATATAACAGTTTATGATAACAGAGTCCATCCATGTTTGAAGGTGTACTTTGCAGAACTTGAAGTTTTGTGGTATCCCAGTCAAAAACAACTTTTCATCAACCACCAAACCAGATGAACTGGACCAATATCACAAAGATGATTGTGGGATATTGTTTATGTATATATGGAAAATGAAGAGCAGGATGGGTCAGTTGTGACACTTACTTGTTCCACAGGACCCAGACTTCCAAGGCCAAGAGAGTGGAATTGCCCCAGTGCCATGGCTTTTCTACTTTTTAAAAACTCCCCTGTACAGATTTCCTGTCATTTTGGACACGACGGACAACTATCATACTACAAATACATTTCAGCGTTCATTCAATGGAAAAGCAATCATTTTTATGATCCCATTTCCTTTAGATCAGCAAGTTTTTCTCATACTGGACTGTTGGTCATCACACATTCTTTTCAAATAAGTGTTCAACATTGCCCTTCTCTGCACATGTTTCCCCGCTCCACAGTTGAGTGGATAAAATTACTTTAAAGCAATTATGCCAGCAACAGTATAGATAGAATTGATGCTTATTTCACCTGCACGGAAATCTCAAAGTAGAATTAACATTAATGTGGTCATCCAACTCAGCAGTGGCTAACAATAAGCCTGTTCTGTAAAGCAAACCAAGAATTTGAGGCAAACACGAGGAAATCTGCAGATGCTGGAAATTCAAGCAGCACACACAAAATGCTGGTGGAACACAGCAGGCCAGGCAGCATCTATAGGAGAAGCACTGTCGACGTTTCGGGCCGAGACCCTTCGTCAGGACTAACTGAAAGGAGAGATACTAAGAGATTTGAAAGTAGTGGGGGGAGGGGGAAAATGCGAAATGATAGGAGAAGACCAGAGGGGGTGAGATGAAGCTAAGAGGCTACCCAGCCGGTATATAAGGTGTTGTTCCTCCATCCTGCACTCAGGTTGGAGGAACAACACCTTATATATCGGCTGGGTAGCCTCCAACCTGATGGCATGAACACTGACTTCTCTAACTTCCATTAATGCCCCTCCTCCCCTTCTTACCCCATCCCTGACACATTTAGTTTTTTTCTCTCTCTGCCCATCACTCTGCCTGTTCTCCACCTCCCTCTGGTGCTCCTCCCTCCCCCTTTCTTTCTCCCTAGGCCTCCCATCCCATGATCCTTTCCCTTCTCCCGCTCTGTATCCCTTTAGCCAATCACATTTCCAGCTCTTAGCTTCATCTCACCCCCTCTGGTCTTCTCCTATCATTTTGCATTTCCCCCTCCCCCCACTACTTTCAAATCTCTTAGTATCTCTCCTTTCAGTTAGTCCTGATGAAGGGTCTCGGCCCAAAACGTCGACAGTGCTTCTCCTATAGATGCTGCCTGGCCTGCTACGTTCCACATGAATTTGAGACTGTTCAGCATAGAGCCAAAGGGAGGAATAACTACAGACGACTCTTCCTTGGCCAAAGTCCATTACTTTTACAGGTACTTGAAACAGCATGACCAAGTCTCAACAAATAATTCTCCTCCAAACAATTGAGATTTTTCATTCTGTTCAGGTTGTTGTTTGAAAACTGCAAACATCAATAAAACAAAGTAGAACAGAAGCTAATATTGGATCATAAGGGGCTAATTATATCCAAGTGTGCCTGTTCTTTCTGATTGACTGCCAGTAGAGTACAGGTGGTCGTTCATTATTAAATAATCTGTGCCTCACTAATGATACTTTACCCCATTTGGGATCTATTAAATGTTACAGTTCAATTTCATTAGAGCTCTAAATTATGTCCCTGACTTTAGCCTGCAGCTGTTTTTAATTGAAGCAATATGTTGTCCATTTTTGGTGGAAGTAGTTGAAGACAGTGAGACTTCCCTGACATAAAATGAACATTAGTGCTACTGGATAACTCCAGTAGTGCAGCCATATCATGAGAAATATTAGATTAGCGACTGACAGCAGAATAATTGTATTTACTATTTTAAAACAAACACTTTCTTCCCTAAATTTTTCAGCATTGTGCACGTCCTCTGATGTGGACTCCGATTGCCAGTACGGACTAATGATGTTCCTTCATTTTCCAAACATTTTGTTTGTTGGGTCTTGGTGCAATGGGTGGAGAATCTCATTCCTGTGTTCCATTCGAGTGACCTGCATTGTGAAAAGATTTTTTTTCTCTCTCTTAGATCTTATCATTCTGTACGTGGAAAATCTATGTATAAACATCAAAAAAGAAAAAAAAAAGTTTCTAAGCAACATGTTCTGTCACAAATGAGTCTGATAAGTTTTGTACTCTGTTTCAAATAACACTGAGGCATTCAGGGGACATGACCTAGGACTGAACTTTATAATGTTGCTGATAACAATTATAGATGCCTTTGATAGATACCTGAGTTGTCTGCATTGCTGATTCTGTTTTATATTTACACATATATATGGGTATATGCATGTGTGTGTATAGATAGATAGGTATATATATATATATATATATATATATATATATTTATATTTATATATATATCAATCTGTAGACTGGAATCCAACCTTCAGTACTTTCCACTCAATGACCCCATCAGAGATCTTATAGTAGAGTGGGGTTGCCCTTTCACCCTGATGGAATATTTCATATTCAAACTATTTTTAATGTGTCACCGTGACATACTTTTTAACCACAGATCCATCTCTGTTAGATTTTCCTCCCATTGATCATTCAGTGTCAGATGATACGGAGTGAACATCCTTGAGTGAACTAAAGGCAGAAAGTGAATGACATGAAAGGTGGAATTGCTGGTGGTGCTGTTCACTGAATCACTGATAGCAGGGATACAGCTTTATGCTTATAACTTACGTAGCATTTGTTCAACTCAGAAGCTATTTAGAGGATCAGTGTCGCGTTAGTATAGAAAGGAAAGGTACTTGTCAAACCCCAAGGCTTTTTAAAAAATCTTTTGAGAAAATCCTGAGACAAGGTTCTCGACCAACACATTTAGCACCTGCCCTATCTTCCCGCTGCCTTGAAAGTGATAGTGCCAAGAGTTCCTCTTGCCCTCACCTTCCACCCCAAGGACCTCAGCATTTAACACAGCATTCTTCACAACTTCTGCCATCCTCATTGGGGTCATACCAGCAAACACATCTTTGCCTTCACCCACTCTCCACTTTCTTCAGGGACTTCTCCCTGCATGATTCCCTTGTCCATTCATCCCTCCCCCTGATCTCCCTCATGGCACATACCCCTGCAAGTGTTTTAAGTGCTACACCTCCTCCCTTGTCTCCATTCAGGGCCCCAAACTGTCCTTCCAGGTTACGCAACACTTTGCCTGTGAATCTGCTTGTCTATTGTATCCGGTGCTCCCAATGCAACCCCCTCGACCTTGCTGAGTCCCAAGGTAAACTGGGAGATCACTTTGTTGAGCACCTTTGCTCCATCTACCAAAAGCAAAATTTCCCGGTGGCCAGCCATTTAAATTCCTATCCCCATTTCCATTCCAACATGTCAGTCCATAGCCTCCACTTTTGCCACTATGAGGCCACTCTCAGGGTGGAGATCAACACCTCATGATTTCCAAACTGATGGCATGAATATTGATTTGTCCGTCTGGCAATTGTTTGTTCTCTCTCCCTTTATTCTTCTTCTATTTCCCACTCCAGCATCTCACCTCTTCTCACCTGCCTATAATTTCTCTCTGGTGACCCTCCTCCTCCCTTTCTCACATGGTCCACTCTCAATTCCTATCAGATTCCTTTTTCTCCAGCCTTTTGCCTTTAGCATCCACCTGATTTCACCTATCACTTTCCAGCTGGTCCTCCTCCCCTTTCCCCTCACCTTTTTATTCTCATATCTTCCCCCTTCATTTCCAGTCCTAAAGAAGGGTTGTGGTACTAAAAGATCATCTGTTTATTCATTTCCATAGGTGCTGCTGACCTTCTGAGTTCCTTCAGTGGTTTGTGTGTGTTGCTCTGGATTTCCAGCATCTACAGAATCCCTTGTGTTTATTGGCTTTGAATGTATCACATTTAAGCCATGAAGGTTGTGCAGATAACACCACAAACAGTTCCTCAACATAAATATTTTTATTTTTACAGGATATTGTTGTCAATAGAAAGGCCAGCATTTATTGCATATCCCCATTTGTTCTTGAATTGACTAGCTTGTTAAACTCTTTCAGGGCAAATTGTCTACAGCTTTATTGTAGAGTTTGAAGCCAGGCCAATAAGGACAGTAAATTTCCTCTCCAAAGAACTTCAGTTAATCAATTTTTTTTGGGATAGTTTATTAATTTTTTTCTTACCATCTTTGAAGTAAAATCCAGATGACTTTAGTTCACTAAATTCCTTGCAGGTTTGAGATTCAAGTTTGCATCACCTGATCGTCAGTCCAGGCTTTTGGATTATTTAGCTTCTATTTTACTTAAAATGCTGTTATATCCACATAACCATATAACAATTACAGCAGGGAAGCAGGCCTTCTCAGCCCTTCTAGTCCATGCCAAACGCTTACTCTCACCTAGTCCCACCGACCTGCACTCAGCCCATAACCCTCCATTCCTTTCCTGTCCATATACCTATCCAATTTTACTTTAAATGACAATATCGAACCTGCCTCTACCACTTCTACTGGAAGCTCATTCCACACAGCTACCACTCTCTGAGTAAAGAAATTCCCCCTCTTGTTACCCCTAAACTTTTGCCCCCTAACTCTCAACTCATGTCCTCTTGTTTGAATCTCCCCTACTCTCAATGGAAAAGCCTATCAACGTCAACTCTATCTATACCCCTCATAATTTTAAATACCTCTATCAATTCCCCCCTCAACCTTCTGCGCTCCAAAGAATAAAGACCTAACTTGTTCAATCTTTCCCTGTAACTTAGGTGCTGAAACCCAGGTAACGTTCTAGTAAATCTTCTCTGTACTCTCTCTATTTTGTTGACATCTTTCCTATAATTCAGTGACCAGAACTGTACACAATATTCCAAATTTGGCCTTACCAATGCCTTGTACAATTTTAACATTACATCCCAAGTCCTATACTCAATGCCCTGATTTATAAAGGCCAGCATACCAAAAGCTTTCTTCACCACCCTAGCCACATGAGATTCCACCTTCAGGGAACTATGTACCATTATTTCTAGATCATTCTGTTCTACTGCGTTCTTCAATGCCCTACCATTTACCATGTATGTCCTATTTTGATTATTACAAAATGTTGCACCTTACACTTATCAGCATTAAACTCCATCTGCCATCTTTCAGCCCACTCTTCTAACTGGCCTAAATCTCTATGCAAGCTTTGAAAACTTATTTCATTACCCGCAATGCCACCTATCTTCTATCACCTATCACCTCTCAGTATCATCTGCATACTTACTAATCAAATTTACCACCCCATCATCCAGATCATTAATGTATATGACAAACAACATTGGACCCAGTACAGATCCCTGAGGCACACCACTAGTCACCTTTAATGATCAATGATGGAAGAAATTATTGATGGTAAGTCTCAGGGAAGTAAAATAAATTCAGATTAACTAAAGAAAAAATTAAGGACTTGTTATATATACCAGCACTCAATATGTGGAATCTTGCTAAAATGATAGAGCATCAGCCATTGGAATTACTGTGTGTCACTGATAATAAATCTTGATTCTGTCTCTTCTGTAGCTGTGACTTGTAGCTTCATGGTGATTAAGTTTGCTAGATGAGGCAAGGGAGAAAGAGAGATTCCTGGAAAATATCATTGTATGCCACAGGTTTTTTAATCTGCTGCTTCTATTTGTATGCAGGAAGAAGGAGAACAGCCTGATTTACCAAAGTGGATGGGGGCTGGTGTTTCAAAAGGGATTTTTGATAGTTGTATAACAATGGTCAAGGTGTTTGGGTCCCTGGTGGGACAGAAGACATGCTGCTAGTTATTTCATAACACTCTTGAAGTTGGCCTGGTTGACATCCTCAGCAGTGATGAAGAGGGCCTCATCTCTTTTCAAGGCCAGGGCATGACAGGTTGAAATTTTCCTGTATCAGAGGTGAGAAAGGAACAAAGCTGTAGTCATGTGAAGGGAATTAAGATATGATGGTGACACATTTTAAGTTGTCAGAGCCTTCTAAAGTCAGAGGAAATTGTGAAGTAATGGTTTGTCAGCGGCTTCTCAATCTAGTTAGCCTGTGGGCTTGAGTGTGTCGTCCATCCATCTGTTGTAGTTAGCTAGTGTTCCCTACGTTCTGCAACTAAAATTCTTTCTAATTTCTGCTGCAATGTATCTCTATGTGCTGTCCATGGTTGAACAGTTTAAAGTAAGGAATGTTAACATAGTGATACGTCTATGAGTGTATGATGTGACACCTGAACTTTAACTGCAGTACTGATTCTAAGAAATTACTGTTGGATAGATGGGGAATGTTAAGAGGAAAAAGCAAATTGTGCAGCCGATGGAAATCTGAAATTTAAAAAAAACTTTAAAAAAATGCTTAGGGTAATCAGCAAGTTAGGCAGAATCTGGCTAAAATAGATAATATTTCCAGTTGATGACTTTATTTGCTGGAGTTATGGTGCTTGGTGAATGTAGTTCTGTAATTGTTACTGGAATTGATTTGTGGTTTTCAGTAAGTTTGACAATAAATGAGATTAATACACAGGGTGGAACTGGGACCAAGTCCTAGGAGTACCCTTTCTGACTTAAAGTGACAATTCTCAGATCCAGAGGGCCTCTCAGGCTCTCAAGCACATGGGACCCTTCTCCTAGTGTTGACCTCTTTTATTAGGGTCTTGAGGAAGCAAGGTACCAGTTCTCACCCCTAGTTGGCCCTGGTTCTCATAGGTTCTCCTCTCACTGTGCTGTGACTGCCACAATAGGTGCTGGTGTGACCTCAGCCAATGTTAGTTACTTACAGTTGTAACTGGAACTAATAAGGTTAAAGCCTGTAATTGTTTAGCAATGTGAAAATAGTCCTGCCAGAATGCTCAAAATATTTTGAGTGTATGTTTAAATAAGTAGTGTGAATGGTATAGGAAAAATTGACCAAGATCATTTATTGACATAATCAAATTTTTCAGTCAGTGTTCAAAGGTAAGGTCAAGTGGGATGTTTCATACCGTTTTAACAAGAGTAAGGTGGAAATGGTTTGTGGATAAGTGTGTTCATGCATTACTAGCTTTGCATTTTCTTATTGTTTAGTCACCATTAATTTTAAAATTAGGAGTGGGAAGTTAAAATTATTATTGCAGCTGCAGTGCAATTTTTTTGTGAGGTTTATTAGATAGGGTGAAAAACAGATTATGAACAATGCAATTACTGAATAATAAAGATGGAAACGATCCAAACAGACAAAAGATAAATGTCTAAACTTAAACAGATAATGTGTGTTAATCACATTTAGATAATCACATTTTAGTTTGTGGTCACAGTGCAGGTAATAGACAGAAGCGAGTTTCCCTTTCATTGGCAGTGCACTGGTTAGTACGTTCACACATCGTTCATTTTTGAACTATTTTGATATAACCATCAGTTTAAAATAATTAATTTGTGCTTTCCTCGTGCGCCTATTAAAATAAATATCAGCCATTAAAATTAGAAAGGTACTCTGTGCTACCCATAGAAATTAAATTGGTTTACATTTTTACACTTTTGCCTCTCATTAACCTGATTTGTCAACGCAGCCCACTCACCTTTGGGCCACAAATCTGAGCTTAGGTTGCATTGCAAGCTCGAGCACATCAATGAGAAACACTCTTGGTATGGCTACTGTATCACAGCACCTGAGACCCAGGTTCAGTCCTCGGGTATTATCTGCAGTGTTTCACATTTTTCCTTGACTACTTGGGTTCCTACCAGCTGCTCAGGTTTCTTCCACCTCCCAATGATGTGCAGGTTGGTTGATAAACTGACCAATGTGAACTGTGTTACTGGAATGCTCAAACCGTTTCGAGGTGTCGGGGTTTCACACCTGCCGGGTGAAAGATTCCTACCATCTCCCCTGACCATGCCTCTTATAATTTCATATATCTCTATCAGGTCGCCAGTCAGCTTCTTTCACTCCAGGGAAAACAAGCCCAGACCATCAAATATCTTGTCTATAACCAGAATCTTCCAATCCAGGCAACGTCGTAGTGAATCTTCTCTGCACTCTCTCCAGAGAAACCACATCCTTCCTATATTGTGGCAAACCGAATTGTACATAATACTCCTAAGTGCAATTTAACTAGTGTATTGTACAGTTGCAACAAAATGTCCCAACTTCTATAGGTTATGCCTCAACCTATGTGGGCAAATATGACTTTTCTCTGCTTTACTACATGCCCCTCTGTTCATCAACATTCCTTAGCTTTGTCCTATTTACCGTGCATGTCTTACTCTATTTAACTTCACAAAAAGCATCACCTCACACTTGTTAAGATTAAATTACATCTGGCAATGATCCACTCGGCTATCTTATATCCCACTGTAGCTTTGCCAGCCTTCCTCACTGTCCATAATATTATGTTTGCACATCATTTCCAAACATATTAATTATGATGTATGATCCCTGTAGTACATTTCCAATCAATAAAACAAAATTCTACTACCATCCTCTGTATCCTATCACCAAGCCAGGTTTGGATCCAATTTGCCAGCTCACCCTTGATTCCACATGCCTTTACCTTCTGGTCCAGACTGCCATGCGGGGCCTTATCAAGTGTTAAAATACATATAGATAATATCTGCTGTCCTGCCTACATGAATCTTCTTAGTTGCCTTCTCAAAAAAGCTTAAATTACTGAAGCAGGATTTCACTCATACACCATGTTGACTATACCCAACCTTGCTTTTCCAAAAGCTAGGTATAAATGCTATTCCTTCATATATTCTCCAGTACCTGTCTTATCCTTGCTGCCCTTCTCAACTAAAGGAACAATACACAGAAAGCTAACCTCTGTTCTACTGCCACCTCACCTGTGGCAAACAAAGATACAAGACTTCACCTATCTCCTCCCTTGCTTCCAAGTGTTCCATGATTTCTAACATCCATCCCTTTCTAAATGCTGTCGTGCTCCGATCTACAACATACTGCTCCCTAAATCTCTACCTTGTAAGTCATTCTCCTTGGTGAATATAAGACTGTTAGACATAGGAGCAAATTTGGCCATTCCGTCAATCAAGTCTGCTTCGCTATTCCATCATGGTTGATTTACTGTCCCTCTCGACCCCATTCTCCTGCCTTCTCCCTGTATTTTTTGATTCTCTGACGAATCAAGAGCCTGTCAAATTCCGCTTTAAATATACTCAATGATTTAGCCTTCACTGACATTTGTAGCAATGAATTCCACAGTTTCACCACCCTCTGACTCCTCTTCTCTGGTCTAAGTGATTAACCCTCTATTCCATGTACTCTGGATCTAGGCTCACCCACTACAGGAATCATCCTCTCCACATCCATTCTATCAAGACTTCTACATATTCAATAGGTTTCAATGAGATTTCCTCTTATTCTTCTGAACTCCAGTGAATGCAAGTCCAGACCCTTAAAATACGCCTCGTATGTTAACCCTTGATAGATAAAAAGTATTCATTCAGGACCTAATCAATATCACCTCACTGCATACTTGGATCAACCCTTTGGTTTTTTAGGTACCTACTCTTTCCCTGACTACCCTTTTGCTCCTGATATACTTATCTGGACATTCTCTCTTCTCCCCTTTTCCATTGGGTAGATGATACAAGATCCTGGAAGCAGGTACTACCAGGTTCAAGGACAACTTTTACCATGCTATTTTCACACTCTTAACTGTACCTCTTGTATGATAAAATAGACTCTTAACCTCTCATCATACCTCATATGGTCATGCACTTTATTGTGTACCTGTACTGCACTTACTCAATAGTTCTTACACATAATTCTGCATTGTTATATTTTATCTTATTCTACCTGAATGGACTGTGCAATGATTTGATTTGTATGAACAGTATGCAAGACAAGTTTTTCATGGTACATGTGACAATTATATACCAATGCCAATATAGAATGCCTTGGAAATCTCCTTAAATTTACTTGCTAAGTATATTTCATTGCCTTTCTTTTCTCTCTGACTTTCTTTCTTAAATTCCCTTATGCACCTTCAATAACCCTCAAGAGACTCATTCAATTCCAGTTACCTATGCCTGTCATATGCTTCTTGTTCTTATTCCCAATCAAACCTCCAGAATCCTTTGGCATCCAATGTTCCCTGATCAATAACATCTTTGCCTTACTGGAGTAAGCAGGTCCTGAATGTCTAAAGTTCTCTTGTTTGGGATTGCAGCAAACTATGTGCTTAAAGCCATTTTAAAAGAATATGTCAATACCACTCATGATACAGATGGTTGCAAGATGATAGTCTATGACATCCAGCTTCATATTTTAGTTTAAAGTGGGTTACAGTGCATATGTTTGCAATCTTAGGTGAGCAAATGAGAAAAGTTATTTGAAAGCAAATTAATTAGACTATTATTGTACTGCTCCATAACAAGGAATCTATGAACCCATAGCTGTCCTTTACCCTAAATGACCTGGAATCTACCAGCAGCTAACAGGATTGTCAACATGTACTACAGTGTTGGATTGTAAATATAAAGGTCATTTCAGACTGCCAGATTTATGATAATGAAGAACTAATTTATTGATTGAAATAACTGACAAACCCTTAGAACAGAGCACACATTTTCCAGTTGAAGTAGAAGATCATAATGCTTTTATTTTCACACACTGCTCGATATTTAATTTTTGATTCATCAACCTCAAAAGAAATCAAGACCAGCATTGCACTGCATTGAAAGCTTGACGCTACAGATAAAATTGTCATATGGTGTGTAAAAATCAAACTGTTTGCAGGATAATGGGCCAAGCTGTTTTGCAGAGTGCCTTTTTATCTGTGGTTGGAAATCCTTGCCAAATCTTGCTGCAATAATTACTGTTCTGAAATATAAATAATGTTATGCAACCACTTTGGTACATAGATTTACTTGTTATAGATGTGATTGCATTAACAGACAGTATCTCAATATTCAGCTGGGCCTGGAGTGCCTGAAGTTTAGAAGAATGAGAGGGAATCTCATTGAAATGTAAAGATAACTTGCAAAAGGTACAGGCCAGGAAGCTGTTTCCTCAGGCTGGGAGAGAACTAGAGATTATATTCCCCAAATAAATGCAACATATCTAACTATGTGAAATTTGTATATGGCATCCACATGCATGTATGAAATATGTAACTAAAGATGCATGTGTATTAGCTAACTGCACCTCATTACGTTACTAACATGATGAACACTTGGAATAAGAGCCCAGATATACATTGTAAATCGGTGAAGAAATAAAAAATTATCTTGCATGAAAAGCATCAGCAGATATTGCATTGCTAGGAGACTCAGCTTTGAGCAGACAACGTTTGCTATCCAGACAGCAGTTTGAGACTCCAGAAGTGTAGTAGCAGCTAATCCTGAGTGGAGACTGGCAAGAGCAGCCATGGGGATGGACGGGGGTGGAATCAATACTGAATCAAAACTAACATGCGATGAAGAGAGCAGGCTATATCAGTAATTTGAGCTTCAAAAGGTGTATTTCATATAGAGAAGTGTGAGACTGCACAGCTACTGTGCAAAGAGAAGAGTAACTTTGGATGTGTTTGCACCGGAAAGATGAAGCTCTTGTTAAACTCAGCAGCAAGGATATCTCGTAGGAAGTATGTACAGACTCAGTTCTGTGTTTTTGATCAAGTCACAATGAAAACTCTGGTGATGGTAAATTATATCCATAGAAATCAATGTTATTCGGGAGGACAAGAAACTTAGCAGAAGAGGGTTTGGAAGATGTACCGCATGGTAGCAAGTATTTTAATTTCATAGCTATTGTATTTCACTAAGAAATGAAAATGTTACAGATCTTTTCAATCCTAAATCTTCAAAAATTGTTCGAAATTAGAAAGGCATTTTGCAGATACTGTACATCATCTTGTTGAAGAATCTGTCTCAATATTCCATCATGCCATGAATTCCTCCTGCACATTCATAAAATATTTGACAAATCAAAGTAATACAGTGGATTCTGGTTAACTGGGACACATCAGGACCAACACATTTTGGCCAAATTATGCAACTATCCCGGTTAGCTAAAGTTTCATAGAAATAGCTAAAAAGGTACAGTAGAAAAAAGACTAACCACTCTTTAACCAAGTAATGTGTTTAAATGAAATACAGAACAAATTAGTGCACTATTAATGCTACAACAGTACTATAAAACTATATTAGTTCCGTGAAGGAATTCATCTAGTATACCCACAGCTGTGTTCTTTTAACTGTAAAAGAACAAAATCAGCGAAGATACCCATTGTAGATAATGGACTGCCTTCCTAAAACTTTCAATGATTGCATCCTCCAAATCTCCAAATTGTAATATTCAAGATGATGGCAGATACCTTAAAATCCTTCATAGGTCTTAACTTGTTGCAGAGGGATAGATTGCCTTGAATCATGGTGTGTTCATAACATCTTGGAACTTAGTGCTCTCAAGACAGTGGAAATGAGGATTGAGTTCTCCCGACAACCCCCTACCTACTCCCACCCCCTTGAAAATTAATGATCAGTCTGTGTCTGTGGTCAAGTAATTCAAATTCCTGGGACTACCATTACTAACAGATTGAAGTGGTATAAACACATTATACTCTTCACTAGGAAAGCCCAGCTGAGATTTGTCTTCTTACACCAGCTGAGGAAGCTTATCTCACGGCGTATCTTGATGAATTTTTACTCAGTCATCAGCAGGGAGGTTTGCTAAGGCCGCTGGGGAGAGTTTAAACTAGAATTGTTGGAGGGTGGGAACTGAACTGAAGAGACTGGGGAAGAGGTGGTTGGCTCACAAATAAAGAAAGCTTGTAGACAGTGTGAGAAGAAGGATAGGCAGGAGATAGAGAAGGGACGCACTCAGACCAAAGGTTTGAGATCTGTGTATTTTAATGCGAGGAGTGTTGTGAACAAAGCGGATGAGCTCAGAGCGTAGATCAGTACTTGGAGATATGATGTGGTGGCCATTACAGAGACTTGGATGGCTCAGGGACAGGAATGGTTACTTCAAGTGCCGGGTTTTAGATGTTTCAGAAAGGACAGGGAGGGAGGCAATAGAGGTGGGGGGGGGGGGTGGCACTGTTGATCAGAGATAGTTTCACGGCTGCAGAAAAGGGGGATGCCATGGAGGGATTGTCTACAGAGTCTCTGTGGGTAGAGATTAGGAACAGGAAGGGGTCAATAACTTTACTAAGTGTTTTTTATAGGCCGCCCAATAGTAACACGGATATTGAGGAGCAGAGAGGGGAACAGATCCCGGAAAGGTGTAATAATAGGAGTTGTCATGATGGGAGATTTTAATTTCCCAAATATCAATTGGCATCTCCCTCGAGCAAGGGGTTTGGATGGGGTGGTGTTTGTTAGGTGTGTTCAGGAAGGTTTCTTGACACAGTATGTAGATAAGCCTACAAGATGAGAGGCTGTACTTGATTTGGTATTGGGAAATGAACCTGGTCATGTGTCAGACCTCTCAGTGGGAGAGCATTTTGGGGATAGTGATCATAATTCTATCTCCCTTACAATAGCATTCAAGAGAGGTAGGAACAGAGAAGTTAGAAAAGTGTTTAATTGGACTAAGGGGAATTATGAGGCTATCAGGCAGGAAATTGGAGGCTTAATTTGGAAACACATGTTCTCAGGGAAATGTGGCAAATATTCAGGGGATATTTGTGTGGGGTTCTGTATAGGTACATTCCAAAGAGACAGGGAAGTTATGGTAGGGTACAGGAACCGTGGTGTAGAAAGGCTGTAATAAATCTAGTCAAGAGGAAAAGAAAAGCTTACAAAAGATTCAGAGAGCTAGGTAATGTTAGCGATCTAGAAGATTATAAGGCTACTAGGAAGGAGCATAAGAAGGAAATTAGGAGAGCCAGAAGGGGCCATGAGAAATCCTTGGCGGGCAGAATTAAGGAAAACCCCAAGGCATTCTACAAGTATGTGAAGAGTAAGAGGATAAGACGTGAAAGAATAGGACCTATCAAGTGTGACAGTGGGAAAGTGTGTATGGAACTGGAGGAAATAGCAGAGGTCCTTAATGAATACTTTCCTTCAGTATTCACTATGGAAAAGGACCTTAGTGATGGTAGTGATGACTTGCAGCAGACTGAAAAGCTTGAGCATGTAGATATTAAGAAAGAGGATGTGCTGGAGCTTTCAGAAAGCATCAAGTTGGATAAGTCGCCGGGACCAGATGGGATATACCCCAGGCTACTGTGAGAGGCAAGGAGGAGATTGCTGAGCCTCTGGCAATGATCTTTGCATCATCAATGGGGACGGGACAGGTTCCGGAGGATTGGAAGGTTGCGGATGTTGTTCCCTTATTCAAGAAAGGGAGTAGAGATAGCCCAGGAAATTATAGACCAGTGAGTCTTACATCAGTGGTTGGTAAGTTGATGGAGAAGATCCTAGGAGACAGGATTTATGAACATTTGGAGAGGTGTAATATGATCAGGAATAGTCGGCATGGCTTTGTCAAGGACAGGTCGTGCCTTACGAGCCTAATTGAATTATTTCAGGATGTGACTAAACACATTGCTGAAGGAAGAGCAGTAGATATAGTGTATATGGATTTCAGCAAGGCATTTGATAAGGTACCCCATGCAAGGCTTATTGAGAAAATAAGGAGGCTTGGGATCCATGGGGACGTTGCTTTGTGGATCCAGAACTGGCTTGCCCACAGAAAGCAAAGAGGGGTTGTAGATGGTTCATATTCTGCATGGAGGTCGGTCACCAGTGGAGTGCCTCAGGGATCTGTTCTGGGACCCTTACTCTATGTGATTTTTATAAATGACCTGGATGAGGAAGTGGAGGGATGGGTTAGTAAGATTGCTGATGACACCATAAGCTGGAGGTGTTGTGGATAGTGTGGAGAGCTGTCAGAGGTTACAGCGGGACATTGATAGGATGCAAAACTGAGCTGAGAAGTGGCAGATGGAGTTCAACCCAGATAAATGTGAGGTGGTTCATTTTGGTAGGTCAAATATGATGGCAGAATATAGTATTAATGGTGAAACTCTTGGCAGTGTGGAGGATCAGAGGGATCTTGGGGTCCGAGTCCATAGGACACTCAAAGCAGTTGCGCAGGTTGACTCTGTGGTTAAGAAGGCGTATGGTGTATTGGCCTTCATCAATCATGGAATTGAATTTTGGAGCCGAGAGGTAATATTGCAGCTCTATAGGACCATGGTCAGACCCCACATGGAGTACTGTGCTCAGTTCTGGTCGCCTCACTACAGGAAGGATGTGGAAACCATAGAAAGGGTGCAGAGGAGATTTCCAAGGATGTTGCCTGGATTGGGGAGCATGCCTTCTGAGAATAGGTTGAGTGAACTCGGCCTTTTCTCCTTGGAGCAATGGAGGATGAGAGGTGACCTAATAGAGATGTATAAGACGATGAGAGGCTTTGATCATGTGGATAGTCAGAGGCTTTTTTCCCCAGGGTGAAATGGTTGACAAAAGAGGACGCAGGTTTCAGGTGCTGGGAGATGTCAGATGTAAGTTTTTTACTCAGAGAGTGGTGAGTGTGTGGAATGGGCTGCCAGCAATGGTGGTGGGGGTGGATATGATAGGGTCTTTTAAGAGATTTTTAGATAGGTACATGGAGCTTAGTAAAATAGAGGGCTATGGGCAAGTCTAGTAATTTCTAAGGTAGGGACATTTTTAGCACAACTTTGTGGGCCGAAGGGCCTGTATTGTGCTGTAGGTTTTCTTTGTTTCTGTCATTGAGACTGTTGTGATCACCTCAGTCGCTGCTTGGTTTCCCACTGCTTCCTCACTCTCCAAGTCCAGGTCGCATTGAGTTGTCCACTTAGTGGAGAAGATCACTGGCTGTCAGATACTGACATTAAGAGAACTATGTGTATATTTCAATGTGAGGAGTATTGTGGGAAAGGCAGATGAGCTGAGGGCCTGGATTGACACATGGAATTACTAAATCATAGCCATTACTGAAACTTGGCTACAGGAGGGGCAAGACTGGCAGCTCAATGTTCCAGGGTTCCGATTTTTCAGACATGGTAGAGGCAAAGGGATGAAGGGTGGGGGGGAGTGGCTTTGCTAGTCAGGGAAAATATTACAGCAGTGCTTTGGCAGGACAGATTAGAGGGCTTGTCTACTGAGGCCATATGGATGGAGCTGAGAAACAGGAAAGGTATGACCACATTAATAGGGTTGTATTATAGACCACCCAATAGTCAGCGAGAATTGGAGGAGCAAATCTGCAGAGAGATAACAGACAACTGCAGGAGACAGAAAGTTGTGATTGTAGGGGATTTTAATTTTCCACACATCAGTTGGGACTCCCATACTGTTAAAGGTCTGGATGGGTTAGAGTTTGTGAAATGTGTTCAGGAATGTTTTCTAAATCAATATATAGATGTACAAACTAGGGAGGATGCAATATTAGATCTCCTAATAGGAAATGAGTTAGTGCAGGTGATGGAAGTGTGTGTAGGGGAACACTTTGGTTCCAGTGATCATAATGTCATTAATTTCAACTTGATTGTGGATAAAAATAGATCTGGTCCTCGGGTTGAAGTTCTAAACTGGAAAAAGGCCAAATTTGAAGAAAGGAGAAAGGATCTAAAAAGCATAGATTGGGACAGGTTATTCTCTGGCATGGATGTGATTGATAAGTGGGAGGCCTTCAAAGGAGAAATTTTGAGAGTGCAGAGTTTGTATGCTCCTGTCAGGGTTAAAGGCAAAATGAATAAGAATAAGGAACCTTGGTTCACGAGGGATATTGGAACTCTGATAAAGAAAAAGAGAGAGATGTATAACATGTATAGGCAACAGGGAGGAAATAAGATGCTTGAGGAGTATAAAAAGAGTAAGAAAATACTTAAGAAAGAAATCAGGAGGGCTGAAAGAAGACATGAGGTTGCTTTGGCAGTCAGGGTGAAGGATAATCCTAAGAGCTTCTACAGGTATGTTAAGAGCAAAAGGATAGTAAGGGATAAAATTGGCCCTCTTGAAGATCAGAGTTGTCGGCTATGTATGGAACCGAAAGAAATGGGAGAGATATTAAATGGGTTTTTTGCATCTGTATTTTCTAAGGAAACTGGAATGGAGTCTATGGAAACAAGGCAAACAGGTAGGGAGGTCATGGAACTTATACAGATTAAAGAGGAGGAGGTGCTTGCTGTCTCGAGACAAATCAGAGTAGATAAATCCCCAGGACCTAACAGGGTATTCCCTCGGACCTTGAAGGAGACTAATGTTGAAATTGCAGGGGCCCTGGCAGAAATATTTAAAATGTCGATATCCACGGGTCAGGTGCCGGAGGATTGGAGGATAGCTCATGTAGTTCGGTAGTTTAAAAAAGTCTCAGAAAGTAAGGCGGGAAATTATTGGCCGGTAAGTTTGACATTAGTAGTAGGTATATTATTGGAAGGAATAATAAGATAGGATCTACAAGTATTTGGATAGACAGGGACTTATTAGAAAGAGTCAGCATGGCTTTGTGCATGGTAGGTCATGTTTAACCAATCTATTAGAGTTTTTTGAGGAAGTTACCGGGAAAGTAGATGAAGGGAAGGCAGTGGATGTTGTCTACATGGACTTCAGTAAGGCCTTTGACAAGGTTCTGCATGGGAGGTTAGTTAGGAAGATTCAGTCGCTAGGTATACATGGTGAGGTAGTAAATTCTCAATGGGAGAAGTCAGAGAGTGGTAGTGGAGGATTGCTACTCTGAGTGGAGGCCTGTGACTAGTGGTGTGCCACAGGGATCAGTGCTGGGTCCATTGTTATTTGTCATCTATATCAATGATCTGGATGATAATGTGGCAAATTGGATCAGCAAATTTGCTGATGATACAAAGATTGGAGGTGTAGTGGACAGTGAGGAAGGTTTTCAAAGCTTGCAGAAGGATTTGGACTAGTTGGAGAATGGGCTGAAAAATGGCAGATGGCGTTTAATGCAGACAAGTGTGAGGTATTTGCACTTCAGAAGGTCAAACCAAGGTAGAACATACAAGGTAAATGGTAGGACACTGAGTGCAGTAGAACAGAGGGATCTGGGAGTACAGATACATAATTCCCTAAAAGTGGCGTCACAAGTAGATAGGGTCGTAAAGAGAGCTTTTGGTACATTGGCCTTTATAAAGCAAAGTATTGAGTATAAGAGTTGGAATGTAATGGTGAGGTTGTATAAGATATTGGTGAGACTGAATTTGGAGTATTGTATGCAGTTTTGGTCACCGAATTACAGGAAGGATATTAATAAGGTTGAAAGAGTGCAGAGAAGGTTTACAAGGATGTTGCCGGGACTTGAGAAACTGTGTTACAGAGAAAGGTTGAATAGGTTAGGACTTTATTCCCTGGAGCGTAGAAGAATAAGGGGAGATTTGATAGAGGTATATAAAATTATGATGGGTATAGATAGAGTGAATGCAAGCAGGCTTTTTCCACTGAGGCTAGGGGAGGAAAAAAAACAGGTCATGGGTTAAGGGTGAAGGGGGAAAAGTTTAAAGGGAACATTAGGGGGGGCTCCTTCACGCAGAGAGTGGTGGGAGTGTGGAATGAGCTGCCAGATGAAATGGTGAATGCGGGCTCACTTTTGACATTTAAGAAAAACTTGGGCAGGTACATGGATGAGAGGGGTTTGCAGGGATATGGCCCAGATGCAGGTCAGTGGGACTGGGCAGAAAAATGGTTCGGCACAGCCAAGGAGGGCCAAAAGGCCTGTTTTTGTGCTGTAATGTTCTATGGTTCTATTCATTGCCAGAGTAAAGAGCTGAAAAAAATTACTGCTGTCTCCACCCACTCTAGCAGTTTACCAATTTACCAAATTGCCGTCAGGGAAGTGCTACAAGTTCATCACCACCAGGACTGCATATCCTCACCAAAGCTTCTCATCAATACTGACTCAGGTGTAATACCCTAACTGTCCCTTCACAACAATGGTCTTTCTTGTCTCCTTGTTCTGTTGATAATTATTGAGTCTGTTCATCTATTTACTTTTCTTGTTTAATTAGTGGTATTTGTGCTTGTTACCATTGTGCTAATTGTTGATTGCTCATGCCTATTTGCACTATTGTTTTGTAAATTGTTGGTTGCTGTTGTGTTATCTGTTATGGTATTGTCCTGTGCTTTATGCTTAGCAACAAACCGCAATCAATTCTGGTATGTTTCACATTCTGGCAATAAAGTGATTCTGATTCTGATAATGAAATCGTTTCATTTTCACCCCCTGACCTTTTCTGGCATCTTCAAGGCTGAATGCTTCTCACTGCTTATTTCTCACTAATTATCAGTGGTCAAAATCATTGATTTCTGAACACAAGTACATGCAATTGGTATATTAAAAAACTTTGCTCTAAGCACAGTGTGGTGTCTAATGGCACTCAAAATTTTCTAGCTTCACCTATAATTTGTTCCTTAAAAGTAGGAGAGTTTTTTTTAAGAGGGTTTGATAATTGGGTGGGAATGGGTGAAATTTAACTTTGGCCAGGGTACTAAATGGGTAGAAATGAAATTGTGTGTTACACCTTGTCTGATTTTCCTTTCCCTCATTGTGATATTCCCTTCTTGAAGCTGAATGTCACCAGAGAAATTTTTTCCCTTACTGTTACATTTATTTTGTGGTTTCTTCTGTTTTGACTACGTCCTTGTTTTCCTACCATCATCTTACTATATTTTTTTCACAAAATTCCCAAGTATCAAGTTTATCTGTTCACATCACTATCGTAAAAATCTTCTTTGATATTTTCAGTAAGTTTATCATGAAAGGAGAGGGATCCCTAGAAAGGGTAAGCCTTGTACCTACTGGCATCTTTCCCCTTCCTTTTCATTCCTGAAGAAGGGTCGTGGCTCAAACCATCGACTGTTTATTCATCTCCACAGATGCTGCCAGGCCTGTTGAGTTCCTCCAGCATTGAGTGTGTGTTGCTTTGGATTTCCAGTATCTGCAAAAGTTATCATGTCTGTATAATAATGATTGAAATAATGCTTAAGTATCAGTTTGCATTTTGGCTTATTATTTTTAACACTGTGAAGAGCAGCCAAAAGAAGTATGCGTAAAACTTTTTGAACTTCTCTGTTTGGGGCTTTTCAGTGCCACCACCCAATGAATTGCCTATGAGCAAAACCTTCATAGACATCTGGGGCTTAAATTGGGTGAAAGTGCATTAGCTTCTGAATTTACAGCAGATCCCTTTTTCTTTCCATTTTCACTTTGCAGTAAATCAAGCAGTATTATGTGATAATACAAACCAGAAGGTTTATGAGGAAGCTGACATGATTTGTTAAAAATTTCCATTAGCTTTCATAGATGAACTGATATCAGATCATATATTTGTTATCAGAAAGCAAATATTTATTTTCCATGCATTAATATCAGTACCATCTTTAATAGGCTTTAACTACACTCTATTGACAATAGTATTTTGCCAAATCCAAGTCTTTTTTTATCAATTTTTGTCATTCTTAATTATCTGAAGTTGGAAGTTATTTGAAGTACATCAGAGGCAATCAATTTTTTGTTACATATAAACTTTATTTTTTCAACTGCCCCAGTGCCCTTGCACTATACATTGTAAAATTTCACTTCAGTTGGATTGGAAGACTGATTTTGATTTCATCAGTTCACTTCCCCTTTTCTGTAATTGGTTTTGATGGATGGACTAATTTGTCCATTTTCAAAATTTATTTTCTTTTGATGAGAATCTTAGGATTCTCCAGTCATCTGTACATAAACAAAACCTACATCCTGTATTTATGTCTGATTAAACTACTTGCTTTGTAAATTGTAGTTCTCAGCTTGTAAAGCTCATCTGCATTTTGGCATTAACACTGAGATCATCAAAAAATATCCAAGACGGTTAATGAACAGGTTCTTGTATTCACAGATTATTAGTAATTAAATAATTAAAGAGTATTGGAGACAAATGTCTGTGTAGAATTTGTCTGATAGCACTTATATTGGCTGCACACTTAAAATGATTGTAAGTTTTGGGTAAGATCTTGACCATTTTTTCCAGGGAAATTTGATATACTTCACCCCCCTCCCTAAAAAGAGGGAGCTCTGTTTCACTTATGGACTACCTCAGGAAATGTCTGTTTCCCTTGTATTTTAGCCAGGTTCAAACCAATATAGATATGCAAATATGTTCTCTAAGGTGTGGCAGAATGGACATTATAGTTTCAAAAAGCTAAAGGAAAGCAAGGGAGGGGCCAGGTGATGGAGGAGATCAGAACACTTCATGGACTAGCATTGGGATTAGGACCAACAATGGACTAAAGTGAAAGCAAAATTCTCTGAATGCTGGAATCTGAAATAAAACCAGAAAGCTTGGAAACATTTGGCAAGTTGAGAAAGTTAAGGATAGAACACAGTTAACCTGTCAGATCAGTGATATTCCATCACATTGCAAAAAGCTGTATGAAATAAATTTGCAATAGTTGCAGCAAAAATAAAATAAATATTAGCAGTATCAATATGTGTAGACTGTGGGATTTGACTTGACTATCCATTGCTTGTGTTAAGGAATGGTGATGAAGAGATTTCAAAACAGCAAATAAAAAACTGGAATTCTCACTTAGCACTGATAGCCTTCATGTTAATGAGCCCAAATTATATTTCCCCATGGTAAATATCTCGCTGAAAGAGGTACAAGTTGTGTCGGTATCAGAGAAAAATAAAATATGAAATGGTACAGAATGGCAGTGATTAAATTCCATTTTTAGGCTTATGTCTGAAATAATACAATTTCATAGTACTAGAGTAGTATTGGCAGTGTTCTAATTGTTTGGATCCTCCTCTGTGGTGGTTGTAGGGCTTTACTCTGGTATTGCAGGGAATGGTTCTGACAGATCTGACCACCTTTCTTCTCAAAAATTGATTCTGCTCTCCTCGAGTGATCAATGTGTTGTCTCCAGATGATATCAAATGTAATCTCAACTGTATCAGACAGTAGTCCAATTCTGTCTTTAATCTTTCCAAGTACCCACTTTTGATCACCTCTGTAGTCCCTCACCAGGACTGTTTGTCCAAGAGTGAAACATCGCACTTCCTTGTTTGAGGAGACCTCAATTTGTGTCATCTGTTTGTCCTCCATACTCCTTCTGAGATTAGGCTTGAAGAGTTGCAAGAGTGAGCACAAGAGACGACCCAGGAAGAGCACAGCTGATAAGTTGTTGGCTGTGATGTGTGCTGCTTTGCGATATGTAAGGAGGAAATTGGTGAGCTTCTGAGTCAGTGTCAGTGCAATGTGTTCTGCTGACTTTGCTTGCAGTGCGTCCTTTAGACTCTGGACAAACCTTTCCAAAAAGCCATTTGCAGATGGGTGGTACAGTGCAGATGTAATATGTCTTATTCCATTCTTTTTCAGGAAAGACTGAAACTGTTCCGCAACAAACTATGTTCCATTGCCACTTACTAAGTGTCCTGGAACACCAGTCCTTGTGAAGAGGCTTCTCAACACATCAACAGTATGTGAGGCTGTAGTGGAGTTATTGGGAACCCTTCTGGCCACTTTGAAGCTACATCCACTACTACTAAGAAAGTTGTGCCCATGAATGATCCGGTGCTATCCACATGACCCCCTGCCAGGGAATGCAGAGTTCCCAGGGTTGGGGAGGTGCTGCTCTTGCCATCTTCTGTATGACTTGGCATCCCAACGAGTGCATGACAAGCTACATGATGAGCTGATCTATCCCAGGCCACCAGAAAAACCTTCCAGCCGGTGCTTTCATTTTGATCATGCCCGGAATACAGGCATGTTGCTCCTCCAGTGGGTGGAGCACATTAGCCAGGTTTGGTGGGAACCTGTTTTAAGAATTGAAAAATCCTAAATAGGACTACAACTGTGATATGTCCTTTAGTCTTGGGGCATCCACCACTGCATACAGCCATGCAGCACCTGGTCCATAGCTTTGTGCCAGAGTGAGGTGTAGATGCTACTCCAAAATTAAGCCTATTTTAGCAATAAAGCCCTTTGTGAATGTTTCTTGTGAGAAACACTTAGGACTCTTCTTCCATCTCTATGTGTAGGTAGGCCTCGCTAAGTCCACTTTGCTGAAGTGTTTCCCTCCAGAGAGGTTTGCAAAGGTATCTTCTATCCTGGGCAGGGGGTATTGATCTACTTTCACTTGTGGGTTGATGGTGACATTAAAATCACCACAGATCCTGACTGACCGATCCTTCCTGGCTACTGGGACCACTGGCGTTTCCCATGGGCTCCGATCAACCTTGGTAAGAATTCCTTCAGTCTAGCAGACTGGCTGCTTTATCACGGATGGTATAAGGAACCGGACATGCTTTGTAAACCTTGGCTGTGGCATTTTTATTTAACACTATTTTACCCTTGATATGATTAAGTTATCCAATACGATTCTTGAAAACTGCTGTGGTGTCATTCAGTACCTTTCTTAATTCACTTTCAATTGACCCTATTGCTGGGGATTTGCATTGCAAATAGTGGATGGATCTCCAATCAAGTAGTTGTCTCAGCCAATCATGGCCCCATAATACTGGCCCTCTTGTTTTTACCCCATACAAGGCTTGTTCTTTTGTATCTCACTGTTACAAATGTCATTCCCACAGGAGTTAGCTTTTCTCTGGTATAAGTTCTTAGTTCGATATCTACAGGCTTCAGTTTAGTATCTTGGAAATGCCCTTCAAACTCATGATAGAAACAGCCGAGCCAGTGTCCAATTCCGTTTCAATTAATTTACTGTTCACTTCGGGTGTAAGCCATACTGCTTGTCTATTGTTAGATTTCACATAGTAAGTCTGAAGTTGATCCAGTCCTTTATCACACTCATTGTTAACAGATTTTTCATCAACAGCATGCAGATTAGTGCTCTTTTTGAAACTGCAACTTGACTTTTTATCTTTTTCACTTCCCTGTGTAGTCCATTTATTTATGTGTGCTCTTTGTATGTGTCCTACTTTGTTGCATTTTCTGTAAGTTTTGCCTTTAAACTTGCATTGGCCTGGTGTATGTGAGCCCCTGCCATGGAATAACACAGTTTGTTCAGCCAGGCAGGTTTCTGTTTAGATGTTATAATTTTGTTCATGCTCACTTTCCTTCCTGACTGCAATGAAATTGTGTCTCTGGCTGCTGTCTCCATTGTTATAGTGATTTCAATTGCTCTTTTAAATGTGAGTTGTGCTTCAGTTAGGGGCCATTTTCAATTTCTTTCTTGTAAGACTCTGCAAGTTAAATGATCTCTCAGTGCAGCATTATGCCCATCACTGAACTGACAATGTTCAGACATTTCCTTCAATTCAGCTACTTAAGCTGAGATGGAGCCTGCTTCCTTTTGATTCCACTTTTGAAACCAAAGCAATTTGCAGTCAACTATGGTTTCAATTCCACATGTTCCTGCATGAGCTTTCCTGATATTGTGAAACTAATTTTGGCTGGTTTGCTTGGAGCAGTCAAACTTTTAAACCAGCTGTATGCTTTACATATTACACTCAGCAACGCTGGCACTCGCTTTTCATTGGCTATTTCATTTGCATTAAAATACTGCTCAATTTGTTCAGGATACATCATCCAGTTATCTGCTGTGTATTCAAACACATGTATGTTTTCAATGTAGTCAGCGATTTCTGCTTTTTAAAATGTATTATTGTTATTTTTATTATCAGTGGTGGTGATCCATCATGTCTGACTATGACTGGAAAGCTGTGCTGGAGAGATCTTAAAGTGAAAAAGTAGTTGTACAAGGGCAGTTCTGCTCTCTTGACCCAAGAAGACCAAGTACAGTGGCACAAGCGAGTGTCGCAAACTGGGGTCTTCTTTGGTTGTAGTGGGTGAACATGACATCTTCTGTCGCTTGTTATGCCCTTCACTCTCCTCGGAGTATTGTAGCACTGCCTTCCTGGCCATTGGAGCTCATCTGCCCAGTCCACTGGAACTGATTTCACATGCTGTCTATAATCAGCTGGTTTAGCCCACCTATTGAAGCAGTGCTCTGGGGTGTGGCTGCCATCACATGCAAAACAGCTGTTTGGAGCCACAGGTGAGAGCTAAGTGGCCAGTGGTGGACCAAAGGTAAGTGAGTTGCCCCGGAATGGACAATGCAAGCCCCTTTGTCAGAGTTGCTAACACTCCCTGGATAGCCCATTATCACCTAATACTGCTTATGAACCCGTGAATTTTGAGGTCCAGTTCCTGCCTTTTTGTTTTAAACTTGAGCATCTCTCTCTCTTCCCTTCCAAAGAATAAAATGTGCTGCACTTCAACAGGTAGGTACTCATCCTGAAAGAAAGACACGGGAGCCAGGATGCATATGTACTTAGTCTACTTTTAGTGAGGCTCACATATGACACGGTGGCATAATGACGTATGTCATTCATATAATGCATAACTATGTAAACTAGCAAAGGATGCTTAATCAAACAATATATTTATAATATTACTCAAATATTACCGAATACACTGCAGTTCCTGACAAAGATGTTTCTTAATGAAGAGAGGCTGAGCATTCTTGTAGTATGGTTAATATATAAAAGAAGAAGTGTGTAAGATTCTGAGAATAATTGGCAGGATGGTTGCTTGGAGTATACCTATATTTTATATTTGGAGGAATCTGGAACAAAAGTACATGGTTAATCATTTAAGGCTGAGATGACAGTGAATTTATTCACTTAGTAGGTGATGAATCTCTGGAATTTCCAGAGGCAGTTATTAACAATATTCAAGGCTGAGTTATGATTTGAATCTAAAAGAGCCAAGCATTATTGAAGCCATTGGGAATAGCGTTAAAGTCGAGAAAATCCAAGATCTCACTGAATGACGGAGAAGGCTTGTGTGTTCATAGAAGTCACCAAGTTATGCATGAGGGAAACAGGCCCTTTAGCACAACTGATCTGTGCAGAACAAAATGCGCCATTCAAACTTGTCATATTTTCTAGCTTTGGCTCATTGGTGCCTAAACATTTCCGATCTATGTATCTGTTCAGCTGCATTTTAAAAGTTGTTATTGGACTTGCCTCAACCATTTCCTCTGGTAGCTCATTCCACATGGATACCACCCTTTGTTTAAAACAGTTGTCCCTCCAGGACCTATCAAATATTTCCCATATCACCTTAAGCTGCTGCCCTCTAGTTTTTGATCTCCCTTTCCTTGGAAAAGGACTGAGTGCATTCACTGTTACCCCTCATGATTTTATTTACCTCTGTAAGCACACCTTTTTTCCTCTCACACTCCGAGGAATGGAGTCCCAGCATGTCCAACCTCTTCCTATAATTCAGTTCCTCAAGTCATGGTAACATCCTTTTAAAACTTGAGTGGTTATATGACCCAGTCCTGCGCTGATTTCTTCGGCACGATTGCTAGGTCAGTGCCATGGGTTTCTCAACACTGCTTAAGCTACATTGACTGGGATGCAGTAGAGACACCCTGTAAAGATCAGGTCTGAATTTTCCACAGAGACCTTCAAATCAAAAGTACTGTATCAGTGTAGCTTGCATAGTTTCTCATTATTCAATGCTGGTTAGAGTTAAGTTTCAAATTTCATACTGTTTATTCATGCCATTTGGATGCAAATTGTGACTGTACAGCTCATTTAGTGTTGAATGCTTAAAATCATCAGAGCTGGAAAATGTACATCGCACCAGGATAAACTGTATTATCAGCTCAGGTTGAGGAAAAAACACTGCATAAACCAGCTGCAGCACCAGTTGTCAGTTTTAACGTGTAAGCAATTATTTTGGATGCCTGCTTTGTTGCAAACAGGTTATTGTTGTGTTTTCTTCCTGCACTTCAGATTGAATTCAGTTTTTAGTTCTTTATTATGGTAATTTCTTTTACATTAGTGAAAATGAACTGAATTAGAACTTCACACACAAACTGCTGGTGGAACACAGCAAGCTAGGCAGCATCTATAGGGAGAAGTGCTGTCGACGTTTCAGGCTTCATCCCACCCCCTCCGGTCTTCTCCTATCATTTCATATTTCCCCTCCCCCCCCCTACTTTCAAATCTCTTAGTATCTTTCCTTTCAGTTAGTCCTGACGAAGGGTCTCGGCCCGAAATGTCGACAGCGCTTCTCCCTATAGATGCTGCCTGGCCTGCTGTGTTCCACCAGCATTTTGTGTGTGTTGTTCGAATTTCCGGCATCTGCAGATTTCCTCGTGTTTGCTCTTGAATTAGAACTTGTCATTCTTTCTCACTGATAAAAAAAAATCACTGGAATTCAGAAGAATGAGGAGTGACCTCATTGAAACCTATGGAATGGTGAAAGGCCTTGATAGAGTGGATGTGGATTCATATGGTGGTAGAGTCTAAGACCAGAGGACACAGCGTCAGAATAGAAAGGTACCCTTTTAGGATGGAGATGAAAGGAAGCTTATTTAGCCAGAGAATAGTGAATCTGTGGAATTCTTTGTCACAGGCAGTGGTGGAGGCCATGTCTGTGTGTATATTTAAGGCAGAAATTGATAGACTCTTGATTGGTCGGGGTATGAAGGGTATGAAAGAATATGGGGAGAAAGCAGGAGACTGGGGCTGAAAAGAAATTTGACATTTTGGGCCAGGACTGTTCATCAGGACTGGAAAGGAAAGAGGAAGATGCCAGAATAAGAAAGTGTGTGTGTGTGTGTGGGGGGGGGGAGGTAAAGTACTGGAAAAGAAGGAATCTGATTGGAAAGTGAAGTGGATCATGGGAGAAAGGGAAAGAGGAGAGGCACTGGGGGAGGTGATAGGCAGGTGAGGAGAAAAGATAAGAGACCTGAGTTGGGGAATTGAAGTAGAGGGAAAGGAGGGGTGAAAATATTACCGGAAGTTGGAAGAATCAATGTACATGGCATCAGATTGGAAGCCCCCTAGACGGAATATGAAGCATGCTCCTCCAACCTGAGAGTGGCTTGATCACGGTAGAAGAGGAGGCCATGGTGATTGTGACTTATTACTAATTTATTTGGTTATTTAGAGATAGAGTGCAGAAAAAGGTCCTTCTGCCTCTTTGAGGCACGCCACCATCAACCTACCAATTTAACCCTAGCCTAATCATAGGACCAATTAACCTACTAACTAGTATGCCTTTCAGACTGTGGGAAGAAACTAGAGCACCCAGAGGGAACCCACGCAGTTAACAGAAAGACCGTACAAACTCTTTACAGGTAACATTGGAATTAAACTCCGAACTTCGACACCTCGATCATTAATAGTGTTGCGCTAACCGCTAAGCTGTCCTGGCACCCAGGACCTGTTGCCTGTATGTGCTGTCTCATAAACCTCATCTGTTAAAATAAAAAATCCACATTGAAAACTACATATAAGCCAACGTAGCTTCAGGCTAAGATTAAGCAATTATATTGCAAGAAGAAACAGGCACTTTAAAGGATCAAAACATCTCTATCCTTTTATAAATAAAATACTGAGTTAAAAGTAAAATCTGAAGTATGATATAAAAGCTGGTCTATAATCATCTGAAAGAATAAAATGTGTTTTAATAATTTTAGTAATAATTTTCACTTGAACTATCCCACCAGTCTTTTGGATGAATTGAACTTGTGAACAAGGGCATCTTCCCCATAAATTCTCCACTGATGTTGTACATATTTTGACAGTGATTTGTCTGTTTTGATGACACTATGGAGAACATTTCCTCTTTCTGGATATTAATTTGGAAGCTCAGTCAGACAGTAGATGCATTGATACTGCACTGTGCTTTCAGTAGCACTGGGATAAAGATGTGGGTAAGGAACAGTTAAGGAACTGAAGATTTGTTTCATCTTCTGAAACACTTCAGATGGTTTTTTGCACTTCCTGAAGAACCAGCAGCTGAAACAATTTTTCATTGTTTTGGACCATTTCAACAGAGATGTAGGAGTATGTTTTTTTTGGCAGTGTGATAGTTCTGTCCACCTGAGTGGGCTGGTCTCTGTTTTGTAAGGGTTTGCAAGGGCTGTGTGAACTAGTTCTAGTTTTGCTTTATTTTTTCCTATTTTGATTACTGAAGAAAACAGAAGAACACCCGCTGAAATTCGTTGTAATCATATATGAGAAGTTCAAGAGGTCAAGCATATTTCCTCTTTTTTTTATATACTGTTTATGTCTTCCACCCTGGAGTGTTCAGTAAGACTAATGTGTAAACTTCAGCATTGCCTGTGGAAAAATACACTGCCCCATGCTATCAGATAGTTGAACCATAACATAATGTTGTTTGAAGACAAGGCTTTAAGTGTAGATAGTTAGCACAGTTTTGAAAATACCAAGGGATGTCATTTACTTTTGAAATAATGCAGTCCACAGTTTTGTACATGCAATCCCAAACCACGTAGTGTGTCCAGAGGTGAGGTCAGCCATGCAGTGCTCACTTGAAGCCTGCCGAACTAGGCACGACACAATGCAGCCAGCACAGGAAACCAGCATTGAACCAGAAGTAAAACATTCACTCTTGTACTTTTTAAAAGGGATCCCTTCTTGCTACCAGGCTTGTGAGGGATTTAGTTGGAGTGGCACTCACTGTTTCGTATGGTATTAGGTTTTTGAACTGTGGGTACCGCAGATAACTTTTCCACATTTCTGTGGCTGCATGGGCATTCAGCAAAACTATGAGCAGGAGGAAAGTTCTGGGCAATGAAGTTTTCAGGAAACAGCATTCCTGTCTGTAAATATCTGAGCAACAATCAGTCTGGAGGATAACATTTTGTAAAATTGTTTACTGAGATCTGTTGCACACAAAGGTCTAGCAGTGAACCTGGACCTCGAGCATTTTGCCTTGTAACTGGAAAACAAACACAAGCACATACCAAGCTCCACCATAAGGTTAAAAGACACAGGAGCAGAATTAGGTTATTTGGCCTGTTGAATCTGCTGTGCCATTTGATCATGGCTGATTTCTGAACCCCTTCTGTCTTTAACCATTGACAGGCTTAACGATCATGACCCCATCAACTTCCACAGCTTTTTGTGACAATGAATCCCTTTGGATTTGTCACCTTCTCCTCATCTCTGTTCTAAAAGTACATCCTTTTATTCTAAATCTGTGCCCTCTGGTCTTAGACTTTCCCACTACTGGAAACATCCTCTCCACTTCTGCTCTATTTAGGCCTTTCAATATTTGATGAGTTTCAATGAGATTCAAAGTTCAAAGTAAATTTATCATCAAGGAACAGTATGTTACCATATACAACCCATAGAACCATAGAACACTACAGCACAGTACAGGCCCTTCAGCCCTCCATGTTGTGCTGACCCATATAATCCTTAAAAAAAAGTACTAAACCCACACTAACCCATAACCCTCCCTCCATTTTTCTTTCATCCATCTTTCAACCCTGAGATTAATTTTCTTGCAGGCATACTCAATATAGTAAATCCATAATAGAATAATAACCATAATAGAATTAATGAAAGACCACACCAATTTGGACATTCAACCAGTATACAAAAGAGAACAAACTGTGCAAATACAAAACAAAGAAATAATAATAATAAAATAATAAGCAATAAATATTAGGAACATGAGAGGAAGAGTCCTTGAAAGTGAGTCTATATGTTGAGGGAAAATATCTCTGATGGAGCAAGTGAACTTATCCCCTTTGGTTCAAGAACCCGATTGTTCAGGGGTAATAACTGTTCCTAAACCTGGTAGTATGAGTCCTAAGGCCCCTGTACCTTCTTCCTAATGGCAGCAACAAGAAGAGAGTTTGTCATGCTCTCTTCAGAGATTCCTGATGATGGATGGTGCTTTCCTGTGACAACGCTCCATGTAAACGTGCTCAGTGTCGGTGAGGGCTTTACCCGTGATGGACTGGACCATATCCACTACTTTTAGTAGCGATTTCCATTCAAGGGCATTGGTGTTTCCATACCAGGCTGTGATACAGCCGGTCAGTATGCTCATCTACATACAAATATAAAAGTTTATTAAAGTTGTAGATGTCATGCTGAATCTTTGCAAACTCCAAAGGAAATAGAGGCACTGCCATGCTTCATAATTGCTCTTACATGCTGAGCCCTGGACAGATCCTCTAAAATAATAACCCTGAGAAATTTAAAGTTGCTGACCTTCACCACCTCTGATCCTCCGATGAGGACTGGCTCATAGACTTCTGGTTTCCTCCTCCTGAACTCAAGAATCAGCTCCTAGGCCTTGCTGATTTTGAGTAAGAGGTTGTTGTTCTGGCACCACTCAGCCAGATCTTCTGTCTTTCTCCTACAAGCTGATTCATTATCAGCTTCAATTCAGCCTACAACAGTGGTATCATCAGCAGACTTGAATATGGCATTGGACCCGTGCTTAGCCACACAGTCATAAGGTAAAGAGAGTAGCGCAGAGGCTAAGTACACAGTCCTCTGATGCACCTGTGTTGATGGAGACTGTGGAGGAGATGTTGTCCCCATTCTGAACTGACTGGGTTCTGCAAGTGAGGAAATTGAGGATCTAATTGCATGAGGAGGTATTAAGGCCAAGATCTTGAGGCTTATTGATTAGTGTTGAGGGAATGATGGCATTGAATGCTAAGCTGTAGTCAATAAAGAGCGTCTTGTTGTATGCATATTTGCTGTCCAGATGTTCCAGGGTTGACTGAATAGCCAATGAGATGGCATCTGCTGTGGATCTGTTGTTCCCGGTAGACAAATTGGAGTGGATCCAAGTCACCTTTCAGGCAGGAGTTGATAGGTTTCATCACAAACCTCTCAGAGCATTTCATCACTGAGGCAGGTTACTACGTTCTTCTTTGTCAGTGGTATAATTGAAGCAGGTGGGTAGCTCAGACTGCCAAAGTGCAAGGATAAAGATCTCAGTAAATATTCCAGCCAGTTATTCAGTCTAGGTCTTTACTGTTTGGCCAGGTACACCTTTTGGGCCAGATTCTTTTTGTGGGTTCTTTTTTTTTAAACCCCAGCAAGGAGAAGTCCAGAGCCATCACATGATCCTTCTCTGTTTCATTCCTGGGATCATTCTCGTGAGCCTTCTATCCACCCTCTGCAAAACCAGCACATTCTTCCATAGAAATGGGGCCCAAAACTGCTCACAATGCTCCAAAGGCAGTTTGACTAAAGCCTTAAAAAGCCTCAACATTACATTCTTGCTTTTGTATTTGAATCCTCTCAAAATAAATGCCAACCTTGTAGTTACCTTCCTTATTACCAATTTGACCTGCAAGTTAACCTTTAGGAAATCCCAAGTGCATTTGTGCACTTTCCCACTTAGAGGACAGTGAATGCCTTTAAAGTATAAGACCAAACACTTCCCTACACTGTATTTCATTCCTTCCAACCTGTTCAATACTTACTGCAGATTCGGTGCTTCTTCAAACCTCCTGCCTCTCTAGCTATTTTTGTATAATCCACAAACTTTGCCACAAAGTAATCAATTCAATCATCCAGAATTTTAACATACCGTACTGTATATTGTGAAAGTAGCAGACTCGTCACTGCCCCCTGCATCACGACTGGAACATCATGACTTACTGGCAGCTAACCAGAAAAGGCGACTGTTACTCCCATGCTTCACTTTCTGCCATTCAGCCAATCTTCTATCCACTACATCTTTCCTGTAGTACCATGAGCTCCTGTTTTGTTTAACAGCCTCATGTATGGCATGTTGTCAGAGGCCTTCTGAAAATCCAACTTAAATAATATCCACTGACTCTTCTTTCTCTATCCTGCTTGTTACTTCATCAAAGAATTCCTAAAGATCTGTAAGGTGAAATTTCCCCTTAAAGAAACCATGCTGACTTCAGCCTATTTTATCATGAGCTTTCAAGCACCTTGAAATCTCATCCTTAATAAAGGACTTTAAAATCTCACCAAACTGAAAGCAGGCTGACTGGCATGTAATTTTCTTTTACCTCCCTCCCTTCTTAAAAAGTGGAGTGACATTTGCGATTTCCCAGTCCTCATTCCTAACTCTAGTGATTCTTGAAAGATTATTGCTTCCTCCACAATTTCCTCAGTTACTACATCCAGAACCCTGGGTATACTCCATCTGGTGAATTTGACTTATCCACGTTCAGATCATTGAGCTTCCTAAGCAAGCTTTCCTTCATTATAGCAGCTATACTCATTTCTGCCACTGACTCTCTCCATTTATTGGCATGTTGCTAATGTCTTTCACAGCAAAGGCTGACACAGAGTGCTTATTCAGTTTATCCATCATTTCTTTCTCCATTGCTACTTCTCCATCATTCTTCATCAGTCTTGACTCTTTTGGTAAGAAGATAAGCATCAATACTGACACTAATTTATAGTATCAGTAGCTGGTTCTGAAACAGAAAATGCTGAAAGTATCTAGCAGATTAGATAGTATCCATAGACTCGATCCCAGTGCAGGAAGATGGGTTAAAATTTCAAGGTACATTTATTATTAAAGTATGTGTATAGTATACAACTCTGAGGCTACATCCACACTAGACCGTATAATTTTGAAAATGCCAGTTTCGCGTAAAAATGATAGGCATCCACACTAATCGTTTTTGAAAATGCTTCTGTCCACATTAAAACGGATATTTCGGCGAATCTCCTCCTACTACGCATGTGCAGGACACATCTACCGAAAACAAGCAATATGTTTGGTGTTGAATCTCGCCGTGAAAGACTTGGTGCGCGTTTGTGCAGTTACAGACTAGAAAAACTTAAACAACTGACAGCTGTTGGCTCTCGCGCAGGAGGACTTAAAACTAAAAAAAAACAAATACTGGAGCATATGGAGGCAACCGACAGGGAGTTCACGGACAGATTGACCCGGCTGACGACGAACATTGAAAAACTGACTAACTCTGTTGCATTAATAAAGCACCTTGTTAAATGTGTAAAACATGTCTGCATCAGCATTACCTTGTATTTCCATACAATGTTACATTAGGCTGTTACACATCTATTATCAGAGAAGTACTTGCATAAAAAGGTAAACCACCTTCATACGAGCAAGGACAGAAAATAGGCTAAGTGAGTATACTTATTTATTCAGTAAGTTATGGGTCAAAGTATTTGGTGACTACATTTCTAACTCTTATAGCTTCAGTCTCATTGCCATCTGTTCTGAAATTGTTAGGTTGCCTTCAAGAAAGCAATGAAATGGCGCGCAGCCATCACCATCTGTTCTGGCACATCATGACAGCGTTTGTATATTTCTCCGGTTATCCCATCCACACTGCTCTGCCCAAGTGGCATTTTCAACATTACACGCTCTGGAGAGTGTTTCTGAAAATCTCCGTTTTCGGGGGATGAAAACGCCGTTTTAGTGAGGACGGAGGGTAAAAATGAAAAGAAAAAGCTTTAGTTATGGATTTATCCAGTCTAGTGTGGACGGAGCCTGAGATTTGTCTTCTCCAGACAGCCATGAAACAAAGAAACCCTGGAGCCATTCAAGGAATAGCATCAGCACCCCCACAAAAAAAAATGCACAAATGACAACAATAACATCAAACACACCCATGCACAATAAACAAATCGTGTAAGCACAGAATGTAAAGCTATAAAACTGAAAGACTCCAATTGAACTACAATACTGTTCAATCCATAAATCACAGGTGCTGAATTTCAGTACCATCCTGCAACAGCGTCGAGAGAGAGAGGGAGACCAGTCTCATGCAGGTTCGACTGGGAGTTGAAAGCAAGGAGGGAGAAAGAGAGACTATCACATGCAGACACCTTCCTCCGACAGTGTCGAGTGAGGGAGAGGGAGAGAGAGAGAGAGAGAGCAGTCTAACGCAGGGACCTTGCTTTGGGAGTCACAAGTGAGAAGGGGAGAGAGAGAGAGAGAGAGAGACTATCACGTGCAGACACTTCCTGCAACAGCAGCGTGCAAGAGGCTGGTAGACAGCACTGAACACTTGCACCAGCCTTGATGTTTCAATTTTCCTTGACGCTTTAATCAGTGAGATCAGTGACCAATGGAGTCGATCATAGACTCGCACCTCATCTCTAAGCTTCTAGACCTCGAGGCAACTTGGGTCCTGGAACCTTCTCAGAGACAGCAAAATGCAAGATCAATCAATCTTAAAACTGCAGATCACAGGCTCCAACAATACCAAAACCACATTTAAAAAAAATAAGGTGTAAAAGAAGTGAAAGTCTATGTGGAAGATGTTGCCAAGATAGTATTGTTTATTGACCTTTAATAGAGGTGGGTGCCTGCTGGTCAGTGTGTATGTGATGGGCTGAATAGGCTGTTACCATGCCATCTGGACACCTCTGCCAATATGCTACAATTACATCAGATACACTACATCTGTTCAGCACTCATTAGAGGCCCAAAGAGGAAAATCTACCATTCTATACAACCTACCCGTACTCTTCTAATTAATCTCTTTGTTTGTTGTGTCACTTTATCCTGTACAGTTTTAGCAGCTAGTCATCAAACAAACCTGGCTGCACAATTGTATTGCAAAAGCAAAGCACTTTGGCATAAAGTGCTAAAGAAAGCATCAGCACTTAGATGAAAGGTAACACACTGTGCAAATAGAGCTAATGTGTCAATCACAGAGTAACAGTTTAAATTAGCTGTGCTGAGCAAATGTGGTTGGAAATCTTATGTGGAAAAATAATGATCATGTTTCATGCTTTGTACACCCAAATAGCAATTATTCCATTTATAGAGAGGGTATCACAGTGCAAATATCTTGGTCTTTTTTTCTTCCAAAAGCGGCAGGAAGGCATTAACATGCTATGTTTATATAGAATCTTTAGCTTAGATTTTAACATAATTTTAAAAGCTGGTTGTTCCGGGGCCAGAAGATATTTTGCATTAGCCAGCTTAAGAATGTGAAGTAGATCTGTTAATCTTTACTGAATGTAATAATGTGTAAATGCAGGATTAGTTCAGCAGCGGTTTTGGATCATGTGCCTGGAGTAACGCATATTGGGCCTGGGTACGAGACAAGAGTTATCACTGAATATCCTGGCAAACAAATATCATATTAGAGCAACTTACTGTGTTGCAATAAAGAGTTGTAAGCCTGAGTATTGGGGACAAATTAAGTAAAAATTGATATTGGGCCAAAAATTGAAATGGATAGAGAAGAAAAGGAATTGGCCAAGAAACCATATGTGGAACCCGAGAATGTAGCTGAAGTTCCGTAAAACACTCCTTACTCTCCCACAGATGCTGCTTGACCTACTGCATTCCTCCAGCAGTTTACTTTTTATCTCTGGATGCCAGCATCAGTAGTCTGCTGTATCTCCAAGAATATTTCCTATCAGTATTCATAATGGCAAAAGTAATTTTGTTGAAGAATTTAAGGAGGGAGACTGTGAGATTCTAAAACAAATTCATCTGAAGAGGAAGAGGAGGTATTAGTTAGTTTAATGGGCTTAAGGGTACATAAATCCCCAGGGCCTGATTTGATTTATTCGGGGTATTGTTGCATGAATGAAGTCTCCAGAGAGAAGTACTGCTAGATATAAAGCAGTTTCTATATTTGACAAAATATCACAAATAAGCTGACAGCCTTTGGAGTCACAAGAGAGAGAACTTTTAAGAGCAAGAGGTCTGCCTGACCCAACATTATGTTCCTATGTTTCTAGCACTATAGGATATTTTATATGATAAAGATCAAAAGACATTTCAGGTTAAGGGTAAAGGACAATTCCATATTTACAATTCTTCCGGTGAACTACATGTTCAAGCAATTTCAAATGCCTGGATCTTCCCACCATCACACCTAAATGACAGAGACCTAAATACACACAAGTAATGAATTTAAATCAGAATCGTCTATTCTTCCAATTTAACTCGGTTCGTGTTTTTTAGGAACCCATTGTTCAGAGATGCCTTTCTGATTTAATCCACAATTCACATTCAGATCTGAAGGCTAATGGTTGAAGTCAGTTAAAGTTATTTGCTACATGTGCTAACCCCAAAAAGCATTCTAACACTGGGCTGCTACGGAATTTTCAAATCTCCACAGTGGTGCTAGTTGACTAGAAGAGAGAAAATGTGGTACCTTTATTGAAGAAGGGCAGTATTGATAAGCCAGATAACAACAGGCTGGTAAATCTAGTCTCAACTAATTCAATCTTTCATGGAGGGTCTCAACCCAAAATGTCAACTGTTCATTTCCCTCCATAGTTGTTGCCTGACTTGCTGAAATACGTCAGCAGTATGAGTATATTTCACAGCCAAGCTGGCAGATGTTGTGGAATTGATAGTACCATGGGAAGATGGTGTTGAAGAAGCTTATGAGAGGAAAAAGACCAAGTACTCTGAACTGGCAACTGAAGCTGCTCAGAATGGCTGGAAGACCAAGATTTTCCCTGTAGAAGTAGGATACAGGGGATTTGTTGCTACATCTACGAGCAGTCTATTGAAGAAGGTGGGGGTGAGGGGTGTCTCCCTCCAACAAGCAATCAAGTCCTTGTCAAATGTAGCAGAAGAAAGCAGCAATTGGATTTGGATTAAAAGGAAAGATAACAACTGGGCTGCAAGATGAAGACAGGAGGGTATGGAACTGAGGGGGGATGTATCTGGGACGCCAAGTAGCACCGTTGAGCCCTCTGGAGACGTCGTGGGCTTATCAACGAAACGTCAAAGAAGGAGGGTGCCCACCTGATGACCCTGATGACGTAGCTACCCTCCTCGTCACCACTCCAAGCCTACTGCCAACATCGAGAGTGCTGACTTTATCATTGGGTTGGAACATTTGGGCAATAAAAAGGGGGTGCATAGATCAGATTTGTTTTCCTTCATGGAGAAGGCTGAATGAACAACCCGATTGAAGTAGATAATATGAGAAGGGTATTGATAAAACACTCCCTGAGAGTAATTGACAGGGTAGATAATGAGAGGTTGTTTCCTCTCTAGAAGAATCTAGAGCTAGAAAATAAATTTTCAGTTTAAGTGGTCAGCCAGTTGGGTTCAAAATGAGAACAAAATCCTCTGCTTAGAAGATTTTAAATCTTTTGATGCTTAGTGAATGAGATTGTGCAAGTTGGGCATGGACAGGTTTTTAAATTCCTGAAGAAGTGTACTTCATGAACCTTTTATTTCATAAGACAGAGGAGTAGAATTAGGCCTTTCAGCCCATTGAATCTGCTCCACCATTCGATCATGGCTTTTTTATTTTCCTTCTCAATTCTGTTTTTTTGCCTTCTTTCCATAACCTTTGATGCTTACCAATCAGAACCTATCAACCTTCGCTTTAAATATACCTGATGATGGCCTCTATAGCCATCTGTCACAATGAATACCACAAATTCCACCCTCTGGCTAAAGAAATTCCTTCTCATTTCTTTTCTAAAGGATCATCATTCTGAGGCTGTGACCTGTGCTCCCAGACTCTCCCAGATTCTGGGTGAGAAATCCATCTGATTTAAGGCAGATTCAAACAGTTCTGATTCAAGTTCTCACATCTTTAATCCTTGTTGAGTGTAGCAGCATTTACTATATTAGACTGTTTTAAACATCCTTATAGCAAAAAATATTTTGGTGACAAAGTAGAGGCAAATATTTAGCAAGCTGTGTATGGCAGTTTCTATTTGAATCCCAACAAGGTTTGTTTGAAAGAAAAGTATGGTTATTTTTACCACCTATTTGAAACAGAGCTAGTTTTAAATTAATGCTTATCTTCTTGACCTTGCAGAAAAATCTAATTCAGTTAGAAATTATTGAAAGCCTCTAGATTCTGCAAAAAGTATAAAAATTGTCAGGTCCATCATATCACTAGCAAAAACTGTGCACACAAATGTGATCTTAGCATTCTGATAAATATATGTTGTCCCTAAATCAACCCATATATGTAGTGAGTTTGGCAGAGAAGTTGAATCATAAAGTTTATTCTATTTTACATTGTAGATATATGTTGTAAAGAACAATGCTAAAAATTAATGCACTTAAACCTTCAGCTGTAATTTGTCAGCTGCTAAACCAAAGTGATTGAGTTATGAGTCTTAACATGATAAATGAAAGTTTCTTAACTTCCCATGAACATTCCCTGCATAAAATATGAATCCTAAGTGATTCTGTTTTCCACTCTTCTGCCACATTTTCATCTCTTTAGAAGCCATCTCTTAAGGCTAAGCAGTTGTTAAAGGTTGGGTAATGAGAACAATTCAAATGCATTTCATTTTCTTTTTTAGATATTATGGTCAAAATATTAAAGGAGCTTGGATCCAAAGTGGGAAAAAATTCTTTAACTCAAACTGAACTGCTAATCAAGAAGAGTAAGCCTCGCCTCCATTTAGACCCATCAGTGCTGATTAGCATTAGGGAGGTTGAAAAAGTAGATTTACTTATTTAACTGGGAACGGTTATGGTTAATCTATCTATTGGCAATTTTATAGGATATTAGATGGAATCTAAGCTACACTGTATATTTTCAATATTAGGCAGTTACAAAAATAAACTCAGCCACTGTAAGTGGTTAACTAACTTTCACAGCTGGTAACATTAGTCCTAGAGTCCTGTGGGGAGTATGAGCAGGACTGACTGCTGAGCCTGGCTGACCTCCTTTTATAGAACGTGGGAATGTTTCTGGCTTATGTTGAGGTCTGATGCCATGGCAAGCATGTTCCCTGAATCTGCTGTACAGCCCTTTCATCATTTATTTCATTGAATTAAAATGTAAATTGTTACGTACTTTCATGCAGTTGGCAAATTTAATGAATCTACATTTAGAGTTTTCTTGGAAAATCTAGTTTTTTTTTCCCAAAAGTATGCTTTATTCATAAACTATGTAACACTATTATTGTTTGTCAGCATTCATATGCAAGATAGATTATTTCAATTATTCTGTACTGTACACACAAAGCGCTGCATTCTGCTTACAGGAATAACATATCAGAATGATATACATTTTTCCTTTACCTGTATTCCCAAGACAAACAATCCAAAGATTATTTTCACAAGTTTCAGCCTTTAGTATGCAGAGCTGGAATGATCTTCAGCTGTGGCCGTACCCCAGAGAGTTCTTGTTGAGCTGGCACTAAACTTCACAGCATCCAGTAGCATATAGTGCTGGGCCATGGATATCCCAGTCTACAACAGTTGTTTGTCAACAGTTCACTGCACCAGAACACCAGCAGGTTTTGAGCTAACCAAAGGCTGCTTTTTTCTGAACTATTAATCTTCCATATGTAGTTGATGTTCCCTTGATATGGATCACTGGGGCAACCCACTGAGATACACACGAGTTGTGTATCTGTTTGGGATGAACCGCATCAAATACAAATGTATCACCTATCAAGTGTTCTCGGCAAAGTACATTTCAGTGTGATGCCTTCATCTCCACCACAGAAACACCACACATTGTGTACAGTGATAGACTCTGGTTATTTTTAAAGGATCTGACAGGATGGATCCTTGTAATAATTGAGTAAACAAAATCTGAGTGTATTTTTAAAAGTTCTGGCAATGAGGCATTGTGAAAAATGATTGAACCTTCTTGGGCAGCCAGCTCCAGCTCCAATGTCCCCATTTTTTTCTGAAGTTCTTACACCTTCATTACAAGTTCTGAACTCAAACAAAGACCTTAAGCCCTATCCAATATAAATAGCCACGAGTACTCCCACTAAGTGGAGGTTGTACTGTAACTACCCAATCTTCAAAGATTAGTTCATTTCCCTATCTATTCTCCACTGCAAGGTTAGCTGCCAATATCCACTGTTTGAGTGATTGTTCCCCCCTCCCTACCAAGGACAAGATACTTCCAGCTAGCAAAGTAGTTTAAAACACAGTTGAAGAGAGAATCTGGAGATGCTGGAAATCCAAGCTGCACTCACAAAATGCTGGAGGAACTCAGCAGGCCAGGCAGCATCTATGGAAAAGAGTAAAGAGACATTGTTAAGGGCCAAAATCCTTCATTAGAACTCAGTACATTATTTTCTGCGATACACATTTAAATCCAAGCAACATTCTGAAAACATATTTAAAACTCACAGAGGATTTCACAAAGACTTTCAAATTACAAACCATTTCTAACAGAAAGGATTTCCAAAACACAGGAACAATTCCTATACCAATGATGCAGACAAACCAGTCGCCCATTGCAACTATCAAAGGCAAAGGAATGGACTCTAGTTCATCCCATGTTTCTTACATGCTTCTTGATGTTCCTTACTCCATTCATAAGCCTAAACTACTCCTTATAGCTATACAATTTCTTTGTCACTCTGATGATTTTACACACATGTGAATTTCCTCATATCGCCTTTTCTACACAAATGGTCTAAACGCTTCTTGGAGACACAGTACCCAGCTACTCAAAATTAATGCTGTGAAGCTGACTTCATGAGTACACAAACTTCCCAACTTATTAATATTCAGTTATTGACATGCTAAGTGATCGTCTCCATCTGCTCTGCAAGCTCCCATGAACTAAACAACCTCAGCAATATCTGTTTTGAAACAATTGTGTGGCCTCCGTCGGTCATGGTCGACCATGGGTACTGTGCCTCTGGTAGTCACCGTGAGTGGCTTCTCCAGGGCTCAAGCCAGGGCAGAGTTGATATGGAGATCCGTCTGTTGCCCATGCAGTGGGACCCCCCTCTCCATGCTGATGACAGGTCCAAAGGAACGACGAAAGTCGATACAGTTTGGTGCCAGCAGCATCGCAGGAGTTGCCGTGCCAGTGCTGGGTACAGCAGTCAGCTGCCTTCAGGACTCTGACTCCGGATTTTTCCTCGGGGTTTACTCCCAAAGCCTTTACCATGAGCGGGTATAGCCGCAAGGCAGCAGAGGTTTGAAATTGGAGTTTTCCCTCTCCTAGATGAGCTACCATCCTTAGTTAATGAGCCCCATCTGCCCGGAACAACTTGTTTTAAGGCGCCAGTGGCCTGCCTTTGCCCCTTCTCCCGTCAGTGAGAACAGCTCCGCCGAGCGTAAGAACTATGCCACACATGAAGGCCAGGAGCTGGACTTGGTTGTCAGAGGCTGTTTGAGACGCACGCCATGAAGAGCATTTGTTTAGCAGTGGGAGCTCATCCCCACCACCACCCTTCGGCTATGACTACATTTGGAGCTTTTTGAAACAAGGCAAAGTGAATAACACATTGCCTTATATTGCTCCTCTTCAGCAGTTAGTACCAAAGTTATGGACCAGCAGAGTAATCTATAGATATTGCTTGTTTGCAAGCTATGTTTAAAAATTCAAACTGATTACAGCTTTCTGTTTACATTAACAACTGAAGACTGGCTCCTATTCACAACCAGTAGCTAAACAATGAATATAGTTGAAAGTTTAACTTACAGCTGTTTGATCTTTATGAGTGGTAGCTGCTGTGTTTATAAAGCTAAACTTGGCAAAAACAAGAGACATCCCTGGTCCAGGAAGCGAATATCCTTTATGTGTTTCCACCACCCTTACAATTCCAAATTATAACCACTCTGTGCATCCAAAAATCCATTCATCCTCCTAATTTATCGTTTCCAAAAACTTTTGTTACTATCACTCTTTATCTCATGTCTAAACCAGTTTTGATCCTTTAAGACTTTACAAATCTCCTCTCAATCCCAAGGAGATAAACATGAATTTATGTCTAACTACATAGATAAAATTGCTGATGGTTCTGGTCACCATTTCTATAAAACTATTTAAATAAAATCCTCCTTTGCAATGTACACACACTGGCCTGTAGAACTTCTTGCATATTTGCTGCCCAGATACTTCAGTAAAAGCAAAGCAGGCAACTGCCCAGATACATAAAGATGATAAGTGATATGCAGATCTATGCAAAGAAGCTATATATTTTTGTATGCTTAAAATATCTATTATTTCCTTTAAAACTGCAATGAATTCTGGTGAACAACTTCTGCATACTCTCCAAACCCTCCACGTCCTTTCTTCAACATGATGACCAGAACTGCACACAAAACTTCAAATCCCAAATACCTAAACAAAGTTTTATGCAACTACAACATCAGGTCCTGACTCTGGTAACCAATGGTCCAATTGATGAAGACATCCTTTCTTTACTGTCCATCAGCATTTTTTACAATTTTCAAGGAGCAGCAGACACGGATCCCAAGATTGAGATCTGTACATCAATGTGCTTAATAATCCTGCCATTTATTGTATTCTGTCCCCTTACACTTGACCTTCCAAAGTGCACCATCTCGCAGCTGCTTAGATTAAACTCCCATCTGCTATTGTTTTAACCATATATAACTATATAACAATTACAGCACAGAAACAGGCCATCTCGACCCTTGTAGTCCGTGCCGAACGCTTACTCTCACCTAATCCCACTGACCCGCACTCAGCCCATAACCTCCATTCCTTTCCTGTCCATATACCTATCCAATTTTACTTTGAATGACAATACCGAACCTGCCTATACAACTTCTACTGGAAGCTCATTCCACACAGCTACCACTCTCTGAGTAAAGAAATTCCCCCTCATGTTACCCTTAAACTTTTGCCCCCTAACTCTCAACTCATGTCCTCTTGTTTGAATCTCCCCTACGCTCAATGGAAAAGCCTATCCATGTCAACTCTATCCCCCTCATAATTTTAAATACCTCTATCAAGTCCCCCCCTCAACCTTCTATGCTCCAAAGAATGAAGACCTAACTTGTTCAATCTTTCCCTGTAACTTAGGTGCTGAAACCCAGGTAACATTCTAGTAAATCTTCTCTGTACTCTCTCTATTTTGTTGACATCTTTCCTATAATTCGGTGACCAGAACTGTACACAATACTCCAAATTCGGCCTTACCAATGCCTTGTACAATTTTAACATTACATCCCAACTCCTATACTCAATGCTCTGATTTATAAATGCCAACATACCAAAAGCTTTCTTCATCACCCTATCCTCATGAGATTCCACCTTCAGGGAACTATGCACCATTATTCCTAGATCACTCTGTCTTACTGCATTCTTCAATGCCCTACCATTTACCATGTATGTCCTATTTGGATTATTCCTACCAAAATGTAGCACCTCACACTTATCAGCATTAAACTCCATCTGCCATCTTTCAGCCCACTCTTCCAACTGGCCTAAATCTCTCTGCAAACTTTGAAAACCTACTTCATTATCCACAACGCCACCTACCTTAGTATCATCTGCATACTTACTAATCCAATTTACCACCCCATCATCCAGATCATTTGTCCGTATTTCCAATCGATTTATCTCCTGCTGTATCTTTTAACAACTTTCATCACTATCTATAATTTCACCAATTTATGCATCACCAACAAACTTATTAATCAGCTCATTTACATTTTCATCCTAGTCACTTACATATTCTGTATATCACAAACTGAACCTAATGTTTTTCTCCTTGAGGCAATGAGAGTCAAGAGGAGATTTGAAAAGTCTTTCAGGATCATTTACTTAGGTAGGGCAAATAGAGAGATACCATTATCAGGTGGCTGAAGGACCTTAGGCTACATCCACACTAGACTGGATAATTTTGAAAACGACAGTTTCGCATAAAAACGATATGCATCCACACTAGGCATTTTAAAAAATATCGCTATCCACATTGAAACGGATATTTCGGCGAATCTCCTCCTACTGTGCATGCGCAGGACGCATCTACCGAAAACAAGCGACGTTTGGTGTCAAATCTCGCTGTGAAAGATGGTGCGTGTTTATTCAATTACAGACTAGAAAAACTTTTAACAATGGGCAACTGTTGGCTCTCGCGCAGGAGGACTTAAAAGTTAAAAAAAACCAAATACTGGAGCGTATGGAGGCAACCAACAGCGAGTTCACAGACAGATTGACCCGGCTGACGACGACCATTGAAAAACTGACTAACTCTGTTGCATTAATAAAGCACCTTGTAAGATGTATAAAACATGTCTGCATCAGTATTATCTTGTATTTCTATACAATGTTACATTAGGCTGTTACATATCTATTGTCAGAGAAGTACTTGCATAAATAGGTAAACCACCTTCATACAAGCAAGGACAGAAAACAGGACAAAATGGATATACTTATTTATTCAGTAAGTTATGGGTCAAAGTATTTGGCAAGTACATTTCTAACTCTTCTGGCTTCAATCTCGTTGCCGTCTGTTCTGAAATTGTTAGGCTGCATTCAGGAAAACAATGAAATGGCGCGCTGCCATCTGACAGCGTTTTCAGATTTCTCCGGTTACCCCGTCCACACTGATCTGCCCAAGCGGCGTTTTCAAAAATACACATTCTGGACAGCGTTTCTGAAAAACTCTGTTTTCAGGGGATGAAAACGCCGTTTTAGTGTGGGCGGAGGGTAAAAACGAAGAGAAAAAGCTTTGGTTACGAATTTATCCGGTGTAGTGTGGACGTAGCCTCAGATCAAAGATTTACATTTTTGAGCAAAAGCTATTAGGAGAATCTGAAGAATTTTGTGGAATAAAAGACCTTTGAATTCGCAAACTATACTTGAATAAATGCACACAGTTATGTGATAGAGTAAAATGAATGCCATCATAGCAAGAATATTGGAATATATGTGGTGATCTTTTCCAGTTGTGTGTTGAGAGGCAAGTTACGATGTCAGCCATTGTGAGGTATTGATTGGATATCAAAATTTCAGCCAATGCCTTCTGTGAACCTCATGTGATGAATGTACATTCAGTGGTAGGAATGAGATAGCACCAGTATGATTTAGGGAGATCATCCACTACTTATAGAGTAGATGCTGATTCATAAATTGTGCACCTCTATTTTGGATAAACTGAATGCAAATTTTCTGTCCATTTTGCAGAGCACTTTCATTCCGTTCATGAGAGCCGCACTGAGGTTTCATTTACTTGTCACAGTAATTCTCCCTCCCATTGCCACTCTGGCCTTTCTGTTTCTTACTTCTTCCACCATTGCAGAGGCCACTGAAGAACAGTATGACCTTCTCCATCGAGATGCATTGCAGCCTCCAAGACTCATTACCAAATTCAGCAATCTCAGGTCTTTATTTGCATAGGAAGTGGCCAATTTTGTTGTTCGGTGATCCATTCAACTGCCCTTTATTTGGGACATTTCCATTTTCGGTTTTAGTTTCCATTCTCTGCATTCTCACCTCTGTGCTGCATGTTAGTTGTCGCACATCTTTGTTTTTTCTTTTTAAACCATCCTCATTAATCTTTGTGGACTGAACCTCAAGGCAGCAACTACACCCTCAAGAAAATCTCTGACCAAAGCGCCCAGCAAAACCAATCCGACTTATCGGCATTTGACCCACATCCTTCTATTCATTTCCTGTCCATCTACTGTACCTCTCAAAATGTGTTTTAAACACTGTAATTGTACCCACTTCCCCTGGCAGCTCATTCCATCCTCTTTGTGGAAAACTTGGTTCTCCTTTAAATATTTTCCCTCTCATCTTAAACCTAAGCTCTCTTGTTTTAGACTCCCCTAGGCCAGGAAAAAAATGATCATACCAACCTACCCTATCTATCACCCTCACAATTTTATAAGCTCCTATCAGGTTACTCTTTAGCACCTGCGTTCCACTGAGAATAAACCCAATCAACCCAGTCTCCTTATGAGTTACTAAAGTATTTCCTTTGACTGTAAAATATATTCTCTCGGTTTCCTAGTTCTGGTGAAGGGTCTTTGACATGAAACTTGAACTCTATTTCTCTTTCCATAGATACTGCCTGACCTACTGAAGTTTCGTAGCTTTTATGTAAATTGGGTTTTATTAAAAAAATGCAGTTATATTTCAATATTTTATCACTTGGCATCTATGGTTGGCCTATATTAAAGTATTTGATTGCAAAGAAAAAACACTTCACTGATAACACACAGTTTCAGTGCTGTGTTTGTCTGACAGATACTGCTGATTAAGTGTTTTTTCAGTGAATCATATCTGATCTCATAAATAATATAAAGCACAGTAGCTCTGCAGCTTTCAGGTTTAGAACGCATTAAAAAAAAACAAAAATAGTAGAGAATAGGAAGTTAATCTCTGAAGGAGGAAGGCAGGCTAACAGTTTGTGTAGGTCCATTAATTAGAGGCATCATTGGCAAGGGAAGATTGGCAGACGGAACTTAATCCTGACAAATGTGAGGTGATGCATTTTGGAAAGTCAAATGGGGATTGGAAATATACAATAAGTGATAGGCCGCAAATGAACAGAGACCTTGGGATTCATGTTCATAGTTTCCTGGAGGTGGCAACATAAGTTCGATAGTATTGAAAGCATAAAGCATTCTTGTCTTCAGAGTTGAAATGTAGAATATAGGATTTGGGACAATATACACTGACTTTACAAAACAATAGTTAGGTTGAACTTAGAGTATTCTGTACAATTCTGATGACCACTCTTTAACCTAACAATCCTGATAAAGGGTTTTGGCCCAAGTTTCAATTTCCTCCATAGATGTTGCCTGACCTGTTGAGTTCCTCCAGCATTTTGTGTGTGTTACACCAATCAACTCCCATATAATCTTTCCCCTCCATTCTGACATTCTCCCCACCAAACATCTTGCCCCCGCGGCAATCTTACCAACACTGTCCTCCTATCTCTCCACTTCTCTGGTCTTCCATGTTTCCAATACTTTTCTCTTTGTAAAATATTGTCATCAGCCCTGACCTTCAGTAATCGAAATGCAAGGTCTACCATGTGATTTGTGCACAGGTATATGTGCATGCTTTTAACCTGTTGTTGCTTTCATGTGTTCTTGCTTAAAACTAATGCAGATCCAACATACTGAAGAGTTTCTTGCCTAGAATATCCCAATTTTCTAATCACTCTCACAAGGGAGCTGCTGAGTAGTATTATTATTTGCCCTGTTTTGTTTTTACCCCTTGTCACTCCTTGAATGAGAAGGCTTCTCATGTCTAAACTTTAATACCCATGTCCCCCTTTGGTTAACCAGCCAGTTTCAGTCATGAAAAGCCACTTAATGACATGCTGATCATTCAAGAATTTTGAGTGTCACTACTTCAGTGCCACAGTAGAGCTTATGTGTCTGTTCAGTGTTCTTGGTTTTTAATCTGCAATTTGCAGGAAAGAGCAGCTTTGGGGAAAATGAAAGGCATCTCCACCTGAGCAAAGATACTTGTGTTTTTCCTACACTCCTTGCTATTTAAATGCATTATGTTTGAGTTTTGGGGAGTCTCAACCCTGACAAATTGCAGCTGTGGGTTTCAGCAAAGACAAACTTTCTTTGTGTTATGCAGTTTAATCGAGTTGAACAATAATAATATTCAATGCACAGATTGGCAACTTCTAACAGCACTGCAGGCCATAATTGATTCAGCATCATCTACAACTCTTCAGTCAATGAAATATTTCAAGTTGTAAAAAGGAAGGCAAAAATCATAGTTCGGTTATATTATTTATATGTAGAAAAATTCTAATTCAGCCTAATTTATCTGAGCAGTGTAATCACTGCACAGTTTTTTCATTTCTCCAAATTGCTGGCAACAATTACTATGGATTTAATGCTAGAAATCCCAGAAGCATATAATATTTTAATATCTTCTTAAGAACGTTAATATATTTTTTATAATGTACAACATTTAAAGTAGATTTTATTATCAAAGTACAGAGACGTCACCATATACAACCCAAAGACTCATTTTCCTGCGGGCATACTCAGCAAGTCTGTAGAATAGTAACTACAACAGAATCAATGTAAGATCAACCAGAGTGCAAAAGACATGGGTGTTAAAGTTTAGAAATGAGAAACTGTGCAAATGCAAATATTTAAAAAAGCATTAAATAATGAGAACATGAGATAATGAGTTCTTAAGTGAGATCATTGGTTGTGGGAACATCTCAATGGATGGGCAAGTGAGCTCTTCTGTTCATAATATCAAACCAATTTATTCAGGTAAGCAGCTTAGTACTGTGCATACAACCACAGGAGATTCATTACTCTGAGCTCAAAAGTTCAAGCTCAAAGTGAAGGTTTTTCCTAAAGAGCAACAACATTGGAGGCAGTTTACCTTATGGCAGTACATGTGGATCATCATTTGGAGAGTTCTGGGAACAGGCATTTTGGCTCTGATTTCAGGTTGGTATGTTGAACTAATAATTCACTATTCAGAAAGGGAAAAGAAATTTACGATGTCCCTATAAACTATTTGCAGCTTCCTACAAAGTTGGCTTTCTGTAAGTACTATTGTATTGCTTTTCCTAGAGGAACACTATAATTGTGCATACATTAATTCCCTGCCATGTTTCACTGACTTCCCCTTTCCAGCCTTAACTAAATTACCTGACAAACTGCCAAGCAGGGACAATGTATAAACAAAAGGATGATTCAACTAGTTTACTCTCTTCTGCCTCCAACATGCAGTTCAAGAATGGGATCGTGCAGATTGGATGCATGCCTAACTGTGGGCCCACATCCCTGGGACACAGTAATCTAAAGCATCAAGTGAAAAAAAGGAAAACAAATATTACAACTCTTTCATTATAAAACTATTGAAATATCTATTCTTGGACTTATGGAAGGATTGCAGGTTGATATGATTTTCTGTTTTTAAAACTGAATGTATTATCAACTAGCAATCTTGTAAAAAGAGACTTTTGCTAGATTATCCAAGCAATACATCTCTGTTGGCCAGAAAGCCAAAAAAGGAGATTGACAAGGCATTCCTCAGCATATCGTGCTTCTGATTTCAGTAGATCATTCCAAGATTAAATAAAAACAGAAATTGAGGAGATAAAAGATGTAAATGATTTTTTTTCTGTACCTTGTCTATCAACAAATGATGACCGATAAGTTGGTTGGCACCACGGAGACATGAAACTCCACTTGACCTATCTGGAGAGTTTCCATCAGGTACTTCAAATTTTTAATCATTGTGCTACTGTCACCCTTAAGGTAGAAAGGAACTTGATTTCATAGATGTGGTAACATGAATATCCAAAGCTGATTATGAATCAAAGCAGATTATGAATCTATAGTTACCAACTGGCATTTTTATTGCAACTTATTTCCTCATTGTGTAGCATTGAAAGCACAGACAAATAGGGATTCTTGTTCTAATGTAAGCATTTGCTAAATTTGGCTGAGTGTCAGATTTGAGTTTCCCTCCTTCGGTCAGAGAGGAGATTCTACAGATGCTGGAAATTTTTAGCGATACAGATAAAATACTGGAGGAATCCAGCAGGTCAGGCAACATCTATGGAGGGAAATGAACAGTCGATATTTCAGGCCAAGACCCTTCGTTCCGTTTCTGTTCATTTTCCTCCATAAATGCTATTTATTGTTCATCAGATCTATGTTTTATCATCTTTTAATAGTGCTATTTAAACATGGTATTGCAGAAAAAGTTTGGCCATGTAGATGGGAGTGAAGCTTTCTTAAATTACGTGAGTGAAGATTTGCTCTACGTATAGTTAATTTACTTCTCAGTACCTTGCTTGCCTGTACAACAATAATTTTCCTGATGCTCATCTTAGAAAATTTCATCAGGACTTGAACTTATGAAATGAAAGACTATCCTATCTACTAGTTGACAATTAAATGAAATGGGAATTGTGTAATGCTTTCTAGGCTTTACAGTACATGGACTGAGGAATAATAAAAGAAGCATTGATAGTTAGATTAAGCTAATAGTCCAAATTTGTTGCAAACTGTCGTGCTGGTGCAGTAAGGGTGCTCATTTCAGTATTAAGTAACTGACTCACAGAATAATGCTAACAAACTCTGTAACTGGCTTGAGCACATCTCACCAAGGCCAAAGTGGGTATTGATGCTTGGAAGTAAAAATAACAAGATATAAATCCTGACCATAGGTTAAATTAATCAAAAAGATAGCCTGAGCTTGGAAATAGAACATTTAAATAAGTATGAATATATACACTGAATCACTAAGGTGAGTGTGGAAGGGGAGCGAATCTTCAGCACCATCTAACAACCTCTCGCTTGCTGCTGCGGTGTAACAGTCTCTTTCTCTCTGTGAGGATGGAGCCATCTCTTGCTTTGAGCGATCTGTCTTTCCTTCGATGCTGTTGGAGGATGGTGCCAGAGCAATGTTAATTGACGTTGTTTGTGAATTATGGATCTAATTCATGTTTATGATGTTTTCTGCTTTGTGCTAGCTCATTTTTTTGTTGCTAGTTTGGGTGATTTTTGAATCAGGGAGGCCTGCAGATAATGAACACTGAGCTGAACTGAAATATGCCTTTTGATTTTGTTTTTTATCCTGTGGTTTCGCTTGCTTTGTTTGTTGCCGATTGCGCAGTTTTGTTTTTTTAATTTCAGTGGGGGTGAGGTCGGTTTTTGATTTTTTTTCTTTGAATGGGTTCCACAGTTACTCTTTGTTTCGTGGTTGTCTGTGGGGAAGCTGAATCTCAGAATTGTATACGGCTTAATACTTTGATAATAAATGTACTTTGAATCCTTTTTATGTAGATATTTTGATCATCGGTGTTGAGTCTGGTTCGGTATTTCAGTATTTGTGCTGATTTACATCTGGAGGGTAGTCTGCAGGATTATTCTCAAAGCAGTAGTAAAATGCAATTATACACTAGGCATAAATCATATCATTCTAAATAAGGAGAAGTGAGAGCAAGTGGAAACGTTGGTACCGTGGGCTGTAAGGTAGTGTATGGTGCGCAATCTCCTTACAGCACCGGTGATCACAGCTTGGGGTTTGATTCCCGCCACTATATATAACAAGTTCTCACTGCGACTGCATGTGTTTCCTCCGTGCAGTTCCCTTCTCCATTCCAAAGACGTCCAGGTTGGGGTTAGTGAGCTGAAGCTGCTGTGTTGGCACTGGAAGCACGGTGACTTTTGCAACCTGCCCCAGAACAATCCTCAGACTCTGTTGGTCATTGATGCAAAACAAATGACACATTTCACTGTATGTTTTGATGTTTCAATGTACTTGTGACAAATAAAGCTAAGTTTTATTAAACATTGTTGGGTGTCAACAAAGCCGTGCGTGAGTGATGGCTGTAATGTGTACCCAGGTTACTCTGATAGTAACTTCTTCCCACAGCGAAGGTGTACAAAGGTAGTAGATGCATTGGAGCACCACCATCTGAAGACACCCTCCAAGTTACACACCTTCCTAACCTTTGCTGGTCCTTCAGTTTTGTATCTAAATTCCAGAATTGCCTGAAAAACAGCACTACAGAAGTCTAAATATTGGAAGAACCACAGCAATTCAAGAAGTCATTTGGCCTTCTGGCCTACATCAGTCAAGGCATTTAGTATAAGAGGTGGGACATTATGTTGCAGCTGCTCAAGTCATTGGTGAGGCTACACTGGGAGTGTACCTTTTTGTTCGCCTGGTTATAGGAAAGATGCCGTGGAGCTAGAAGGACTACAAGGGAGATTTACCAGGATGCTGCCACAATTTGCTGACCTGAGTTACTGAGAGAAGTTGGACACACTAGGTCTTTATTTCTTGGCATGTAGGAGATTGAGGGTTTACCTTATTGACGACAAGTCATAGGAGCAGAATTAGGCCATTTGGCCTATTGAGACTGCTCTACCAATTGATCATGGCTGATCCATTTCCTTCTCAATCCTGTTCTGCCTCCTTACTGCAATCTTTCACTCCCTGATTAATCAAGAAACCATCAACCTCCGGCTTAAATACACCCAATGACCTAGCCTCCACAATGGCCTGTGGCAATCAATTCCACAGATATACCACTCTCTGGCTAAATAAATAACTCCTCATTTCCATTCTAAGTGGACATTCCTCTATTCTGAGGTTGTGTCCTCTGGTCCTAGACTCACCCACTATAAGAAACATGCTCTCCACATCCATTCTATCAAGGCTTTTCAACATTGGATATATATTAATGATATTCCCCCCCCCCCCCAATCTTCTAAATTCCAGCAGGTACAGGCCAAGAACCATTAAATGTTACTCATATGATAAGCCTTTTATTCCTGCAGTGATTTTCGTGAATCTCCTTTGAACCCTCTCCAATGTCAGCACATCCTTTCTTAGATAAGGGGCCCAAAACTCTAAAAGACGCCTCACCAGTGTCTTAGAAAGCTTCAGCATAACATCCTTGTTTTTTATATTCTCGTCCTCTCATAATGAATGCTGACATTGCAGTTCCCTTCCTCACCACCGACTCAACCTGCAAGAAATCCTGCACGAGAACTCCCAAGTTCCTTTGCACCTCAGATTTTTGAATTTTCTCCCTGTTTATAAAATAGTCTACACTTTTATTCCTTCCATCGAAGTGCATGACAATATACTTCCCGATACTGTATTCCGTCTACCACTTCTTTGCCCATTCTCCTCATCTGTTTCAAGTTCTTCTGCAGTCTTCCTGTTTTCTCAATATTACCTGCTCCTTCAACTAACTTCATATAGTCTGTAAATGTGGCCACAAAGCCATCAATTCCGCCATCCAAATCATTGGCATTCTATGTAAAAAGGAGCGGGCCCTACGAAACACCACTAGTCACCAGCAGCAAATGAGAAAAGGCTTCCTTTATTCTCACTCTTTTCTTTCTGCCAATCAGCCAATGCTATATCCATGCTGGTATATTTCCCTTAATACCAAGGGCCCTGTGATCTCTGTCTTGGAGGCTGATGGCAGGCTATCTTTCAAGAGGGTGAACCCTCTCAAGATAGCAGGGCCGATGGAGTACCTGGTAAGGCTCTGAAAACCTGTGCCAACCAATTGACGGGAATATTCAAAGACATTTTTAATCTCTCACTGCCACAGTCAAAAGTTACTACCTGCTTCAAATGGGCAACAATTATACCAGTGCCCAAGAAGTGCAGCGTGAACTCCCTCAAGGACTGTCGTCCATTAGCACTCACATCTACAGTGATGAAATACTTTGAAAGGTTGGTTAAGGCTAGAATCAACACCTGTCTCAGGAAGGACTTGGACCTGTAATTTGCCTATAACCACAATAGGTCTACAGCAGACACCATGTCAATGATCTTCACACTGTCTTGGATCACCTAGACAACGCAAATACCTATGCCAGGATGCTGTTTATTGACTGTAGCTCAGTATTTAACACCATCATTCCTACAGTCCTGATTGAAAAGCTACAGAACCTAGGCCTCTGTACCTCCCTCTGTATCCAGATCCTCTAGATTCTTCTTAACCAGAAGACCACATTCTGTGTGGATTGGAAATAACATCTGCACCTCACTGAAAATGAATGCTGATGCTCCACAGGGATGTGTGCTTTACATCTGCTCTACTCTCTCTGCATCCATGACTGTGTGGCTAGGCCGAGCTAAAACAGCGTCTATAAATTTTCTGAAAATACAACCACTGTTGGCAGAATTTCCAACTGTGACAAAAGGACACACAGGAGTGAGCTATACTATTTAGTTGAGTGGGGTCGCAGCAACGTCAGCAAGACCAAAGAGCTGATTGTGGACATCAGGAAGGGAACACAAACCAATCCTCCACAAATGTACCATAGAGCACCTTCTGACTGGCTGCATCACAGTCTGGTATGGGGGAAGGGACTACTGCACAAGATCAAAATAAGTTGCAGAAACTTGTAAAATTAGTCAGCTCCATCATGGTTACCAGTCTCCGTAGCATCCAAGACATCTTCAAGGAGCAGTGCCTTAGGAAAGCAGTGTCCATCATTAAGGAACCCCACCGCACAGGACATTCCCTCCTCACATTGTTACAGTCAAGTCCAGAAGCCTGAAGATGTACAGGCTTCCCTCTGCCATCCGATTTCTAAATGGACATTGAACCCATGAAAACTACCTCATTACTTTTTTATTTCTGTTATTTTGCACAACTTATTTTGACTTATTTTAACTGTTTAATAGGCATATATATACTTAGTGTAACTCTTTTTTTCTATATTTATCATGTATTTCATTGTGCTGCTGCTATAAAGTTAACAAACTTTACCACATATGCCAGTCATTTTAAATCTGATTCTGATCATTTTGCAAAGCAACCTCATGTGCAGCACCTTATCAAAGGCCTTCTGAAAATCCAAATACACAACATCCACCATTTCTCCTTTGTCTATTCTGCTTGTTATTTCCTCAAAAAATTCCAACAGATTTATAGGCAAGATTTCCCATTAAGGAAACCATGCTGACCTTAGTCTGTTTTACCACATGCCATCCAGTATCCTGATAACTTATCCTTTACTGTCGACTTCAACATCTTCCCCAGCTGATGTCAGGCTAACCGGCCCATAATGTTACAAAGCACCCAGAACATCTACAGGGAGTGGTGTCTCAGAAAGGCAGCGTCTATTATTAAAGACCTCCAGCATCCTTTTCTCACTGTTACCATCAGGTAGGAGGTACAGAACCCTGAAGGCATACACTCAGCGATTCAGGAACAGCTTCTTCCCCTCCGCCATCCAATTCCTGAATGGACATTGAATCTTTGGACACTACCTCACTTTTTTTTAAAAAAAATTAATCAAAAATTACTGTTTTTGCATGCTTTTTTAAAAAAATCTATTCAATATATGTAATTAATTTACTTGTGTATTTATTATTATGCTTTATTTTATTTATTATTTTTCTCCTCTCTGCTATATTATGTTTGCATTGAACTGCTGCTGCTAAGTTATCAAATTTCACATCACATGCTGGTGATAATGAACCTCATTCTGATTCTGATTTCCTTTCTTTTGCCTCTCTTCCTTCTTGAAATGTAGAATGAAATTTGCAATTTTGCAGTCCTCTGGAACCATGCCAGAATCCAGTGATCATTACTAATGGCTCCACAATCTCTTCAACTACCTCTTTCAGAACCCTGCGGTGTAGTCTATCTGGTCTAGGTGACTTATCCATCTTCAGACCTTTCAGCTTCCAAAGTACCTTCTCCCTAGTAATAGCAACTGCCCTCACTTCTGCCTCCTGATGAGTATGAACTTCTGGCATGCTGCTGCTGTCTTCCACAGTGAAGACTGAAGCAAAATACTTACTTAGGTTGTCCGCCATTTCCTTGACCCCCATCACTACCTCTCCAAGTCATTTTACAGTTGTCCGATATCTACTCTTGCCTCGCTTTTACTCTTTATATATCTGAAATACTTTAGGCATCATATTTGATATTATTGGCTTGTTTACCTTCATATTTCATCTTTTCCCTCCTTATGGCAGTGTCTGTTGGGTTTTTTTTTAAAGCTTTTGTTGCTCTCTGATGGTTATCAAAAGCTTCCCACTCCTTTAAGTTCCCACTAATTTTTCCTGTATTTTTGCCCCTCTTTTGCTTTTGTGTTGGCTTTGACTTCCCATGCCAGCCACAGTTGTGTCAGCCTGTCTTTAGAAAACTTCTTCTTTGGGTTGTGTTATGTTTGTTCTTAATAGAGACAAAGAGTGCTGATAAAAGCACTAACACATTTTATTCACAGTAATGGCTTCAGCCCGACCTGAGCGAAAGCAACCAGTTCACCAACATCACTTCCCGTTGCAGGTGAACGTCCTGCCTTGCACACTAGCAACTCAAGTTCTCTATCATGTACACACATAATAACACATCTTCCCCCTTTAAAGAAAAAAAACACACAATACTGTCTCCTCATAAACCTGCAAGAAACCATAATGCTTTCTAACAAAGATATTTACATTAACTTCAATTGTAATGAGCAAATACAGTCCTTAATTCATTCAGTTACTTTCAATCCATCTTTGTGGTGGTTAAATGATCCCTTTGGTCTGCTGTTTGTTTCCACAAATGTATAGCTTTCATATGCTGTGTTAATGTTAGTGTTCTTTGAGTACTCTGAACAACATGTTCATTTATTTCACATCCTTCTGTGAAGATTCTGTCTGTTTATGTCTGTTCTTGTTTTTGCAATGTGACCATAATTTGTTCCATGTACCTCATAAGAGAGCTATGGACTACATCCATGTGATCAGTGAGTCTTTGCACAAGTTCCAACTGATTCTGTCTCAATTCACAGAACTCCTGTAGGCTTTGTATCATGGATAGCAACTCCTCCTGTTGGTTTGTGTTGAGCTGTTGTTTCTGTTCTGAACTTTGGGTACTGTGTTGTCTCCCCATCTTCCTTTTTAGTTTTCCCCTTTAACTTTGGAGAAGATTGTGGAGATATTTTTTGCTTTTCAGTGTTTAACTGGGAATCAGTGAGAGAGAGGTTTTGAACCAAAGCTGCATGATGTGGTAGCAAGACTGGCCATTTCTTTATCATGTTCACTCTGTTCCGCATTGGCATCCTGATTGTCATGCTGGTGTAGCTGGTATGCATACCTCTGGAAAGTAGAGTGCCTGTGCTTCTCTTACACAACCTCTCTGGATCTCTGATAAATACGGTTAAGAGTTTCTGAGTTACATCTGGTAAGCATCTGAGTTCCTCACAGACATCTGCGTACTCTTCAATGAGTGTTGCATGGTCATCTTTGGTCTGTGAAGTCACTGCGAACACTCGCTGCACCAGTTTGAGCTTTTCACATGCACTCAGACCTAATATTGGCTACAATCAGTAGCTTGACAGCTGCTTAACCTTGTGCATGACGGTCACTATACAGCCCCCTTTCACTGGAAGGTTCTCTCCAGTATAGCCTGTCACTTTTAATTTCACTGGGTAAATCTTGCTCTTTACTTTTAGAGTAATCATACATGGATAACAGATTCACCTGGGCTCCGGTGGCAAGCTTGAAAGGAGTTATTGTCTCATTCCCAGTCACTGGAACAATCCAGTCTGTCTTACTAGCACCAGCAGTCTCTAGAGAATCTACAAAGACTTTCTCCATTTCCTCAGCAACTATGTTCATGAGGTAGCCCCAGCTTTGTAGCACTTCGCAAAATGTTTCTCCTTCCCACAGTTATTGCAGGACACAGGAAAAGAATTTGTATCTCTCAAATGTGATGTTTTTATTTGGGACAAAATACTTCTCAAATGTTGTCATCAGAGTGTCTGACGTAAAGGCCGCCTCATCAATTTGAAAGCTGCTGTAGATGTCTAAAGCATCTTCACCGATTATGTGCTTTCAATTTTTCCTCAGCCCTGCCCTCTCTACTCGCTGCTAAATTTATATACTGGATTGCTGTTTGAAGTGTTTTCTGTTTTATCAGCTAGATTGCCGGTAAACTGCATAGGTGATGGAGGACTTAGCTTTTCCATGATGGGATTTTTTTCAACGTCTCTCACCTAAATCGCTTGGTGAATTTCTGGACACAATGTGCTTTGTTGCCTCACTGGCTGACCTAACTTGTTGTGTCTTTCTTTCTCCATTGGAATCAGTGACTCTTTCTCAGTAGCACACGGTATTCATGTGCACTCCATGTTTAGACCTCACATCGACCTCTGACACCATGTTATTTTTGTTCTGAATAAAGACAAACCTGGTGTGGGTAAAAAACTAATACATATTTAATTTACAGTAATGGCTTCAGCCCGATATGAGTGATGTGACCAGATCTCCAATGTCACTTCTGATTGCAGGTGAACCACCTGCATTGCACAGTGGGAACTGAAGTTTTTTATTATGTACGCACTGGTTGTATATCTATCCTGTTCCTTCTGAATTGCTCCTAGAAACTCCAGACATTGCTATTCTGCAGTCATCCCTGCTAGTGTTCCCTTCCAATCAATTTTGGCTGGCTCCTCTCTCATGCCTCTGTAATTCGCTTTACTCCAGTGTACTATTGATACAACGGACTTCAGCTTCTCAATGTCAAATTGCAAGGCGAATTCTGTCATATTATGATCACTGTCTCCTAAGGGGTCCTTTAACTCAAGTTCCCTAATCAATTCCAGTTCGTTACACAACCAGTGTAGAACAGCTGATCTCCAGGTGGGATCAACCACAAGCTGCTCTAAAAAGTCACCTCATAGGCATTCTACAAATTCTGGCTCTTGGGATCCAAAATGAGCATCAACCAGATTTTCCCAATCTACCTGCATATTGAAATCCCCCATGAATAGCGCAACATTTCCCATTTGACATGCATTTTCTATCTCCTGGTGCTATGATTTGTAGCCCATATCCAGTCCTCTGTTCAGAGGCCCGTGTATAACTCACTTCAGGGTTTTTTTTTCCTCCTTCTTCCATGTTATGTATTGCATTGAACTGCTGCTGCTAAGTTAACAAATTGCAGGACACATGCCGGTGATAATAAACCTGATTCTGATTTTTACTCTTGCAGTTCCTTAGCTCTACCCACAATGACTTAGACCGTAAGACCATAAAACATAGGAGCAGAGTTAGGCCATCTGGCCCATCGAGTCTGCCCCACCATTTAGTCATGGCTGATTGTTTTTTCTTCTCCTCCTCAACCCCAGTTCCCAGCCTTCGCTCCTTAACCTTTGATGCCATGTCCAATCAAGAACCTATCAATCTCTGCCTTAAATACACCCAATGGCCTGGCCTCTACAGCTCCACGTGGCAACAAATTCCACAAATTCACCGCCCTTTGCCTAAAGAAATTTCTCCGCACCTCCGTTTTGAAAGGGCAAGCCTCTAACCTGAGGCTGTGCCCTCGTGTCCTAGACTTTCTCATCATCCTTTCTACATCTACTCTGTCTGGACCTTTCAACATTCAAAATGTTCAATGAGTTCTGCCCTCATCCTTCTGAATTTCCTGAGTAGAGATCCAGAGCCATCAAACATTCTTCATATGATAACCCTTTCATTCCTGGAATCATCCTTGTGAACCTCCTCTAGACCCTCTCCAATGGCAGCACGTCTTTTCTAAGATGAGGGGCCCAAAACTGTTGACAATACTGGAGGTGAGGCCTCACCAGTGCCTTATAAGGCCTCAGCACCACATCCTTGACTTACATGCTCCAGTCTTATATCACCCCCTTCTAAGGACTTGATCTCATTTTTTTACCAACAGAGCCACGCCACCCCCTCTGCCTACCTGCCTGTCCATTCGATACAATGTGTATCCGTAGATATAAGCTCCCAACTCTGATTTTCTTTCAGCCACAACTCAGTGATGTCCACATCATACCTGCCAATCTCTAACTGCACTTCAAGATCATCTGCCTTAATTCCATATACTATGTGCATTCAAATTTAACACCTTCAGTCCTTTATTTGTTACCCTTTTCTATTTTGTCCCCCGTTACACTTTAACTCATCCCACTGACTGCAATTTTGCCTATCATCTGTCTGTCCTACCTGACAGTCTGTCTGCATACTGCGTTTGCTTGTATACCAACTGCCCTATCCTCAGCCCTATCACTCCAGTTCCCACCTCCTTGCCAAATTAGTTTCAATCCTCCACAACAGTTTTCGCAAACTTGCCCGCAAGGATATTGGTCCCCCTCTGGTTAAGGTGTAACCCATTCCTTTTGTACGGGTCATACCTTCCCCAGAAGAAATCTTCGTGATCCAGAAATCTGAAACCCTGCCCCCACCCCCGGCACCAGTTCCTCATTAATGCATTCATCTGCCAAATCATCCTATCCTTCCCTGCACTGGCACGTGACACAGACAGCAACCCAGAGATTACTACCCTGGAGGTCCTGCTTTTCAGCTTTTTACCTAGCTCCCTAAATTCTCTCTTCAGGACCTCCACCCTCTTCTGGCCTGTGTCATTGGTGCCAATATGTACCAACACTTCTGGCTGGTTCACCCTCCCCTTTAGAATGCCGTGGACCTGATCTGAGAGCTATCTGACCCTGGCACTTGGAGGCAACGTACCATTCTACTGCATTCACAGAGTCTACTCCTCTAACTGTGGAATCCCGTATAACAACTTCAGTCCTCTTCTCCCTCTTATGAGGCACAGCACCAGACTCTGTGCTGGAGACTTCCCCCGATAGGTTTTATGGAGGTGTGTGAAATCATGAGTTGTCTGAGTTGGGCGAATCCACAGGGTCTTTTACTAAGGGAAGAAGTACGAAAAACTAGAGGTTTAAGGTGAGTGGCAAAAAAATTAAAAGGGATTTGAGGGGCAACTTCATGTTGACAGTGGTGTGTAAATGGAATGAACTGGCAGAGGAGGTATTTGAGGCTGGTACATGAATAGCATTTAGAAAACATATGGACAAGTATATGGATAGGAGATTTTTTTGAGGGATATGAACCAAATGTGGACAAATGGGAAGGGCCTGGTGGTCACCATGATTGACATGAACAAGTTGGGATGAAGGTCCTGTTTGCATCCCACATTACCCTATAACTCCAAGGCAGCTTACCCCTACCTTCTCAGGGTCAGTTAAGATCGGACGATATATGCTGGGAGTTATCAGCGAGGCACAGACTCCACAATAATGAGGAAATAAAGAAAAATTCTGTTAAATAGCTTAACTTGTGAAGAAATGTAACATGAAGTAGGCAGCTAATTAATATTATTGCCTTCAGGAAAGAAGTGGATAAAACTGGATTAAGGAAATACATTTGTATGCAAAATGCTTCAGTGGAATTATGAATGCAAAGCCTTGAATCTATTAGACATGTATTATTGATGTTGTACCAGATTTTAATGTTATATTATCATTTCATTAAGGAGCTTTTATGAAAATTTGAGAAGAATGCCAAGAGCTTTGTATGCTTTATATAGCGAGATTACTTGGATATAAAGGATTTGCCAATCATTTTTTTTATGTAAAAGACAGATGGACAGCAGCATTTTGTCAGGGCACCAGAATCACAGAAATATAACATTGTTCTTGTCCAGATTAGTTAAACGATGGTCCCATCCAAGCAATTGCGTCATTCATCATTCGCTCGTGCTCATTTCTGCTCGTGTTGTAATCTAGATCAAAGTAATTTGACAACAGCTACAACATGTACTTTGGAACAATAAGATTAGAGCTAAATCTCAAAAGAGAAAAGAAGAATGATCTTAATTTCTGCCATGGCAAGGTCACTGTACTTTTGCATGGTATGAAAGCATTGTGATAAACATTCCTGAAGCCAATCGAGGGCATACAAAATACATTCTGTGCTGCACTTATAATTGCTTCCTGCTGCATTTTAGTAAAATTCCTGATTGCTGAGAAAATCTTGCTCCACACAGGGAGGACATGTTTTTCTAAACATTCAAGTCAAATTTGCCTTGTGCTGCTGAGAACTAATTAATGGTGCACTGATTGTTTGATTAACTTAAGAGTTCATAGAACGCATAGACTAAATACAGATTTAGTAAATAGATTGACTATCCTATTGCATGCCAGTTGGGGAGGGGGGTCATACCGCACTGCTTGTGTTATTTATAGTTTGCAAGTTTATGTATGCGTGAGTACTTGACTATGAGCTGACAGCTTAAAATCACCATTTGAATTGTCAGATAAGAAAAAGTGAAAAGCAGTGTCAGTGATTGCTTTCCTTTTTACATCATTTTTAGAATAGAATGGATACAAGCGTTGAAATAGTTGGGTGTGTAAATTCCACCAGCTGGTATAATATTGAATTGCTCAGCCTTAATTAGGCCTGATTTCTCCAGAAATGCCAATTTGACTCAAGCAGGCAGAAAACAAGTACGTGTGCAGTAGGATCGTGGTTAAATTATTCAGCAGTCCATAAACCAAAAGACCTGATCAAGTGATAAATTCACATCCTACTGTGACCGCCAAGATATTCAGAGTTAATTAGTTGAATAAGATCTAACGTAATAACTCTCCTTTGGAAAGTAAAATCTGTTGATTTTACTTTCTAGCTGTACAACACTCTGGTTCTGGTAAACCACTGTGTTGGAATGTAGGTAAGTGCCATACAGGAACAGGACCTACAGCCCATGATGCCTGTGCCAAACATAATGTCAAGTCCAAAGTAACTCTGTCTGAACATGGTCTATATCCCTCCATCCCCTGCCGACTTATGTGCATAAGTATTTAAACATTGCCATTGTGTCCCCTGGTACCACACCCTACCACATCCCCTGGTCGCGCAATCTCAGTACCTACCACTCTCTACGTAAGAAAACTTGCCTTCACAATCTCCTTGAAATTTTTCCCCTCTCACCATGAAGCTATATCCTCTAGCATTTGACTTTTGCTTCTTGGATGGAGCTCTTGTATGATAAGGGCAAACTCTCGATCTCTCAAACTACTTCATTGTGGAACTTGCATTTGCACTTTATTTGTCAACCACACTGCATTTTCTGTAACACTGTTTTCAGCATTTTGTTACTGCTTTTGCCTTTGAACTACTACAATATATTTGCATTTTGAAATGATCTGCATTGATGGTATACAAAACTAAATATTTCACTGTTGCTCATTGTATGTGACAATAATAAACCAATTCCCCATACCACTCTGAGAAAAAGACTCCTAGAAATCTACCCTACTTTTAGTCTCTCATAATTTTTGAAACTACTACCAGATCACCCCTCAGCCTCTGATGCTCAGATTAAACAATTCTGGTTTATCCAGCCTCTCCATATAAGTAAAATTATAATCCAGGCAAAATCCTGGTCAAGCTAAAAATGAAATGGCACCTAACTAAATTTTATACAGCTACATAATGAATTCCTGACTTTTATATTCAGTGCCCCGACCTGCAAAGGTACGTGTGTCTTACGCCATCTTTCCCTATCTATCTACTTATATTAAAAATGCAAGAGATAGAAACATAGAAAACCTACAGCACAATACAGGCCCTTCGGCCCACAAACTTGTGCCGAACATGTCCCTACCTTAGAAATTACTAGGGTTACCTATAGCCCTCTATTTTTATAAGCTCCATGTACCTATCCAAATGTCTCTTCAAAAGGCCCTATTGTATCCGCCTCCACCACCGTTGCCGGCAGCCCATTCCATGCATGCACCACTGTCTGCATAAAAAACTTACCTCAGACATCTTCTCTGTACTTACTGCCCTGTACCTTAAATCTGTGTCCTCTTGTTTCATTTCAGCCCTGGGAAAAAGCCTCTTACTATCCACACGATCAATGCCTCACATCAGCTTATACACCTCTATCAGGTCACCTCTCATCCTTCGTCGCTCCAAGGAGAAAAGGCCAAGTTCACTCAACCTATTCTCATAAAGCATGCTCCCCAGTCCAGGCAACATCCTTCTAAATCTCCTCTGCACCCTTTCTATGGCTTCCACATCCTTCCTGTAGTGAGGCGACCAGAACTGAGCACAGTACTCCAAGTGGGGTCTGACCAGGGTCCTACATAGCTGCAACATTACCTCTCGGCTTCTAAATTCAATTCCACGATTAATGAAGGCCAATACAACATACGCCTTCTTAACCACAGAGTCAACCTGTGCAGCTGCTTTGAGCGTCCTATGGATTCGGACCCCAAGATCCCTCTGATCCTCCACACTGCCAGGAGTCTTATCATTAATACTATATTCTCCCATCATATTTGACCTACCAAAATGAACCATCTCACACTTACCTGGGTTGAACTCCATCTGCCACTTCTCAGCCCAGTTTTGCATCCTATCAATGTCCTGCTGTAACCTCTTACAGCCCTCCACACTATCCACAATACCCCCACCCTTTGTGTCATCAGCAAACTTACTAACCCATCCCTTCATCTAGGTCATTTAGGTCATTTAAATGACCTCATCTAGGTCATTTATAAAAATCATGAAGAGTAGGGGTCCCAGAACAGATCCCTGAGGCACTCCACTGGTCTCCAACCTCCATGCAGAATATGATCCATCTACAACCACTCTTTGCCTTCTGTGGGCAAGCCAGTTCTGGATCCACACAGCAAGGTCCCCTTGGATCCCATACCTTCTTAGATTTTGCAGATGTTGAAAATGCTGGAAGAACTCATCAGGTCAGACAGCAGCTATGGAAATAAATAAACTGTCGACATTTTGGGCAGAAATCCTACATCAGGACTGGAAAGGAAGGGGGAAAGCCAGAATAAGAAGTTGGGTTGAAGGGAAGGAGTATAAGCTAAAATGAGAAGCACCAATTTGCCAAGTCTCAACGGATTCCAAATGCCTTAATCTTTTGTATCAGCCTACCATGAGAAACCTTGTTAGAAGATTTACCAAAGTCCATGTACACAACATCCAGTGCCCTACCTTCGTCAAACTTCTTCCTTGCTTTCTCACAACACAGAGTCGAGTTGTAAGACATGACATTCCTCTGCACAGAGCCATGCTGATGATCACTTATAAGTTTATGTTTTTCCTGATGCAAGAAGATCCTATCCCAGAGGCTTTTTTCCAGTGATTTCATACCACTGGTGTAAGACTCATCAACCTATAATTTCCTGGTCTCTACCGCCCTTCTTAAATGGAGGAATAACATGGGTTATTTGCTAGTCCGTTGAAACCTCACCTGTGATCAAATCAGAAATAAAATATCTGTCCGGGCATTGCGAATTTACAAATTCTTAATACTCAGACTGAGAATTTGTTCACCAAAAAGTAATTGCTGGATCGGCTACAACCATGTTCCCTTGCCCTGTACGTGCCAAGCCATCTTTCCTTCAATAAAAGGACATTTTGTTAACCTGCCCCGACCTTTGGATGTTACTACTAAATATATATTTTTAAAAACATGACTCATTTGTTAGTATTTCCTTCCTTTATGAAGGGAAGTACCAGATCAAGGCTTGGTCATACAGTCACGTACCATGGAGATACACCATTCTGTTTCCTTCTTGTCCATGCCAATGAGTGGGAGTAATCCTTATTAATCCCATCTTCCCAGCACTTGCCCCTTAGCCTTTTATACCAAAGTGATTCAACAGCCCATCTAGAGAAATCCTGAGAGTGATTCTGGTTCTACTATTCTCTCAAGTATTGCATTCCAGGTACTCACCATGGGCTGGATGAAAAAAATACCCCTCATTTTTCCAAATCTCTTGCCCCTTTGCTTAAGAATGAAACAATATTGGTGTGTGGAATGTGAGTTTTTTTGGTAACAGATCAATGTGTTTTTAATGATATAGCCTTCTCTTTATACAAAGTTAGCTGATCAAACAGGTATGAAGCTAATATCTAGTTACCTGCTAGTTATTAAGCAGTAGTCTTCAGATTTTACCCAACAATTTCAGAAAATAATTTTATGGCTGTCTGATGAAACCTGAAATTCACTCATGGGCTTTAACTTGTTTCCTTTGGCCCATCGACTCTGCTCCGCCATTCAATCATGGCTGATCCTTTCTCCCCTCCTCAGCCCCACTCCCTGGCCTTCTCCTGGTAACCTCTGATGCTGTGTCCAATCAAAAACCTATCAATCTCTACATTAAATACACCCAACGATCTGACCTCCATAGCTGCTTGTAGCAACAAATTCCACAAATTCACCAGCCTTTGGCTAAAGAAATTTCTCTGTATCTCTGTTTAAAATGGACGCCCCTCTGTCCTGAGGCTGTACTCTCTTGTCCTAGACTCTCCCCACCATGGGAAACATTCTTTCCACATCTACTCTGTCCAGGCCTTTCAAAATTCAAAAGGTTTCAATGAGTTTCCCCCCATTCTACGAAATTCCAGCGAGTACAGATCCAGATCCATCAAACATTCTTTGTACAATAACACTTTCATTTCTAGAATCATAATTGTGAACATCTTCTGAACCTTCTTCAATGCCAGCACATCTTTTCTTAGACGAGGAGCCTAAAACTGATCTTAATACTCAAGGTGAGGCCTCGCCAGTTTCTTATAAAGCCTCAGCATCACATCCCTGCTCTTGTGTACTCAACCTCTTGAAATGAATGCTAACATTCTATTTGTCGTCTTCACCACCAACTCAACCTAAAAAATTAACCTTTAGGGTGTTCTGCTCAAGGATTCCCAAATCCCTTTGCATCTCAGATTTTTGGATTTTCTCCCATCTAGAAAATAGTTTGCACATTTATTTCTACTACCAAAGTGCATTACCATGCATTTTCCAACATTGTATTTCATTTGCCACTTCCTTGCCCATTCTCCTAATCTGTGTAGGTCTTTCTTCAGCCTACCTGTTTCCTCAAAACTACCAGCCCCTCCACCAATCTTTGTATTATCTGTAAAATTGGCAACAAAGCCATCTATTCCATCATCCTAATCATTGACACACAGCATAATAAAGAAACGGTCCCAACACTGACCCCTGCAGAACACCACTAGTCATTCGCAGCCAAGCAGAAAAGGATCCCTTTATTCCCACTTGCTGCCTCCTACCAATCAGCCTATGCTCTAACCATGTTAGTAACTTTCCTGTAATACCATAGGCTCTTAACTTCGTAGGCAGCCTCACATGTAGCACCTTATCAAAGGCCTTCTGAAAGTCCTAATATATAACATCCACTGCATCCCCTTTATCTATCTTACGTGTAATCTCCTCAAAGAATTCCAACAGGTTCATCAGGCAAGATTTTCCCTTAAGGAAACTATGCTGACTTTGTCCTATATTGTTCTGTGTCAGCAAGTACTCCATAACCTCACCCTTAACAATGACTCCAACATTTTCCCAATCACTGAGGTCAGGCTAACTGGTCTATAATTTCCTATCTGCAGCCTCCCTCATTTTTTTAAAGAGTGGAGTGACATTTGTAATTTTCCAGTCCTCTGGCACCATGCCAGAGTCTAATGATTTTTGAAAGATCATTATCAATGGCTCCACAGTCTCTACCCCTACCTCTTTCAGAACTTGAGGGTGCAGTTCACCTGGTCCAGGTGACTTATGTACCCATAGGACTTTCAGCTTTTTGAGCACCTTCTCCTTGTAATAGTAACTGCACTCACTTCTCTTCCCTCACACCCTTCAACGTCTGGCACATTGCTCATGTCTTCCACAGTGAAGACTGATGCAAAATACTCATTTATTTCATCTCCTATCTCCTTATTCCCAGTTATTATTTCTCCAGCCTCATTTTCTAGTGGTCCTATATCCACTCTCATCTCTCTTTTATTTTTTACATACTTGAAAAAACTTTTACTAACCACTTTGATATTGTGTGCTTGCTTGCTTTCATATTTCATCTTTTCCATCCTAATGATTATTTTAGTTTCTCTCTGTACATTTTTAAAAGCTTCCCAATCCCTCTATCCTCCCACTAATTTTTGCTTTGCTTTCTGCCCTCTCATTTGCTTTTACATTAGCTTTGACTGCTCTTGTCAGCCACAGTTGTACTATTTGGCCATTTGAGTGTTTCTTTGTTTTTGGAATACATCCATCCTACACCTTTTTCATTTTTCCCAGAAACTCACACCATTGCCTCTCTGCTGTCATCCCTGCCAGCATCTCCTTCCAATTTACTTTGGGCAACTCCCCTCATACCACTGTAATTTCCTTTACTCTGCTGAAATACTGCTACATCAGACCTTACTGTCTCCTTATACAATTTCAAGTTAAACTCAATCAGATTGTAATCACTACCTCCTTCAGGTTCTTTTACCTTCAGCTCCCTCACCACCTCCAGTTCATTACATAACACCCAATCCAGTATAGTTGATCCCCAAGTAGGCTCAATGACAAACTGCTCTAAAAAGCCATCTCATAGGCATTCAACAAACTCATTCTCTTGAGATCCATTACCAACCTGATTTTCCCAGTCGATCTGCATGTTAAAATCTCCCATGGCTATAATAACATTTTCTATTGTAATTTGTGGTCCATATCCTAGCTCCTGCTGGGAGGACATCAGGGTCCTTTTACCCTTGCAGTTTCTTAACCCATAAGGATTCAACATCTTCCAATCCTATGTCACGTCCTTCTACTGATTTGAAACCATTCTTTACCAGCAGGGCCACACCACCCACTCTTCCAACCTTCCCATCCCTCCGATATAACGAGTAACCTTGGACGTTCAGCTCCCAACTACAACCATCCTTCAGCCACAATTCAGTGATGGTCATAGCATCATACCTGACAATCTGTAATAGTGCTACAAGATCATCCACCTTATTTCTAATACTCCATGCATTGAGATAAAATACTCTGCGGACTGTATTTGCTACCCTTTTTGATTTTGCATCCCTAATGCACTGGTGCTCACCCTGCTGGCTGCATTTTGTGGCTGTAAAACATTTTTAGATTCTGGGACTACCTTTGTGGTGGTCGTAGGAGTTGAGTCTGGGACTGCAGGAAGTGGTTTTGACAGTTTTGGACACCTTTCTTCTCTTATAATTAACTCTGCTCTCCTCAGCTGATCAACATATCGGCTCCAGATGACATCTCAAGCAATCTTCACTGTTCAGACCTTAATCTTTCTAAGTACCCACTTTTGATCATTTCTGTAGTTCCTCGCCAGGCCTGCTTGTCCAAGAGTGAAGTATTGAACCTCCTTGATTGAGGAACCCTCATTAATAGCAAGAAGATTTTTGGAAAACTGATTTCTGAAGGTAGATAAGTCATCTGGATCAGGATTCTTAAAGAGGTGGCTGAAGAGGTAGTGGAAGCATTAGTAATGATCTTTCAAGAATCACTAGATTTTCAAATGGTTCCTGAGACAGGAAGATTGAAAATGTCACTCCACTCTTCAAGAAGGCAAGGAGGCAGAAGAAAGCAAATTATAGGTCAGTTAGTCTGACCTCAGTGGTTGGGAAGATATTGGAATCAACTGTTAAGGATTTGGTTTCAGGTACTTGAAGGCACATGATAAAATAGGCCACAGCTTCCTAGTTTTTTGCTTAACCTCCTCCCTCTCTTCGGTTTCACCTATCACCTGCCACCTTGTACTTCTAACTCCCCTCCCCCACCTTCTTATTCTGGATCTTTCCCCCTTCAGTTCCAATCCTGCTGAAGGGTATTGGCACAAAACTTCGACTGTTTACTCTTTTCCATAGATGGTGCCTGACCTGCTGAGGTCCTCCAGCTTTTTGTGTGTGTTGCTTGTCTATTGTTAGTTTTCACATGTTAGATCGCAAGGCTACTCAGTCCTGTATGACACTCAGCATTTTCAGATTTTTCAACAATTAGTACTCTTTTTGAAACTGCAACTTGGCATTTTATCTTTTTCTCTTCCCTGTTCAGTCCATTTATTTTTGTCTGCCCAACATGCCCTTTGTAAGTGTCCTACCTTGGTGCATTTTCTACAAGTTTCATACTTACACCTGCATTGGTCTGGTGTATGTGAGCTCTTGCTACACAGTAACAAAATTTGTTTGGACAGTCATGTTTCTGCTTAGGCATTACAATTTTGTTCATGCTCACTTTTATTCCTGACTGCAACTGAATTGTGTCTGTGGCTACTGTTTCCATTCAAACAGGAATTTCAACTGGTCTTTTAAATGTGAGTTCTGCTTCAGTTAGGAGCCATTTTTGAATGCCTTCTTTTAAGATTCCGTAAACAACGATCTCTCAGAGTATCACTAAGCCCATCACTGAACTGACAATGATTGGACAATTTCTTCAATTCAATGAATACCCTTCCTTCTGATTCCGCTCCTGAATCCTGAAGCGTTCCGTGATCAGCAATGATTTTGGTGCTGAATGTTCCTGCATTACTTTCACAATATCAGCAAAGCTCATGTTGGCTGGTTAGGTTGGAGCAGTTAAACTTTTGAGTAAACTCTGTGCTTTCCCTCAGCAGCACTGGCACTCATTCCTTATCAGCGATTCCATTTGCTTTAATGCCCAAAAATTGAACAAAATACATCATCCAGTTTTCTGTTGTTCCATTGATTGCATCTATCTTTCTGATGTATCCAGCCATTTTTTTGCTTTTTATTTATTAATGATTATTATCAACTGGAGTTCAGTGTATATGGACCCGTGGCCATACTCGCTGCTTGTAAATTTTGTCTGCTTTCCTCCTTTTTTAAACTCGGCTGTCTTTCTCCCCTTCCGAAGAGACATGTGCTGTGCTTTCTTTTTAACTTGAACGTTTCCCTCTCCTTCCAAAGAAGAACGTGCAATGCTTCAACAAGTAGGTAGCCATCTTGGATTTGTTTTGAAACCTCCTCATTGCCACTGTTATGGTTTGTAACTCCAGAAACTCAGAAGGCAGGAATACTGTCTACTTAGTTGTTCTGTTTTATTGTGAAATGCTCATACGTGATGCTGTAGTGTAATAATGTATATATTATAAACATTCTCATACTTCTTACATATATATTCTATAATGAATTATGTAAACAAACAATGAATGTTTAATCAAATAGTGTATTTACAATATTACTCAAATATTACTGAAATATTAAATAAATTACATTATCCAAAAATAGAGCTTGATTTCAAACTAAAATTAATTGGTGGCTAGGCTGTTAACAAACTGACCAACAGCTATTGTTTTGAAAACTCTTGGGCAACTTCAAACTAGTATATTATATGTTGTATTACATTCATTACCAAAGAGATTCCAATGTGTTTGACAGTGCAACACATAATAGAATTTCATTGCAAACTTCATTGAGTTAAATTTTCATTGAGGAATTACTGCTGGTGTCATGCTTGCTCGCGGAGGCTACCAAATATGCATGCTCCAGCAACAAAATACTTCATGATACTTTGGTGATACTTCATGGGGAACTGCTTCATTCGACCCAGTATAACAAGGTTCATAGCTTTAAGGTTGGTGCGTGCCCAAGTGGTTAAGGCATTGGTCTAGTGATCTGAGGGTCACTAGTTCAAGCCTCAGCTAAGGCAGTGTGTTGTGACCTTGAGCAAGGCACTTATCCACACATTGCTCTGTGACACCGGTGCCAAGCTGCCCTTGTCCTTCCCTTGGACAACATAGGTGGTGTGGAGAGGGGAGACGTACAGCATGGGCTACTGCCAGTCTCCGATACAATGCTGCTCAGACCTGCACCCTGGAAACTTTCCAAGGCGCAAATCTATGGTCTCTCGAGACTAACGGATGCCTATTTATGTAGGTATTAACTTTGCCGTCTTTCACATCAATTTCTAACACCAACTCTCTACTCACATTCCCACCTTACCTCCCAATCAAGTTGTACATCAGCTTCCCCAATACCACTTCCCTGTACTTCGACCAAATCATAAGGGTTCCAGATGCTCCTCTCTCCAGCTGATATTCCCTACTATTTGTTGGAAAATCTTAAAATTACGCAAGGCACTTTTTCAATACAAGTATTTAATTTCTTACTCCGAATATATTTTGTACATGTTTACACAGTGAATGAGGTCCATTTGTACAATTTGTGATGTTGCCCCACAATTGCCCTGTTTAGGTGTGGTAACTTTAGCTGGTAGAAACTTTAGCAGCATATCTTCTCACACAGGTCAATGCAAAAGGAAATAAATGAACAGAAGTGGTGAAAATTTTCTGGAGTTATGATATTGACTGTTGGTGTTAGCATGTACCTTTTTGGTTTCTATGATGATCAGAAACAGAAAACTTTGCATTGAAATGTTGATATTTAGTACTATGTAATATAAGGACAAATTATGGATTAGTTAATCTCAGCTAGGTCTGTGATATACACACACCAGGACGCGTCCCTCTGTGAGACATGTATAACTGAAGGTACGATCACCAGGCTAAAGATTATTTCTTAATAACAATTACAGAACAACACTGGTTAACTCTATGACAGGTATGAAGCTCAAGGAGTCCAAAGCAACAGTACATGATTTGGGATTTTTCTTTCACAAAGTGATTCATAGATACTTTTTCTTGCTAATAAGCCAGCTTTATTACTGAACACTATTCCCATTTTGTTCAGTCTTTGTGTTCACTGAGTGAAACAAACTAACAGTTGAATTTATTTTCACGATTTATTGTCAAATACAATAAGTCACACATTAGACTCTTCATGCATTCACTTCATGTAATACAACTAAAAGGAAAATGGTAAGGCCAGATAAATTGTATAAATCTTCCATTATCATTCCATCTCAGGCTTTCATTCCACCATTTTATAAGACTCAGATATTGTACAGCCCTAATTAGAAGGCAGGAAATGTTTATTCAAGTTTTTAGTGGGTGGAGACAGTCTCTGTAATTTTTACTTTTAAACAAACTTCTCTTTCATCCTGTTTAAATTCTCGTGAATGATTAAAAATAATTTTTGAAGCAGCATTTGTGGATTTCTGGGAACAAAAGTAAATTATGCAACATGGTAACTAAATAAATAAGTTGTCTTTATGATGCGGAAGATGTGATATTGAATGTTCTATATAACACATCAGCCTTTTCCTGACCTAATACTTTTCTAAATTTAGTGCATTTCTTGTACCCTGCCCATTGTGGCCCTGAAATTAGGAAACGGCCTAACTCATCTCATAAGTAGAGAGGTAACAATACAGTATAACAATTATATATGCACAAAGGCACAGGCCTGTGCATATAAGGTAGAGAAATCAATATCTTGGAAATTGTCATCTAGTTTTGTTATTGATAAGGGCAATTTGAGCAATGTTTGGGATGCAGAGGGGATCTCTGGACCTTACCCCAATAAAAGTAAGCAAGATCAGAGCAAAAAACTATATACAAAGTGTATATTTTCAGTTATTTTACTGGGAAGATCATTACATTACAGATTTTTGTTATTAATTTAGTTAAAAAATTGTACGTCCAGCCATAACTACAAACGAAAATAATTATTAGACTACTGAATTTGATTTGATGAGTTTGGTCTGTTTTGCATTGGTTTCTTGATTTCTGTCAGTGTAGTATACATTGGGGATAGAGTCTGTGGCTCCACTTGCATTACAAGCCATTTTGTTGGCTTACCAATCAGGAAGAATGCTATTTTAGTAAAGTGATTTAACGAAATGATTGATTTTGAGCAATTGTAGGAAAGTTCAAGTTAGAACTAATTCTGGAGTGATATTCCATGTTAGAGCAATTTTTCGCTTTAGCACGTCTAGCAAATAACTTCAGCCGTCAGTCTTCAAATCTGAATATGGATTGTAGATTTAATTTAAAATGCAGGTCTGAACTATAGGTTCTTAAAAGCCTTGAATCACAGGCCAGACTATGCTCATTATAATTCATTTAGATGTCTGTGATGTGGGTGGGAATTGGAAGATATTAAGTTTTTGTGTAGTTTCGAATGTAAATATGGAATTGTCCTTTAATGTTTAGCACATAAATGTCAGGTAGCATTGGGCCAGCCAGATCTTTTCACTGAAAGTATGTTATTATGATATCTGCTGTATCTTGTTTTGTCAAATAAAGAGGCTGCTTCATAGCTACCACTACTTTTCTTCGGTGATTTCATTCACGCAACAACATACCATACCAGTGTGTTTTATTTAAGTAAGTAGCAAACTGAGGGCAAAGTAATGTATTGAACATAAGTGAGAGCAGAAAGAGTTTCTGAGAAGATCATGCAAGTCAAGAGCTACGAATGAGGAAGACTACTTGGAAGATGAAATTCCATAGATTAGAGTTCCATGAAAACAAATTTGAAGAGATGGGGGAGACAGAGAGAAAAATGTTCCCAAAAATATAAAGACTGTAGCATAATAATTCATATTAATGTTGAAAGGGAAATGGGAGAGAAAAAACCCCAAGAAGTATTAACATTGCAGCATAATAATCTATACTGGCATTGAAAACAATTCAGTAAGTCCAACCATTCTACACCTGAAGTAGCCACCATTGCCTAAAGATTATTATTTTCAAGTTGTCAGTCATATATCTACATTGTGTGCTCATTAAAGAGTTGAAAGTTGGTAGATTTCCTTCAGTTCCCAGGATGTTAGCACTGATCTGATTTTGTATTTACTCATGTCTGACCAAATAATCTACTTTGACCATTGCAGCTCTGACACATAACCCTCTTGAAGTAAAGTTGCTCGAAGATGTAAGGGAAGGATTGGTTGACACCAAATGTGGGTTTGATTGTCGCTCACTTTCCCACAATGATCTAAGTTTGATTTTATAGTCAACCGTATCACCCCCAGTTTTCCGAGAACATGGTGGACTTTGATTCCAAGAATGCACTTTCTCACTTTATCATATGTTGGTGATCATTTAACTAAGGAACACATCAGAGTATCCAATTCTATCATCACTCAGCATCCATGTTCTCATACTTCCCAATTTGCCTGTCGGATGCACTCGGCTTTCCTGGTGTAAAAACTTGGAAAGACAAACTTGGTATTCCTTTTTTGTTTTTATTGCATGATTTGGAAGAGCTTTAAAGTGCTGTGTACCTACTTACATATTTGTGATGCTTTCTTTTAATTGGTGTATACTGATATTAGGAATGAGCAAATCACTATTAGAATTGGTTTATTACAGTCACATGTATCAAGATGCAGTGAAGAACTTGTCTTAGTACATATTATTCATACTGATTAGATCATTACACAATGCACTGAATCAGAAACAGTAACAATGCAGAATAAAATGTAACTGTGACAGGGTAAAATTAGTGCTGGACGGTGATGCCAAGAGTCCATCTTATTATACTAGAAAACCATTTAGTCATTTTATTTAGTGGGTGAAAGCTGTCTTTGTGCTTGTGGGTATTGCCTTGTGCTTGTTAGTACATGTTTTCTGTCTTTTGCCTCTTTCACTCAATGGAAGAGGGAAAAAGAGATGAAGGCCAGGGTGGACACAGTCTTTGATTATGCTGGCTGTTTCTCTGAGGCAACGAGAAATATAGATAGAGTGCATAGTGGAGCGGCTGATGTCCACGATGTGCTGAGTCCATAACCTTCTGCATTTTGTTGCCGCAACAAGCAGAGCAATTCCCGTACCAAGCTGTTAGGCATCCAGATAAGATGCTTTCTATAGTTGTTGTCACGACACCATGTCACTGAGCTCTCTATACCTTTTCTGTACTTTAACTCGTTATCTTTTGAGATATGGCCCATGATGGTGGTATCATCTGTGAACATGTAAATGGAGTTGGAGCAGAATCTGACCCTGCAGTCATGAGTGTACAGGGAGTAGTAGAACAGCAGGCTGAGGACGCATCAATGTTTTATAATGATCATGGTGGTGGTATTGTTGCCTATCCTATTGATTGTGGTCTGTTGGTCAGGAAGCCAAGGATCTAGTTGCAGGGTCTGGAGTTCGTGATGAGTTGGCTTGGAAAGATAATTTCAAAGGTGCAACAGTAGTCAATAACTAGTGGTTGGGCATAAGTGTCTTTAATGTCCAGATGCACTAGGGATGAGCATAGGACCATGGAGCATTTGCTGTAGACCTGTTCCAGCAGTAGGCAAATTGCAGTGGATCAAGTTTGCATGGAAGGGTGGAGTCACCAGCCTCTCAAAGCACTTCATGATGTGGATGACAGAGCTACTGGGCAGTAGTTGTTAAGGCAGGTTTTCTTGTTTTTCTTTATCTAGGATGATAGGGGTCTTCTTAAAGCAGGTTGGAGCCACAGATTGAAGCAGGGAAAGGTTAAAAATGTCTGCTAATCATACTGCTGTAGTTTTTGGTAGGATTAACTGAATAGGTGTAAATAGAAACCATTTCATGAAAGTAAATAACAAGTACTACCATTTTGTATGAGAAAAAATTTCAAACTTGTAACAACACAAAAATATCTCCAGCTCACAATGCAATGAATTGGCTCCTGTTGGGAATGTGTTTTTTTTTATTTCCGCTTTCACTACCCAACTCCAGATTTAGAAGTAGCTGCACTGAGCTCTAGATAGAAACAGTGACATTTCTATTTCCATTCAAGTTTTAGATGGGGACTTAAAGTAATTTTATTTCTCTGCGACTTTAAGTGGAATTGCATACAAGGAGGCTCAGCCTGACAAATTTTGAAACAATCAACAGGAGTGTGGGTAAAACGCTCCGTTCATTCCCAGGAACATAGTATGTAACTGAGAGCTTCAACAGAATAGTAGCTGGTCTGATTGGTGAACACTTTAAAAGGATTGCTTTCTCAAACGCCAAATCATTGATTGGATATTCCAAAATGAGAAAACAAATCCTTAGTCTGCAGGGATAGTTTAGCTTGAAGTCACTACTCTTTAAGTTTTGCTTTTTACACATGCTGACCTAATCCATTATTGGATTAACAGTAGAAAGACATTTAAACAAAGGCCATTTTTCCCCTTTGGAGTGTTTGGGCCCTTCAGATGAGATCTGATTGCTTTTCTCACAGTCAAATTATTGTCTGGGAGATTCTACAGTACATTACCTCCTATTATCGCATAGTCCTATCCAGGACAATGAGCCAGTATAACAAATATCCAATGGTAGTTTGTTGCACTAGTTTTTGCCCAATTATAAAGCAGTGAGATCAGTACACATGTTCGTACTATGGGATTGTCCCCACAAACAAAGGCAGTGACACCCAGTAACCCTGCCGATTAAATGGCACTTGCATATAAGGACAGCAAAAGCTTCCTGGAGAATGGTTTCCACTCGCAGCTTCAGACCAAATTTGCTGCCAGCAGCAAATATAAACAGTGCACATTGGCAGCACTTAAGTCAGATCTGCCATTTCAGGTCTAGTCTGGGCAGGCTGAGCTGACAGCCAGCCCATTCACCCAATAATACAGCTTCATTATAACTGGACCTGAAGACCTACCCCCCCCCCCAAACAATATAAAAATAAAACTCAATAGTTGCTGTGTTAGAAGTTGTCCAGCACTCTGATCACCCTGCATAACAGTAATGTAAAACAAACAAGTCCAAAAGGCAAAATTAAGAGTGACGTCAATAGGTTTTCCTTCACACATGGCAATCAGTCTAGGACTGTGGAGGGAAAAAATGTAGCAAATGTTTGCTTTTACAAATATTGACCAAGTATGTACTTAATGACTTTTCTCCCCCTTGTTTAGTTTTTGATCCTGTAACATGGTACTTTGAATTTTTAAATTTCGGGTTCCCTCACTGGACTATCAGATTGTGTCTTTGGAGCAATCAGTTAGAACATAACATAATAAAGGACCCTTCGATCCACAATGTCTGTGACAGTCATGATACCAATTTAAACTAATCCACCTGTCTGCATGTGGTCCTTTTCCTTCCATTCCCCACCATTTTCTGTGTCTTCTTCAAGCTTTGTACCTCTCACTTTAAAATGATATCCTCAATTATTTAAAATTGAGTTGTTTTGTGGTGTAGGCTCTCCTTTTCCAGAAACAGGCCCATCAGTCCAGCTTGTCAGTGCCTAATTGTTATTCTGCCTAATCTCATTGACCCGTGCCTGCACCATAGCCTTCTATGCCACTCCCATCTATTATTTATCCAGACTTCTCTTAAATATTGCAATCAAACCAGCACCTACCAGTTCTGCTAGCAGCTCGTTCCATACTCGCACCACCTTCTGAGCTTAGTTCCCTTTAAATATTTCACAACCTCAGTGGAAAAAGCCTGTTTGCATTTTTCCTAGCTATACCCCTCATTATTCTGCATACATCTATCATATCTCCCTTCATTCTCTCATCTTTTCAACCTTTCCCTATGACTCAGGTCCTCAAGTCCCAGCAACATCCTTACAAATAGTCTCTGTATTCTTTTGAACTTATTGGTACCTTTACATTAGGTAGGTGACCAGGATCTCACACAACACTCAAACTCCGTCTCATCACCATCTTGTACATCTTCAACATAACATTCCAACTCATGTACGAAGTACTTCGATTTATGAAGGTCAATGTGGCTAAAGCTCGCTTTATAATCTTATCTACCTGTGATGCCACTTTTAAGGAATTCTGGATCTGTAGTCCCAGCTCCCTTTGTTCTAGCATGCTCTTCTGTGTCCTACTGTTCTTTGTGTAAATCCTACACTCTTTAGTCCTCTGAAAGTGCAGTCCCTCACGTTTCTCTGCATGAAATTCCATCTCCCATTTTTCAGTCCATTTTTCCATGTGGTTTAGATCCCTCTTCCTTGCTGTCCATTTTGACTGCAGTCCTGATATCAACAGCAGATTTGCTGATCCAGTTGACCATATTATTATCCAAACTTTGAATGTAGATGACAAACAATAGTGCACCCAGCACTGATCTTGCAGCACACCACTAGACACAGGCCTCCAGTCAGAGAGACAGCCATTCTACCACTCTCTGGTTTCTCCTGCGAAGCTAACATTTAATTCGTTTTACTACTTCATCCTGAATGTCAAGCAACTGAACCACCTTCTGGACCAGACTTCTGTGTAGGACTTTTGTCAAAGGCCTTGCTAAGGTCCATGTGGACAACGTCCACTGCCTTTCCCCCATGAATGTTCCTGGTAACTTTTTTGAAAAACTCTTTAACATTGTTTGATAATGACTTACCATGCTCAAAACCATACTAACTATCCCTAATCAGTTCCTCTCTTCAGATTCTTATCCTATCCCTGATTTTAGGACATAGTTATTCTATCCCCTAGAATACCTTCCAATCATTTATCCACAACTGAAATCAGGCTCACTGGCCTACCATTTCGCAATTTACGCTTAGAGACTTTCGTGAACAACAGAACAGCAATTGTCCAATCCTCCAGCACCTCACCTGGAGCTAAGAACATTTTTAAATAACTGACCGGACCCTTACAATTTAAGTATTTGCCTCCCATGAGCTCCAATGGCACTCATTCTCATAGAATCATGGAGAAGTACAGCACTGAAACAGGCTCATTGACCCATCTCGTCCATGCCAAAACCATTTAAACTGCTTACTCCCATTGACCTGCACCAGGACCATAGCCCTCTGTATCCCTACTATCCATGTACCCATCCAAACTTCTCTTAAACGTTGAAACTGAGCTTGCATGGACCACTTGTGCTGGCAGCTCATTCCACACTCTCATGACCCTCTGAGTGAAGAATTTTCACCTCATGTTCCCCTTAAATATCCCGCCTTTCACCATTAAGCCATGACCTCTGGTTGTAGTCCCACCCAACCTCAGTGGAAAAAGCATCCTTGCATTTACCCTATCTAAACCCCTCATTATTTTGTACACCATTATCAAATTTCCTCTGAATCTTCTATGTTCCAAAGAATCAAACCTATTCAGCCTTTCCTTATAACCCAGGTCTCCCAGACCCAGCAAACATACTTGTAAATGTTGTCTGCACTTTTTCAACCTTGTTTACATCTTTCCTATAGGTGGGTGGTCAAAACTGTACACAATACAACAAGTATTGAACAAGTTAGGTCTTTATTCTTTGGAGCGTAGAAGGTTGAGGGGGGACTTGATAGAGGTATTTAAAATTATCAGGGGGATAAATAGAGTTGATGTGGATAGGCTTTTTCCATTGAGAGTAGGGGAGATTCAAACCAGAGGACATGAGTTGAGAGTTAGGGGGCAAAAGTTTAGGGGTAACACGAGGAGGAACTTCTTTACTCAGAGAGTGGTAGCTGTGTGGAACTAGCTTCCAGTAGAAGTGGTAGAGGCAGGTTCGATATTGTCATTTAAAGTAAAATTGGATAGGTATATCAACAGAAAAGGAATTGAGGTTTATGGGCTAAGTGCAAGTCGGAGGGACTAGGTGAGAGTATGCGTTTGGCACGGACTAGAAGGGCCGAGATGGCCTGTTTCCATGCTGTAGTTGTTATTATGGTTATACTCCAAGTAAGGCTTCACCAATATCTTATACAACTTCAACATAATATCCATCTTTGGTACTCCGTACATTAATTTATGAAGGCCAATGTGCCAAAAACTTTCTTTATGATCCTATCTACCTGTGCCACAACTTTCAATGAATTATGTACCTGTGTTCCCAGGCCCCTTTGTTCCACTATACTCCAACCATCCACTGTGTAAGACCTACCCTGGTTGGTCCTATTGTAGTCTAGAACCTCACACTCACCTGCATTAAATTCCATCTGCCATTTTTCTCCTCTACTCCTCTACTCCATGGCCTCCTCTACTGTCCACACATTTTAATTCCACGTCCCATTCCCATTCTGATATGTCTATCCATGGCCTCCTCTACTGTCAAGATGAAGCCACACTCAGGTTGGAGGAACAACACCTTATATACCGGCTGCGTAGCCTCCAACCTGATGGCATGAACATTGACTTCTCTAACTTCCATTAATGCCTCTCCTCCCCTTCTTACCCCAACCCTGATATATTTAGTTTTTTTTTTCCCCCTCCCTTTTTTTCCTTTCTCTCTCTGCCCACCACTCTGCCTGTTCTCCATCTCCCTCTGGTGCTCCCCTCCCCCTTTCTTTCTCCCTAGGCCTCCCGTCCCATGATCCTTTCCCTTCTCCAGCTCTGTATCCCTTTTGCCAATCACTTTTCTGGCTCTCAGCTTCACCCCACCCCCTCCGGTCTTCTCCTATCATTTCGCATTTTCCCCTCCCTCTCCTACTTTCAAATCTCTTACTATCTTTCCTTTCAGTTAGTCCTGATGAAGGGTCTCAGCCTGAAACGTCAACTGTGCTTCTCCCTATAGATGCTGCCTGGCCTGCTGCGTTCCACCAGCATTTTGTGTGTGTTGCCATTTTTCTGTCCATTTTTTCAGCTGATGCAGATCCCTCTGCAAGCCATGATAGACTTCCTCACTGTCCACTGCACCCCTAATCTTGGTGTCATCCACAAATTTGCTGATCCAGTTAACCAAATTATTATCCAGACCATTGATATAGATGACAAACAACATAGGATCCAGCTCCAACCCTTGTGTACACCTACTATTCACAGGCCTCCAGTCAGAGAGACAACCCTCTGCTACCAGTCTCTGGCTTCTCCCACAAAACCAATGTTTAATCCAATTTACTACCTCATCTTGAATGCTGAGTGACTGTATCTTCTTGACCACCCTCCCTGCGGGACCTTGTCAAATGCCTTACTGAAATCCATATCGACAACATACACTGCCTTGCCTTCATCCAGTTTCCTGATAACTTCCTCGAAAGTCTCTAAGATTGGTTAGACGTGACCTACTACACATGAAGACATGTTAAATATCTTTCATCAGTTCATGTCTACTTTTATAACTGATCCCGTAGAATACTTCGCAATAACTTTCCCACACCTGATGTCACACTCACTGACAAACAATTTCCTGGTTTCTCTTTGGAGCCCTTTTTAAACAGCAGAACAACATTGACTATCCTCCAATCTTCTGGTACCTCTCGTGCCACTAAGGATCTTATAAATATTTCTGCTATTTCTGCACGACAATTTCTGCACTTGCTTCCCGTAGGGTCCCAGGGATCACCCTGTCAGGCCCTGGGGGTTTACTGACCCTGATTTGCCTCAGGGTAGCAAACACCTCCTCTTCTGTAATTCTGTACAGGATCCATGAAGTTGATGTTGCTTTGCCACACTTCTATAGACTCTGTATCCGTATCCTGAGTAAATAAAAATGCAAAGAATGCACTTAAGATCTCCCCCATCTGTTTGGGCTCAATACATGAATTACCATTCTGAGCTTCCAGAAGACTAATTTTGTCCCTTGCAATCATTTTGCTCTTAACCTACTTTAGGATTCACCTTATCTGCAAAGGAAACTTCATACCTTTTTTTTAGCCTTCCTGATTTCTTTCTTAAATGTTCTCTTGCATTTCTCATACTCCGTAAGCACTCATTTATTCCTACGTGCCTATACCTGCAATGCACCTCATTTTTTCTCTTAACCAGGGCTTCAATATCTGTTGAAAACCAGGGTTCCTTACACTGGCCCTGGATATTTATTCTCTCACAAATGCACAATCAACCCTTCATCTTTTCTCTCTTATTGAGACGAAGTGGTCAATCTGGGTAGCCAGTTAGCCTATCAGCTTACCTTTCATATATGCAGAAACTTGGAGAAACCAGCAGAAACAGAGTCACAGGGAGTATGTCAACACACACACACACACACACACACACACACACACACACACACACACACACACACACACACACACACACACACACACACACACACACACACACACACACACACACACACACACACACACACACACACACACACACACACACACACACACACACACACCATCCAATATCTGAACCAAACCTTGGTGCCTGGGCAGCAAAATGATTAACGTGCCTCTGTAGATACTGATGAATTTACAGGCAAGTAAATTATTTAAAAGATTGTGATTTAAAAAGAGTGGCTTCAGAGGTAAGACTTTGGCTGACCACCAATATTTTCTGAAGGGGATTTTGGGGACAGCAATCAAATGTGGTCTTTCATTAACCATCTCTCACGAAAGATAAAAATTTAAATAATCACTGATCAGAATCCTATCAGCTTTTGGTAGAGGAAAATAAGGTGGGGATACTCTGATAGGGTTTGTATGTTTTCAAAATGCATCCTGATAAACTGTGAAGTCCTTTAGATTGACTCAGTTTTATGCAACAGTGACTCTGAAAAGATTGAAGAGTCAATGCTACTTGGTATGGTGGTTCACACTGGTGTGCTTTTCAACTTTATTTTTCCTTTGTCAGCAATGAATTGATTCTTCTCCACAGGTGTTTAGTTCTCAAAGATCAAAGTAAATTTATTATCAAAGTACATATTTTCCTGCAGGCATTCCCAGTAAGTACAAAGAAAGACAATAGAATCAATGAAAAACTGCACACAACAAATAACCAATGGCAAAATACAACAAATTGTGCAAATTACAAAAAAAAGAATACAAAATAATAATAATAATAAATATTATTTCAGAGTTGTAGAATCCTTGAAAGTGAGTCCATAGGTTGTGAAATCAGGTCAGTATTGGGGTAGGTGAAGTTATACACAGAACAATCACTTGTAGTGCTTTAAGAATTTTAACAGAAAATACTCTTTTCCTCTTCATTTAGGATCGCCTTTTTTTCGTCATGGAATACGTAAATGGAGGCGATTTAATGTTTCAGATCCAACGTTCCCGCAAGTTTGATGAAGCTCGATCGAGGTTTTATGCAGCAGAGGTCACTTCAGCACTGATGTTTCTTCACCAAAATGGCGTCATCTACAGGTACTTGCTGAAACAGAACAGCTGGGGTTCATGGTTAATTTGACCAGAATGTGTTCATATCTTAGCAACAAGTTTGGGTTGAAGCGTGATGCCTCTGCTTTCCTTCTTGTTGAGACATGTGTCTGTGCTGTTTTCCTTAAGCTTGTCATTCAGAAGGTTTGTGTTTGAATAGCACCAGAAGCTGCAGTCAGATATGATGCCAGACTTTTATTCTGATGCATTTAGAACTTTTACAAAATGTTTGGCAGAGCTTGACCCTCTACTAATCTGCCAGCTGAATGATACAATACCTTTACTTTCTCCATCAATCCAGTTCAGACTACTAAAGGGGCTTTCATTTCCCACCGCCCACTACCCCCTCCCTCCCTCTCCCTATTCTCCAAAAAAACTGTTGTGCCATTTCTTTTGTTTATTTGAGTTGTCCTCTTGTTGGTTGAATAAGGATAACAGTCACAGGATACTTGTTTCTTCCATGTGTTTCTCCGTAGTTGAGAGCACAGTGTGAGTCATTGACAGGATGTGGCTGCTAGTGAAGTCAGAAAAACTGCTATGTAAGCAGCCAAAATTCCATGTTTTACCTCCAAAGTAAGCTGAACTCACAAAACAAGATTTTTTAAAAGTTATTGTAAAATTCCATGTACACAAGAATAAACTAGGTCAAAAATTATTTTTCAAGGTAAGGGAAAGTTTCGGGGAAAAATTTTCTAAACTATTTTCTCAATGGCTGCTGAGGGGAAGTCCATTTTTGTACTGTTATTAATGTCATCGCTGCTTCACAGAGGCCATTCATTCCACATCCATTTGCCCCAGCGCTATTCCAATCCTCTCAGCAATCATGCACCCAGAATCACTTCCCTCATTTCAGTGAGGTCTACAACCTTGTTTTATCTTGCAATCAAATTCAGTGCTGCCTGAACACACAGAATATGTGACAAGCAATAAGATCAATTTTCTCTGAACACTATTAATTCATAACAAAGTACAGTTACATTTCACATTGCAGAATTGAACTGACCTTCTGTTAACCCTGGGGCAAAAGGTGAGAGGGATGTTGGTAACTCATAAACAGAAACTTAAAAGTCGGATCAGTTTTGGTAAGTTTCACACTGAGTGTACACACATAAACTCAAAACACAATGAGACGACTGAGAGCATTGATCTATTTCAAGCAGAACTGACTCACTTGTATTCTTGGTACTTCCTATATCATATAAGCAAGCCTTAATCTATCTCTACACTTTTCATAAAATTAAAATATTTGTGCCACATTTAATAGCAATGAGGCATTTGAATTATAACAATGCATCTGCCCCGCAAGTCTTATCAAAAATACTGATGAATAAATATTAATCTTCTGTTTTGAATCTCCCCGTGATATTACTCCATTTTTAGCCTAAAGTATCTTCCAGTCCTCCTCAAGGATTATGTATCTTCTGTGTTTTCCAATTCAAGTCAAGTTAGAGTTCCCTCTTTTCAATTCAATGAACAAATTCTAAATCCAAGCAAGCTATCCCTTTTCTCCGGAATTCTCTCGCTAAGCTCTTGAGTCTTGCTTACCCCTCCTCACCTTTATAAATGGGAACTCATCTGTTGTCACAGTTTCCGTTAATTATCTCCCACTCCCTGCCTTGTTTCATTCAACCTCCAATGATGCCCCTCACAACATCTATATGTGAAAGTGAAGTCATTTATATAAGTATGTACTGAAGAGAAAAAGTTTGTTCTAACTTGTTTAGTCGTTTGGCATGACCAAAATAACATTCCTTATAGTTCTGCAAGGTGTTTATACATATTATGTGCATGATGCCTGTAAAAATATAAGGAAGTTACAAATCACCTCTGTGTTTGATAGTTTTAAATGTAGTTGTGTAGATTGGGCGGTCCAATAATATTGAACTAACTTTTAACTATCAAACTCTGTACTTGTATCTGTTAAATAGAAATTGGGATTAAATTTTGATCAATAGATATTTGTTTATAAGAACATGGACTGAAAACTGTGGCATTTAACAAGAATTCTCCATCCTTTATTCCACCATATACTGTTTAGTTTCATTACATTTTTATAGATGGTGTACAGAATAATATTTCCACTAATTGAATTCACTTTATTTCTTACATCCTTCACATACATGAGGAATAAAAATCTTTATGTTATGTCTCCATCTAAATGTGCCATGTGCAATCATAGTAATTTATAATAATTTCCAATAAGTAGAACATTCAATGTAATATAGAGTACACTCAAATCACCGCGAGTTCATCAGTCTGATGGCCTGGTGGAAGAAGCTGTCCCGGAGCCTGTTGGTCCTGGCTTTTATGCTGCGGTACCATTTCCTGGATGGTAGCAGCTGGAACAGATTGTGGTTGGGATGATCTATGGGAAGATTATCCCACAATCTATATATGGGATAGATTAAATCTGAAGTTCAAAGGTGCAAAGATACATATCCTCAAACTTATAAAATTACTTATCCCCCCTTGATTAGTAGTGAGCATTCAGGGATAAATTGTATTACATTCTTGCCAAGGGTAGTCTTTGCCTCAAACTCATTTTCAGTAAAGGTAGCTAACTTAATTACTCTATAGGTGGGGTTCCTGACCTGGGGTTCATGGACCCCTCAGTTAATGGTAAGGGTCTATAGGTTATTCTGACTAACGTCTATTAGAATAACTAAATAATAGAGTGATTCATTCATAAAGTGTGAGAGGATAGGGTGAGATGGGTGAATCAAACAGCATAGAAACAGGCTCTTCAGTTCACTGAGTCCAGGTCATCTATCAGCGACTTGTTTACAATAAAAATAAAACATTACTGCATTTTAATCTCTCCACATTCCCATCAACATCCTGCCCCAGTTTCTACCACTTACCTCTACATTTTGAGGCTTTGCTAACTTTACCAAAAGTAGTCATGTCCCATTGGATGATGTCCACCTAGGACTTGGGTCACACTGTCTCAATCTGGCCAACATTACAAGTTCTTTGACTCCCAACTCTGCAATTTTAATCTGGAGTCTTCTCCTTCTCATCGTCATTAAACGAGGAAAAGTCATACAGTACAGAAACAGGCCCTTAGGCCCACCAGGACTATGCCATCCATTTTGTCTGTATATACTCGCATCATGTGCCTGCTTCATTCTATACCCTGCCTATCTAAGTGCTGTCCAAATACCTCTTAAAATTTCGAATTGTATTTGATTCCACCAACTCTCTGTTCTGAATTCTCTGTGTAAATCCCCTTTAAATCTTCTACCACTCACCTTAGAACTATTCTGTCAAGGTTTGATGCTCTCTACCATAGGAAAAAAAAAAAGATTTTGACAGTCTACCCTATTTGTGCCTCTTATAAGCTCATAAACTTTTATCAGGTTGTCCCTCAGCCTCTTTCTCTCCAAGAAAAACAAGCCCAGCCTATCAAATATTTTTCCATATTTAAAAGTCCTCCAATTGAGACAATATCTGGTGAATGTATCTTGCATACTCACCAGCACAAACATGTCCTTTCTGTTGTATGGCAACAGGAACTGCACACAATACCCCAATTGTGGCTAACCAGTTATATAGTTGTGTCATAATGTCTCATCTGTAACATTCTCTGTCGGACCTATGGAGGTAGGAATATCATATTCCTTCTTCACCATCCTATCTAACTGTGTTGCTATTTTCAGGGAACTATGGACTTGGATCCCAAGGTCTCTCTGTGTAGCAACATTCATTTGTACACTACTTCTGTTTAACTTCCCAAACTACATTACCTCATAGTTTGGATTAAATTTTGTCTGCGAACACTCCGCCTAGTTTTTCAGCTGACCTGTTTCCTGCTGTAGCCTGAGATTACATTCCTCACTATTCAAGAACACCTAATTTCAATATTAACTGCAAACTCATTAATCACTCCTCCATTCTTTATTCTAAATCATTACTATATATCACACACAGCAAAGGACCTAAAGCCAATTCCTGTGATACACCAGTACTTACATACTTCCAATAAGTAAAGCATCATTCCATTACTAACCCTGGCTTCCTAAGATCCAGCAAATTTTGCATCCTGTTATCCAATTCATCATGTGATTTTTTTTTGACTAGCCTAACACATGGGGCCTTGTCAAATGGTTTACTGAATAACAATAGACAATAGGTGCAGAAGTAGACCATTCGGCCCTTCGAGCCTGCACCGCTATTCTGAGATCATGGCTGATCATCTACTATCAATACCCAGTTCCTGCCTTGTCCCCATATCCCTTGATTCCCCTATCCATAAGATACCTTCCCTTTCCCTTTCGTCAATGTCTTTGGTTACCTCTTCCTAGGTATCCATTATCTTCGCATCCCAGACAATCCAAAGTAAGTCCAGCTCTAGTTACAGTTCCATAATGAAGTCAGCCATGAGCGGCAGCAGGGTACATTTTCTGGGTGAAATTATCAGGGACACTGGTCGTCTCCCTGATGTCCAAAATCTGCAGGAAGAGCATGTCACTCCCACAAACTGCCATCACACCTACTTTACTAGGAAGAGTAATTCTAAGGAATACCTTATCTGCCCTTAGCTATACAACTGCTTAGCTTCCTCTCACCAGTCATAGCTAAATTATGGCTACTCCCAAAAAGGGCCATTTCACTAGAGCTTGTTTTCCTTTTATACCATATCAGAATCAGAATTACGTTTATTATCACCGGCATGTGACGTGAAATTTGTTAACTTAGCAGCAGCAGTTCAATGCAATACATAATCTAGCAGAGAAAAAAAAATAATAATAAATAAAATAATAATAAAAAATAAGCAAGTAAATCAATTACTTATATTGAATAGATTAAAAAATGTGCAAAAACAGAAATATTGTATGTAACGCTCACGCTATGGGCTGATGTATGTCTAGGGGAAAATCCGTCCACCCGCCAAACCATGTCTCCCGTATGTGTGGATGCTGTGAAGTGCACACTGGTACAAGCTCGCACACACAATATCAGACCACACACCATGTACGATTACAGAATACACTTCATAAATCTTACTAGAACTAGGTAATTAATAGTGATACAATAAATATTAAAAAAAAGAAAAGGCCCCAAAACTTATCAGAGTTCAGTCAAATCATGCACAACCGTTGGAGCTCAATTATCAAAGTCTTCGGTCCACTATTCGATCTTCTCTGAGCTCCTCGACCCGCCACCTAGGACCAACCTTGATGGTCGACCAGAGCGCATCCAGCACATCCTCCTTCTTCGGTTCTCCTCTCCGAAAACCCGCACACTCACTCCAGGTTCCCACACTTACAGATAGAACAACATTGCTACCATTGGTTAGTTTCTCCGTTATCAATAATTATAACCCAAACATTCCAACTAAACAGAGCATTACCTCATCAGTTACCCACAAAGAAGCCATTTCATTATCACTCTACAGAGAAGCCATTTTATATATGCAGTTCATAATCTGAGAACCCTACATGTATATTTAAAAAAAGTAAGGTAATGTCCAAAGATTCAATGTCCATTTGGGAATCAGATGGCAGAGGGGAAGAAGCTGTTCTTGATTCACTGAGTGTGTGCCTTCAGGCTTCTGTATCTCCTGCCTGATGGTAACAGTGAGAAAAGGGCATGTCCTGGGTGCTGGAGGTCCTTAATAATGGACACTGCCTTTCTGAGACACCGCTTCTTAAAGATGTCCTGGGTACTTTATAGGCTAGTACCCAAGTTGGAGCTGAACTTGTATTGCACAGCAGTACACTTCAATACACAATAATAAAAAACTATAAATAATAAAAATAAATATATTTAAAAACTATATTTACTAAGTAGTGCAAAAAGAGAGCAAAAAGATAAAACAAAAATAATTGAGGTATTGTACATGGGTTTATAGCCCATTGAGAAATCTGATGGCAAAGCAGAAGAAGCTGCCCCGAAAACATTGAGTGTGTATCTTTAGGCTCCTGTAACACACCGTTGATGGTAGCAATGGGAAGAGGGCATATCCTGAGTGATGAGGGTCCTTAATGATTGATGCTGCCTTTCTGAGGCATCGCCTTCACTCGGTGCTGGGGAGACTGGTGCCCATGATGGAGCTGGCTGAATTAACAACTTTCTGCAGCTTTTTCTGTTCCTATGCTGTTGCTCTTCCATATCAGATGGTGATACAGCCATTTACAATGCTCTCAACAATACATCTGGCATGCATCCAATTACATCTCTTACTTCAACTGGAATTGTTTTTTCACTCTTAAAGTAGCTTTCCATAGTTTGTACCTGGACCTTTTGTATAGTTCTGGATCACTGGACATGAATATTACAAATCTGACCCGCAGCAAATGACAAGTCTCCTGGTTCAATCTCATCTTCTAGTTTGGGTACTAATCTTCTACCTGCATGCTAGGAATAGTACAGCCAGGTGATCGGACTTCCCACGTACAGGTGTGAGATGGCAAGGTAAGTGTTCTTGATGGTGGTATAACAGTGGTCAGGTGTTTCAGCACCTGATTCAACAGATGATATGTTGGTGGTAGCTGTTCAGAGACGTCTTCAAGTTAGCCTGGTTGAAATCCCCCGCAGTGATTGGGAAGGCATGAGCCTGCGTTGTTTCCTGACTGCTGATCACAGTGCTTAGCTCCTCCAGATCCTGCCTGACATTGGCTAAAGGCGGAATGTACACTACTACCAGGATAATGGCGGAAGACTCCCTCAGCAGATAAAATGGATGACAAGACCACAAGGTGTTCCAGGTCGGGTGAACAGGATGAAGGCAGAACTGCCACGTCTGTGCACCATGATGAGTTTCTCATCAGAATCAGAAAGCAGGTTTAATATCTCTGGCATATGTCGTGAAATTTGTTGCTTTGTGGCAGCAGTACATTGCAGTAATAATAATAAAATCAATAAATAACAACAAGTGTCAAAAATTAAACAAATTAAGTAGTCAAAAAGAGGGGAAGATTAGAAAAGTCGTGTTCATGGCTTTGTTCTCCTTTCAGTAATCTGACAGTGGAGGGGAAGACGCTGTTCCTGAAACATTGAGTTTGTGTCTTCAGGCTCTTGTACCTCCTCCCTGATGTCAGCATTGGAAGAGGGCATGTCCTGGATGCTAGAGGTCCTTAATGATGGATTCTGCCTTTCAGGGACATTGCTTTTCGAAAGTGTCCTCAGTGCTGGGGTGACTAGTATCAATGATGGAGCTGACTGAATTTACACCTTCTGCAGCCTTTTCCGATCCTATGCAGTCGGCCCTCCATACCAGATAGTGATGCAACCAATTAGAATGCTCTCAGCAGTATACCTAGAAATTTGCAAGTGTCTTTGGTAATATACCAATTCTCCTCAAATATGAAATATAGCTGTTGGTTGTCATGCCTTCTTTGTAATTGCATCAATATGTTGGGCCTGGGATAGATCCTTAGAGATATTGACACTCAGGAACTTGAAACTGCTCACCCTTTCCACTACTGATCCCTCGGTGAGGTCTGGTGCGTGTTTCCTCTACTTCCCCTTCCTGAAGTCCACATTCAATTCCTTGGTCGTAATAATGTTGAGTGCAGAGTTGTTGTTGTGGCAGTACTCAACCAAATGATCTATCTTGCTCCTGTATGCCATCTCGGCATCATCTGAAATTCTGCCAACAATAGTTGTGTATCAGCAAATTTATAGATGGTGTTTGAGCTGTGCCTAGCCACACAATCGTGGGTGTAGAGAGAGCAGAGAAGTGGGCAAAGCACACATCCTTGAGATGCACCATTGTTGATTGTCAGTGAGGAGGGGAGATATTATTTCCGATCCGCACTGAATGTGGTCTCCTGGTGAAGAAGTCAAGGATCCAGTTGCAGAGGGAGGTACAGAAGCCCAGGTTTTGGAGCTTGTTGATTAGAACTGACGGTATGATTAAATGCTGAGCTGAGGTCAATAAACAGCAGACTGACATAGGTATTACTCCTGTCCAAGTGACTCAATGCCAAGTGGAGAACAAGTGAGATTGCATCCACTATAAACCTATTGTGGCAATTGGCAAATTTTAGCATGAAACATACTCTAACTTTGCTACCTTTAAAAGAGTCGACTGTCCTGTCTTTTCGGTGGATGGTTGATGCACCATCAATAACTCACGCCGAGACTTAGGAAGTGAGATATCGGCTTTTATTGACTGAAGAACAACACTACATCCTGGGGAAAATGAGGGAGAGCAGCAGGCCACAGTCGCCTTTATACAGGGGTCTGTGGGAGGAGCCACAGGGGCAGTCAGCAGGGTCTTGGGAGGAGCCACAGGAGCAGTCAGACAGGTATATCTAGTTCACCACATTGGTGAAGCCATCAGGCTGCAGTGCTGTGTTTGAAATGGCCAGGTGAGTCAAGTTTCTGTGAAGCAAATTATGCAGCAGTCCTTGATATTCCTCTGATGCTACAATCTTGCTCTGAAGTCTTAATTGCATTTTCCAGAGACTGTACATTCACCAGCAGGATAGCCAGGAGTGGGAGATCGAAGGGCCTGCGTTTCAATCATACCTACAGAACAGCCCATGTTTCACACTTCATATAGGGGAACTGCACTCATGACCCACGTCTGCAGTCTGGGGTCTACTGATTTTGAGGATCAATAGATTTTTTAAACATCATAGCTGTGACTGTGGATTTCAACTGTAGTAGTTCTCAAAAAGACTATCTGATGATTCCCACTGAAGCTGCCTCCAAAGAGTCGCCACTTATCAGCGCCATCCTACCTGCAAAACAACCTTTATAACATTGCTGGCTCCTCCTCTGTACTGCTAAGACACTTCCTAATCTATTCCTACCTTTCCAAATGTACATACTGTATATCCTGTTCCTTTGTACTTTTTCCAATAGTTTCTCTACCTCTGATGAAGGGCTTCCCAGCCTGTAGTTACCTGGCTTATCCCTGCTGCCATTTTTAAATAAAGGAACAACCTTCACTTTCCTCCAATTGTTTGTTTCCTTGCCCGTGGCCAATGTAAGTGCAAAGGTCTCTGGTTGCACACCATCAATCTCCCCCCTTCTTTATGTACTAAATTGGGATGGATCTCACGTAGCCCTTGGGATTTATTCACTTTTATACCTCCACCTGCTTGATAACTTATGTCATCTAGAATTTCAGGTGATATTTGCTGAACTTGGTATCTTCCACATCCCTCTCCTTGATTAATGCAGAGGAGAAATACTAATTTAGGACCATGCCCATATCCCCAGGCTTGACAGTCCTATTATCCTTTGGTTCCTAACTCCTCTCTTTCTTCTTACTTATAGGACAACTTTTGATTCGCCTTAGTCTTACTTGCAAAGAATATTTCGTAACCTCTTTATGCACTCCTCACTTGTTTTTAAGGACTTTCCTTCACTCTCCGTACTTCTCAATGGACTCACAGGATTGTTGTTGCTTATTTCCTTTGTTCCTTGATCAAACCTTCAGTAATCCTCATCATTCAAGATTCCCTAATCTTGTCATCTGTTCACTTTAACCCCTTCCAGAACATGCTGTCCTTGAACTCTAGCATCTACTTGCAATCTACTTTCACCAGGTCCTCTCTTGCTCTATAGTAATCAGTTATCCCCCAGTTTATGACCTTAACTTGAGGACTAATAACTACTTACAAACTTATGAAATTGTCACGATTTCCAAAGTGTTCCTCGACTTCCACTACCTGTATCTCATTTCCTGAGAAGTGATCAACTGCACCTCCTTGACCCAAAATGTCTATTGTCCATTTCCCTCCATAGATACTACCTGACCTGCTGAGTTGCTCCAGCATTTATTTTGCAGCCACTTTCCAAGTTGAACTATCTAGATATCATCTCAAAAAGCTATTTTGGACACTTATCTTTCATCCCATCTAAGCACCTTATGTTAATATAATCCTAGTGAAAATTGGGGAGTTAGAATACTACATGCCTATGTCCTTATTGCTCTTACAACTTTCTGTAATTTGCTTCCATATCTGTTCCGCTATTTCCTGCTGACTATTGGGACACCTATCATATAACAACAGAAAAATGATTGCCCCTCTCTCATCCCCCCGTTTTACCCATATGACCTTGTTTCACAATCCTTCCAGGATGGAGCCACAGAAAGAGCTAAAGTGATATGCATCTGGGAGCTCATAATTGCCATTGTGGACAAAGCACATACTGCTGTGATTTTCTCCCTAATCAGCAGTGTGGTCCCTTCTCCTTTTCCATCCCTCTCTGTCACACCTGAAACAAATACCACAGAACATTAAATTGCCAGTCCTGTCCTTCACTCAATCATGTTTCCTTGATTGTAATAAAGGGACAATACCAATGCTAATCCATGCTCTAAGATCATCTGATTTACTTGTGAGACTCCTTGCATTAAAGTAAATATAGTTGAGCCTAACAGCCCATCCATGATCCCTGGTCTACCTCTGTCCAATCTACCCAGTGTACTTGTTTGATTTATTCTCTTTCTTTTACTCCCTACCTGCTGCATCGCTCCCCCCCCCCCCCCAACCATGCCAGACTGATTTAAACCCTTCTCAGTAGTGTGAGCAGATCTCCCTACAAGGATATCTGTTCTCCACCAGGGAAGATGTAGCCTATACTTCTTGTACAGGTCCCACCTAACCCAGAAGCAATGCCAGTGACCCCAGTACCTAAAACACTGTGTCCTGCCCCAGATCTTAAGCCATGCCCTATCCTCCAATTTTATCCTCACTGGCTTAGGGCACAGGGAGTAATCTCAAGTTTACAACCCGAGAGGTCCTGATTTTTAACCATCTGCCCAATTCTCTAAATTCATTTTATGTTGCCAATATCCCTCTGTCTTGTTCATTACATGCACTAGGACCTTTGTCCATGCTTGCTCTCCTTTCAGAATGTTCTGTATCTCATACTAAACATCCCTGATTCTGGTATCAGGGAGGCAACATACCATTCTGGAGTTTCTTGTCGGCCACAGAATCTCCCCTCAGTAATAGACCCACTACGACTCATGGTGCTCACCTGAACTTTTTCCTCCTCTTCATCAGAACCAATCATGGTGCCACAAATTTGGCTGCCACTGCTACTGTCCTCTCAGAGGGCATTTCTCCCCCGGTATCCAATACAGTAGAGCTGTATGGGAGGGGAGTGACCACGGGGAATCCTGCTCTACTTGTCTCTCCATCCTGGTGCTCAACCATCTCCTCTCTTCTGGACCTGCAACATGACCAACTCACAAAATGTAGTATTGCCTGCATTATTTACATTCTGATAATTCAGTAGTGAGTCCAACTTCGCACCAACTGCTCTTTGATGACTGACAGCAGGTGTAACGGGAGACAATTCCCATAGGTGTTTTTACCAGAGATTTTGGAAGTATCCCTGACCTTCCACATCTTGCAGAAGGAGCATATCACTGCCATAGTTTCTTATCCTTTATCAACTATCTCTTCTACTAAAAAGAAAGAAGGGGGTTATTTAAAAAAAAACCTTACCCGGTCCTTACTCTCTTTTCTGAAGCCCAACATTCACCAAATCCCACATATTCATCTCATCAGTAGTACTTTGATCTCATAGCCTCTCTGAAAATACAAAAGGTTTGTAACTGCTTCTGAAATGGCTGGATCTGCTTAACCTATGCAACTTTTATAACTCACTGAAGAAGTGGAGGGATGGGTTAGTGAATTTGGTGATGACACAAAGGTTGGGGGTGTTGTGGATAGTGTGGAGGGCTGTCAGAGGTTACAGCAGGACATTGATAGGATGCAAAACTGGGCTGAGAAGTGGCAGATGGAGTTCAACCCAGATAAGTATGAAGTGGTTCATTTTAGTAGGTCAAATGTGATGGCAGAGTATAGTATTAATGGTAAGACTCTTGGCAATGTGGAGGATCAGAGGGATCTTGGAGTCCGAGTCCATAGGACACTCAAGGCTGCTGCGCAGGTTAACCATATGGTTAAGAAAGCATATGGTGCATTGGCCTTCTTCAATCGTGGGACGGAGTTTAGGAGCCGAGAGGTAATGTTGCAGCTACTGTATATAGGACCCTGGTTAGACCCCATTTGGAGTACTGTGCTCAGTTCTGGTCGCCTCACTACAGCAAGGATGTGGAAACCATAGAAAGGGTGCAGAGGAGATTTACAAGGATGTTGCCTGGATTGGGGAGCATGCCTTATGAGAATAGGCTGAGTGAACTCGGCATTTTTGGAGCGCTGGAAGAAGAGAGGTGACCTGATAGAGGTGTATAAGCTGATGAGAGGCATTGATCATGTGGATAATCAGAAGCTTTTTCCCAGGGCTGAAATGGCTAGCACAAGAGGGCACAGTTTTAAGTTCCTTGGAAGTAGGTACAGAGGAGATATTGGGGTGAGTTTTTTAGACAGAGATCGGTGAGTGCGTGGAATGGGCTGCTGGCGACGGTGGTGGAGGTGGATACAATAGGGTCTTTTAAGAGACTCTTGGACAGGTATATGGAGCTCAGAAAAATAGAGGGCTATGGTTAATTTCTCAGGTAAGGACATGTTCGGCACAGCATTCTGGGCAAAGGGCCTGTATTGTGCTGTAGGTTTTCTATGTTTCCATGCTTCTCTCATGCATGTGCTATCAGTCTCACTGACACTGTTTTACCTTTTCTCTACTCTTCCCCATGCCCTTTATAATAACTTATTGTGATATTTGTTTGTGCATCCTTGTGTTCTTCAGTTATTGTTCATGTCAAATTGCTTGTTACTCAGGCTGATCAGTCATTAGATGTCTACCACTAAAAATATATTTAAAGACTGGAACCTTTCTTTATAGCTCAGTGTAATAAGAACAGTTTACCTCAGGACATTACCTGGGATATTTTGTTTACCTCGTGAGCCAATTTCCTGTTGAGTTGGTTAAGTCATTCTGATTCTATCTCAGATCTAGATCAGTAACCAGAATGGGAGGCAGCCTGGACATCCAAAGTGAAACAGACTTCATTTTGCCAGCAGCTGCTGTTTGTATTTTTGCACATTGATTCCAATTTTCCAGTGTTTGGGTCCAGTGCTGAAAGTAAGTATTCTCCAGTTCATTCAGAATTATTCTGAATAAGATGGATCCCAGAACAGTACACCACTCTAATTACTGCAATGTTGATTGATGATACTCAAAATCCTCTAGTCTGCAGGATGCTCCATTGTTCTGCCTTCTCATTTCACTCCCCTGGAAACATTTTGCTGAATGGACATCATTGTAGACGTCCCCAAATTGACACTTAGTCAGAGCTTCATGAGCTAACATTTGTCTGGAAAATTCTATTGTTTAATGATATTCCAAACAATGTAATTAAAGACAAACGTGTTGATGGAAAGACCTTTTAAAAGAAAGGGTTTATTTAGTTTAATTTAAAAACCTTGTTAAACAGAGCAATCCTCTAATCAGCTAAAAAAGGCATTCTGTCAGCAACATTTCAAGATGTTTTTTTGGTTTGGATTATCTGAAAACTGTGCCTATTTACAGATCACAGGCATGGGAAAATGGAGTAGGCCTCTCAGCCCCATAAGCTTTCTCTGGCATTTTGTTACGTTATAGCCGAACAAATATCTTTCTTCCAGCTGCCCACTTTAGTTTTTGTAAATTTTTGATCTGAGTTTTAGCATTTTCAGTTCAGCTGAACCCAAGAATTTTTTTGAAGGAGACCTTTCCAGATTTCTAAGCCATTTGTGTCAAGAACAACATCCTGTCATCATTCTTCAAGGAACTAGTTCTAGTTGAAGAGTTAATGCCCTTTTGTTCAGGATTTTCTCGCCAAAGGAAGTAGTTTCGCTTAATAAGCTCTTTCAATAATTTAATCATCTTAAATACCTTAATGAGTTGACCCTTAATTTTGTGAAGGCAATGCAATACTAAATTATGAAATATGTCCTGACAATTTAAGTCGAAGGGGTAGGGTATCATTCTGGTGAATCTACGCTTCTGTTTTTTTTCACTGCAGTGTAGTATATTGATTAGAGCAACCCACACAAAATGCTGGAGGAATTCAGTAGGTCAAGTAGCATCTATGGAAATGAATAAACGGTCAACATTTCAGGCTGAGACTTTCCGTCAGGCCTTTGTCCTGTTGGTTATGTTCTAACTAATAATCCAAGTGACTATTGATTCAGAAACAAAAGTTTGAATCCCACTAGTGCTGCCTTCTGAGATGCAAACTGAGTATGTTTGTCCACATGGGGGTTACACCAGGGCTTTACTCTGATCTAACTACAGTCTCTTGTATTCAACCTCTCATGAAAGCTTACAGTAGTAAAGGCCACAATTGGGTTTATTACCACTGACATACTGTATGTCATAAATTTTGGTTGCGACAGCTGTACAGTGCGCCACAGAAAATATACTGTAAATTATAATAACAAATATATATAAAGTATATTTAAATTCAATAAGTAGTGCAAAAAGTGGGCAAAAATAGTGAGGTAGCGTCTATGGGACTATTCAGAAATCTGAATGTGGAGGGGTAGAAGCTGTTCCTAAAATGGTGAGTGTGTACCTTCAGGATCCTGTACCTCCAATATTACTGTTTGATGGTAGTAATTGAAAGGGGTCTTGTCCAAGGTGGTGGAGGTCCTTAATGATGGATACCACCTTTCTGAGTCATCACATTTTGAAGATGTTTTTGATGTAAACTGTTATTAGCAGAATATTCAGATGAGAAAGTGTAGATATATATCAGCTGGCTGAGTGGTGTCACACAACAACATTGCACTCAAAATCAGTTAGACCAAGGAATTGTTCGTGGACTTTAAGAAGTAGAAGCAGAGGGAAAACAGGACAGTCCTCATTGAGGAATAGCAGTGGAAAGGATAAGCAGTATCAAGTCCTGGTTGTCAACATCCCTGAAGATCTATCCTACACCTAACATATTGATGCATGACAGCAGCTATATTTCATTAGGAGTTTGAGGAGATTTGATATGTCAGCAAAGACTTTGACCAAATTTCAGTTGTAGCACTTCTGACTGGTTGCCTTCAGTCAGAGCCTTCTAACTGGTTGCATCACTGTCTGGTATAGAGGGGCAACTGCACAGGATTGGAAAAAGTTGCAGAAAGTTGTAAACTCAACCAGCTCCATCATGGGCACTAACCACTCCAATATCGAGGTTATCTTCAAAAGACAATGCTTCAAAAAGGTGGCATCCATCATTAAGAACCTCCCACCCAGGACATGCCCTCTTCTCATTACTACCACCAAGGAGGAGGTACAAGAGCCTGAAGACACAGGCTCAATGTTTTAAGAACAGCTCTTTCCTTATCATCATCAGATTTCTGAATGGATGATGAACCCATGTACTCTATCTCACAATTTTTTTTTCTATTTTCTTGCTCTTTTTTGCATCACTTAATTTAATTTTATATTTTTAATGTAATTTATATATTTTCTAATTATGTATTGCAATGTACTTGCTGCCACAAAACAACAAATTTCCTGACATATGCCGATAATATTAAGCCTGATTCTGATTATGGGGAGTGCCCGTGATGGAGCTGGCTGAGTTTACAACGCTCTGCAGCTTTTTCTGATTCTGTGCAGTGGTTCATCCATACCAGCTACTTAGAATGTTCTCCATGGTACATCTGTAGAAATTTGCTGGAGTCCTTGGTAACATACCAAATCTCCTCAAACTCCAAATGAAGTATAGCCGCTGGCATGTCCTCTTCCTATTTGCATCAATATATTGGTCACAAGATAGATGTTCAGCGATTTTGTTTCCCAGGAATTTGTAACTGCTCACCCTTTCCACTGCTGACCCCTCAATAAGGAATGGATTGTGTTCCCTCAACTGTCCAATTGTGAAGTTCACAATCAATGCCTTGGACTTACTGATGCTGAGTGCAAAGTTGTTGTTGTGACACCACTCACCTACTCCTGCTCCTGTACACCTCCTCGTCACCATCTGAGAACATGTTGACAACAGTTGTGTCAATGGCAAATTTATAGATAGCTTTTGCACTGTTCATAAATACACAGTCATGTATGTAGAGACTCTTTTATAACCATCAGTTGAACCAGATTGTTTCAGAGCATCTCTCGTGCACAACATATGCAAATTTGGTTTAATCAATTACACATGGAAATTAGGGAAAGTCTAAAGTGGTCACTGTCACCAAAGTCACATCATCATGATGGATGGATATGTGACCTGCAAGTTCAAGTTACCTAGAACAATAAGACATGATTGGACTTGGTTTCAAACAGTGTTGGCATCATTACCTAGTGTGTTGCTTTACCTGACAAGGAAAGGAAGTGGAGGGTAATGAATTTGTGCCTTTGTCTCCCAAGTAATACTCACTTACTTCCTGTTACGCCACTGGCAATTAGGACAACAATGAAGACACTCCATCTCTGCTGGTGTTCAGGGCTTTCTTCATCATGTCACTAGCTTCCTATTGGTTTTCATCACTGTCAGTCGTGCAAGTCCTGGGTGGATGCTCAGGAATACCATTGCACACAGGTGCAGAAGGATTCTTTGTTGTTGCTTCTATAACAATTTTGTTTTACCAATCAGAATTGTTAGCCCTGAGCTGAAACTCCGAACCTGGAGGACTGGTCTCTACCCTTTGACCTGTTTCGCATGGATGACCCTACCAAGAGACAAAGCATGAAGCACTCACTCCAGCCAACATAGCTCTCCAGGTCATTAAGGCACACAAGCCTCCAAACCGTGATAATTCCTTTTCCAGTGCCAAGCGTGACTCTGTTGTCAAAGGCATAGCAGCCAATAGACCTGCTGTGTCTCATTGTACTGTGTTATGCCAGGCAAATCAACACAACAAGCCAGATCTCAAAGTAATAATAGGCAGATAGGGGTTGGGGGCTTTTGAAAACATTTAGACAGAGAGTTATTGGTGATCAAAGTTTAAAAAATGTACTCCCTAACTTTTAAGAAGACATATATGACAGGTCTGGCCATAAGGCAGAGAGTCGGGATTCGCTTGAGGGGAAAATAGAAATAGAATAGTTTGAGAAAGACTTATTTAAGAAGATAGTAAGAGCTCTGTCATGTTCTTGAAAATGATATCACAAAAATGTTAACTATGAAAGAAATGCTGCAATTTCAAACATGATGTTCAGCAGCCATTGAAAAAAAGCTTTCAAAAATTAAGTTGAACAGTACCACATTTTTAATTCACTATGCAATCCCCATGAAAAATAAGCAATGAATGAATATCAGGAACTTGCGGTGTTGCTGCAACTTTACTTCCAGTTCCTTCATGTGTTTCGTCACACTTGAACCCCAGCTATGCACAGTGATAACTTGCAAAGCCTAGTTCATGTCTGTATGTCACTATGAGATATATTTTTGTGTTGGAGTGACCCATATTAGAAAGATTGTGGAATTGAGGGACACAGAGAACGAGACAGAAGAGGAGTTGACACCAGCATTAATCAGACCTGTCAGTCAGGCTTGAGGGGCTTGGGACCTACTCCTGCCCCTACTTTATTGTGTTGTGAATGTTGTTTATATCATTCTGAAGAGAGCTTTCTTAGCTGCTAGAATGCCTGCTTCAACATAAGTAAAGGAGCCCTCTACTAGGAATCCAATTCAGAAAGGTCCCCTTCCAGTTGTTCAAAGGAATGACTCTTTTCATTGGGCTTGGCTTAACTTGCTAAGTCATCCCCCGAACAGGAGGATATCCAGTGGCACAGTTTGATAAAATAGCAAGAAGTACATCAGTATGTCTGCCATTTTTAAAAAAAAGAACTACCAAACTTAATTCCACCCTCCAGCACTTGACCCGTAGATCTACAGGTCACAGCTCTTCAAGTACACATCAGAGCGGTTCCTGACGATGGTATGCATTCTGCCCCTTAATAATTGGTTACTTGGGGAAAGAAATAAATATATATACTAAAGTTATTACGAACTCCATGGAGCATGTGGGGATCTTCCAATATCCAGGCATTCTTTTTTTTTCTTTCTTTCTTCTTTTTTTTCTATAGGGATGTTAGGGGGGAGGGGTTAAGGGGAGGGGGGGATGGGTAACACATATTTTCTTTTTCATACACTTTTATTCTGTAACTATTTGAAAACAATTAAAAAAGTTTATAAAAAAAAGAATGAGTTCTAGACCTCTGTCATCCTTTCAGTGAGAAATATTTTCCTCTTCTCATCTCTAATCTTCTTTAAATGTATGTCTCTAGTTTTCAACATCTCTATTAAGGGAGATACAATAGATCATATTTTCTTCTTTCTTGGCCCCTAATAATTTCATGTGCTTCAATGAAGTCTTCTATCAAATCCCTCAATTCCAAATAAAATAACCCTAACTTATTTTCTATCCCCTTCCTTTCCAGTCCTGACAAAGGATCCCAGCCCAAAACAGCAACTATTTATTCCCCTTTATAGATGCTGCCTGATGACTTGCTGAGTTCATCCAGCATTGTGTGTGTAACCCCAACTTATCCAATCTTTCTGTATTGCATTAATTTCACAGTCCCAGAAACCTATTTGTATTTCTGCATTGACTTTCTCCAATGCAATCATATCTTTCCAGTTTGAGAATAACCTTCCTTTTCCATGTTCTAACAAAGGAAAATAAGACCTTTGTAGTTCTCATCACGTAAGCAGTGTTAGCTATTACTCATTATAATAACAAGATCTATTTCAGTAGGCTCAGGTCAAACTAAAAGGTTTTCAAAAGATGAACACTTTAAAAAAACACTACAGACCATGTGTAGGTCCAACACAGTCTTGGTCAAGGTTTAAACATTATTAGGAAATACAGGAGTATGAACTGAGAGTTTCTTTGGTCACATTTCGCACTGACTATGTAAATCTATAGAACTCCAATGCACACATTTCTTCCCACAAAATATTTTCAGTAGTTATCAATTGAACATCTTTCTATTGGTGACAGAGCCTCAATAATTTGTTTTGTCCAGCTATCTTTGAAGGTCAGTTTAATCTGTATATCAGTGATTAGGTCTAAAGGTTTTAGATTTATTCATTCACAGAAACTCCTTCATCGAGATATACAGCTCACAAAGGCCATTATTAGTGCCATTCAAGATGTCTATCTTAAGTAATCCCATTTGCTTCCATTTGGCCACTACCCCTCCATGCCTCTCCTGCCCATGTAATTGCCCATTTGTCTTTTATAAGTTGCAGCTGACTCCACCAACTCCTCTGACAGCTTGTACCATGTACCCATCACTCACTGAGTGAAAAACTTGCTGCTCAGAGCCACTTTAAATCTTTCCACTCTCACTTTAAATTTCTTCCCCTTCCTTTTGGACTCTCTATTCTGAGGGAAAGGGTGTGATTATCTGCTCTATCTCAGCTTTTCATCATTCTGTAAGCTCTATAACATCACCTCTCAGCCTCCTTCACTCCATACATTTTAATTCAAGATGACATCAGCCTTTATTTCTGTCTTCTTGTAAAGTGCCTTTTCCTTAATGTGGTTTGAGAAGTCCATCTTGCAAATGATACAGGTGCTGTAAATCAAATTGAGATGTTAAGATACATTTATCACTTCACAACCAGCATTAATTTGTCATTTAGATGGAATTTGTCTCATTTTACTTGGATGATTCTGCCTTTGATCTGTAGTTTTCTTTAATATCTTATCAAAGGGATTTATGTCTCATCGGTTAAAAAAAGGTCTTTGCTCTAAAAAGTAAGAGAGAAAAACATATTATTTGTCACCAACAATATTGCATAAATGTTGGTAGAAACTTTTGCTTTATATCATCTCATCTCATTTAACATTTATTTGACCTTCCCTGATGTGTATGGGGCTGATGTACAATAGAGAAAATTGCAGTTCAAAAACTCAACAGTGAGCTGTTGTTTTGCTTCATCACTTGTTCTCATAAGCATGTTACAGCTTGCAGAGAGATCAGTTAAGAACATTTAATGTAGAACGTATTGTGCTCTGAAGAAAATCAAAAATGCCATTAGAGCAAAACCTTTTCTTTTAGGCTGCCCACATTAACTTCATGCTTCACCCTTCACTGTTAAACTCTGAAACTAATTTTGATTTAATGTACGCCTGCATGCCAATTGTTAATGTTTGATATAAATAGTTCCATATTTTTGGGGCATGTTCAACAATGTATTTATACTTTCATGCACTCTTAATGCAGAAAAAAGTCCCAAGCTTTTCATGAAAGCCTGATCAAACAAAATTTAACTCATAGCTATATGCAGATTAGGCAAGTACCTCTGGAAAAGGGGTACATTTTAAGGAACTCCTTACAGAAAGGGAAGAGGAACTGTAGCTCCTAGGAATGAAAGTATGGCTGAATGGTGCCAGTCAGCACTGGGAGAATCAGTGAAATGTTTGGCTTGTGTTAGAAAAAGCAACAGAATCTTGAATGACCTCAGACTCGCAAATGGTCAAATATGGAGTATCAGCGGCATGAAGCCAGGGCAAGTACAGTGAGGAGCAGTTAGTAAAACCAGTCACCAAATCAAATTTGAATATTGTGAGGTTATGGGTGTACATTTACACATTTGGCCATGTCATTTACCAGGAAAGTTGATAAAGGAAAGGCATACGATGTTGTCTAATGGACTTCAGCAAGGCCTTCAGCAAAATCCCGCATGGGAGGCTGGTCCAGAAGGTTCAGTCACTTAGTATTCAGGATAAAGTAGTAAATTGGATTCTACACTTACTTCACAAGAGAAGCTAGAGAGGCTAAAGAATGGTAGTAGATAGTTGTCTCTTTGACTGGAGGCCTCTGACTCATGGTGTGCTGCATGAATCGGAGCTGGGGTCATTGTTGTTTGTAATCTGTATCGATGATCTGCATGATAATGTGGTAAACTGGATCAGTAAGTTATCAGATGACCCCAAGATTGGGGGTGTGTTGGACAAAGAGGAAGGCTATCAAAGCTTGCAGTGGATTTTAAACAGTAGAAAAACTGGGCTGAAAAATGGCAGATGGAATTTAATGCAAACAAGTGAGAGGTGATGCACTTTGGGAGGACAAGCTAGGGTAGGAATTACACAGTGCCGAATGCAGTAGAACAGAGGGACCTGGGTATACAGATCCATAATTCCTTGAAAGTGGTATCACAGGTCTGAATTGATGCATTAGATTTGCAGTTTAAAAGTGAAAGAAGTCTGTAATTGCAGTGAGCACCATAGTAATGGATGTATGTACTCGAGTTAAAACCAGCATGAACTGGAATTGGATCTACTGTTACAAGATTCAGATTCACGATATGGAACATACAGTATATCACTGACGTATGTCATGGCATTTGCTTTATTTGTGGCAGCAGTACAGTATTCCTAAGTCCTTTAACCCTGTTTAGAAAGACTGGCTCTGTTATAGGAGTCAAACTGATCACAGTGGAGGCTGTGGTAGAACAAAGGACCCTGTGGAAAATCTGACAATTCTGGACAATGTTTCTCACCCTCTGAATGCCATCTTGGCTGAACAGATGAGCTCTTTAAGTAATAGACTAAGACAACTGCACTACTCCAAGGAGCGTTATTATACACGGTCATTCTTACCCTCAGCCATAAGGCTTTACAGTGAGTCAACCTTTAGCCAGGAAAATAATGACTCCCTCCTGGTAGACTATTTAATGTAACTTTTTAAAAATTTATTCTTCTTACTTCTCTTCTAATATTGTATATCTGTGAACTTGTAATGCCACTGTGGCACTATAATTTCTTCTGGGATCAATAAAGTATCCATCTATCTGTTTGGGCATAGGCCACTGACAGCAGCTGGCCAAGGTCTCCACAATCAGCGTCACCACAGACTGTGTGCTTAGCTCACTGCTCTAATTGCTTTATACCTATAAAGTATAAAGACTTATAAAGTAAGTCTAAGTGCAACTCCAATGCCAGATTTAAGTTTGTAGGTGACTCCAATGTTGCTGGCCAAATCAAAGGTGGTGACAAATTAGCATATAGGGGGGAGATTGACAACCTGGCTGAGTGGTGCAACAGCAACAACCTTTCACTCATTGGTTGCAAGACCAAGGAGCTGATTATTGACTGCAGGAGGAGGAAAACAGAGGTCTATGATACAGTCCTCATCAAGGGATCAGAGGTAGAGATGGTCAGCAACGTTAAATTCCTCAGTGTTATAGTTTGAGGATCTGTCCTGGATCCAGCAAGTAAGTGTTATTACAAAGTAGGGACTGCAGGGCCTCCACTTCCTCAGATGTTTGTGAAGACTTGGCATGTTTTCTGAAACTTTGACAAACTTCTGTAGATGTGTGGTATATTGACTGGTTGCATCACGGCCTGGTACGGAAACACCAATGCCCTTGCACAGAAAAGCCTACAAAAGGTAGCAGATACAGCCCAGTCTATCATGAACACATCTACGTGGAGTGCTTTGCAGGTAAGCAGAACCATCATTAAAGACCCCCAGCATTCAGTCCATGTTCTCTTCTCGTTTCTGCCATCCAGAAGATGGCACAGGATCCTCAGAGCCCACAACACCAGGTTGTGGGTTCTTTAGAAAAAGTTATTACCCCTCAACCACCAGGCTCCTGAACCAGAAGGGATAACTTCACTCAACATAATTCACCCCAACAATGAGATATTTCCATAACCTATGGATTCACTTTCAAGGACTCTTTATCTCATATTCTCAATATTAATTGCTTTTTTTTTCTCAGCTCAAGCTGGTAAAACCTGAGGTGTGGGCATAGCCAAGCACACTGATTTCTCAGTTTTTCGGAACTTTCAGACTACTCTAGTGGTGTTTAGTATTCGGGCTTTTTGAAGATTTACATAAATCCTGTAGGCTGAATTGTTTAATGCTATTGTATAGCGACTTTGGGATGATACCAGTTGATACCATTTACTATTGGGACAATGGATACCCTGTTTATAGAAACATAGAAAACCTACAGCACAATACAAGCCCTTTGGCTCACAATGCTGTGCCAAACACATACTTACTTTAGATATTGCCTAGGGTTACCCATAGCCCTCTATTTTTCCAAGCTCCATGTACCTATCCAGGAGTCTCTTCAAAGACCCTATCGTTTCCACCTCCACCACCGTCGCCGGCAGCCCATTCCATGCACTCACCACTCTCTGCGTAAAAAAAAAAACGTACCCCTGACATCTCCTCTGTACCTACTTCCAAGCACCCTAAAACTGTGCCCTCTCATGCTAACTATTTCAGGCCTGGGCAAAAGCCTCTGACTATCCACATGTTCAATGCCTCTCATCATCTTATATCTTCATGTTGTATAGTCTTACAATTCCCTCTTTTAATTTAGCAAATTTTTGGCATTTTCCACTTATTGATTTCTGTAAGTTGATTGTGTTTGGAATGGCTAAGTCTAGTTGTTCTTGCTTGATTATTCTGGTATATCTGGATAGTTAAGGTTATTATGTAATAATGGATTGGTTGTAATATAATTTCAAGGACTTTGACTCTAAAACAGGATCATACTTGTATTTCTAATAAGGTATGGTATCTTTTCTGTCTTTGCATTTTAAAAATTAAGCTTTTGGTGAATGGTGTTTGTCACTTGATTGTACCTGTGTAAGTAATCAGTTGAGTTGATATTTTTTGTGTTAACCACCTGGTCGTGTATTGCCACAGGGAACCCCTCTGTTTCTGGGAAGAGTTCTCCAATTTTGAGCCAGGCGCTTGACACTTCCTTGTTGACATCTAGTCTGCTCAGGTTGTGGGGATTTCTTCCATGGAGGGTCATGGCCTTTTCTTCATTTTTTGAGTTATACTTTCACTTACCTAAGTAGCGGCATGTACCCCTTATCGGAATTGCTTATGGAGCGCTGAATCTTGATTTTGTTGATGAAAATATTTCCTTTAATGTTTGTTACCTTTATTATATTTTTACTATTGAGCTCTGTTTGGTAGATTTTCTTAAGCTTTGAAGTAAATTCTGTCAAAGGGTCTCCTTATATTGTACTATGATCTATTTCTTTGCTTGTTTCATATTCCTCCATCAGTTGTATCCTGTTGCTGTATTTTGTATTCTACTAGTTCTATTGCTCCTTTCTTTCGGTATAATCCAGTCCAAAGTTCAAATTTATATCTTTCAAAAATAGTTCTACTATTGAATTAGTTTTACTGATAGAGCAGCTTGTAATTTAAAATCATCCATGCATAGAAAGTGTGTCAAAGTTTAATTCATTTGATTACTTCTGATTTGATACTCTATTTTCATCAAATTCAACAAATTAGAAAGCTAGACAAAACCTTAATGGGCATTGAGAGTCACCCTTAAAAATGCCTCAGTTAATATTGATCATTTTTAAATGATTGTTTTTTTTTCTTTTTTTCTAGTTTGTTGACTTTTGTACATTGGTTGTTTGTCTGTTTCATTGGGTACAAGCTTTCATTGATTATATTGTGTTCCTTGTATGTGCAGCATATGTTGACATATATGTACTTTGTTAATAAATTAACTTTGGATTTTAAACTGTCCTGGGCCAATAGAAGGTTGATCAGCTCTGTGTTCATTCCCCTTCTCATGATAATTTTCCTGTAATACCATGGGCTCTTAACTTGGTCAGCACCCTCATGTGTGGCACCTTGTCAAAGGCCTTCTGAAATCGAAATATATAACATCCACTGGATCCCCTTTATCTATCCTACCTGTAATCTCCTCAAAGATTTCCAACAGGTTCATCAAGTAGGATTTTCCCTGAAGGAAACCATGCTGACTTTGTACTATCTTGTCCTGGGTCACCAAGTACTCCATCACCTCATCCTTAACAATTGACTAACAAATTCCCAACCACTGATGTCAGGCTAACTGGTCTATAATTTCTTTTCTGCTGCCTTCCTCCTTTTTTAAACAGTGGAGTAACATTTTCAATTTTCCAGTCCTCTGGCACCATGCCAGAGTCCAAGGATTTTTGAAAGATCATTTCTAATGCTACCACAATCTCTTTCAGAACCCTAGGGTGCAGTTCCTTTGGTCCAGGTGAGTTATGTACCTTTAGGTCTTTCAGCTTTTTGAGCACCTTCTCTCTTGTAACAGGAACAGCACCTACTTCTCTTCCTTCACACACTACAACATCAGGCATGCTGTTAGTGTCTTCCACAGTTCCACAGGGACCTATGTTATAACCGATTCTTTTTACATTATATATCAATGATTTGGATGATAGAATTGATGGTTTAGTTGCAAAGTTTGCAGACAATACAAAGATAGATTGAGGGGCAGGTAGTTTTGAGGAAATAGAGTGTCTACAAAAGGACTGAGACAGATTCAGAGAATGGGCAAAGAAATGGCAGATGGTATACAGTGTCGGAAGGTGTATGGTCATGCACTTTGTAAGTAGAAATGAAAGGGTTGACTATTTTCTAAATGGAGAGAAAATACAAAACTCTGAGGTGCAAAGGGATTAGGAGTCCTTGTGCAGGATACCCTAAAGGTTAATTTGCAGGTTAAGTCTGCGGTGAGGAAGGTAAATGCAATGTTAGCATTCATTTCAAGACGTCTAGAATATGAAAGCACTGTTGAGGTCTTACCTGGAGTTTTGTGAGCAGTTTTGAGCCCTTTATCTTAGGAAGGATGTGCTGAAACTGGAAAGGTTTCAAAGAAGGTTCACTAAAATTATTCCAGGATTAAACAGTGTGCCAAATGAAGGGCAGTTGATGGTTCTGGGACTGTCTTCACTAGAATTCAGAAGAATGAGGAGTGACCTAATTGAAACTTATCGAATGGTGAAAGGCCTTGTTAGAGTGGATGTGAAGAGGATATTTCCTGTTTTAGGGGTGTCTAATACCAGAGGACACACCCTCAAAATAGAAGGATGTCCTTTTAGAATGGAGATGAGAAGGAATTTCTTTAGCCAGAGAGTGGGTGAATCAGTGGAATATGTTGGCACAAACAACTATGGAGGCTAAGTCATTATGTATAGTTCAGGCAGAGGTTGAGAGATTCTTGATCGGTCAGGGCATGAAGGGATACAGAGGGAAAGGCAGAAGATTTGGGCTGAGAGGGAAAATGGATCAGCCATGATGAAATTGTGGAGCGGACTCAATGGGCCAAATGGCCTAATTCTGCTCCTTATCTTATGCTGTTATGGTCTAGTCTTTAGTGACATACCAAATTTCCTCAGACTCCCAGTGATTCATAGCCTCTGGCATGCCTTCTTTATAATTGCATCAGTGTGTTGGGCCCAGGATAGATTCTGATGCCCAGAAACTTTAAGCTGCTCACCATTTCCACCAACAAGCTCTCACTGAGGATGGGTGGTTGTTCTCCCAGTTTCCCCTTTCCCCTTTCTACAGTCAATTCCTTGGTCTTGTTGGCACTGTGTGCAAGGTTGTTGTAGTGACACCATTCAACCAGCCGCTCTATTTTGCTCCTGTACACTTCCTCATTGCCATCTGGAATTCTGCCAATGACAATATTGAAAAGAGTGGGAAAAAGTGCAAGGAGTTTCCTCTGCTTCACTGTCTTCTCAGTTCCATTCCCAAACTGTTGCTGTCAGTAACTGACTGTGCGTCATTGCATACTAGGAGAGAATTCTCACAATGTTAGGAAATTGTTCAATAAAGAAGGTTGGGTGCTTTAGTAAGCAAAGGGAAGCCTGGGGTATTATTTGGCAACAATAAGTAGAATAGAAATTCTGGGTTGGGGTCACTGGCGTGTCTCAGCATTATTTGTAATTTGGGAGGCATACTGATGTTATTTATAAAGGGAGCACAAGGTAGAGAAGATGGAAAAGACTAGTATGAACACAATAAGAAAGAGGAGAGCCATTGCTAACTAAATTTGAGTTAAGGATGAGAGAAACGAAGTATCATTACAAGGCAATGTGGGCAGAGTTCAACTGCTGTGGTTTGGGATGGGATGAACATTTACCAATGACTTCAAGATGGTTATAATTGTAGAAATGCAAATCATGTCATCTTAAATTTACTTACTCTGACACATAAAGAGTTTCTATTATCACCCTTCTTTCTTTCCCCTCTTACATAATTATTTCACTGTTTAATCATTTTTCCACTACCTACACTTAAGGGTAATCTACAGTTGTCAGATAAGTTTTGGGATGTGTGAGGAAACCAGGGCACCCAGTGGAAATTCACACAGTCACAGAATGAACGTGAAAGCTCCAGAGAGACACTACCCGCCCCCCATTCCTTGAAACGGCAATAAATCAGCACCAACTGCACCACCCTTCTGTGCCACTGAACCAGGTGGCATGATATTTCCATGCATGCTTTTCATCTTGACTAAGTCCCATTCCAGCATCTCCAGCAAAAAACTTTAGGCTGACATTGCACTGTAGTACTGAGATTATGCTCCTGAGTTGTGGTTCCTGCATGCTGTTTAATTTCACTCTGTGCTCTGTCATTCCCCTCCCTCGAGCACACCACAGTCTGTAATGTTCCCAGCTGGTCCTGTCAAGACTTTACTGTTGGTAATGTTGTCCAACTAATGCTGGGGGAACTGCAGCTCAGGAAAATTGGGCATTAAGGGATCAGAGAATTCAGGAATTGTCCCTGTTGTCATTCAGGAAATTCTTAAACTCCTGAAGTCTCTGAAATTTCTCCAGGAATAGCCCTCACCAGTTTTGCAATGCTCCGTAGCCCCAACCAGTGTCAGCTCCCCAGCTGATATTACTGGAACCGGTCAATTGCTTGCTCTTCATGGGATTTTGCTTTGTGGAAATTTCCATCTGGCAAGAACAATTGCTTTTAATGTTGATTCTCAAGCAAACTGAACATTCTGGTCAAGAAAGGCAACAAATAAGTTAAAATTCATACTCTCTATATAGAATTATTAATTTAATCGTATTTTAAAAGTGAACATTTGTCATACTTCAGAGTTTTTGACAGCACACACAAAAATGCTGGAGGAAGAGAGCAGGTCAGACATCTTCTCTCGGAGTGAATGAACAGTCAATGTTTCAGGCCAAGCCCCTCGTCAGGACTGGAAAGGAAGGGAAGATGCCAGAACACGAAGATGGGGGCAGTGGAAGCGGTACAAGTTAGAAAGTGATAGGTGTAGCCAGGTGGGAGTGAGAGGAAACACCAAGCAGGGAGGTGCTAGGAATAAAGTTAGAGAGCTGGAGAAGAGTGAGTCTGATAGGAGAGGAGAGTGGACTGTGGGAGAAAGAGGAGGAGATAAGCAGGTGAGGAGAAGAGGAGAGGTGAGAAGAGAGCCAGAGTGGGGGATGGAAGAAGCGGGAAGGTGGAGGGGGAAAAATTGCCAGAAGTTAGAGAAATCAATGTTCATGCCATCAAGCTGGAGGCTTCCCAGGTATAATGAGGTGTTGCTCCTCCAACCTGAGAGTGGCGTCATTGTGGCAATTTGGATGAATCGAATGAAACAGTCGTGTGACTGTGGCATTAGAACAGGTAATGACTTGCAGCAACAGCCTTGGGTTAGTCAATAATGATGGCAGGTTTTTGGCAGCTGGATTGAAATTTCCTCATTAGATCAGTGCTGTCAAGGAAAGAGGCGATATAATTAGGACAAACCTGCCCAGACTTCAAAAATTCTGATGTGACTTACACTATAGAGCTAAGGTATTAAGGACTCTGGCAATCTTAGCAGCAAAGTGTGGAGTGAAAGAGAGCAGAGAACGTGGGTACAAAACTTGAGTACAATTGGAGGTTTAAAAACAGAGGGGAGGATTTCAAATTTATTGTAGATAAATTAATAGAAATCAGTTTAAAAAAGGAATGTGTGAGACTAGATGTAGGTGATGAATTTTATGGAGATTGTTGGCAAAATTTAGGTCTTTATTCCTTGGAACATAGGAGAACGAGAGGCAACCTTATCAAAGTATTTAAAATTATAAGAAGTGTAGATAAGATGAACGGTAACAGTGTTTTCCCTGGGATAGGAGAGTCCAAAACTAGGGAATAGATTGTGGATGAGAGGGTAAGATTTAAAAGGGACCTGAGAAGCAACTTCTGCTTACAGAGGGTGGGGTGTATATGGAAGGAGCTGCCACAGGGAGATGAGAGATCTGAATAGCGTTGAGTATACCTAGACAGAGCATTGTTGCAGGAGAGCAGCATCCATCATCAGGGACCTACACCACCCAGGTCATGATCGCTTCTCGCTGTTGCCATCAGGAAAAAGGTTAAGGAGCCTCAGGACTCACACCACCAGGTTCAGGAACAGTTATTAACTCTCAACCCTCAGGCTCTTGAACCAAAGGGGATAATTTCTCTCAACTTTGCTTTTGCCACCTGTTCCCCAACTGTTCCCACAACCTATGGACTCATCTTCAAGGACTCTTCATCTCATGTTCTCCATACTTATTGCTTGCTTGCTTGCTTGCTTGCTTGCTTGCTTATTTATTTATTTATTTATTTATTTATTTATTCTTTTTTCTTTTGTGTTTACACAGTTTTTTGCTTTGCACATTGGATGTCTGCCTGGCTGTGTACATTATTGATTCTGTCATGGTTTTTGGATTTATTGCTTATGACTGCAAGAAAATGAATCTCAGTGTTATATATAGTGACATATATGTACATTCATAATAAATTTACTCTGAACTTTGAACTTTGAAATTAGGATTAGCTGGGTGATGACCTGGTGTTGGGCTGAAGGGCCTGTATCTGTGCTGTTTTGCGCTTTGACTCTATTTCCTTTTTTAAATGTCTCTGATGATCAGGCTGCTCTGCTTCACATGACTGTTATTGCTGTCTTGTTTGGTACTCTTAAAGATGAGTTTCTGTCTTCTAGTCCTAAGCAGCAGTGCCTGTTCATGGCACCAGTCTGGGTGTTGGAAATCTGTATAATTGTCCTTAATGACCAAAGAGAAGGTCTTGTCCCAGTGGATCAGCCTGAGTCCTCAGTCTGTGGTCAACTAAAGCAGCAGTCAGGGATAGCTGCGGAGAAAGAATGTTAACATATTAGGTTGAACACTCTCCATTAAAGTGAATGATATGAGGGAACCAGAGGGATATTTTTGTCAATTTGGTAATTTCTGAGAAGTGATGACAGATTATGTCATGAACAGAAGTTAATGAAAAATAGATAAACACTGCATAAAGGTAAAACATGAAGATCATGTAAGTATCAGAGTGAACATATGCTGCTCAATGGTATGCTGATCATGAAACAAGCACAGCTCTATCACAATGTGGTTAAGAAGGTGTATTGGCCGTCATCAACCACTAGTTCAGGAACAGCTTCTTCCCCTCTGCCACCAGATTTCTGAATAGTCCCTAAACACGGCCACATTATTCCATATTTTGCATTACTTATTTAATTTTTGTAATTTATAATAATTTATGTCAGAATCATTGTATTTTATGAATCTGATTCTGAGATGCTCAAAGGTATAATAAATTAAGCATAGATACTGATTTGAAAACCTGGAACTATTTACTCAAAGGAGCCGTTTTCTTCATATTTGGCACACGTGACAATAGATAGCAGAAAGCCACTGGCTGGCTGTTTGAGTAACTAATGAAGCTTATTAGAGACCAGCTAAGAAGATTTGACATTTTTGATGTCCTAAGAGTTCGTCTCACTGAAGTAAAGTACAGGCAATTTGGAGGTGCTGAAGTTTCCTCCAATTTGCCATTTTTCTTTCAAAAACCAAAGGCTACATTCCTTATCTCTGTCTTTCTGTTCTTCTGCTTTGCTGTGCTAAATGTCCTTGCTGATGTTGTCAACTATTCAGGATCTTCCTGCATTTGAGTTGCAGCTGACAAAAGCAGGTTTTTTAATTGGAAGAAAGTTAGATTAAGAAAATAGGATTAGAGGATGAAGAAAATTACAGAAACTGGTCCAATCAGATATTTAACAAAATATTATGCAGTCGTCTTGGGTGAGAGAGGATTAGGGTGTTTTTAAGAGGAATTCAAAGCATCAAACTGAAAATTGGCAGATTAAATAAGATTATAGATATAGTTGGCAGCATCATGTATCTACCAAATGGAAAACAAAACAATCAATTTAAATCCAAAGCATTTTATTGTTAAGCAATACATACAAAATGCTGCAGGAACTCAGCAGGTAGGTAAAGCTGGATTAAGTGACGCCGCACAAATTTTCTGTTAACATCTTCAGAAGTAAAGTTTGAGATTTTCGGTCCAGACTCAACTTGCCCTCCCCATGTGTGCTGAGGACCTCTGTTTCCAATTTTCAAGTTTCATTTTATATTTCCTGTTACTTTTTTTTAAATTTGCATTAAACGTTTTCCTTCAAGTTTTAATTTGAGAAATTGTTGTCACATTAGCACGAGAGATGCAACAAATAAATATGTAAATACAAGGTTCACAATTTCCACAAGGCTATTTATATAGAAAATATACCCACATGGCTGCTCTGCTCAAATGTTTAATTGACAATCAGAACCATTGTTGAATGAAGAAAAAGTATGAAAAATTATTAGTGAATTAAGGCATTTCCTGTTCTCTCATTTCAAACAAAATCTACTTTCCACTACGTAAAGGCAAACTCAAGGTGGGTTTGAATTCAAGAAAACACAGAACCAGCAGCTGCCTTAAATTGTACAGAACAGCTTAATAAATTCCATCTTTTGTTTTGTTTTATAAAACCTGAAAGTCTCCCATGGTGCATTTCACAAGCAATGTGATTGCAAGGGGGAAGTATGGAGAGAAGTAAAATGTAAAAGAAAGCATTTACCTTCAGGAGCAAAGACATGAATCTCCTCAACTAACACCCTTCTTTAATATGAGCAGAGTTCTGCACAAAGTGCTTCGAGTTGAATTTCTTTTTAAATGGCAGATGCTGAAAATCTGAAATAAAACCCAAAAATCTGAAATAAAATGCTGAGCAGGTGCAGAAAGAGAAACAGAGTTAACATTTCAGGTCAATGACCATTCATCTTTCCACAGATGCTGCTTGATATTCTTGGAAAGTTCCAGTACTTTCTGCTTTTTATGCACATAAAGTGCTGAAAGGAAGGAGAAGAGTGAAGACAAGAGGAATCAGACATCTATGATTTAATGTCATAAGCACAAGAGATTCTGCATATTCTGGAAATCTTGAGCAAAGCATATAAAATGCAGGAGGAACTCAGCAATTCTAACGGCATCAATGGAAGGGAGTGAGCAGTCAATGTTTCAGGCCGAGCCTCCTGATAATGGGTCTCAGCCCATAATGTCGAATGTTTACTCCCCTCCTTAGATGCTGTCGGACTTGCCAAGCTCCTTCAGTGCTTTGTGACTTTGTGTCAGTGAACTGCATCATTTCAGGCTCTGGAAGGTGAACAGTGGTCTTTCATGCAGTCTGCAGCACTGTTGGCTAACACGTTCAGCTAAGCAGAGCACAGGTTCAAGACATTGATTTCACCCTGCATGAGGTCACCAATTCGCCTCCCACTATGGCCTTCAGGGCAACATACTCACCCTTAACTTACAGCCGGCTGTCCCTGAGTGCTGCTCCAGTTAACCCCAGGCAGCGGACTAAGACTGACTCATCAAGGTCAGGAGCTTCTCTTTGGTCATAAGGACGGTTATACAGGCTTTCAACACCCCAAATGCTGTCATAGACAGGGCACTGCAACTAGAAATCAATATCTATGCTTAATTTATTATACCTTTGAGCATCTCAGAATCATAAAATACTATGATTCTGACATAAAATTCCTATACATTACAAAAAATAAATACTGTGCAAAAGTCTTCGGCACCCTAGAAAATTTATATCAATCTTGTTTATAATGTTTATTTTTTGTCTTCTGCATTACTGTGTCAGTAGAAAAGTGCAAATTTTAGATTTCTAAGCATTCATTTTCCAAAAAAATTGTTTACAGATAAGTTTTTTAGTATTTCATTAAATGGCCAATTCATGGCCAGATCAATCATGAATATGTAAATAGAGCTTAGAAAAATGGAGGGCTACGCACTAGAGAAATTCTAGGCAGTTTCTAGACTAGGTTACATAGTCTGCAAACATTGTGGGCCAAAGGGCCTGTAATGAGCTGTAAATTTCTATGATCTTATTGAATGGTGGGGCAGGCTAGACGGGCCAGATGGCCTACTCCTGCTCCTATTTCTTATGTTCTTATGTAAAGTAACATTAAGTAATAGACTACTTTTCAAATAAAAACTTGATTACTTTGTAGATATACCACTCAGTGCAAAGACAACAAGCAGGTGACAAACAAGAGAAAATCTGCAGATGCTGGAAATCTAAGCAATACACACAAAATCCTGGAGGAACTCAGCAGGCCAGGGAGTATCAATGGGAAGATAGGGCGGCATGATAGCGTAGTGGTTAGCACAGTGCTTTACAGTATCAGTGACCAGGGTTATATTCCCACCGCTGACTGTAATGAGTTCGTACATTTAACCCGTGACTGCATGGGTTTCTTCTGGGCAGTCCGATTTCCTCCCATATTCTGAAGATGTACCAGTTGGCAGGTTAGTTGGTCATTGTAAATTGTCCTGTGATTAGGCTAGGATTAAACTGGGTGATTGCTGGGTGGTTGGCTCAAAGGGCCTGCTCTGTGCTGTATGTCAATGAAAATAAAATAAAGTATTCAGTCAACGTTTCAGACCAAGTCCTGATGAAGGGTCTCAGCCCAAAACGTTGACTGATTACTCTTTTCCATAGATGCTGCCTGGCCTGCTGAGTTCCTCTAGCATTTCATGTGTTTAACAAACAGCTGCTAATGACAAATGACATAATGAGTCGAATGAACTAAACTGATGCTGAAACAAACTGGGTGAAGGATGACCAAACTGAAAGATGAGGGTGTGGCAGATGTGACAGTTTAACCTTCAAATCATCAATTCTTCCACCATGACAAGAGTGAGCATAGCAACAAGACTCAAAATAGTCAACCTGCAACAGCAGGATCTCTCCCAAGCAGAAATTTTGCAACACCCCTCTACAAACTGGAGAAATCTTGTCAGAAGTTGTCTTCATGGAAGAGTTGCTGCCAAAAAGCCATTCCTCAGGCAAACTGCCACCTATTGAGCCAAAAAAAAAATCAAATTTTGAATCATCAGTCCAGAAAACTTGCTGCCATTGTTCGGCATCCTCGTCTTTGTGTTTTTGTGCATAGGTGTGTCTCTTTGTTTCCTCTACTGAAGTGTCTCGACCCAAAACATCGTAGATAGATAGATACAGATGCCCCTCGCTCTACGAAAGTTTGCTTTACGCCATTTCGCTTTTATGAAAGACCTACAATTAGTTTTTGTTTTTGCTAACCAAAAGAAATCCAAAGAGTATTTTCGCTTTCACGAAGAAAAGGTGCCCACTTTAAATTTGTGTTTACCTTGAGAAAGACTACCATGAGCGTGAAGCCTTGCGCGGGCAGGTGTGTGTGCATGCGTGTACGTGCCGATTTTTTTTCTACAAATCGGTTTTGGCTAAATCTTCCTGATTCTGGTAGGTGAAACTACACTGTACATACATTATTTCTACATTATATAGGCTGTGTATTTATCATATCATTCCAGCTTTTACTATATGTTAGTGTTATTTTAGGTTTTATGTGCTATTTGGTATGATTTTGTAGGTTATTTTTTGGGTCTGGGAACGCTCAAAAAATTTTCCCATATAAATTAATGGTAATTGATCTTTGTTTTATGCCATTTCGGCTTACGAAAGGTTTCATCGGAACGCCCTATTTTCGGATAGCGGGGGAAACCTGTACTTTATTGATCCCAAAAGAAATTACAGAGTGACAGTAGCATTACAAGTGCAGAGATATACAAATATTAGAAAAGGAGTAAGAAGGAATAAAAAATAAGTTACCCCAAACAGTCTAACATGAGTGGGTCGTCACTTCCCCGGCTGTAGGTTGACTCATTATAGAGCCTAATGGCCGAGGGTAAGAATGACCTCATATAGAACTCTTTGGAGCACCATAATTGGCTTAGTCTGTTACTAAAAGTGCTCCTCTTTTCAGCCAAGGTGGCATGCAGAGGGTGAGAAACGTTGCTTAGAAATGCCAGGATTTTCTGTAGGGTCCTTTGTTCAGCCACAGCCTCCAGTGTGTCCGGTTTGACTCCTCTCACAGAGCTAGCCTTTCTGATCAGTTTATTGAGCCTCTTGGCATCACACGCGTTGATGCCATTGCCCCAGCACACCGCCACATAGAAGATTGTACTAGCAACAACAGAATGGTAGAACCTGTGAAGGAGAGGCCTGCACATTCCAAAAGACCTCAGTCTCCTCAGGAAGTAAAGGCAACTCTGGCCCTTCCTGTACACAGCCTCTATGTTGGTGATCCATTCAAGTCTGTCATCCAGGTGCACTCCCAGGTACTTACAGGTCCTCACTACATCCACGTCCTCACCACCAATAGTAACAGGGAGCAGTGCAGGAGTGCAGGCTGTTCTTTATCTTACTGATGTTGAGCTGCAGATGATTCAGCTTGCACCATCTGACACCTGTATTCCTCTTTTCTATAGGTGCTACCTGGTCTGCTGAGCTCCCCCAGCATTTTGTGTGTGCTGCTGAATATTTCCAGCCATTTCTGATTTATTTCAAATTTGCAGCATCTACAGTTTTGTTTTATATTCTCCTCATACTGATCTGTATGTAACTTCAGTGCTACCAAGATACGACTGACTCACAACTGCAATCTGAAATAGTTTAGTAAACCACTATGTTGAGGGGTTAATTGGGGGTGAGCAGTAATCACCAGTCTTTGCCAACGTTGTTCACATCCTATAATCAAATTAAATGCATGACTCAAATTGGTCTCATCTTTTTGCACCTAAAATGGATAGAACAGACCAGATACTAAAACACAATGCATTCTAAAAGTAGGGAATTTATGAGCAAACTTGATTGGAAGAAGGGTCCCACAAGCAAAGAATAACCAAAATGATGAATGGAATGCTAGGCTTTAAATCTAGATGATTAGAGAAATTATTCTGAAGATATAGTTAAACCTGGGGCACTGTAAACAATTTGGACAAATATCTTCCCAACCATTAGGATTAATGTAGATTTATCTGAACGTAGGTTTATCGGATGTCACCTGAACTGCAAAGGTTAAGTTAAAAGGACTGATTAAATAAAGCAGCACGGTATTCCCTGGAATTTGGTAAGGATGATTTGACTGACGTTTTTAACATAATGAGGGAAGTTCGGAAAGGAAGTTTCCATTATTGGGAAAATTATAGTAAAAAATTCAAAGAGTTTTTTTTAAGCTCTTATCCAGGAAAATCTACTCGACAGAAGGTGGTAAAAATTTAGAATTCCTCGGCATAAATACTGATTTTCATTCCGAGGCTGATGTATTTTTCTATATTATGTGGTGTTGGGAAAAGGCAGATAGGCGATGATTACAATAAATGAGGCTTGAGGGACCAACCATAGTAACTTATTCCTATTCAACTTTTCAGCAAATTTTCCTCCCAGTGTTGGATTCTCAAGTTACCTGTCAGCTTATCTTCATAAAACAAAAAAAATGCTGGATATACTCACTAGGTCAGGCAACACCCATGAGGAGAGAACATTTCATGTCAATGACCTTCCACCCTAGGAGCTCAAAGTAATGGAGAGGATTGTCGAGGCTGGCATGGTGGCTGTGATGTGGGTTTCCAAGCAATACTTGGTAATCTACTGCAAAACAGGCTTGTAGCCTACGGCACTGCAAAGGATCATGAATGCAAAACTGAGAGATGAGCTTTCTGAGAGGAAGGAAGTCCACAGAGGTGTCTGCCTAAGTGGTATATTGAGACTGGTAATGCTTTTGAGCTTTGAAGTTTACATGAGATCTGCAGACTCTGCCGTAGATGGAGCAAGAGGTACATGATTGCCTGAAAGAATGCTCCTTCTGCCGTTTAATCTGTGCCTCCTCATGTTTCTGACAAAATCCCTTGGGATTCCATAGTCATCGTAGGTGCTTTGTTTCCATTTTGAATGGTTATGTGCCAGGGTTGGCCATGATTTTGTGTGAATGTCACACTTTTTCCAGAAGGTGTTCAATTGTTATTTGCCTGTACCTAGTAAATTCTTGCTACGAAATGCTCAAACTAGTGTTTTTTGTGTTGTTTTACATAGTTCAGTGTAGTTTTTGTATTGTTTCGTCATGGTCCTGAAAAACGTCTCGTTTTTACTGTGTATTGTACCAGCAGTTAGGGTCGAAATGACAATAAAAAGTGACTTGACTTGACTTGAACCATTTCAGGAAAGGGGAGAAGAGAGTATGTCCAGGGTGGGTGGGATCTTTGATTATGCTGGCTGCTTTACTAAGGCAATGTGAAGCATAGACAGAGAAATAGCTGTTGAAAAGGCATACAGAAACATTGCCTTAAATATGTACAAGAGCAAAGGAAGTTGTGGCAAACTTTTATCAATTACAGGTTAGGCCCTTCACAGTATTGTTGAAAATTTTGAGAAGCACACTTGTGAAAGACTATTCAGGGTTTTGAGAAAGTGGGGAAGAGTTGTGGTAGAACAGAAAGCGCTAGATGTTTACGTTTTCATTTCAATGTTCCACTATCTATGTTGGTTAGTTTTATTGCAAAAATGGAAGCAGGCATGAAGCACTTTCTCACACGAAGAGTCCAGATAATAAGATTATTCACCCTAGGCTGTATTTAAAGTGAAAGGAACATTTTTAAGGAGTTCAAAATCAATAAGGGTTCTATCAAGGAACCTTCCTCTAGTAGAAGAGACTGTAACCAGTTGATTCAGTTTTAAGGTAATAGCAAAAGAGGAGTGACAAAGAAATAGTACATTCAAAAGGGAAGTAGAAAAATATTTAAAGCGAAATAATTTAAAAGCTGTGGCCAAAGAGAAGAGTGTGTCCAATTGGATAGACATTTCGAAACAATAAGTGTAAGTGCAAAGGTAAAATGGGACAATCCATCATTTATCATTCTTGGATTCAGTCTGATTCCTCACCCCCATCCACCCTTCCCCATTATTATCACTTCCTCCTGCTGCAATTTTCTAGGGAGACCATGAGATGGATGTGTGAACTATTTGGTTCCATTATAAAAGCAGAAAGTATTCAGCATTTCAGTGAACATCTTTGGGGAGGGAAACAGTTAGCACTTTGGTTGATAGCCTTTCATCAGAACTAGAAATTAAGACTGTATTTGTTTTATTATAATCACCTGTATGAGATACAGTGAAAAATTAGTTTTTCATACTATTCATACAGATCACTCGTTACACAGTACATTGAGGTAGAACACGGTAGCAATGCAGAATAAAGTGTAACAACTGCAGAGGAAGTGCGGTACAGGTAAACAGAAGGTGCAAGATATTAACGAGGTCAACAGTCCAACTTATTGTACTATGCAGCTCTGTTCTAGTCTTATCACAGCAGGGTAGAAAGTGTCCTTGAGCCAGGTAGTACATGCTTTCAAGTTTTCATATCTTCTGTCTGCTGTAGGTGGGGTCTTCAATTATTCTGGTTGCTTTACTGATACAACAAGAAGTGAACTGCTGAGCTGAGTCGACAACTCTCTGCAGTTTCTTGCGGTCATGTGCAAAGCAGTTGCCATACCAAAACTTTATGCATTCAACTTGTAAACACGAGATTCTGCAGAGGCTGGAAATCGAGAGCAACTCAAGTAAAATGCCGGAGGAATTCAGCAAGTCAGGCAGTATCTGTGGACATGAATAAACAGTTGGCGTTTCAAGCCAAGACCCCTCATCAGGACTGGAAAGGAAGGGGGAAGATGCCAGAGTAAGAAGTGGGGGGGAGGGGTAGGAGTACGAGCTAGATGATGAAGGGTGAAGCTAGGTGAGTGGGTGAGGAGTATGAAGTAAGAAGTTGGGAAGTGATAGGTGGAAAAAGCAAAGGGCTGGTGAAGAAGGAATCTAATAGATCGAGATTATATAAAGTGTTGTGGTGGTGGGTGGGAAGGAACTGAACCAAGGGGGCTGAGCTACTGTATTACCACCTGGTTTAGGAGCACCAATGCCTTTGAACAGAAAATCTACAAAAGGTGGCAGACTCTGCCCAGCAGATCACGAGTAAAGCCCTCCCAACCATTAAGCACATCTACACCATCAAAGGAAAGCAGTATCTAGCAAAAAAGATCCTCACCACCCAGACAATGCTCGTTTCTCACTGTGCCTCAGGTTCGAGACAGTTACTACCTCTCCACCATCAGGCTCTTGAACAAAAGAGGATAGCTACACCCATCTACTGAGATGTTTTCACAGCTAATGATCTCACTTTAAAGACTCTCTGTCTTGTTATTCCATGCTCTTGTTATTTATTGCTGTTTATTCATATTAGCATTTGCACAGCTTGCTATCCTCTATGCTCTTGCTCTTTCACTGATCCTGTTTACAGTTACTATTCTAATGATTTGCAAAGTATGCACGCAGGAAAAAGGGTCTTAGGATTGTATGTGGTGACATGTATGCACTGCGCTAATAAATTTTACTTTGAACTTTGAATTTTAAAATGGAGTCAAGGTATGCAGATAAGTGGTCAGTGGGGCAGGAGCAAGCAGAAGTGATGGGCCTAGCTGGACAGTCAGCTTTGTGGATCATGGGTGACACTGCTGAATTGCAGTACCGTGTGTGATTAAGGTGGAACAAGTGTCTCAGAACGAATGTGTTAGCAAGACAAAGGAGCTGGCCTTTATCTTCAGGAAGGAGCAGTGCAGGGTAAGTGAACAATGAGGTTGGTGGCTGTGGATGGGAGATCTCCAGAGCTGATGAGGTTTGTGATGGTGCAAGAGGCAGCAGCCTGACGGTCCAGAGTAGGGTCCTTTACAAAGGTCTGAGAGTTTCCTCTGGGCCTTAGCAAGGCAGAGGTCAGTCTGTCAGACTACAACAGCACTCCCTTCAGAATCATGTTTATTATCTCTGGCATGTGTCATAAAATTTGTTAACTTGGCCGGAGCAGTACAATGCAATACATAATAACATAGAAAAAAAAGAATAAATAAGTAAATCAACTACAGTAAGTATATGTATATTAAATAATTAGATTAAAATAGTGCAAAACAAACAATACATTTTTAAAAATAGGTAGTGTTCATGGGATCAATGTCCATTTAGGACACCTGCTTTATCTGCAGGTTTAATGGTTTGAGTTTTGTCTGTGAGTTTGAGGTTGGGATTGGTGCGAGGGAGTGGAGGGCCGTGCATTCAAAAGGGATAAGGTTTGAAGAGGAGAGAGCAGTGCTGAAGTTGAGCTGGATGATGCTTCATCAGCAATTAGAGATGAGAAGATCCAGAGCAGGACCTCCAAGAAAAGGAGGTGGGTTGGAGGTAAGAGAAGGGGTCAGATGGTTGCACTCCTTCCCCTGCCCCCACCTTCTTATTCTGACATCTTTCCACTTCCTTTCTAGTCCTGATGAAGGTTCTCAGTCAGAAATGCGATTGTTTTTTGATTTCCATTATGCTGCCTAACCTGTTGATTTTGTGTGTTGCTTTGCATCCAGATACAATGCTTTCTATGATGCATCGATATAGATTAGTAAGGGTTGAGGGGAACATGCCAAAATTACTTGGCCTTCTGAGGAAATATAGACATTGGTGAGCTTTCTTTGCCGTGACATCTACGTGGTTGGATCACGACAGGCTATTGGTGATGTTCACTCCAAGGAACTCGAAGTTCTCAGCACTACTGATGGAGACAGGAGGACAACCCCTTCCTGAAGTCAAAGGCCAGCTCCTTTGTCTTGCTAGCACATTTGTTCTGAGACATTCGTTCCAACTTAATCACACCCAGTACTGCAATTCAGCAGTCAGTTTAATTGAGAAATTCGTAGTGAGTCTCTGACTCATTTAATCAATGCTTTGACTGGAGTGTGTGTTTTCTGCTCAGATCCCCCCATGACTGATATAAAAAGGTCATTGAAGTTGAATCCCTCCATGCTCTTACATTTCAGCACTACAATAACCCAATTAGGTGTTCTTTTTTAAACTGGGAGTAAACTGCTTGAATGTAAAAGAGACAGAGGTTCCCTTCTGAGTTTAGCCAAGAGTTGAATGACATGAAAGACATATCTGTTACCTTGTGCATTCAGCAGATCTCTTGCCAGTAGCAGAAAGTGCACAAAAACGTCCCACTGAAGAAGTTTCATAAAGCTTTCATAAGGAGTCTCAAGAAGTCATGTGTTATTAAGTTGAGACAATGCAGGTGCAACACCACAGTCATATCATGTATTCATGAACAAATGGGAAAAAAAAGATTTATCTTCCTATTTTTAAAGAAGGAGTCATCTCCATACCAATGGAAATATTTTTAAACGTGAAAAACACAAATTCAAGTACCGTAACTATAGTAGATAGTTTTATCATGTAACTGATTGTTTGCATAAATTCAAATTAAATTGTGATGTTTTGGTTGCTTTTGGCATGCATTTATTTCCATTGACAATTTTACTGCAAGACTTGTCTCAACTTGACAAGAGTTTTTTCTTAAACTCTGCCAGGCCACATTCAGAGTATAATTGCCAGTGATTATAAAAGTGAAGTCCTCAGCAGTCTAAACACCAGCATTAATCCCAACAAGTCTGATCAGATATACATTTTAGTTGTTTTATGTTTAGTTGTTAAAAACCATGCCTTTTGTAAAATATGCTTCATTGAGTGCTTACATTATCACCTAGTTAATTTACTGAATCCCTAGACACTAGAAATCTATACAGTCTTTAATCCACCTTTCCTTTTAATATCACTGGCCAACAAAGATTTTGCTTGCTGACTATTTTAGGGTGCATCTTATGGATTTTGGGCTGCTGATCACGAAAATCACCATGAAATTCCCCTATCGCACACCATTTTTTAAAAAATTGCCTATATTTGTAATCTCAATTCATAATTCAAGTCAGAATAACGGATGCCAAGATTAAGTAAGGCATTTTTGGTGGTCCTGAAATCAGACCAGTCATTGATGACAGGCAACTCAAAGAACTTCTGGAGGGATCAGAGAAAATCACATGAGAGGCATTAAAGGATTTTGTTGAGTTTTTTTTGGTAACTGCAGAGCAACAGACTACATTCAGCTGGTTGACAACATGCTTCAAGCACACAAAACCATGAATCTTCAGAGATGTCTCTAAGGGTTCATTTTCTGCATTCCCATTTAGACTTCTTCCCTGCAAATCTTGGTGGTGTCCCTGGTGAGCACGGTGAAAGGTTTCACCAGGACTTTGCAGTCATGGAGAAACAGTATCAGGGCAACTGATATCCTCCAATGCTGGCTGGTTATTGTCGTACATTTAAGTGAGAAGCCTCAGATACTGAGTACAAATAAAATCATCAACAAGACATTTTTACCTTAGTTGGACTGTTGCAAAGCATCAGCACCATTATAAAAGTTAATTTCTTGTTTCTTCAAATTCCTGTGTGATGATAGTAAGAAAGGATCTTGTACATTCCCAGCATATATGATTAATAAGCTCTTCTCGGGCTTCCAACTACATACAGGTACTGATTTTAACCGTCGTTTCGAAAACAGACTTTGCCTTTTCAATCGAGGATGACCTGGGCATGTCTAGTCCAGTGGTATTTATACCCCTCATCATCGTCCCCCGTGACTGGTTAGAAATCAGTGGTCACAGAACATTGCGTTAGAAATGGCCATAAGATTGACTTTGATGGCACAAAACTACTGTGCCACACCAATGACTTTTGGGACCATCTGGTGAAGGAAGCCATTGAAATAAAACTAGAGGAAAAGAATTTTAACAAAACCAAAGGTCTCGGTCTAAGTAAGAACTGGAATTCGATTGTAAACAAGGTGGCACAGTGGAAACCTGGTTAGATGAGGGCTAACCAATCAGCGAGGGCAGATGATGGGGGTATACACACCCCTGGACTAGACAAGCACAGGCATCATCTCTGATGAAGGTGGCAGGGTTCGTCATGGAAATGTCAGTTAAAATCGATACCTGTATCCGAATTGAAGCCAGAGAAGAGTTTATTTGCGATACAAATAGTCTGAAATTATATTTGTGTTCAGCTTCAAGCAAAAAAATTCTGAGGAATCAACATTGTTGAAAAAAGTTTGTTGTCCAGTGATTCAGAATTTTATATTCTATGCTTGATGTCAGTTAATCATGTTTTCTTGGTTAGCCTTGTCATCTCCCCTGTGTTCAACCATCAGTATGTCACTGGTGAACCCCATGCCTTGATATCAAAAAGAACAATATAATGAAATAATTGATGAATTGTCACCCAGGCTGTTACCACATTTTATGAATTTATTAACACTGATGTCTTGTAAAAATACATATTGATTTTAACAAATGATATTAAATGTCCAATGATCTGGTATTCGCATAAGCTGTTAAGAACACTTCCAAAAAGCAATCATTTTTATTTTAAAAATTAGTAAATAGTTTTTCCTGAAGAACTTACATGAAAGTCAGCAAAATCTGGCATGGAATACACTGGGAGCCGTTTCATGGTTGAAATGTTATGCTTACAATGGTGCCAAAATATGTAATTTGGCTTGTCGAGTTGATGCCACTTTCAAGGGGTGCAACCCAATATTCCCACCCCCTTCTCCCCAACCCCCTTCTCTTTACTTCTGAGTACTCCACAATTCACTTGTTCCACTGTCCTGGAAATTCGACTGAACACAACTATCAGGGATTCTCATAACATCTTGGTGGGTTTTCTGTATTGGAGGAACATCTGCTGACATCAGTGCAGCTACACGATATTCAAGCAGGTAGAATTAGGGCCCATACTGCTTTTGTTATTCAAAAGTGTTGCCAAGACAAAGCATGCCTGTGCTGTTGCACTGCAATCTCAATCTGATGCACAGCAATGAGTTAGTATAATTTAATAATGCTTTAACACTGCTAATCCTTCATTCTGGCTCCTTTATCACCTCTCCTCTTTTCCTCACCTATCCATCATCTCCTGGTGCTGCCCGTCCTCCATGGTACTCACTCCTCTCCTATCAGATACCTTCTTCTCCTGTCCTTTATATGAATAATAAAATGGAGGTAAGAGTTGATATTGGACCACTGGAAAATGATGCTGGTGAGGTGGTGATGGGGCCAAAGAAATAGCCGATGAACTTAATAAGTACTTTGCTTCAGGTCTTTATTGTGGAAGACTCTAGCTGTAACACAGAGGTCAGGGAGTGTCAGAGAGCAGGTGTGAGTGCCATTGCTATTACAAAGGAAAATGTGATAGGCAAACTCAAAGGTCTTAAGGTGGATAAGTCACCTGGACCGGATGGACTACATCCCAGAGTCCTGAAAGAGGTTGCTGAAAAGATAACGGATGACTTGGTCATGATCTTTCAAGAATCACTTGATTCTGGCATGGTCCCAGAGGACTGGAAAATTGCCAATGTCACTCCACTCTTTAAGAAGAGAGGAAGACAAAAGAAAGGAAATTATAGGCCAGTTAGCCTAACCTCAGTGGTTGGGAAGGTGTTGGATTCTATTATTAAGGTTGAGGTTTCAGTGTACTGGAAGATTAATGATAAAATAAGTCAAAGTCAGCATGATTTCTGTGAAGGGAAATCTTGCCTAACAAATTTGTTAGAAATCTTCAAGGAAGTGACAAGCAGGGTAGACAAAGGAGAGGCAGTGGATATCATTTACTTGGACTTTCAGAAGGTCTTTGATAATATGTCACACATGAGGCTGCTTAACAAGGTAAAATCCTATGATGTTTTAGGAGATATACTGGCATGGATAGAGGAATGGCTGACAAGCAGAAGACAGCAAGTGGAACTAAATGGGGCCTTTTCTGGTTGGCTGCCAGTGACTAGTGCTGTTCATCAGGGGTCAGTATTGGGACCACTACTATTGTTTATCAAGGAGTTGATGACTTTGTGGAAAAGTTTGCAGATGATACAAAGATAGGTGGAGGGGTAGGTACTGCTGAGGAAGCACTGTGATTGTAACAGAACTTAGACATATTGGAAGAATGGGAAACAAAGTGGCAGATGGAATACAGTGCTGGGAAATGCATGATAATGCATTATGGTTAAAGGAACAATAGTGCAGACCATTATCTAAATGAGGACAAAGTTCAAATATCAGAGGTGTAGAGGGACTCGGGGGTCCTTGTGCAAGACTCCCAGAAGTTTAATTTACAGATGAGTCTCTGTTTTAAAAAAAAAAAGGAAAATGCAATGTTGGCATTTATTTTAAGGAGAATAGAATATAAAAACAAGAAGATAATGCTGAAGCTTTATAAGGCACTAGCCTGGCTGCACTTGAGAGCATTGTCAACAGTTTTGGGCCCCATAACTCAGAAAGGATGTCTTGTCATTGGAGAGAGTCCAGAGGAGGTTCACAAGAATGATTCCAGGAATGGAGGGGTTAATGTTTGAGGAGTTTTGGCAGCTTTGGGCCTATACCCACTGGAATTTAGAAGAATGCAGGGGGGATCTCATTGAAATTTACCAAATGTTGAAAGGACTGGATAAGGTGGATGTGGAGAGGATGCTTCCTCTGATGGGGGTATCCAGAACTAGAGAGAATAGCCTCAAAGTTGAGGGACAACCTTTTAGAACAGAAGTAAGGAGATTTTTTTTTAGCCAAAGAGTAGTCCATGAGTATATTTCAAGCGGAAGTTTGAAATTCCTGATTAGTTGGGGTATCGAAGGCTATAGTGAGAAGGCCAGTGTATGGGGTTGTATAGAATCTGGGATCAGCTATGCTGAAATGGTGGAGCAGACTCAATGGGCTAAATGGCCTAATTCTGCTCCTATGTCTTATGGTCTTATGATCTATCACCTCCCTGTTTCTTTTTTCAGTGTTCCATTCCATCCCACATCTTGGGGGAATTAAATAATATATGCTCAAGTTGAACAAAATAAGGACATTATTCAGGCAGTGGCTAATAAATGATAAGTATTATTTGATAACATAACTCTCAAGTAATTATCATCTATTTGAAGAATGAATTTCACCAACTCCCTTAGTTTAATTCTCATCATCAATTTCACCATCAGAAAATAAGCTGTGACAATTACAAATAAAGTGTGTATTTGAGCGGGACAGAGGCTGAGTACCCTTCACTAAATAAAACAGAGAGTGGTGGAAATATTCAGCAAGTCAGGCAGCAATTGTGAAGAGAGAAATAAAGCTTGCATTTCAGGTCAATAACCTTTCATCAGAATTCATAAGTAAGAGTTCGGGTCAGATCCCTCAAATTGGATTTTATAGTCTTTTTCACTCGTCAACAGATATTTCGACTGAGTCTTTCAATATCTTCTGCTTTATTTTAGATTTCCAGCACCAGCAGTTTTTTTTTGCCTTAGAACCACTATGAACATCAGTTCAGAAAGCACCACTGCCTTTCGACTTGTTCATGGATCCTGGGTGCAGCTTGTTCAGTCATCATTCACTGCCCATCATGAATTGCCCCTGAACTGAATAGATCACTAAATTACTTCAGGGAGCAGTTAAGAGGAGGCTAGGATCCGTCACATGTATGTCAGAAGTTAGTGAACCCAATGGGTTTTACTTACAGTCTGGTTGTTTAACTTGATTGCTCTTCCAGGATGTAAGAACCTACATTAATTAGTGGTCTTGTCATGATGTCCATGTCCCACGAGTGGAATCTCACAAAGGGAAAAATCAGTTAATTTTGGAAGGAATGCCAGGTTAAGCGGAGAGATATCTGGCAGTTGTGGACGAAGGCCTGGAGAGATCTTAGATCAAGGACTGGAGATGTGGCTCAGGAGCCACAGGTGATATAGATCAGGACATGAAGTGTTAGGGAAAATCTGTAAATGCAAAGGGTCAAGAGATTAATGGATGAAGGGGTCGGCTGACAATTGTGAGCTGAAGGGCAGGAGTGGAATGCTGAGGGAGGTGCCAATAAATAATTAAAAAGTAACTACTTCCGGGTGCCACCACCAGATTTTGATCTACTCAAAGAGGCATTTTCTAAATCAGGCTGCTACTGTTATTCTGAGAAACCCCATCAACACTCAAACCTCAACAAATTGACCTTATTTTGTCTGTTACACTCCAGTGGAGGGTATGATGAAAAGGTTTAATTACCCGTATGGAAAATTTGTCATCAGCTTAAGAACGATATGCAATGCAGAATTCCTGGTCAAATATGGAGAGTGGCTCAACCTAACATGGTAATGATTGTAATTGCACTCCACTCTTTTACATATCTGAAACTGAAAAAGATAAGTAAGGGGTGTCTGAATTTCTCAGCTAGTCTGTACATGCTCTCAAAATTTCAAAGTGAAACTTTCTGGTTTACATAGAAATTCTAAAATGTCACTGTTGAAAAATTGAGAGCAACAGTTGTTCATGTAAAGAAATTTTATCAATGTAAATGTATGAGGTAAAAAAAATATTCAAGGTCCACTTTTGTTTTGCAGGATCTCACTTAAAATTAGTGTGATTGGATAAAAAGCCTTGCTGACTATCCCTGATCAACCCCCACTTCTCAAAATGTATATAAATCCTATCCATGGAATTTTTTTTCTCTAGTGTAAGGCTCTCTGGTCTATACTTACATGCCTACTAATAATTCACTGAGTTAATGGAGATTTAGGGAAAAAATGAATTTGCAGGGCCCTAGCTATCCATAGCACCCTGGGATAGATATCATCTACCCCTGTGAATTTATCAACCCTTCTGTGACCCATGACATTCAGTATCTACCCTTTCTTAATAGTGGCATGCTCATGATTATCAAAATCCTTCTACTGAACTCATTACTTCCCACATCCTCCTCCTTTGTGAATACAGAGGAGAAAAACTTTTTTCGGAACCTTGCCCACATCCCCTGGCTTCGCACATAGATTAGTCCTTTGGTCCCTAAGGGAACCCATTTTTTCCATAGCTACCCATTTAAATCATATATATATTTATAGAATTTGAAAACTAAACTGGCAAAAAGTTAAAACAATAAAACAGTGGTTTGAGCAGTCTTTGACTGAAAATATTGGCTCTATTTCTGTTCCCACAGATATGGCATGACCTTCTGAGTATTTCCAGCATTTTCCAATTTTACTTGTAAAGTGATTTGTGATTCACCTTAAACCTACTTGCCAAGGATATTTCATACAGCTCTTTACCCTCCTGATTCCTTGCCTAAGTTTTGTCCTGAGAGGTCATCAAAAATTGTAGAGTATTGAACTTACTCAACATTGTCTTCTGTGAGTTCCATGAGGTCATTAATGGAAAATATATTACACATCCTTGAAAGATTTGTGTTGATGGTTGTCATGCCTTTTTGCTCCCTGTCATTATGGCCGTAATGTATAAAAGGAATAACATTCTAAAAAGATAAAAAACATCAAGGACTTCCATTAGGAGGATTCTAGCCTGCCTGAAAGAGGCCTTCAAATGGATGGATGAAGTAAGAAATGTTTAACATACTGTGAGTCTGAGAGAAACCTAGAGATCATTGAGTTTTTGACATTTTTGTGTAATCAACCATCACATTTGATCCATCTGAAATATTCTGGTCACCAATTCTTCAGTCTTTCATCAGCTGTTTGTTTCATATTTTTAGAGATTTTATAGGGTTGATAAACATTGGGCCCAATGCAATCTTTGCAATATCTTCCATTTTCTAGTAGTAACATTAATTCACTGAGTATATCTTAATTTCACAAGGATGTTGCCTGGAATGGAGCGTTTCAGTTATGAGAGTAGGTTGGGGAGGCTGGATCTGTTTACGTTGCAGTGAGGAGATTAAGAGGAGATATGATTGTGCAAGATAAAATTATGAAGGGTATAGATAGAGTAGACTGCAAGAAACATTTCCGCTCTTCAGATTTGAGTAAAATTTGAGGACATAGATTTAGGGTAAGGAGTACAAGACTCTGAGGGGATCTGTGCGGTCAGTTTTCACCCAGAGAGTGTGAGTACCTGAAATGCACTGGCAGGAAGAATGGTGGAAGAGGAGTCACTCAGCATTTAAGAAGTGTCCAGATAAACACTTAAAACAAGTAGGCATAGGAAGCTAAGGGGCAAGTGGTGGATGGTGGGATTAATACAAGAGCATGTTGATGGGTGGGCATGAACAGGGTGAGTCAAATACCCTGTATGACACAAATACACCTGGGCATTTAACTGGCAAAGACTTGTGCACTAAAAGATCACTATGTAAATGTATTTAAATATTTAGTAGTTTTTAAAAGCTGCCAAAGATTAGGTTCACACCACAAATAATATGAAAAGATAACTTTGAGGGAACATTTTTGGCCAGTGTAACTAGTAGCATTCTTCCAATGTTAAAACTGATTTTGGCTGTAACATCCATTTCAAACAAGAACAGCTAAGTGCACACGTAACAAATAAAAATGAAAACATTCCCTAAGTATAGGGGTTGGATCAACATGTGTTACACTGGACTTGTGATGCAAAGTTCAAAGTAAATTTATTATCAAAGGTTTCAAAGATACATTTAGTATCAGAGAAATGTATACAGTATACGTCCTGAAATGAATTTTCTTCACAGCCATCCATGAAAACAGAGGAGTGCCCCCAAAGAATGAAGGACAGTTAAATGTTAGAGCCCCAAGGTCTCCCCCAGCCCAGCTCCCCTCCCTCCTACACATAAGCAGCAGCAGGCAATAATCCCCCCACCAGCAAAAATTCGCATTGACCCCCGTCACCGAGCACTCAAGCATGATCAAAGTAACAGTAGTGACACAGATTCCAAAGACAACATTGTTCACCTGGTATTCAACATACCACAGATTCTCTCTCTCCTTAATAATGGAGAAAGAGATGTCTCCATTTCACGGTGAGAGGGGAGACATAACAAACAACTTGCTGGTTAACGATGTTAAAAGTCCGTTGTATCGCCTTTTCCGAGCTCTGTGCCCAAAGATCTCAGGTCTCTGGACACACAGCCCTAGATCCTCCAACTCCTCAGACAACACACTGATCTTCTGCCGTGACACCGACCTTCAATCCACCTGTCCCCAGAGCCACGAGATCTCGGCCCTTGGAAGGTGAGCTGAGCTCTTAGGCCGAGCCCTTGGCGTGCCAAACAACGGCCAGTTGTGAAACCCCGAGAACAGGTCCCATTTCTGCAAAGAACTATATTCAGCATGTAACTCCAGGTCAGGGTCTTCCAAAGAACCCTGAAAGGGAAAAATAGAAATATTAAAGATGGAAATAGGGCTGTTTCCGAAGATGCAAGCAAAAGAGTCGTCGTTAGGCGCCATTAACTGTCATCAAAGTAGAAACAGTACTACGCAAAAGTTTTAGGCACACTAGAATTTTTCTCTGGTTTTGGATGGTATGGCCTCCATAGACACCTGATTTCAACATCATCAAGGCTATCTGGGAAAACCTGGAGAGACAGAAGCAAGCGAGACAGCCAAATTTTGTAGAAGAACTGTGGCAAGTTTCCCAAGATGCTTGGACCAACCTACCAGCTGATCTTCTAGCAAAACTGCACAGCATATCTAAGAGAACTGATGCAGTTTTAATGACAAAGGATTGTCACACCATATATTGAATTTAGTTTTTTCTGTTTATTACTCTTCATAGTATTTTTGATACTTAGAAACTTCTCATTTCATTATTTTTGTAAGCATCTTCACTTTACAGAATCTTTTCACTTGTGCCTAAGATTTTTGTATGGTACTGTATATGTCACTATAGGCAATTCTGAGATTTGTTTACTTGCGGGCATACTCAATAATTCCAAGACCCGAAATAGAATCAATGAGAGGCCACACTGAACAGGGCAGACAAAGAACCAATGTACAAAAGAAACAAACTGTGCAAAGACAAAAGAGAAAAAATAATAATAATGAATAATAAATAATGAGAACATGAGCTGAAGAGCCCTTGAAATTGAGTTCATAGATTGTGAGAACGTATCAGTGATGGGGCAAGTGAAAGTTGAGTAAAGTTATCCCTTTTGGTTCAAGAGCTTGATGGTTGAGGGGTAATAACTGTTCCTGAACCTGGTGGTGTGAGTCCTGAGGCTCCTGCACCCCCTTCTAACGGCAACAGTGGGAAGAGAACATGGCTTGGGTTTTGGGAGTCCCAGATGGTGAATGCCGTTTTCCTCTGATAACACTTCATGTAGATGTGCTCTATGGTGGGGAGGACTTAACCCATGATGGACTTGGCCACATCCACTACTTTTTGCAGGATTTTCCGTTCAAAGACATTGGTATTTCCAATCACAAACATGAGAAAATCTACAGATGCTGGAAATACAAACACACACAAAATGCTGGAGGGACTCAGCAGGCCAGGCAGTTTCTATGGAAAAGAGTACTGATGAATGGTCTTGACCCCAAATGTCAACTATATTCTTTTCCATTGTATTGGTATTTCCATACCAGGCAGTGATGCAACCAGTCAATATATTCTCCATCTCACATCTGCAGAAGTTGGTTAAAGTATAAGATATCATGCCAAATCTTTGCAAACTTCTAAGGGAGTAGAGGTGCTGCTGTGTTTTCTTTGTAATTACACTTATGTGCTGGGCCCAGGACAGGTCCTCTGAAATGATAACAGGACTTAGGGTGTTTCTCTATCTCAGAATAACCATCTCAGTGATAGGACATGGGTTTGGCAAATTTTTGATCATGTGTACGTGATGTGAACTCACATCTCGGGTGAATTTGGCAGGGTGAAAACCCAGTTATAATAGGGCATTATGTACCAATACATGGCCAGGACAGGATCTGCAGGCGTGTTTCGATATACAGTGTCCTCAACTGACCCTGTTTACTCTGCTTTCACCTGAATGATGGTAACAAGATTATGACTGTTCCATAAAAATGCAAGTTGATTTTCAGTAGAGTTGTTTACTGTGCTTTGGTCTGTTGTCTCTGATCATTTTCCTGTATAGGCTTGTCCCAAAAGCTGGAGTGAAGATAAAAAATTTCACCATTGCTGCGAGATGTAAATTCCCTTTCAGCTGAAGTGGGCCAATTTAAAACCAGGGAAAAATCATAAACCAGTTTCTGGGAATGGAGGGAATCCAGTGAGGGTGAGGGGTGGGGAATGTGGAGTGGAATGAGAATTTAAATTCTGCCTTTCAGTTTTGACATGAGGTCGACCATCTGTTTCCTTTCTGGGAAAAATCGCACTGCCATCCAGCACTACACTGGATATGCTACGGGGTATTTCAGTGTACCAGTTGGAGGTAAAGCTTTACTTTTAGAACAAGGGCCAGTTGGCCAAACTAAAACATTTTAGAGTTCTGAACTCTTAGAGAAGTCGTTGGTCAGAGCCATTTTATGCACCCCATTTATCTCATAAGACTGGAGAAATAGAGGAGGGTTATAATATTTGATGACGTAAGTTCATCTGTTGTTTTTCTTTCATTGATCTTGACATTCAAGTGGATTCGGAGCAAGAGGGCTGCGAATGAACGGCTGATTTCAGGAGTGAAGGCAGTTTTTACTACACAGGGTAAAAGAGAGGCAAGACTGCGCCGGCATGTGATGTCAGCCAGTAGAGCGTGAGGGGTTTAAAAAGAAGACTGCCATATCCAGTGGGCCGTGGAGTGAGAGGCAGTAGAGTGATAGGGCTTTGGCTCTATGGGCTTTGGTGATAACGGGATGAGGCGAGATAGGTTTACTGGTGTTAACTGCAGAAAGGAGGAAGTATGTGTGTGAGGCCAGTTTTCTGTGCTCGGTGTCAGATGTGGAAGATCCTGAGGTCCCCCAGCCTCCCAGACAGCCATATCTGCACCACGTGTGTCGAGCTACAGCTCCTAAGGGACTGAGTTAGAGAACGAGAGATGCAGCTCGATCATCTTCGTCTGGTCAGGGAGAGCGAGGAGGTGATAGAGGGGAGTTATAGGTTGGTGGTTACACTGTGGCCACAGGAGGCAGACAGGTGGGTATCAATCAGGAGGGGGAAGGGGAAGAGTCAGGTATTGATAGAGAGTACACCTGCGGCTGTACCCGTTGACAATAAGTACTCCTGCTAGATTAGTGTCGGGGGGGGGCGGGAACAGCCTATCTGGGGGAAGCGACAATGCCTGTGCCTCTGGCATAGAGTCTGGCCCTGTGGCTCAGAAGGGTAGGGAAAGGAAGAGGAAGGCAGTAGTGATAGGGGACTCTATAGTTAGGGGGTTGGGCAGGCGATTCTGTGGACGCAGGAAAGAAACTCAGATGATAGTTTGCCTCCCAGGTGCCAGGGTCCGGGATGTTTCAGATCGTATCCAAGATATCCTGCAGTGAGAGGGAGAACAGCCAGAAGTCATGGTCCATATTGGTACCAATGACATAGGCAGGAAAAGGGAAGAGGTCCTGAAAAAAGTCTACAGGGAATTAGGAAGGATGTTGAGAAGCGGTACCGCAAAGGTAATATTCCCAGGATTACTGTCTCTGCCACGCGACAGTGAGAATAGGAATAGAATGAAGTGGAGGATAAATGCGTGGCTGAGGGATTGGAGCAGGGGAAAGGGATTCAGATTTCTGGATTATTGGGATCTCTTTTGGAGCAGGTGTGACCTGTACAAAAAGGACAAGTTGCACTTGAATCCCAGGGGGACCAATATCCTGGCGAAAAGGTTTGCTAAGGCCACTGGGGAGAGTTTAAACGAGAATTGTTGGGGGGGTTGGAACCAAACTGAAGAGACTGGGGAAGAGGCAGCTGGCTCACAAATAGAGAAAGCTAGGAGGCAGTGGCTGAGGGAGGATAGACAGGTGATAGAGAAGGGACATGCTCAGACCGAAGATCTGAGATGTGTCTATTTTAACACAATGAGTGTTGTGAACAAAGCGGATGAGCTTAGAGTGTGGATCAGTACTTGGAATATGATGTGATGGCCATTACAGAGACTTGGATGGCTCAGGGACAGGAATGGTTACTTCAAGTGCTGGGTTTTAAATGTTTTAGAAAGGACAGTGAGGGAGGCAAAAGAGGTGGGTGCGTGACACTGTTGATCAGAGATAGTGTCATGGTTGCAGAAAAGGTGAATGCCATGGAGGGATTGTCTACGGAGTCTCTGTGTGTGGAGGTTAAGAACAGGAAGAGGTCAATAACTTTACTGGGTCTTTTTTATAGGCTGCCCAATAGTAACAGGAATATCGAGGAACAGATAGGGAACAGATCCTGGAAGGGTGTAATAATAACAGAGTTGTCGTTATGGGAGATTTTAATTTCCAAAATATCAATTGGCATCTCCCTAGAGCAAGGGGTTTAGATGGGGTGGAGTTAGGTGTGTTCAGGAAGATTCCCTGACACAATATGTAGATAAGCCTACAAGAGGAGAGGCTGTACTTGATTTGGTATTGGGAAATGAATCTGGTCAGGTGTCAGATCTCTCAATTGGACAGCATTTTGGAGATAGTGATAATAATTCTATCTCCTTTACAATAACGTAAGAGAGAGATAGGAACAGACAAGTTAAAAAAGCGTTTAATTGGAGTAAGGGGAATTATGAGGCTATCAGGCAGGAAATTGGAAGCTGAAATTGGAAACAGATGTTCCCAGGGAAAAGTACGGAAGAAATGTGGCAAATGTTCAGGGGATATTTGAGTGGAGTTCTGCATAGGTACATTCCAATGAGACAGGGAAGTTACGGTAGGGTACAGGAACCATGGTGTACAAAGGCTGTTGTAAATCTAGTCAAGAAGAAAGGAAAAACTTACAAAAGGTTCAGAGAGCTCGGTAATGTTACAGATCTAGAAGATTATTTGGCTAACAGGAAGGAGCTTAAGAAGGAAATTAGGAGAGCCAGAAGAGGCCATGAGAAGGTCTTGGTGGGCAGGATTAAGGAAAACCCCAAGGCATTCTACAAGTATGTGAAGAGCAAGAGGATAAAATGTGAAAGAATAGGACCTATTAAGTGTGACTGTGGCAAAGTGTGTATGGAACCAGAGGAAATAGCAGAAGCAATTAATGAATATTCACCATGGAAAATGATCTTGGTGATAGCAGCAATGATTTGCAGCAGACTGAAAACTTTGAGCATGTAGATATTAAGAAGGAGTATATGCTGTAGGTTTTTGAAAGCATCAAGTTGGTTAAGTCACTGGGACCAGATGAGATGTAAACCAGGCTACTGTGGGAGGCAAGGGAGGAGATTGCTGAGCCACTGGTGATGACCTTTGCATCATCAATGGGAACGGGAGAGGTTCCGGAGGATTGGAGGGTTGCGGATATTGTTCCTTTATTCAAGAAAGGGAGTAGAGGTAGCTCAGGTAATTATAGACCAATGAGTCTTACCTCAGTGGTTGGTAAGTTGATGGAGAAGATCCTGAGAGGGAGGAATTATGAACATTTGGAGAGGTAAAGTATGATTAGGAAGAGTCAGCATGGCTTTGTCAAGGGTAGGTCATGCCTTCCGAGCCTGATTGAATTTTTTGAGGATGTGACTAAACACATTGATGAAGGAAGAGCAGTAAATGTAGTGTATATGGATTTCAGCAAGGCATTTGATAAGGTACCCTATGCAAGGCTTATTGAGAAAGTAAGGCGGCATGGGATCCAAGGGGATATTGCTTTGTAGATCCAGAACTGGCTTGCCCACAGAAGGCAAAGAGTGGTTGTAGACAGGTCAGGTCATATTTTGCATGGAGGTCGGTCCATTCTACATGCAAAACTGGGCTGAGAAGTGACAGATGGAGTTCAAGATAATTGTGAAGTGGTTCATTTTGGTAGGTCAAATATGATGGCAGAATATAGTATTAATGTAAGTCTCTTGACAGCGTGGAGGATCAGAGTGACCTTGGGGTCCAAGTCCATAGGACGTTCAAAGCAGCTGCACAGTGGTTAAGAAAGTGTATGGTGTATTGGCCTTCATCAATCGTGGAATTGAATTTAGGAGGCGAGAGGTAACGTTGCAGCTATATAAGACCCTGGTCAGACCCCACTTGGAGTACTGTGCTCAGTTCTGGTCGCCTCACTACAGTAAGGATGTGGAAGCCATAGAAAGGGTGCAGAGGAGATTTACAAGGATGTCGCCTGGATTGGGGAGCATACCTTATTAGAATAGGTTGAGTGAACTCAGCCTTTTCTCCTTGGAGCGACGGAGGATGAGAGGTGACCTTATAGGGGTGTATAAGATGATGAGAGGCATTGATCATGTGGATAGTCAGAGGCTTTTCCCCTGGGCTGAAATGGTTGCTACAAGAGGACACAGATTTAAGGTGCTGGGGAGTAGGTACAGAGGAGATGTCAGGGGCAAGTTTTATACTCAGAGAGTGGTGAGTACGTGGAATGGGCTGCCGGCAATGGTGGTGGAGGCGGGTGTGATAGGGTTTTCACTGCTGTCAGCCTTGCAAGACCCTAGTGGAGACTCAGGAATACCTTCAAACTCAAAAAAAGAAGGAAACTCCATTGCTGTTTCCATAACAGGCAAATTTGATTACTCCACCTGTAATCTAAATCCCCACCACCACTGGGACTCCATCTCAGGTTTGGCTTTGGCTCATTAGTGCAAGGGAAGTGATCAGTAAGCATAAATTTGTTAAAGTTACTGGGGAAATTAATCCACCTTACTACTTATTTAAAAGTGCACTTAATTACAATTTTCATGACTAAAAGATATTTAAGCTAGTAAAAATGTTAATGCTGTGCTTTCTTGAATGTTTTAAGTTAGAAATCATAAGCGGATTTCTTCTTTAAAGGAAAAAAAGTTCATTTTCTATTTTATATTAGTTAAGTTTATCTCTTTCAAAAAGATAAATGCCACAGCAGTGGAAATTAATTTTAAAATGCTGATTAGGAATTTAAAAACATTACACATATTTTGAATTGGCATCCATTTTGAACTTCACATATTTTGAATTGGCATCCATTTTGAACTTTCCCAGCCCATATACAAACTGATGCATAGACTGATAAGGTATTCTCAGGTTTCCAACACTGTTGTTCAGTAAATAGACATTTAGCAGAGACATGGGAGATAAAGTATTCTGTGTTTCTTCACTCTCCTCAAGGGGAGGCTCTCGATCTCAGCTTTGTGCTTTCAAGAGAGGAACATGACTGACACCAGTAGCTAGACAAGTTCGGACTTAACCTGCCTTGAGTCACTCTGTGTCATATTCATTCGTACTCCAATTCATTGCAAAGCCTCCTATGGAGGTTTGGTGTTTGAAAAAGCTTCAGATTGATCTATTTTAGCACTCTCTGAAATAAGCTAATTCAATATGTGAAATATATGACAGTACCATTGACTGAGTAGCCAATTGTGAATTTTCACAGTTTCCATAACTCGTCCATTTCAAGTTTGACGGCAAAGCATTGAGAAAAGAATTGTTAGTACTTAAGGTTAAGTGGATAGGGACAGAAGCATAGAATGGGTTTGCAAGCTGATTCAAGAGAGGCCCAAGAGTGAACCTGATCCATAAGGAGTCATCTTGCCTTCTGTCTTGTCCAGGATCCAGCTGCAGGAAGATTTTGCCTGACAGGGTAGGAGAAGAGATTCCATAATCCTTCTCATCCCCCTTTCACCTCTGCCAACACAACAAATTTAATAATTGATACTTGATACTATAAAATTGTAAAGCAAAACCAAACACTTGAGTTCTGAAAGTAAAACAGAAAATGCTGTAAATACTCAGCAGGCCAGATAGCATCTGAGAAGAGTTAATTTTTCAAGTTGATGACGTTTCATCAAATCGACTACCAAATATTATTTCAACATCTCAATAATTTCAGTTTTTTAATTTCTGCCTTTTAAGATAGAAACTCTGTTTTCTTTTAGCTTCTTAAAGGTTCTGTCGCTGATGACTGGAGTCTACTTCAAATAGATATCCTATAGCATGAGTTCCCTGCCACGTATCAATACCATTAAGCAAGGTTCAATGGACCCCAGGTTGGGAACCCCTGTTCTATAGGAACTAGGGAAATTGGTTACAAGGAAAGGAAAGGATAGGGTACTGAGAACTTTGTAATACTATTATAGTGGCTTATTTGTACGTATGGGTGTCAATAAGTTAGGTGTTCTTAACCAAAGGACAGCTTGTAGGAATTTTCATTATACATAGTTAACCCCATTAAATCTCCCCTCACTTTGCTATGGTCCAAAGAAAAACTTTGAGCCAAACCAATCTTCTCTCTAACCCTGACTACTGAGTCTCCTGTGCACCCACTCTGCTGCTATTGTATTCTATTATATCCCAAGCAGTACAGTCTTTTAGTGGTAGCCACACTGATATTTATTGTACAGATCAATCTGCTGTAATATTCTATGGTTCAGATGATGAGGGCAAAATTTCACATGGCCTGTGTTCTTGAGGAGTTGTTGGAATTGCTGTGCAAGGATCGCACGTTCTTCTGCACTTCCCAATATCTCAAGTGAAATTCAATATATGGAATTATCATTATGGAAAGAGTGAAGGTTCACAGGATCAAAGAGTGAAGAGTGGTTGTTTTTTGACGTTATTTTGGCCTAAATTGTATTGGAATAAGCCCTAATAAAGAGCATTGGCAGCCTGTTTTCATCAAGCCCATGGCCAATATAGAAGTGGAGCACTGGACTACGGCCTAGTTACTTCTCCTGCTTCCCAGACGTTTTATCCAAGAAGCTATGGGATCAACAGTAATCTCCAAACTGTCAATTTCGTAAAAGTAGCTTCCTGTTTCCCCTTGAAAAATTTAGCTGAATAATTGCGTAATATATTTTCATTAGAAGGCTGTGAACTATAGTTCATTTAAAATATTCTGGATCAGAATAGAAATTGTGTTTATTTTATAATTCTTCAGGAAGACCAACCTTTTTAGATAAATAAGTTTAATGATATTTTGACTTTGCCCTATTACCGTTAATTGTACTGAATGTAAAGTCCATCATACAATTTTGTAATAGAAAAATCTAAATCATGGACTGACTGTACAAATTGCATATGGACATGTTTCCCAAGCCTACACAATAAGCAGTAGCTATTCATACTGAATAATCACTGAACCTTCCCTTGGAGAGTCAGCAACATTTTCTGTATGAATTGCAAACAATGGGTTTGCTCGGGAGCGGAACAATAGAAAAGCAAAGGGCAAGAGTTCATGATCCTTTGAAGCTGATAACCAGACATTAATGGCCTTTTGCCTATTACTGAGGCTGACAGTCACTACATTTCTACGACTGATCCAGTCCTTACTTGGAAAAATATTATGAAATATTTAACTTGAAGCGGCTTATCTGATCTTAAGTTAATTATCACTTCACACATGGGAAAACAATTTGTGACAGTTCTGTGATCTGTACAACCCACCCTCTCAATCAATGTCAGCAAGACCCAGGAGCTGATTATTGACTACAGGAGGAGGAAACCGGAGGTCTGTGAGCCAGTCCTCATCAGGGGACCAGAGGTGGAGAGGATCAGAAACTTTTAATTCCCCAGTGTTATCATTTCAGAGGATCTATACTGGGCCCTGCCATTTCACAAGAAAGTACAGCAGTGCCTCTATTTCTTTGAAGTTTCCAAAGACTCAGCATGTCATCTAAAACTTTGACAAACTTCTATAGATGTGCTGTGGAGAGTATTTTGATTGATTGCATTACAGCCTGGTATGGAAACATCAATGCCTTGGAATGGAAAAGCCTACAAAAAGTAAAGGATACAGCCCAGTCCATCACAGGTAAAGCTTTCCCCACCATTAATCACCTCTACATGGAGCATTGTCACAGGAAAGCAGCACCCATCATCAAGGACCCCCACCATCCAGGCCATAATCTCTTCTCGATGCTGCCATCAGGAAGGAGATACAGGAGCCTTAATATTTTGATATTTATTGTTTTTTTGTTTCTTTTTGTATTTGCAGTTTGTTGTCTTTTGCACGTTGGTTGTCTGTCCTGACGAAAGCGGTTTTTTATTGATTAGATTGTGTTTCTTTGGAGTTACTGTGAATGTCTGCAAGAAAATGAATCTCAGCATTGTATATGGTGACGTATACAGAATGTACTTTGATAATAAATTTACCTTTGAACTTTGAGCAGAGCCCTGTGTTCACTGAAAGAAATTGCATGTTTGGATATGAGAGGATCACAGAATGAAAGCAACCACTGTACTGTCCATGATACTACAATGCTCATTGTATTATCTTTGAAAACTTTGAAAAACATTGATGAAGAATTATCCAGTTGGGCCTCAAGTCTGAGATTGTTATTTCATACAGCAACGTAACACAGTGCAACTCAGATTTTAAATGGATGACCAATCAGAGAGAGCTGATAGTATTAAAGATTGTGTAACTTCTAATTATATTAATATCCCGACTGAATATAAGGTTGCAGGTTATATACATAGAAGGAGACCATTCACATGGTGCCAATACTGACTTTCTGAAACCGTTAATGTTTCGGTCAGTCATACAACATTGCCACACAAGCTGATAGGGTGGCGAAAGAAGGCTGATGGTGTGCTGGCCTCATTAGTCAGAGGACTGAGTTCAAGAATGTGAGGTAATGCTGGAGCTCTATAAAACACTGGCTAAACCACACTTATTGTGTTCAGTTCTGGTTTCCACAGGAAAGAAAGGACATGGAAGCTTTAGAGAGGGTACAGAGGTGATTTACCAACATGCTGCCTTGATTGGAGAACATGTCTTATGAAGAAAGGTTGAGTGAATTAGTACTATACTCTTTGGAATGGAGGATGAGTGGTGACTTAATAAAGGTGTATAAGGTCATGAGAAGCATAGATGAAGTGGAAAGCTTGTATCCTTCTCCCAGAATGAGTGGAGGAAAGTTTAGGTGAGATGTCAGAGGCAGGTTTTTACACACTAGAATCTAGAATACACTGCCAACGATGGTGGTAGAGGCTAATATAATAAGAATCTTTTAAAAGACTTGTAGTTAGGCACATGGTCATAAGAAATATGGATGGTTATGGACTGTGTTAGAGGAGAAGATTAGATTGATTGTGGGGTAGATTTATATAGATTGGCACAACATCATGGACCGATGGACCCATACTGTGCTGTACTGTTCTGTCTGTACTTTCATGTTATTTTAATGACAGATTTAAAAGTTGCTATTGAATCTCCACCAATTACCCTTTCAGGCAATGTTTTCCACATCCAGAAAAGAGTGTAAGTAAAGTGTTCTCCTCTCCTCCCCTGTTTTTTATTTTGCAAATTACTTGTTTGCCTTTTGTTTGCTGATGCCCTCGTCAATGGAAATGGATTCACCTGGACTTTCTCAAATATCATTGTAAAGTGTAAAGTTTAAAAGCACTAAATCTGTCGTAAACCTGCTCTGTGATAGAAACATTCCCACCTTCCCTGGTCTGCTCAATTAAAGTGTAACTGTGGTGCCATTTCTACCAAATGCTTTCTGCAAGGTATCTTTGTGCAGGTATGGTGCCTTAAATTCATCATTAATTATTACAAAGCCAGGATCCCACGTTTAACTTGCTCATCCTACCTTCTTCAAAGGTTTGTGCATGTAACCACCAGATCACCTGGAGATCCTGCAATAGATCCTGCTGTGATTTTAAAATTTCTTTAGCCAGAGGGTGGTGAATCTGTGGAACACATTGTCACAGACGGCTGTGGAGTGCAAGTCAGTGAATTTATTTAAAGTGAGTTTGATAGGTTCCTGATCAGTCAGAGCATCAAAGGTTATGGAAAGAAGGCAGAAGAATTGGGTTGAGAGGGAAAATAAATCAGCCTTGATGGAATGACAGAGCAGTCTCTATGGGCCATATGGCCTAATTTTGCTCCTAGGTCTTATGGTCAAACCTCCCTTATTTGATTCCATACTCTACATTCCTCTTATATCATGTTCTAATATTTTCAGCCATTTCTTGCCTCCATCTGTCATCTCCCTGCCTCTGTTACTATTTCCACTCTTCCATCCTTCATCATCCTATCACCTCTACTCCTTGATGCTCTTGCCAGTTTTTGCTCAGTCCCTTCCCCTTGCCTCTATACTGGCTAACTCCCCTCCGTGTTTCAGTCCAGATTAAGGGTCTTGACCCAATTTGACAACTATCTATTTCCCTCCATAAGCACTGTCTAATTCATTGAGTTCATTCAGCTGATTGTTTGAGTCCAACATCTATCTCTCTTGTACGTCTCTTGTATGTCCACACTGCACTTGGTTGTTTTCCCTTCCTAAACCTTCACAAAAAAGAGCAAATCTGCAGATGCTGGAAATCCAAGCAACACGCACAAAATGCTGGAGGGACTTAGCAGACCAGGCAGCATCTACGGAAAAGAGCACAGTCGATGTTTCAGGCCGAGACATTGACTGTACTCTTTTCTATCGATGCTGCCTGGCTTGCTGAGTTCCTCCTGAATTTTGTGTGTATCATCCTCACACCTGTTTGATTTAAGTGTCATTTGCCAGGTGCCTGTCTATTTCACATGTTGTTCTGAAATGTATTACAGTTCCATGCTTTAAGAAGTATGATTAATCTGGTGCTCAAAGTAGGGTGAATAGCTTTACATAATAGAATAAAATTCAGCGTAATTTCTGACAGGTGGATCAAGATGCAGGTGGATGCTTCCCTGGTGTCATGGATTATTGATTACCTGACTGGCAGACCACAGTACGTGCACTTGCAACACTGTGTGTCAGACAGAGTGGTCAGCAGCACTGGGGCTCCACGGGGGACTGTCCTGTCTCCCTTTCTCTTCACCATCTACACCTCGGACTTCAACTACTACACAGAGTCTTGCCATCTTCAGAAATTTTCTGATAGTTGGATGCATCAGCAAGGGAGATGAGGCGGAGTACAGGGCTATGGTGAAAGACTTTGTCACATGGTGTGAGCAGAATCATCTGCAGCTTAATGTGAAAAAGACTAAGGAGCTGGTGATGGACCTGAGGAGGGCTAAGGCACCGGTGACCCCTGTTTCCATTCAAGGGGTCAGTGTGGACATGGTGGAGAATTACAAATACCTGGGGATACGAATGGGCAATAAACTGGACTGGTCAAAGAACACTGAGGCTGTCTACAAGAAGGGTCAGAGCCGTCTCTATTTCCTGAGGAGACTGAGGTCCTTTAACATCTGCCGGACGATGCTGAGGATGTTCTACGAGGCTGTGGTGGCCAGTGCTATCATGTTTGCTGTTGTGTGCTGGGGCAGCACACAGAATCACCAATAGAATCAACAAACTCATTCATAAGGCCAGTGATGTTGTGGGGGTGGAACTGGAGTCTCTGACGGCGGTGTCTGAAAAGAGGATGCTGCCCAAGTTGCATGCCATCTTGGACAATGTCTCCCATCCACTCCATAACGTACTGGTTAGACAAAGGAGTACATTCAGCCAGAGACTCATTCCACCGAGATGCAACACTGAGCATCATAGGAAGTCATTCCTGCCTGTGGCCATCAAACTTTACAATTCCTCCCTTGGAGTGTCAGACATCCTGAGCCAATAGGCTGGTCCTGGACTTATTTCCACTTGGAATAATTTACTTACTATTATTTAATTGTTTATGGTTTTATATTGCTATACTTCTACACTATTCTTCGTTGGTGTGACTGTAACGAAACCCAATTTCCCTCGGGATCAATAAAGTATGTCTGTCTGTCTGTCTGTCTGTTTATATGTTCCAAGGAAGATTTTTTGGGAGGTTGCACAAGATACAGGTTAAGATTTTACTGAGAATTAAAGGCTTATGGTTTAGATTGTAGAAAATTGGAACATACGGGATACATAGGAGCGGAACTGGGCCATTTAGCCCATCAAGTCTGCTCTGCCATTTCATCATGGTTGATCCATTTCCCTCTCAGCCCCAATCTCTTGCCTTCTCCCCATATTCTTTCATGTCCAGACCTATCAAGGATCTATCATCCTCTGCCTTAAATATACCCAATGACTTGACCTCCCCAGCCACCTGTGGCAACAAATTCCACAGACTGTCCACTCTCTGGCCAAAGAAATTCCTCCTCATCTCCATTCTAAATAGACGTCCTCCTCTTCTGAGTCTGTGTCCTCTGATCCAGAACTCCTCCACCATAGGAAACATCCTCTCTTTATCTACTCTATCAAGGCCTTTCAACATTCAGTGGATTTTGATAGATTATGAAAGAATAGAAATTATTACATAGTTCAACAAATTCCCAGTTCATTCACTCCAAGTTATATGACATTTTTCCTCAGGTTCTTTGATATAACAGTAGCAATAAAAACATGAATACATTTGGATGAAACAAATATGTAATTCAGACACTGTTGTGATTCGTCTGTCAAACTAGTGTTACTTACTGATGCTATCCTTTGTACTCTTTGATTCTCCCTGCCTCAGGCCAGATTTCCTTCTGTCAACATTTGGCACAAGCCCTGAGTTTATCATGTGATTGAAATATAGTCAGTTCTCATTTTGAAAGATTCCACAAATGCAGCTTTCAATTAACTAGGTGGAAGTATTTTTTCCATGAGGTAAAAAAAAATCAAAGGAACAGTCATCGACAGAGTGATCTGAAGCAGAGTGGTAAGGCTTTGGTGATAACAAGGCGAGGCGAGGTAAGTTACCTGTGAGGAATACAAACAGGAAGTATGTGTGTGAGGCCGGTGTTCTGTACTGGGTGTCAGATGTGGGATGTCCAGGAGAGTCCCAGCCTCCTGGGCGGCCACTTCTGCACCAGGTATGTAAAGCTACAGTTCATTAGGGACCGGGTTAGGGAACTGGAGATGCACCTTGATGACCTTCGTCTGGTCAGGGAAAGTGAGGAGGTGATAGAGAGAAGCTATAGGCAAGTGGTCACACTGGGGCCTCGGGAGACAGATAAGTGGGTAACAGGAGAGGGAAGAGCAGGAGTCAGATACTAGAGAGTACCCCTGTGACTGTACTGCTTGACAATAAGTACTCCTGTTTGAGTACTGTTGGGGGTTGGGGGAAACAGCCTACCTAGGGGAAGCAACAGTGCCCATACCTCCGGCACAGAGTCCGGCCCTGTAGCTCAGAAGGGTAGGGAAAGGAAGAAGGCAGCAGTAATAGGGGACTCTATAGTTAGGGAGTCAGAGAGGCGATTCTGTGGATGCGGGAAAGAAACTCGGATGGTAGTTTGCCTCCCAGGTGCCAGGTTCTGGGATGGTTCAGATCGCATCCAAGATATCCTGCAGTGGGAGGGAGAACAGCCAGAGGTCGTGGTACATATTGATACCAATGACATAGGTAGGAAAAGGGAAGAGGTCCTGAAAAAAGAAGTTGAGAAGTAGGACCGCAAAGGTAGTAATCTTGGGATTACTGCCTGCACCACGCAACAGTGTGTATAGGAATAAAATGAGTTGGAGGTTAAATGCGTGGCTGAGGGATTGGAGCAGGGGGCAGGGATTCAGACTTCTGGATCATTCGGACCTCTTTTGGAGCAGGTGTGACCTGTACAAAATGGACAGGTTGCACTTGAATCCCAGGGGAACCAATATACTGGCGGGGAGGTTTGCTAAGGCTACTAGGGAGAATTTAAACTGGGGTGGGAACCAAATTGAAGAGACAGAGGAAGGGACTGTTAACTCACAAATAGAGAAAGCTTGGAGACGGTGCGAGAGGGAAGATAGGCAGGTGATAGAGAAGGGATGTGCTCAGACCGATGGTTTGAGGTGTGTCTATTTTAACGCGAGATGCATCATGAACAATGCAGATGAACTTAGAGCGTGGATCAGTACTTGGAGCTCTGATGTTGTGGCCATTACAGAGACTTGGATGGCTCAGGGGCAGGAATGGTTACTTAGAGTGCCAGGCTTTAGAGGTTTCAGAAAGGACAGTGAGGGAGGTAAAAGAAGTGAAGACATGGCACTGCTGTTCAGAGATAGTGTCACGGCTGCAGAAAAGGAGGAAGTCATGAAGGGATTGTCTACTGAGTCTCTGTGGGTGACAGTTAGAAACAGGAAGGGGTCAATAGCTCTACTGGGTGTTTTTTATAGACCACCCAATAGTAACAGCGACATTGAGGAGCAGATGAGGAGGCAGATTCTGGAAAGGTGTAATAATAACAGGGTTGTGGTGGGAGATTTTAATTTCCCAAATATTGATTGGCATCTCCCTAGAGCAAGGGGTTTAGACGGGGTGGAGTTTGTTACGTATGTTCAGGAAAGTTTCCTGACACATTATGTAAATAACACTACAAGAAGAGAGGCTGTACTTGATCTGGTATTGGGAAATGAACCTGGTCAGGTGTCAGGTCTCTCAGTGGGAGAGCATTTTGGAGATAGTGATCACAATTCTTTTCTTTTCATCTTTTTATTATCATTATTAATAACAACAAAATAAAATTGATACATAGATAATGAGATTACACGCATACATATTTCAACTAACTGTAAAAGATTACAAGAGCAATGATTACAGTATAAATGAGTATTCCCACATCGTAAATGATACAATATACAAATAGACAAGGCAGATCACAATTCTATCTCCTTTACCATAGCATTGGAGAGGGATAGGAATAGACAAGTTAGGGAAACATTTAATTGGAGTAAGTGGAAATATGAGGCTATCAGGCAGGAACTTGGAAGCATAAATTGGAAACAGATGTTCTCAGGGAAATGTACAGAAGAAATGTGGCAAATGTTCAGGGGATATTTGTGTGGCGTTCCGCGAAGATGCATTCCAATGAGACAGGGAAACGATGGTAGGGTACAGGAACTGTGGTGTATAAAGGCTGTTGAAAATCTAGTCAAGAAGAAAAGAAAAGCTTACAAAAGGTTCAAGAACTAGGTAATGATAGAGATCTAGAAGATTATAAGGCTAGCAGGAAGGAGTTTAAGAGTGAAATTAGGAGAGCCAGAAGGGGCCATGAGAAGGCCTTGGCAAGCAGGATTAAAGAAAACCCCAAGGCATTCTACAAGAATGTGAAGAACAAGAGGATAAGACATGAAAGAATAGGACTAATCAAGTGTGACAGTGGAAAAGTTTGAATGGAACCGGAGGAGATAGCTGAGGTACTTAATGAATACTTTGTTTCTATATTCATTACGGAAAAGGATCTTGGCAATTGTAAGGATGACACAGCGGATTGAAAAACTCGAGCCTATTGACATTAAAAAAGAGGATGTGCTGGAGCTTTTGGAAAGCATCAAGTTGGATAAGTCTCTGGGACCAGACGAGATGTACATCAGACTACTGTGGGAGTCAAGGGAAGGGATTGCTGAGCCTCTGGCAATGAACTTTGCATCATCAATGGGGATGGGAGATGTTCCGGAGGATTGAGGGTTGCAGATGTTGTTCCCTTATTCAAGAAAGTGAGTAGAGATAGCCCAGGAAATTATAGACCAGTGAGTCTTACTTCAGTGGTTCGTAAGTTGATGGAAAAGATCCTGAGAGGCGTAACACGATTAGGAATAGCCAGCATGGCTTTGTGAAAGGCAAGTCCTTCCTGCTAGCCTTATAATCTTCTAGATCTCTATCGTTACCTAGTTCTTGAACCTTTTGTCGTGCCTTACGAGAATGTGACTAAACACGTTGTTGAAGGTAGACCAGTGGATGTAGTGTATATGGATTTCAGCAAGGCACTTGATAAGGTATCCCATGCAAGGCTTATTGAGAAAGTAAGGAAGCATGGGATCCAAGGGGACATTGCTTTGTGGATCCAGAACTGGCTTGCCCACAGAAAGCAAAGAGTGGTTGTAGATGGGTCATATTCTGCATGGAGGCCAGTGACCAGTGGAGTGCCTCAGGGATCTGTTCTGGGACCCTTACTCTTTGTGATTTATATAAATAACCTGGATGAGGAAGTGGAGGGTTGCGTTAGTAAACTTGCTGATGACACAAAGGGTTGGGGGTGTTGTGTATAGTGTGGAGGGCTGTCAGAGGTTACAGCAGGGCATCGATAGGATGCAAAACTGGACTGAGAAGTGGCAGATGGAGTTCAACCCAGATAAGTGTGTGGCGGTTCATTTTGGTAGGTCAATTAAGATGGCAGAATATACTATTAATGGTAATACTCTTGGCAGTGTGGAGGATCAGAGGGATCTTGGGGTCCGAGTCCATAGGACACTCAAAGCTGCTGCGTAGGTTGACCCTGTGGTTAAGAAGGTATACAGTGCATTGGCATTCATCAACCGTGGGATTGAGTTTAAGACCCAAGAGGTAATGTTACAGCTATATAGAATCCTAGTCAGATCCCACTTGGAGAACTGTGCTCAGTCCTAGTCACCTCACACAGGAAGGATGTGGAAACTATAGAAAGGGTGCGGAGAAGATTTACAAGGATGGTGCCTGGATTGGGGAGCATGCCTTATGAGAATAGGTTCAGTGAAATTGGCCTTTTCTCTTTGGAGCGATGGAGGATGAGTGGTGACGTGATAGAGGTGTATAAGATGATGAGAGGCATTGATTGTGTGGATAGTCAAAGGCTTTTTCCCAGCTGAAATAGCTAACACGAGAGGGCACAGTTTTAAGGTGCTTAGAAATAGATACAGAGGAGATATCAGGGGAAGTTTTTTTTTACGCAGAGAGTGGTGAGTGCGTGGAATGGGCTGCCGGCGATGGTGGTGGAGGCGGATACGATAGGGTCTTTTAAGAAACTCCTGGATAGGTACATGGAGCTTAGAAAAATAAAGGGCTATGGGTAACCGTAGGTAATTTCTAAGGTAAGTACTTGTTCAACACAGCATTGTAGGCTGAAGGGCCTGTATTGTGCTGTAGTGTTCTATGTTTCTAATAATCCGGTAATGATTCAGGTTCGGTTACCAGCTTCGTAATTACACAGAGTGAATAAAATAATTGGTCCATGCTGTTGTTATAGCTTCTAATGAGCCTCTTCACACCTCTCTTTACCTTTCCTGATCAGCAGAGCGTGCTTTTCCTTGTTTGATAGTTTGAGATTTCTTACACTTACTCTGTAATATTTAAAATATTTCTTACTTCTTCTACATCAAGTTAATTGATTTTTGAGAAGAGCTCAGCTCTTAATTTCTTTAGTCGTGTTGTTGATAAATTTCCCTCTCTTATATGAAGAGTGGATAATATGTATAATCCATTACTAAGATGAAGAGACCAGATACATTCTGGTTTCAATCTCAGTGCTCTGTAGTGTGAGCCAGTCTTAGTGATTGACAGTGGCACTGCAAGCAATAATACTCTCCTCCAGAGAAAATCAGCAAGTTTGCTCTCCGAAGCACCATTGGTGACCTCTGTTTGAATAGTGAATGTATGGAGTGCAAAGCAGAAAGGGCTGAAAATACAGCAGGTCAGCTGAAATGTTCCGAGATGATAGAGTAACATTAATTTTTCACTCCAATAGATCTTAAATTAATTACCAGCAGAGACTGTACTTGCAGTTCCCCCTAAGTTTTATTTCAGACTCACACCCAAGTCCTCTTGGGGCTTGTAGGGAGATGGCTTCTTCAAAATTCCTGGTATCTCACCTCCACCATCAGCCATCTCCCCCTGCCCCCTGCTCTCCAAATAGTCTTCAAAGCACAATCAGACTCTACTGTGTATATTTGCACATTAAACTATTTGATCACACTTTGGCATATGTGTGTGGTAAGATGTGGAGCCTGAGCATCTTGTGCAAAACTGGTAAAAGTCCCCTGTACAGTCCCTCTTCAACACGTGAAAGACTTTCACCTTCAGTGCAGCATGTATAAGAAGGCAATACATGCATTCATGTCTGTGCCAGCTCATTTGTGTACATTCCTATTCATCCCATTCTCCTGAGCCTTCTCATTTAACTCTCAATTTCAGACTGCACCAACACCAAGAGTCAATTGCCAAGATAGCTCATTATTTAAGAAAATTGAGTATTATTTTAGCTGGAAAGGTTTATAAATGGGCAGTGAATTGAATAGTTACAGTTTTTAAAAATGATTTCCATATTTAGTTCATTTTCAGAATTTTCTTTCCTCTTTCAGCCCATTGAGTCTTCTCTGCCATTTTGTCTCCACCATTTCCCTCTCAACCATATTTTTCTGCCTTCTCTCCCAAACCTTTCATGCTTTGACTAATCAGGAGCCTGTCAAACTCAGCCTTAAATACACCCAATGACTTGGCTTCTGCCACCATCTATGAGAACAATACCCTCTGGCAAAAGAACTTTCTCATCATCTCCATTCGAAATAGATGTCCCTCTATTCGGATGCTCTGCCCTCTCATCCTAGACTGCCCCACCTCCTTTCCACATCCACTCTTTTAATGCTTTTCAACATTCGAAATGTTTCAATGAGAATCTCTTCTGGGGGAGAGACAGAATCAAATGTAAGGTTTGGCACAAAGCCACAGAAGTAGTTTATGACAAAAGAGGGAATCACACCCTTTTGCTGTAACAAATTCATTTATACCTTGCTAGAGGTAGACACATCCAAAGTACTTCAGAGCATTATTGATTACTAATCGGCGAGTTTTATATATTCTTAAGAGTTAAGTCTGACACTAATAACTGTGATTCTACTCGTGTGATCTCAGCTGAACTTGACAACCTCTATTCTAATAGCTGGCATTCCCTTAGCTATAACAGAAGAAATATTGCTTTAAGTTCTGTTCTGGTAGCTTTGTCTAATGTAAGACGGCAAATTTGTACTGCCCTGAATTCTAGACGCTACCTGTTCTTCATTTTCTCTGACAAAAGGCAAATGAAAACAGAAACTGCTTAGTCTCCTCAATAGATTGAATTGGATATTTATACAGTAAGTATGGTAGTGGATTTCATTGATGGTTAAAAGTCAGTTGAAGAATTAATTCTTTGATACCAACTGATGCAACATTGATCGATTCAAACAAGCTGGAGGAACTCAGCAGGTTGGGCAGCATCCGTGGAAATGAGCAGTCAACGTTTCGGGCTGAGACCCTTCGTCAGAGGGTCTCGGCCTGAAACGCTGACTGCTCGTTTCCACAGATGCTGCCCAACCTGCTGAGTTCCTGCAGCTTGTTTGTGCGTGTTGATTTGAGCACAGCATCTGCAGTGTACTTTGTGTTTGATAGATTCAATCTTTTTTTATCTCATGTTCTAGCCACTATATGTTCAAACCAGATGAACCAATATTAATGTAGTGGGACAGATTTCACTTGTATAATTTCAATTGGAAAAAGGAATGTAAAATTTGCCTTATGAATGAGGTAGCAGTTTGCTTTGATAGTTATTGAGATGTCAGATTGTAATTACATTGACTGGGATGGACAGATCTATATTTCAGGAGCAAGGCTTTTGACAAACTACCATTGTACTGTAGTTTATGAAGGATCAAAGTATCTCAAGCAAATGTTTGACAGTGTATATATTAGCAGTGGAAGTTGATGTATGATTTGTATTTTAATAATAATTAATGAAAGATCAGAACTATTGCTATTGGTGAGTGGGAAAATATATCTTTCTAAGATGTCATAATTGACCTGTGAATTTCTAAAACATGCATCAAGTTTAAAATCAGAATCAAATTTATTATCACTGATTTAAATGACATGACCTCTGTTTTGTGGCAGCAGTACAGTCCAAAGAAATAAAAGCTTTGAAAGTGCAAAATGAAGGATTAATGAGGTGCTTACTGTTCACGGGTTGATGGATCATCGCCAAGTCTGGCGGCAGACCCACACTCAGTGATTTTGGAAAACTTTTGTCCCCACCATCAGATTCTGACTGGTTCTCAAATCTATGAACACTACCACATTATTTTTGCACTGTTTATTAATTACATATTTTATAGTAATTTTATGTCTTTGCACTGTACTGCTGCTGCGAAACAACAAATTTCACGTCATATAAGCCAGGGTTAATAAACCTGATTCTGCTTGTATCCAATGGCACATCATGATGAGACGTTTCTGAAGGAATTAATACAAGTTAATCAATTTGCCTCAGTTAAATATAAGTCTGGATACAAGTTAATCTCTCTGAAGAGCAGTGCAGTACAGCACTTATGTATTAGTCTTCTCCATTGTCGTCTCCTAACCTTAAATGCTGTATTTTTGTTGGATACAATGCACAATAACTCTCAGTACCTCAGGCATTTTTCCTCTTTGAGCCTAGTAAGTAGAGGAAATAATGAAAGTCAATGCTCCAAATTCAGTTGGGGATAAACTTGGCACTGTATTGCTTATATTGCCAATCCCATTCTAAAAGAGACCACCTACTACTGCATAATTTGAATACACACCTAGTTCAAGCAATGGGCCTCTTTAGGATACAAAATGAGGTCCCATAATGGTCTGATTACAACTATTGAAGACGATTTAAGTAACAGCCGTCCAGCTGTACCTCTAATAGTAAAAGTATGATATCAGGGTGTACATCAATAACACTCGTTCCAGATGTCTGTATCCTCTTGTGACGTGTACGGGCCATGCCATGAGTACAGCCACTACGTTGCAGAACCAGACTTACATCTGAATACATTAAGCACATTTATATTGTGTTTAAATCTGACATCAACAGCAATATGAACAACTTCTTTTGCTGTCTCATAAATAATAGCCCTCGTCCTAATTTTGTGTTTTTAAGTAGTGCAAATAATTGTTTTTCATCGCAGCTAGTGCATATCTCTTCCATCATTCTAATTGCCAGGGATTTTGTAGAAGCCATCTCCCTGCAGGCATTGATGTGCACTCTTAAATGCAACTGGGGGGATTGCAGGTGCAATCTGCACTGGTAATTAATTTGGGATCTTTTGGAGTGAAAGCTGAATGTTACTCAGTCATCTCGGGACATTTCAGCTTGAGAAGGTGGAGAGTGAACTGAGTGAACTTTCGTCTCCCTTTCTGGAGGCTGTTCTCATTGAATTACCAAGCTATTTGCCATAAAGAAAGTGGATAACTTTATTTTCTCCTTTCATAGATAATGGAACAAACATTTTAAAAATGATAATCTATGTTATGCAATAACCTAAGGTTGTCATAGCCAGGGTGGTATTGGGGATGAGCTCCCAGTACCTATAAAGTACTCCAACTGGCGTGCGGCTCTAACAGCCTCTGACAACCAAGTCCAACACTTGGCCTTCACATGTGGCTTAGCTACTAGGCCTGGTGGAACTGCTTCTACTGACAAGAGAAGGGGCAAAGGTGGACCACTGGCACCTCATAAACCGGTTACTTTGGGCAGGTGGGGCTTGTCAGCCCTGGACACCCAGGAGAAGGAAAGCTCTGATTTTAAACCTCCCCTGCCTTCCAGCCATACCCACCCATGGGAAAGGCTTTGGGAGAAACCCCAAGGAAGAAATCTGGAGCCGGGGTCCCTAAGGCAGCTTGATGTTGTTTACAACTTCACTCTGGCAACCTCTGTAACGACACTGGTGTCAAGCTGTATCGGCACTTGCCCTTCCTTGGACTACATCAGTGACATGGAGAGGGGAAGAGACATGGAAACTTCCTTCTAAAATTCCATGTAGAAACTTATCTAAACAGCAGAGCAGTTAGATGTCTTTTCAGGACATGGTGCAGTCAGACAGTTCACTGTGGATGGATAGTGGAGGCAGATTAAGGCTGCACCTTTACTTTGCCATTGGGTATCAATCATAATATCATCTTGATCTGTACAGCCAAAGATGAAAGCAGTCACTTCACAATTTGAAATGAGGCTCATGTCTTTCTTTCAGAGTGGATGGATATATACTTACAGGACAAGTTAATCAAGTTTATGAAATTATTAGAGTCCTACTAGTCATGACACAGGGTCTGGACTTCAGAAACATCAGTGAGTGAAGAAGCAGATCCTTGCTAAATATAATTAGGTATCCCTGCTGTACAATGTCATCAGAGTCCATCAGCACATTACCCAATGACACCAATAGTATACAGGCACATAACTTATTACTACAGAAAATAAACAAGGCAAGCATGTTTCCTTTTCTTTAAAAATGATACTTTTAGATCTGTGTTTTCATACTTATAAATATTTTTTAAAGAAACCATAGAGTTATCTAACATCTTTCAGAGAATCTCATTGAATATATTTGTTATTTTTAATACACAGTTACTATTTGTAAGGGAAAATCAGCTGGGAACCTCAGATTAAAGCAGGGAGAAGTTAAGCATGTTTGCAGTTACCCCCACCTGCTGATCTGCAAAGGATCTAAGGACACAGTCAGGGACAGCATCCAGGCCAGTTGCTTTCCATGGGGACACTCTCCAGAAGACAGACTTTACGTCTGCAATGGTGACTGTGATTTCAGTTGCATTGGAGGGTGTCAGGGTGGTGCTGACATTCCAATCCCCTTCTGTTCATCAGGAATGAGATGCACTGTCATTAATGATTTTGTCTGACTTTGTTTGATAACCTGAATGTAAACCTTGAATCAACTAATGGCTGTTCTGGGACTCTGATGAAGTCCATGATTTGAGGGGGAAAAAACCTTGCTATAGTTCGACTCAAATAAGTTGCAAAAAGGAACCAGCTGAGATCTGTGTGAATTTGCAAAAGGCTTGCAGTGTAATGCCACGTAAAAGTTTACTGAAAATGACGAGCACACAAGATTGGGGCAATTAGTATGGCTAGGGGATGAACTAAGTGACAGAATTAGGGAAGTTGAGATAACTGCCTCAGTTTGGATTGACAATTACTAATTAATGATGTATCACAGGGGTCAGAACAGGGTTCTCAGTTATTCACAGTCTATATTATTAGCTTTGCTGAAGGAAGGTGAGTCAGTAGCCAAGTTTCCTGATGATGCAAAGACAGGTAAGTTGGCAAGGAGAACACAAAGTGCTTGCAAAGAGACATAGGTAGTTGAAGTAATGGGCAAGGAGTGGACAGATTGAGTATAATATAGGACAATGTGAGGTCAGCATTTCTGAGGAAGGAATGTTAAGCAAACTATTGCAGGCGACCCCTGCATTGCAGCCATTCGGGTAACAATAATTCACCCTTACAGAACTCACAAAACACTATCCAAAGATTTGAGATACAGAATAAAATTTGCACTCACAAACTTTATTTGAAGAGAAGCAAATAAATTCACAAAATTAATTTATTTCAAATCACATTTCTTAAAACCCACTCAGATGTCATAATTTCACATGATGGAAAATCATGATATGATCTGTTTTCTAGGAATGCAACACCCATACCCCACCACCCTCTGCAACTTGATGGTAGCTGTATTTAGATGCAATGAGATTATATATGCTTTGATCCATAAGTATCTGGGGGACCTGGTGCATTAAGCACAAAGACTGGCATGCAAATACAATAAAGTATTAAGAAGGCTCATGAAATATGTTGAACTTTATTGCAAGGGGAATCTTTGTTGCAACTTTAAGGGCATTGGTGAGACCAGACTTGGAGTACTACATTTTGTTTTGGTCTCCATAAGGCAGAATACACTTGCATTGGAAGCAAAGCAGGGGAACTTACTGGGTTGACTTTTAGAATGAAGAAGTTGATGTAGAAAAGAAGGTTGCACAGATTGAGCCTATCCAGACTAAAGTTTAAAAAACCTAAATGTGATGTTATGGAGAAGTGTGATGTTGAGAAGATACTTCCCCAAATGAACTTATCTAAGAACTAAGGGCCACAGCTTAAGAAAGAAGGGTCACTTATATAAAGGCAAACACAAGGAAATCTGCAGATGCTGGAAATTGAAGCAACACACACAAAATGCTGGTGGAACACAGCAGGCCAGGCAGCATCTATAGGGAGAAGCGCTGTCGACGTTTCGGGCCGAGTCCTGACGAAGGGTCTCAGCCCAATACGTCAACAGCGCTTCTCCCTATAGATGCTGCCTGGCCTGCTGTGTTCCACCAGCATTTTTGTGTGTTGCTCACTTATATAAAAAAGAGATGTGGAGAATTTCTCTTCCCTTGGAAAGTCATGATTCTTGGAATCTGTACCCAGCGAGCCTTAGAGATGGAGCCATCGAATATATTCAAGTTAGAGATAAGTAGACATTTGAACTTCACAAGTATCATGGGGTATAACAAGAATGTAGGACAGTAGTGTTCAAGCCAAGGATGGACCAGCCTCAATCTTATTGAATGGCAGAGCAAGTTCTGGAAACCAATTGACCTATTCCCATCTGTTCCCATTCTTATTTGGCAAAGTTATCCATTATTCTGTGATGTGAATTGAGGGTAAGTCAAAATTTCTTCAGATGTTCTTCAAAATTGTACTAAGGGGCCTTTTATGTGCATCTCAGAGAGCATATTGGGCAGTTAAACTTCACATCCAAAACAATGGCACTCCAGATATTCCCTTCATACTGCATTGTGCCTGAAATAGGACTTTAGTGTATAGCCTTTTTAAATCAAAGGCCATAAAATGTAAGACATTTTCTCATCAGTGGACTTGATATCCAATGAGATCTGTTCAAGTGAAATGGCATACCTGTTGCAGCTAATAGTTAGGATGTTTGTTGATTACCTTGCAGAGATCTGAAACTGGACAATATCTTACTGGACGCTGAGGGGCACTGCAAGCTAGCTGACTTTGGAATGTGCAAGGAAGGTATTCTGAATGGCATCACAACTACAACTTTCTGTGGCACACCTGATTATATCGCCCCAGAGGTATGTTTGATTTCGCTCAATGTTCCAAAAAATATTAATACCCTGTATTCAACATTTAGTCAATATGGATTACAGTTTGTTTTTACATTTAAATGTACAAAAGTTACAATTTCAGTCTTACTGTAGCACATATTAGATGTCTAAAGGAAGAAACAATTAAAATTTCAAAGGATTAACATTCACAATATTGATATTGTGGATGACATGAAAATTAGTTGTGGATGGTGAGAAAGACTTTCAACTGATACGGCAGAACAACATGAGGCTGGAAATGTGGGCAGAGAAATACCCGTTGAAGTTTAATCTAGACGAGTGTGAGCTGTTGCACTTTGGGAGGTCAAATGCAAGAGGACTTACATACCGTAAGTGGCAGAATCCTTATGAGCATTGATGCACAAAGGGATCTTGCAATGCAAGTCCAAAGCTCCTTTGAAGTAGAAACACAGAAGTGTTAGGGTGGTAAAAATGGCATAAAGCATACCTTCCTTATGAAAGTCAGGAAGTTTTGTTCCAGCTATATTAAAGTTAAAGAGCCTGTAATCTGATATTGATGTCTTATTTGCAGTGTTTGGCAACCTGAATGTTTAGTGCTCAGCATTTAGGCTGAAACATCAATTATGTTTCATTCATGATTGAGAGGTGACCTGATAGAAATGTATAAGATGATGAGATGCATTGATCGTGTGGATAGCCAGAGGCTTTTTCCCAGGGCTGAAGTGGCTAACACGAGGGGGCAAAGATTTAAGGTGCTTGTAAATAGGTACCAAGGGGATGTCAGGGGTAAGTTTTTCACGCAGAGAGTGGTGGGTGTGTGGAATGCACTGCTGGCAGTGGTGCTGGAAGCGGATACAATAGGGTCTTTTAAGAGCCTCTTAGATAGGTACATGGAGCTTAGAAAAGTAGAGGGCTACGCACTAGGGAAATTGTAGGCAGTTTCTAGAGTGGGTTACATGGTCAACACAACATTGTGGGCCGAAGAGCCTGTAATGTGCTGTAGATTTCTATGTTCTTCCATGTTCTATGTTCACTGTTTTGCAGACTTTTGATTAAAATTGCTTCTGAGCTGCATGGTGTGTTTATCTCTTGTTGATAAGGCCAGTGAAATAGGAACAGGAGCAGACCATTCAGCCCCACTGTGACATCATTTACCCTTAAGTCAAAGCCTGCACCATGGTGTGGTTTGGGGTTATTCCAATTACAGGGACCAGTCCAAATACCAGAGTCAGTCCAGTTGGACTATTGCATGGAGATGCCCAGTCACAAGAGAAAGTGCTGCCTCACCCCACAATCTCCTTCACATCCATGGCAGTGTTTTCTGCAGCAGTTCAATGGTTACCATGAGGAAAGTTCTTTAAACTCAGTCTTGCCTCTTGGCATTCATTGAGGCAGTGGCAATCTGTAAACTCTTGTACTGATCCCAGTAGGCACCCTACATAACATAGCATTGCTCTTAACAGAGTTTTGCTCAACTCTGATTTTTTTTTGCAGTGTGTTAGATTGAGTGTTAACACTGGTACATCAGCAGAAAATGAAACTCAGTTCCTGAGCCTGAGTCTTAGAAAAAGGTTCTCCCTGAGGTAGCATAAAAGCTACAAGAAGGCTCATTTGCAAAAACAATGCCTCTCTTCAATGAATATTAAGCAGTTCTCAACAACAAGTTGATCATGAAGAAGTTTTTATACAACCTCTGTTCACCAGCTTTTATTCTCAATAAGCTTCCAAATAATATTTGTTGAATCGCAAACAAGGCAAAATCTGCAGATGCTGGAAATCAAGGCAACACACACAAAATGGTGGATGAACTCAGCAGGCCAGGCAGCGTCAATGGAAAAGAGTACAGTCGGCCCTCATTATCTGTGAATTCTGTATACGCGAATTCAACCAACCGCGAATCACAAAAACCCGGTAGTGCTCTTCTAGCACTTGTTGTTCGAGCATTTGCAGACTTTTTTTTCTTGTCATTATTCCCTAAACAATGCAATATAACAACCATTTTACATAGCATTTACATTTTATTAGGTATTATAAGTAATCTAGAGATGATTTAAACTATACGGGAGGATGTGCGTGCGTTATTGTGGATTGGGATTGAAATAAATTGGAAGTTCTCTTACTAAGTAAGTCAGAACAGGTACATCCGGCATTATTTAGCGTCAGTCAAATGTTTATCTTGGTATATAGTATATATTTTACCTTTCTATGCATATAAAACACTTTAGAACGTATGTTTCAGCGCCGGGCTTGGAAAGATCCCGAGTTCGACCCAGTGACAGACCACTTTTGAGTGTGCTTTCCACCGTGCCGGGTTGATGTGGAGGATCAAAAACCCAAAACACCAAAACCCTATAATTAAACCACTGCAACACGAGTGAACCTGCAGATGCTGGAAATAAATAAAATAAATTAAAAAAATTAAAAACACGAAATGCTGGCAGAACTCAGCAGGCCAGACAGCATCTATGGGAGGAGGTAATAATGACGTTGCGGGCCGAAACCCTTCATCAGGAGGGTTTAAACCACTGCGTTGCTTAGTAATAATTGTAGCTTTCATTGGGGCAGAGCCTTTCTCACTTTATCCTTTAAAATTGTTCCAATCGTTGACCGACATAGCCTAACGCTTTTCCAATGACTGATGGCATTTCATCTCTTTCCGATCGCTTTATTATTTCCACTTTATTTTCAATCATATTCGTGATTATTTTCGTAAACAGAAACACTGCGGATTCAGATTTCTGCCGCTGGGCCCTAATGTCCACCGCACTGAGACAGGTTAAATAAGGTCTGGGGTTCCGCTGGGTCTTAAGTTCCATCGCATTGAGACAGGTTGAATAACGGACTTGAGCATCCACGAATTTTTGTATCCATGAGGGGTCCCGGAACCAATCCCCCACGGATAAGAAGGGCTGACTGTACAGTCGACGTTTCAGGCCGAGTCGCTTCAGCAGGACGGAGAAAAAAAGATGAAGAGTCAGAGTTAGAAGGTGGGGGAAGAGGAGGAAGAAACAGAAGGTGATAGGTGAAACCGGTGGGGCTGGGGGGAGGGGTGACGTAAAGAGCTGGGAAGTTGATTGATGAAAGAGATACAGGGCTGGAGAAGGGGGAATCTGATAGGAGAGGACAGAAGGTTATTGAAGAAAGAAAAGGGGGAGGAACACCCAAGGGAGGTGATGGGCAGGTAAGGAGATAGGGTGTGAGAGGGAAGGGTGAAGGGGGTGGAACATTTCCAGAAGTTTGAGGAATCAATGTTTATGCCATCCCACCACCAAGTAGATCTTTCCCTACCCCCCCCCCCCCACTTTCTGCTTTCTGCAGGGATTGCTCCCCTTGCAACTCCCTTGTCCATTCATCCCTCCCCACTGCTCTCCCTCCTGCCACTTATCCTTGCAAGCGGAACAAGTGCTACACCTTCCCCCTGACTACCATTAGGGGCCCCAAACAGTCCTTCCAAGTGAGGTGACACTTCATCTGTAAGTCTGTTGGAGTTATTTGCTCTATCCACTTCTCCCGGTGTGGTCTCCTGTATATCGGTGAGACCCAAAGTAGATTGGGAGACCACTTCAACAAGCACCTGTACTCCGTCTGCCAGAAAAACAGGACCTCTCAGTGACCACCCATTTTAATTTCACTTCCCATTCCCATTCTGATCTGTCTATTCATGACCTCCTGTACTGTCATGATGAGGTCACAGTCAGGTTGGAGGAACAACACCTATATTTCGTCTGGGTAGCCCGCAACCTGATGGCATGAACATCGATTTCTCAAACTTCAGGTCATGCCATCCCCCTCGCCATTCCCCATTCTCTTTTCCCACTCTCTCCTTATCTCCTTACCTGCCATCGCCTCCCTCTGGTGCTCCTCTCCTTTCCTTTCTTCCATGGCCTCCTGTCCTCTCGTATCAGATTCCCCCTTCTCCAGGCTTCCAGAAAAGGATTGGTATCTTTTTCACCAACCAACTTCCCAGCTCTTAACTTCACCCTTCCCCCTCCCAGTTTCACCTATCACCTTGTGTTTCTTCCTCCCCATCCCCCACCTTCTTACTCCTACTCCTCATCTTCTTTACTCCAGTCCTGATAAAGGGTCTCAGCTCGAAACATCAACTCTACTCTTTTCCATAGATGCTGCCTGGCCTGCTGAGTTCCTCCAGCATTTTGTGTGTGTTGCTTGAAATAATATTTGTAATTTGCATTGGATTTTCTTTCCTTGTCCACCCTTCAGTTCTTGCAGTTCTTTTACATAAAAGAGCAGCTTTACAATTAAACAAACACCACAACATTAAAAAAAAACCTTGTCTATGCTGGGGCCGTAAATTAATCTGGTGGTGAGTCTGTGATAATGTTACTGGTGAGATTGTAACTTAATGCAGAGATACAGCCTATGTTGTAATTAACTACTGTACATACATTCAGCTAAAACTGTTCTCTGGAAATCAGATAAGAAACCAAACAAGCTTAAAGTGTAAATTGGTTTATTACTATGAAAATCTTGCCTGTCTACTGTTCATAGTGATCAATCCAATACAACTGTGTACTGAGGTACGTAACACTTATCATAGAAATAATGAGTGGATCTTGCAGAGAGTAACTTGCAACAAGATACCATGCTCTGGCGTGATAGCTCATTGATAAATTGTTAAATTGAATTAAGGCAGATGTGGCAGAAAGGTTGCAAGTGAGAGCGGAAGGAAAGCATTAAGACTGCTGGAGATTACATGTGCAGTGTCTTGGAAATGCAGGGAAATTCAGCTCAGAGTTGATACAGAACTGAAACTCAGACACTAAGATTCATCATGATGGGAAAAGGTTACCTAGACATTTGTTCCAAGAGGCTGTCACACCACTTCAAATTAGTTTGTCAGAATGGACACAATCACATTGAATGGCAGAGCAGGCACCACGGACTGGATGGCCTAACTCTTGCCTCTTATCTTTAGTTTAGGAGAAGCATCTTCTCCCAACAATTCAGTTTTTAAAAATGGCAGAACTAAAAATAAAATAGAAAAAGCAGGAAATATTCGGCAGACAACAACACACACAAAATGCTGGTGGAACACAGCAGGCCAGGCAGCATCTATAGGGAGAAGCGCTGTCGACGTTTCGGGCCGAGACCCTTCGTCAGGACTAACCGAAAGGAAAGATAGTAAGAGATTTGAAAGTAGTGGGGGGAGGGGGAAATGCAAAATGATAGGAGAAGACCGGAGGGGGTGGGATGAAGCTAAGAGCTGGAAAGGTGATTGGCGAAAGTGATACAGAGCTGGAGAAGGGAAAGGATCATGGGACGGGAGGCCTCAGGAGAAAGAAAGGGGGGGGGGAGCTCCAGAGGGAGATGGAGAACAGGCAAACAACTAAATATGTCAGGGATGGGGTAAGAAGGGGAGGAGGGGCATTAACGGAAGTAAAAATATTCGGCGGATCAGTCAGTCTCCATAAGTGAAGTAAGAGTCAATGATTAAGATCACTGATCTTTCATTGAGGCTGATGCTGGATCATTAACTTGAAATGTTGATAATGCTTCTCTCTCCACAGATGCCCCCTGATCTCCCAAGAACTGAATATAAAATTGCCCAGAAAATTTACATTGTCACCATATGCACTTTTTGAATAAATGTTTATTATTTATTTAATTCCCCAACTCCATTCACGAATTGAGTGTCAACGATCAGTTCTAAATATTAAACTTTAAACCACATTGTGTGTATGTTGATTTGTGTTCCTTTTTTTTAGCATCCTTTAGAAAGACTGAGGTCAGAATATGACATCAGCATCAAATGTTCATCCCATTACTTCGTCGTACTGAACGGTTATGAGCAACATTAAACTATAATTGAAAAAATTAAGTTGGTTTTGTTAAGCTGACTATTGGGTATTTTTTAATGGCTAAAAGTGGGGTCATTTATGGGTGTGGGTGAGTCACTGAAGTTAACTGAATCAGAAGCAATTTAATATCACCAACTTAACTCATGAAATTTGTCTTTATGGCAGCAGTATAATGCTATATACACACACACACACACACACACACACTCACACACTCACTCACTCACTCACTCACTCACTCACTCACTCACTCACTCACTCACTCACTCACTCACTCACTCACTCACTCACTCACTCACTCACTCACTCACTCACTCACTCACTGTCTGTCTGTCTGACTGTCCTAAGACTTGGATGTGTAATCCAGACTGATACTTTAGTGCAGTACTGAGGGAGTCTTGAAGGATCTGTCTGAAGGGAGAAATTTTTAACTGTCTTCTCATCTGGCATTTCAGAAGAATGTGGGAATTTTTATGGTATTATTCAATACCAGCGTACTGTTGTTTGTTGAACTGTCTGGATATCATTTATCTGAATATTTCATTGCTCTTTGTGTGTCCTGGCATTATCTGAATTGGCACCTAGACTGTGTTGGAGGTGGCCACTTAAAGGGCTTCCCAAGGTTTCAAAACAATCCTTAAGCACAAGTATATTAATCGGTTAAAAGAGAGAATAAATAGAGAAACTTAAATGCACATGGTAAATAACTATCAATGCATTAAGTTCAAACCATTTCAGTATAAATGTTTTTGAAGGAAGTAAAGGAAATAAGGCATTTGCAATATATGCATAACATTTCTTAATACAGTAGAGGTAAAATTCAGGTTCAGCAGAAATGGAAAGTGGTTTGGGGAATGTTGGCCTCCCAATGTACATCATCCTCTCCTACCCATCCATCTAACCTCCATCCACAACTCCATACCCCCAATTATCTACCCATTGAGTTTGGCAATGGGCTAATGGCAACTGATTTACTGCTACCTGTTTGGCATCTCTGCCTGATTGATTTAACAATCATGATTTAGAAATGTCCATATTAGTTCCTTTTGAAGACAGGTGAAATTTTGATTGAATCTATAAAGGACATAAACATTCTATTCATGTCTATCTGTAAAAACATCATCGGATATATTGAAGGCTTTAAATATAAAAGTTATGAATGAAGCAAGTATTTGAAAATAAACATTCTCAAAGTAATTGTGTAAAAGAAGTAACAAGTTGCTTCAACTCATTGCAGAACATTCAGTTGACATCTATTTGCCTTTCTGAACAGATCCTACAGGAACTAGAGTATGGCCCATCAGTGGACTGGTGGGCTTTGGGGGTCCTAATGTACGAGATGATGGCAGGACAACCACCTTTCGAGGCCGACAATGAAGATGACCTTTTTGAATCCATCTTGCATGATGATGTGCTATACCCAGTCTGGCTCAGTAAGGAAGCAGTCAGCATTCTGAAAGCGGTGGGTTCCCAACACCCTCTTATTGCCCTTCACCCTTCCCCCATGGAGACTGCTTTGAGTTAACTGTAATTAAAACTGAATTTATTAACTTCGAGTATTTTCCAGTGGGAGTTGAAACACAGTTCATAATGCCACAGATAGGACATCAGTGCTTGGGATAAATTACACAACTTGTGGGAAAGGACAGAATGTTTTGTGGTGTGTATATGTTTGTACTGGCTTATTTATATCATTGAGATTTTTTTTCTTGTGTGCCTTTACACAGCAATGAAGTGTGTCTTTCAAAACCTATCAACTGTCACAAACACTATCCATCTTCCTACCAGCTGGTGCTCCAAGCTTTCACATTTTGTTCAGCTGCATAAAGCATACTTTGTACTTGAGATTTATTCACAGGGGCTTATTCACCTGTGAACAGTAACTGCAAACCTCAATAATTTACTAATTTATTTCAGCCACTGGTCTTCATTATAATACTCAGTCTTTATTCCATGTCAAAACTGAGGTATAATAAGCACCTGAGGGAGAGCGACACCCAAGAGAAGAAAGAGATTGATGTAGATACAACAGAAGGAAACAGAAGCTAAAATGGCATTTAGTTCATAGATTTCAGAGCAATTTCAGTGAAATATGCAGCTATAGAAAAGATATCTTGGGATAATTTTCAAGTAAACAGAAATATATAACTATGTTGTGATTAAAACTGAAGTGTTCAAACTTCCTATCCAAAGCACGTTACATTAGCATGTAGATTCAGACAGTCACTAGGCAAGTGCGAAACATCTACCCAACTCAGGCAAGAACCCTGTCAAACTTTCCAAATGAGGGTCTCCATTGCAGAGTTGGTGTATCAGATGTTTCTCTTAGTAAAGTTTGATAATTAAGCAGAAGATAACCTCAAAGTGTAAGTGTAATTTTGTTTTCTTGTGTGATAGTATAGGTCTTAGTGGGCTAGGTTATAGATACTGTCCCCTTCCATATCCAGTAGATACTGTATCATCAGGACCACCATACAAGCTGTGTCTCACAAGTGGTATTTTGTATGAGGTAGAAATTGTACTTAGAAAGCAAGATCTGTCTCAAGGTGGTTGGGGGGGATAAAGAATTCATCATATCGTCTTTGGAGACATTTTAAAACATATATTAAAAAAATATTATCACAGGAATCCACTGTTGGTCTCCTAACATAAGGTTATAGTCTCTTAATGGGGCATGTCAATTAATTAGTCCAGGAGGTAATTTGAAGTAATTCTCAAGAAGAGGTGATAAATGTGTAGAAATAAGATTTGCTGTTAAAGAATGTATGATTGAACTAGCATCTCAATAGAAAATGGAAACCTCCATTTACATTTATATAAAAGTAATCTATAATATTGATTCTAAAGTTAACTTGCATTGTCCATTCATTTTATTTTGATAAACATTCCAATATATTTAGAGCTTTACACCCTGGTCAATGTCCTTCTTTCACTTTTCTATGTTTATATATATATTCTCTTCTTGCCACTTCATTCTTCTCACCTACCTATCACCCCCTCCCCCAGGGCCCCATCCACCCCTACCCTTTCTCCTACGGTCCACTCTCCTCTCCTGTCAGATTCCTTCCTCTCCAGCCCTTTACCATTCCTACCCATCTAGTTGCACCTATCAGCTAGCTTCCTTCCTCTTCCCGCCACCTTTTTATTCTGGCATCTCTCCCCTTCTTTTCCAGGTCCTGAAGACAGGTCTCTGCTTGAAACGTCAACTGTTTATCCATTTCCGTAGATGCTGCCTACCCTGCTGAGTTCCTCTGGCATTTTGTTTGTTATGCTTTAGATCTGCAGAATTTCTGTATTTATTCTTTGTTTTCTTTTTTGTTTTTTTTTTCTTCTTGCTCTTCTTATTCTCCTGTTGTCCAAGTGAAGAAGACATAAATCTTTGGTTTACTTATTTGATGACCGCCACGTGATGCTGAGCCTGACAGTATTAATAAAGCTTTCCCAAACTCACCTCTTAGCATTTTTCAGAAGTTCATCTGGTTTACTACAAAATCAAATGAACAATTTTGTTTCCCGTACAAACATAGACCTGAAAATACAACATTAAAAAATCATGAAATTCTTGTCTCACACTGGGCAATCATGGATTCTAAACACTTCCCTGTATCACATATTCAGGATTCATCCTCTGCAGCTTCTGTCCTGAAATACACAGCCAATGTTCTAACAAGTTACTGAAGAGTGATTGAAAGTAGGATTTTTTTTTTTTGGCTAATTTTTAACCCTCCGCTAATCAGAGGTACAAAGATCAATATATGAGCTCTCCCACAATCCTCTCTAAAATCAATTAGTGCCATACAGAGTGTACATTGATCTTTGGATCATCCTGATCCCTACAGTTCAGCAGCACATCAGGCAAAACACTTAACTACTAAAAATACATACTAAAAACTTCACCAGGCTTGACCCTATTCTCAGATGTTTGATTCCTTTAACAGCTGCTTCTGGAATATTTTTAAGCTTTATGGTGAAATTTCAGCTTAGTTATCAACGAGTTATTGCATTAGAAAGGAGGATGATGGCTCAGATTATGCCTCTGATTCATTATGCAAAACACTAAATTGGATGTTCTGTCTTAAAGTTTTAAGATTGTTGGTTGAGGGGAGAGCGACATCTGCAGAAAGTGTATTTTATCGGGTCTCAAACTAATTAGATAAAGAAACCCATTTGCCTGTGAAGATCAAATGTAGCAGATGAAAGTAGCTCTGTGTAATATACTTCAAGATATTCAGAAAAATCCAAGGAGATCACACTAGAATTGGCTTTTCCTGTGCTGAGCAATCACAATTTTTGTGTGTGTGACTATCAATTATACAGTGCTGAATGGAAACGTGTAAATTTAAAACCCTCCCCCAAAATCTGTTTTATGTTTTGCACGTCTTATTATGTGCATGTTTTTGGTTCTGTTTGGCAAAAATTACTTGCATATGGCACTTCTATAACTTTTAGCCTGATTTTTCATCTCTTTATAACAATTAATGTGCTTTTTCAGAAGACACGACCCTATTTTATGTAAGATAACATTGTGTCAATTTGGTGACTTAGCAAAAGTTCAATTAAAGTATCACACTGACAATCTGTTTGCTTTTATATGTAATTCTAAAAGTGAAATGAAATCATGGTTTGTGTGGATGCTGTACTTTTCACTTCAATGACACGTGATTATCATGGTGTTAATTGTCTGATTGAGACTGCTTTCAAAGCGATTTCTAAAGTCTTTATCAATCCTTTTTTTTCACCCTGAGAGAGTTTTCCTGGGAGCATTACTGGCTTTTATTGTAATCCTACAATTAACAAAGTATAAGTTAATATTACGCATGGTAGTTGCCACAGTAACTGCTGAGCGTCGAGTCCCTGTAGTTTTTTTGTTGTCTAGTTTCTTGTTGGTTGTATAGGTAAGGAACAGGAAAGACAATGGAATTAAGTGAGCGACTGGGGAGATTTATTTTTGTCCATTAGCAAGGGATTTGAGTTGGAAGGTTTCATTTCCTAACATTGTGTAACTTGACATTTGATCTTGAATTACAACACAGAGTTATCTATCCTATCCTTGAATAGTTTGGACTAAATTATAGTTAACTTACTTTGGAAATATTAAAATGTCTACCGTGCAGACTGGCACAAACCATAGTGTTTAAAGGTGTAGATAATGTTACCTATACTTTCAAATCTCATACACAAAGATGAATTGCTCACAATGAGCAATTTCCCTGTTTGCCAACTATGAGAAAATTTCCCAATTTCTCCAAATTCTTGTTTGCAGAATTGACATATGTGAGAGCAAGCAAAAACACTATGTGAGAAAGGAAAATCATTTTAAATTTTCACTTTTGAAATTCTATAATTTTATGTCTCAATTTTTGTGTGGCATTTTCAGCCGTTTTATCTGTTCCAGCTGGCTTCAGCCAGGTGCTCAGTGGCACCAAATGTTACCAGTGTTTCCTGTTGTTGACACAAGAACTCCTGTCTTCTTTCTGATCTTGTGTGTATTTTTTAAAATTCCACCAATGTAACTTTATATCTCTAACCATAAGACATGAGAGCAAGAATAGGCCAGTCGGCGCATAAAGTCGGATTCACTATGCGATTGTGGCTGATTTAAATTTCCTTTCCAGTCCCATGCTCCTACCTTCTCCCCATAACATTTGAATCCCATACTTAATAATCAAGAACCTATCAACTTCCACTTTAAATGTACTCAGTGACTTTGCCTCTGCAGCCAACTGTGGCAATGAATTCACAGATTCACCACCCCCGGCTAAAGAAATTCCTCTTCATCTGTCCTAAAGGGACGTCCTTGTATTATTCTGAAGCTGTGCCCTCTAGTCCAAGATTTTCCCACTGTTGGAAACATCCTCTTCACATCCCCTCTATATAGGGTTTTCCGTATATAATAAGTTTCAATGTGATTACGCCCACCTCCCCATTTTGCTAAGTTCCAGTGAGTACAGACTCAGAGCCATCAAATGCTACTCATGCATTAACCCATTTGTTTCCAGGATTATTCTCATAAACTCCTTTGGACCCTCCAATGCTAGCTTATCTTTCTGAGATATGGGGCCAAAAATTGCCCCTAATACTCTGGGTGTGGTCTAACCAATGTCTTAAATAAAGTCCTAATATTACATCTTTTTTTTATTCTACTCCTCTCAAAATTAATACTAACATTACATTTATCTTCCTCATTACTAATTCAATCTGCAAGTCAACCTTTGTGGAATCCAGCACCAGCTCTCCCAGTCCCTTTGTACTCTTTCTGCAGACAGATTTTGATCGTGCATAACTGCTCTTCACCATCAATCTAACCTAGGGTGAAACAATGGAAGTATCATCTATTTACTTATAAGGACTACATAGAAAATAATTTGGGAACAGCTCAACCAGTCTCCTGGTCAGTTGAAGTCTACACTTGGAAATTAGTCAGTATTCAGAAATAAGTATTAATAGTTATTGTTTGGTTTAGAAAATTCTATTTTGCTGTGAAAGTACACTTCTGATGTGAAAGACGTTGTACCAAGTGATATGATAGTGCAGGTGTTGATACGAGTTATAATAATCAGAATCAGATTTAGTATCGCCAGCATATGTTGTGAAATTTGTTAACATTATGTCAGCAATGTAGATAAATACATGATAAATAGATTAGAAAAAAATGAATTACAATAAATATATATCCATTAAATTGTAAAGTAGTGCAAGAAAAACAAGTAAAAAAGTAGTGAGATAGTGTTCATGGGTTCAATGTCCATTTAGAAATGAGATGGTAGAGGGCAAGAAGCTGTTCCTGATATTGTTGAGTGTGTGCTTCAGGCTTCTGTACCTCCTTCCCAGTGGTAACGATGAGAAGAGGGCATGTCCTAGGGGGTGGGGGTCCGTAATGTTGGACCACCTTCCTAAGGGATCACTCCTTGAAGATGTCTTGGATACTATGGAGACTAGTACCAATGATGGAGCTGACTAATCTTACAAGTTTCTGCAACATATTTTGATCTTGTGAAGTACTCCCACCCCCTTGCCCGATGGTAAGAGTGTGTCTGTAAAAGTTTTCAAGTGTTTCAGTTGGCAAACCAAATCTCCTCAAACTCCAATTGAAATACAGCCATTGTCTTGCCTTCTTATTAGCTGCATCAATATGTTGTGTGCAGGTTAGATCTTCAGCGATATTAACACCCAGGAACTTAAAATTGAACTTGAAATGGAGTATGATAGCAATGGACAGAGCACAACGATCTAAGCACTGATGTATAAATACAATCAGAATAAGGAAAACAATGAAAAATAAAACAATTAAAGGCCCACAGCATTCAAAACAAAGTAGGTGAATTGATGATACAGATAGAAATAAGAAGTAATGGTCTGAGAGCTATCTTAGGATGTCCAAGGTTGGGAAAGTGTTTATTCTCTGATATTTGACACCTTGAACGGATAACTTGAAAGAGAAATGACGCATAGTAGTACTCTTCATAAAGGAGATGAACAGTGAGTAACGATTGTATCTCAGAAGGTCAAGAAGAATCTGTTCAGATGGAAATAAGAAACCACAGGGGCGAGAAGTTCAAAGGTGAGAGTGATTTTTAGGCCCCTACGAGTAGCTACTCTAAAGAACAGGAACACACACAAAATGCTGGTGGAATGAAAAAGGACAGGCAGCATCTATAGGAAGAAGAACAGTCGACATTTCAGGCCAAGACCTTTCATCACGACTAACTGAAAGAAAAGATAGTAAGAGATTTGAAAGTAGGATGGGAAGGGGGAAATATGAAATGATAGGAGAAGACAGGAAGGGGTGGAGCTGGAAAGTTGATTGGCAAAAGGGATACACAGCTGGAGAAGGGAAAGGATCATGGGATGGGAGGCCTAGGGAGAAAGAAAAGGGGAGGGGAGCACCAGAGGGAGATGGAGAACAGGCAAGGAGTGATTGTGAGAGGGGCAGAGATAGAAAAAAAAGGGAGAGAAAAAAAAGAGAGAAAAGCTGGGGGGGGGGGGAGTAACAAACAAACAAACAAACAAACAAATAAATAAATAAATAAATAAATAAGGGATGAGGTAAGAAGGGGAGGAGGGGCATTAATGGAAGTTAGAAAAGTCAATGTTCACGCCATCAGGTTGGAGGCTGCCCAGATGGTATATAAGGTGCTGTTCCTCCAACCTGAGTGTGGCTTCATCTTGGCCTTAGAGGAGGCCATGGATAGACATATCAGAATGGGAATGGGACGTGGAATTAAAATGTGTGGCCACTGGGAGATTCTGCTTTCTCTGCCTACACTAAAGAACAGGATATGTATTGAACAATAACGTGAAGGAGTCACTGCCATTATTATGGACAGTTTTAATCTTCATGTAGATTGAACATAGCGAATTGACAAAGGGATTTTGAATGATGACTTCAGATGCTGTTTGCAGGCAGTTCTGTAGATCAGAACCTAATAGAACTAAACAGGGATCTGGTCATCAGACAGGAATAATCAATGATTTCATGGTGAAGAATCCTCTAAGGAAAAGTGATAATGACATGATAGAATTTCACATTCAGTTTGACAGTGAGCTCAAACTAATGTTTTAACTTTAAAAGCATTTTCAAAGGTATGTCGGTAGAATTAGCTAAAGTGGACGGGAAACATCAATTACAAGGGAAAATGATAGTTAAGCAGTGGCTGACATATAGGGAGATATTTCATAATACTTCACACAGATATGTTCTGAAGGACCATCTATCTGTGGCTGATGGTGGGCCAGAAGATTAATATAAATCTTAGAAACCACCAAAGGATAACTAAAACTGGTGAGAAAATAGATTGAGGGTAGTCAACAAAAAAGTAGAAAATCATGGTAAGAGCCTTTATGTTTATAAAAAGATGATAGAATAACAAAAATAACTGCTGGACTCTTAGGAGAAAAGATTGGAGAGTTAAAAATGGCAAAAATGGAAACAACAGATTGTGAAAAATATGTTACTTCTGTCTTCAGGATCTTAACAGTAGTAGGAAATGAGGGGTTAAAAGGAAGGGAGAACTTTAAAAAATAAAAAAAATAGAAAGAGGGAGAGGGAGAGAGGCTGACTGATTGACTATAGGCCAAAGGAGAGGTTACTGACTGTAAGGAGTTTGTAATTTCTCCCAGTGATCATACAGGTTTCCTCCAGGTGCGTTTGTTTCCTCCCACCTTCCAAAGATGTATGGGTTAGTAGGTTAATTGGTCAGATGAGTGTAATTTGGCAGCACAGGCTTGTTGAACACGACAGGCCTGTTACCATGCTGTGTCTCTAAATAAAGTGAAAATAAATTAGTTCAGACAGTAAACAAAAAACTGACAGGTGGAGTATAATGTGGGGAATGTTATGTTCTCTAAAATAAATAAATGAATAAATAAAAAAGAATATTATTGAAATGAAGAGAGACCAGCCAATGCTGCTGTAGGAAGGTTCAGGATGTCATCACACACAAAACACAGAAAATGCAAATACAGAAATAACTAGGAAAGCAAATGGAACGTTGGTCTTGTTTTGCAAAGTGAATTCTGAAAAGAAGAGAAGTCTTGTAGTCATACAGAGCTTTGACGATACGATTAAAACAGAAAATGCTGGGAATACTCAGCAGATCAAGCCAAAAGTAACAAAGTCAGTGTTTCAAATCAAAGACCATTAGTCTGATATCACCTACATTTGATTTTAAATCTTATGCTGTTTATATTTTTAATTGTATAAACTGCCCTTGATGTGTGCATTTTATTGCTGTATACATTTTCCATGGAAAATACAGCAAAACTTAGAACCATTTGGAAGAGTCAATCAATGGTTAAATAAGGAAATGCTGCATTTCTGAGTTAAATGTAGTGACATTCTAAAATATTTACTGAAAAACGTTTTTAACTAAATGAGTGACCTGAGCCACGCCTTAGGTTATATGTTAAATTCTGAGTATGTTTATTGTGGCATAAGTCCATTATTTGAGTTTAAAAATTGTTTTTAAGACCATATTATAGTAAATCACTGTAATACTCCAACTATTTAGAGAACAAATTCAACCATAATAAACTATTACATGTATAAATGTTTTGGTCTTAGGCCAACAAGAAGACTGCAGGAGTAAGTAACAGGAAAATGTGGGCAGGTTAGCAGATTAGCAATGCAGGACATACTATAATGAGAGTTGTTCCAGGCAGAGAATGCATTGAAGAACCTTGAAATCTGTAACACCCAAGGTAGTAAAATTCTTATCAGGATGGCAAATAGAAAGCTAGTTATACAGAAGTACAGCTCCTTAAGGGTAAGAATCCACAATTAGCAATAGACCATAAAAATTGCAAATGGAATAGAGAGTGCTAACTTTAACTCTGGATAAATCTTGGGTATGTGGGCAGCAATGTGAACAATATTCTTCCTGCTCTAAAATTGAGGCCCAGTAAAACTGGGCCCAGTACTACCAGATAGCTTTGCGTATTCCTGAGCTTGGCAGTAGATGAAAACACCCAAAGTAAAATCACTAAGATTGGTGGCCTCTTGATGATACCATTTAAGTACTATGATCAACTGCTAAGGTGATTCCACGGAAAAGATTTGAGTTGCGGAGAGGGTCCTCAATGTTAGGTGGTGGGGAGCTCTATGATTTTGCAAGGATGTATAAGCTGCTGGCTTAGGCCTCCTCAGCCACTATATCCACTTCCTGATGTCATCAACTGGAAAGAAAGTCATTGCGGAGTCTGTTCAAACTGTCCAGGGAGATTGCAGGCAAACCACAAAGGGCAGTACCTGGTGTGGGCAGGTATCTTCCCTGCCAGTTAAATGTGCCTAGAGCTTAGAGAAGTAAAGTGGTCAGTTCTAACAACCCATCTGCCTGGCTTCAGCCAGAGTATAGATGGGAGCCCAGTCAAGTAGTTTCTCTGTCCTGGATGGTATTGAACTTCTTGAGAGTTGTGTGAGCTACACTTATCCAAAGAAGTGGGCTGGAACCCATTGTGCTCCTGACTTATGCCTGTGGGTGGTGGAAAATTTGGAAAATCAGGAAGCAGTCACTTGCTGAAGAATATGCAGCCTCGGATTTGCTTGGTATTTAAGAGATGACGTGTAAGCAAATTGGATATCAAAATTAGCACTTCATGTCATATCAGAATTGGTGAAAATTAATGGATAAGTAATTATTTGGAGATCATGGTTAATGGCTAGGTTTTGGTGTTCAGATTCCAGAAAATGGATGAATTAAAGAGATATTGTTTACAAAATATGAGTCTTTTCTAATTTCTCCCAGGGACCAACTTTTATTCTCCTCTTCTGATACACCATGGTTGTCAGCAGTTCTCCGATGTCAAGTTCAATTGTCATTCAACCATTCACGGGAATATAGCCAAACAAAAAAGACTTTGCTCTGGGTCCAAGCTGCAATACACAGTACCAACAGTCGCACACAGCTCATGTAGCATATATAATGATGAGAGCAGAAAAACACACAAAATAACACAGAGAAAATAATATACAAAAATAGTAATAATGTAACAACTTTTCCTGAGTCCCATGCCCTGTAGGTTGGTTGTCCTGGAACCACATTTCAGCAAGAACAAACTACAGCAGTTCCTCATTTCGCAAAGTTCAACCACGGGTGAACACAATCCAAATTTATCTTCCCTGCAGTGAACACAAGAGGGCAGCACTGATGGGAGGACCACACCCCCAAACCAGTAGAGAATCCAAATGTACAAAACCAGCTCTGGTGTCTCCTTCACCAGCGACAGCAACAGGCGATCCCACCAAGGCTTGAGAGCCTTATCTGCACAAAACAGAAGCAACACAGCTCCCCTGCTATCAGTCCCACTAATGATCTAGTGGATTGGACTCGCAGTAATCTGCATTACCAACGTCCAACAGGGTCTTCCAATCACAAGAAAAATGCCCACGCTAGTTATTTCCTGCATTGTGTCCAGCAACTCGCTATTGGGGTAGACATGACGTACTTGATGTCCTTAATATCCAACAGTGTCTTGTGATTGTAAAAAAGACAAAGAGCGAACAATTGCACCTTTGTTTGGACCAAGAGAGGCTGCTGTATCAGAACATGCTGATGACGTAGCCAGTCTTCATTTGTGAAAGTGGAAGAAATAATGATATAATATATGAGTTTGGTCCTATCTTCACCCAACACTCATGCCCATACATGTTTCAAAAGAGTTACTGAGTAAAGGTCATTTGAGAAAATGTTTGGTTTCTTCAACCACTCTCTGTGGAGCAGTTACTAGGTGACCAATAACAACTCCCAAAGAAGATTGGAGTAGCATTTCTTCATTGCCTGGTCGGTAATTTTTAATTGAGTTTTACAATGGTGGCTTTATTTTTATTGAAATTTTTTCAAAGGCATAAAATTCAGGCAGTTCAAAGAGGGACAAATTGTCTGCTTCCATCGGATTCTGCCTAAGCGAACAAAATAAAATTCTGTTACGAAAGCAAAATAGAACAATTGTGTCTTGACTCCTGCAGGCCTGTGCGACAACCTGTAGAACGTTGGGCTTCCAGGTTTCTCAAGAGCCCGTATTTATTAATGGTTGTCTTAACTAGTCATTAAGCTCTTGTGTTTTCTGTTTAATCTTGACAAGTTTATTGTGACTGACATGGGTTTTCCGTCTTTTATGATAATTTACAGCGGATACCCGATTAGCACGCATCACGAGGTCTTTGTGTTGAAAATGTTTTGTCACGCAGTGTCACTCGCTCATGCCAGCAATGTTTTGTTGGTATTCATATGCATAAACTCATGTTTCCGTCCCTGCATGGGAGTCCGTCATTCCTCCATGCCTGTCTTCAGATGTTGCCAGCGCGCACAGTGACAAGTTGCTAGAAACTGAGTGTAAGAACAGTAATTGTTGGAAACAGGCTGTGTTTGTTGAGGCAAAAATAAAATTAATGTTTCATGTTGTTGATCTTACATCAGATGATAAAAATCAGCCTAAGTTTTATTTTACCACCAAGATGTTGCAGAACACAGAAAAAGTTCCTGTACCTAGAATTTTATTGTGTTCTCTTGATCATTGAAAGTCAGGATTCTACCAGTGTGCAATTAAAGGTAATTACTTTTCTTAGTCATTAAACTGGCCTAAGATTTGCTGTTTTTTTAGCCTTGTAGCCTCTAAAATTGAGATCAGAGTCCAAGTTTTATAACCAGTCTCCTTCTCCAAAGGTAATTCAAGGGTTTTCATAAAGTCACACATTATATCACATGAAGACAGCCTTTTTGGTCATTTGATCTTGCCATCCCTTGGAATGTAAGACCTACAGTTTTCCCATTACAGCATCAGGTTATTTCCTAAATGAGTCAATTGTCTTAGTTTTAACTGTGCTTCCTGCCAATCCATTCCAAATGTTAGCCACCCTCTATGTAAAGAAATACTTCCTGGCATCTGCCCTTTGAAGAATTTCTAGGAGCCAGACATTAGAAGACTTGGAAACTCATATCCACGTTTTCAGGAACCCATGCAATTGTCAGACTGAACGCCAATCATATGTTCCTTTGAACATTTTCAATAACTCTTTTACAGACTACATTATGTTGGTCTTTGCGTCACAATGAATGTCCTGAATAATTACATTGTATACAGACTATATTTTTGGCCACATGTTTAAAATAAAGCTAACAAAATCCTAACCAATTCAAGACAGACAATATGATTTTAATCAAGGCTGATGTGCCCAAAGCCCAATTTTCAAATCTTTTAAGATATAATTAGATCTGCTTCTTACAAACATACTTTTCCCAGTAGCCTTGTTAATAAACTGATGAATTAAGAAGCTACATCACTATAATTACCTCCAAAGTATTCATGAAATGTGACTAATGTGCTAATTTGAAAATCCTTTTCATTCTTGCTGGCTCCCTAACATTTCAAATCTCATAAAGCTATTTTACTGTCTTATCCCAACTTTTGTCTTTTACAGTTTTGAAAAATAAATTTGAATAATTTCTGTCCTATTGTTTTCTCCCAAATGACTGACAGTTGCATTGTTCGTTATGGCTCTATTATGCTGTTATATATCAGGAAATATTACATGTTTGATTTCATTTTCTATGAAATGACATACAAATCCAATATTTTACATCTTGTCTTTCTCTGTTTTAGTTCATGACTAAGAGCCCAAATAAACGTCTGGGTTGCGTGACATCTCAAGGTGGGGAGGAGGCAATTAAACAACACCCATTTTTTAAGGAGATTGACTGGGTGCTACTGGAACAGAAGAAAATCAAACCCCCTTTTAAACCAAGGATAGTAAGTACATTGCAGTTCATTACCACTTAAAGCAATACATAGCACTGATTAAAGGTATTTCAGAATAATTGAGAAAAACATTAAAAATGTGGGTGCACGAGCTTATTAACCATGCTTTTTAAGGCTATAATGGAGAATATTATTTGCCTGTCTTTTTACTGGTAAATGTTGGCTTCAAAACAAATATTATTGTATCAAGTTTCTTAAAACTTTAAAGTTTATATGTCAAATTTAGTATTTCATATCGACTGTATCCTAGGTCTCACGTGAACAAATATTCTCCTATTTGCAGCAATATACAAAGTAGTCGGAGGAACCCAATGGGTCATGAACAATTAGATTTCCCACAGTGGGAAATAAACAATTAATGTTTTGATTCAAGACCCTTTATCTGCAGCCTCAACCTGGAACATGGACTGTCCATCTTCCTCTGTAGGTGCTGCCTAACCTGCTGAGTTCCTCCAGATCTCTAGATCTCTAGTGTTACTCTAGATTCCAGTCTCTGCAGGGTCTTGTGCTTCTGTCTTCATCAATTTCTAATGGTAGAGATAGAGATGACAAGCAATAGAAGATTTATGAGCAGTTTTAAGTTTTGTAAAGGTCTTTTTGTGCCACACCTAACACTTTTGATCGTGTACCTAGTATAACTGACCAATATGTGATATGTGGGACTGGATCAAAGTGACTGACTGGTTAATCTTACCTCTCTATACAGAGAGATATAGCATTTGCCTGGTCTCATCTCCAGAGTGGTAGCAGTTGAACCAATACAGTTTGCCTGTTCTCCTGTGTTTTCTATATTTTGGTCAGTGTCAAGAAATACATCATATCTAGTCACAGAGCTCCATTCAACCTTTTGTCCCCCACAGAATTTGACCTCATAATCATTTAATTCTGAACTACTTTCTATTCCAAATAAGAAATAAAAAGACTAAAGCTCAGTCATTGGATTGGCCTTCTGAGACGAATTTTCAGGAATTTTAGGGAAAGGTCATTCCAGTACAATGACAGTGTAACACAGGACATTGCTTGTAACTTCCAATTAGCATCAAGCTTTAGCCTTACTCTACCAATGGAATATCCATTGGGAAATCACAAAAGAATTTGGGGTTTTTGCCTGCTGGCTTATGTAGCAGCAAAAATGTGGAATGTTCTTTTCAAGAATCACTGGTTAAGCTACAGTATGTGATTTAAAGTGTAAACAAGGAACAAAGAATGCAACTCGTTTCCAGATTTAAAGATAAAATACATATTGAATCAAAGTGGCATTAAAGGCATTTTGAAGGGTCAGTGCAAATCCATTTGGGTGTGAGCCTTTGCTACAAAATTCAGCAGAGTCCAGGACTGCAGGAACTACTGATGGTATGTTGCACACTTAATATGCAGTTTAGGTTCTGATCTTGGGGGGTGAGGGGGTGTTCAGGACAGTGGAAATGCAGCCCCGACCTGAACAGAGCTAGAGCTGGAAGTGACTAGGGGATTAGTATGAATAGAGTTGGAAATTGGAGGCGTTGAGGCTGAAAATTGGAACCTCTACAAAAGGAAAGGGGCTGGCTAGGGATCGGAGCCTTTGGTAGGAAATAGTTGAAGTAGATTATTTGACAATTAGAATCTGGAGGTGGGTAGTATACCTGATGACTGGAGCCCTTTTGAAAGGCTGTGAGTCGAGAGGAAGATTGGGAGATTGTGCTGCGAGGGTGGTAGAATATCAGTGTTTCCCCATGATAGCAGATACCTTAGAAAAATGCGACATAATTTCCCCCCAGGTAATGTTCCTCACTCATTGAAAGGAGATTGGAATAATCCCATAACATATCAGGCACACAAGGCTGAGTTGCACCTGGAAGTAACTGGTCAGATTTTCCTGAACCAGAAATATCACAATTATATTTCCAATTTGGATGTAATAAGCAAATCCAAAGAGAAATGTGGTATGCATTTGAATTTTGGCCACTTCTTTTTACGTTCATTCATAGTAAGTTCATTTAGGCAGTATTTATTCTGATCTCTAATTGCTTCTCAAGTGATTAACTTGCTGAAACCTCACTGAAGGCAATTTTCAATAGATTTTAATAGGTACATTTAAAGTCAGAGGAATGTATACAATATACATCCTGAAATTCTTTTTCTTCGCAAACATCCATGAAAACAGAGGAGTACCCCAAAGAATGAATGACAGTGAAATGTTAGAACCCCAAAGCCCCCCCAACTCCCCCTCCTACACATAAGCAGCAGCAAAACAACGACCCCTACCAGCAAAAAAGCATCGGCACCCCCCACTGAGCACTCAAGCATGCAGCAAAGCATCAATAAAGACACAGACTCGCAGTACTCCAAAGACTACTTGTTTACCCGGTAATTCAACATACCACAGTGTGTGTCTGTGTGTCTCTCTCTCCCTCTCTCTCGCTTCTCTCTCTCTCTCTCTCTCTCTCTCTCTCTCTCTCTCTCTCTCTCTCTCGCTCTCGCTCTCGCTCTCGCTCTCGCTCTCGCTCTCGCTCTCGCTCTCTCTCTCTCTCCCTCTCCTCCCCAATAAGGGGAAAAGAGGTGTCCCCATTTCACAGCAAGAGGAGAGACATAACAAAGCAACTTGCTGATTTATGATGTTAAAACCTGTTGCGTCACTTTTTCCAAGCTCTGTGCTCAAAGAACTCAGGTCTCTGGGCACACAGCCCCCAGCCAGCTCACTGCTTGCAATCTTCCATCTCCCACGACACATTAGGTGGCAGTACTGTCCTTGAATCCACCCACCTCCAGAGCTACAAAAATCCTGCACCCTGAAGGCGTTCTAGACTTCCGGGCTGCATCCTTGGCATATTGAAAAGCAGCTGGTCATGAGGCCCCGAGAGTGTGTCACATTTCTGCAAAGAACCAAAGTCAGCGTATAACTCCAGGTCAGGGTCTTCAAAAGAACCTTGAAAGGGACAAAAAGAGATATCAAAGAGAAATAGAGCTATTCCCGAAGATGCAAGCAAAGGAGTTGCCGTTGGGTGCCATCATCTTTTAAGGTCCACCTTTTAAGAATTAATCAAATTTTACTATTACAAAAGATGTCCTTTCATTCAAGATTTTATTGCATTGATGGAATTTACATTTCCCAACTGCCTTGGTGGGATCAGAAATTCTGTCTCTAGATCAGCAGTTCAATCCTCTGGCAGCTAGTCCAGCAGGCCTCTCCTTCACAAGTTGTAGCCAGTACAATCTTCTATGCAGTGGTGTGCTGGGGCAATGGCATCAATACAGGTGGTGCCAACAGGCTCAGTAAACTGTTAAAAAGGCTGTCCCTGTTATATGAGTCAAACTGGACACACTGGAAGCTGTTGTAGAACAAAGGACCCTACGGAAACTCCTGGCAATTCTGGACAATGATTCTCACCCTCTGCATGCCACCTTGGATAAACAGAGGACCACTTTTAGTAATAGACTAAGACAAATGTGCTGCTCCAAAGAGTGCTATATGAAGTCATTCTTACCCTTGGCCATTAGGCTCTATAATGAGTCAACCTATAGCCAGAGAAGTGATGACCCCCTCCTGTTCGACTGACTGAGGTAACTTATTTTTTATTCTTATTTCTCTCCTAATATTTGTGTATGGGTGCACTTGTAATGCTACTGTGAAACTGCGTTCCTTTGGAATCAATAAATTATCTATCTATCTTTCATAGAAACATAGAAATCTACAGCACATTACAGGCCCGTCGGCCTAAAATATTGTGCCAACCTTGTAGCCTATGCTAGAAGCTATCTAGAATTTCCCTGCTCATAGCCCTCTATTTTTCTAAGCTCCATGTACCTATCTAAGAGCCTCTTAAAAGACCCTGTTGTATCCACCTCTACCACTTTTGCTGGCAGTGCATTCCACACACCCACCACTCTCTGTGTGATATTCCCTTTGTACCTACTTCCAAATACCTTAAGCTATGTCCCCTCGTGTTAGCCATTTTAGCCCTGGGAAAAAGCCTCTGGCTATCCACACAATCAATATTGTATGTGAGAAAGCAGAAATCGATAAAATTTGTAAAATATTAGTTCAACAAGCCGAATAGCCTTCAGCTCCTCCTCTACAAAATTTTGGCACGAAGTTCAAATTCCCATTCATCTAGTAGCCCTATTTTTTGCTCTTTTTAAAACATTTGCAGTTAATCACAGTTCTACCCTCACCCTTTTCATGTTCCCTTATGGTTTCTCACAACTTTGTAAACTGCTTCCAGACAGGCACACTAATTCTGGTCTTTTGCTCATCTCCAAACTTAAATCTGCCAAGTTTCTTAAATTCAGGATAGCCCCCCGTAAACCTTTTTGTTCCTTTTCTATTTTAAAATGCTTTATCAGTTTGATACAAAGGATTGTGATACAACATTCAGTGTAACTGGAAAATTACAGAATGGACTGTTGAACTTCATGAGGTTTTTGTGTAGCAACTTTGTATTCAGTGAGGTAAAATAATCAATAATCAATTTAATGGTGTTAAATTTGTAGGAGATGAAAGGAATGATGCTTAATTAAATGGTTAACTTTTTGGAAGTCATGGTCAGATGCAGAAACTAAAATTACAGGAATTGTGGAGCTGCAATAACATGCACTTACAGTATATCTGTGCTCGTGTTACTTGCTATAATACTGTAAATCAGTCTGGTCATAACACATTTCATCAAAACAAAATTGTGAGGTCCAGAAGGCTTTGCCTCTGTGAAAAATTGAAACACAGTAGGAGAACTCCTGTTGTGAATTTCAATTGTAGGTGTTAGGTAAAATGAAACATTGGGAAAGGTTACCAAGCAATCTTATATATCCTGTGTAAAATTTGATTGAAGAGTTCTTGTCAAGATTATGAGAAATTGGGTAAAATGCTGCATGCTTCAAAACAGGAAAGAATTTAGCTGCTACTTTTTATTACAGTGCAAGTTTTCTAAATTAAAATATGCTTTATAATAATTCTATTAAATCCATTAAAATAGTGGTGAAAATAAGTATAGTTACTACACTGGGGCATAATTATTTCAGAATTTTTAACAATTGCCTGCTCTTTATTTGCACTCTGTGAATAAGAATCAATTATTTCCAGAGTGGAATGCATTGCAATCATTTCCGGATCAGACTATACCCCTCTGGAAGTTTGATTAGGCACTTTGTCATTGTATGACGTGCATTCGAAAATTCTGAGTTTACAGCAGAAATTCTCTTCAGAGTGAAAGAGGATTAGAGGCGTACAAGATGATAAGAGGCATAGATCAAGTGGAGAGCCGGAGACTGTTACCCAGGGTGGAAATGGCTAACACGAGGGGGCATAATTTTAAAGTGATTGGAGAACAGTATAGAGCGGATAACAGAGTTCATTATTTTCCACAGAAATGCTGGGTACATGGAACACACTGCCAGGAGGAGTAGTAGAGGCAGATATACAGAAATATTCAAGAGACTCATTGATAGATGTATGGATCTTAGAAAAGTGGAGGACTACGTAGGAGGGAAGAGTTAGATTGTTCCTAGAGTAGGTTAAAAGATTGGCACAACATTGTGGGCCAAAAGGCCTCTATTGTGTTCCAATGGTTTACGTTCTGTGTAAACAAGGATGTTGCCGGGACTTGAGAAACTGAGTTATAGAGAAAGATTGAATAGGTTAGGACTTTATTCCCTGGAGCATAGAAGAATGAGGGGAGATTTGATAGAGGTGTATAAAATTATGATGGGTATAGATAGAGTGAATGCAAGCAGGCTTTTTCCAATGAGGCTAGGGGAGAAAAAAACCAGAGGACATGGGTTAAGGGTGAAAAGGGAAAAGTTTAAAGGGAACATTAGGGGGAGCTTCTTCACACAGAGAGTGGTGGGAGTGTGGAATGAGCTGCCAATTGAAGTGGTGAATGCAGGCTCACTTTTAACATTTAAGAAAAACTTGGACAGGTACATGGATGAGAGGGGTATGGAGGGTCCAGGTGCAAATCAGTGGGACTGGGCAGAAAAATGGTTCGGCATAGCCAAGAAGGGCCAAAAGACCTGTTTCTGTGCTGTAATGTTCTATGGTTCTTAATGTTCTAAACTAGTTAATTTTGTTTCTAAACATAATGGTAATTTGGTCGTCATGATTCCAACAGGTGCCTTTAAGGTTGCTTACATTGCACCAATATCATTTAAATGGTCAGTCTCACCTCCAAGAGTTCAATCTTCTGTAGTTATCTGCGAAACAGTCTTTTTTATATATACAAAATAACTTAATTATAAATTCAGTGCAATATATACAAAACAGCGACTAACACAATTACTTCACTACAAATAGATAATACACATTAAACTAAAATGTTTCCATCTCTGACTATGATGGCAATAACCCCCTGCAGAGCCCAACAGTCCCGGAATGCCTCTATGGTCGCCGTGGACTGCACGTGTTCCTTCTCAATATTTACCCGGCCATGAGCGTACCCCCTAAACATTGCTAAGCAGTCTACCCGGGCAGATCCTCCCGCCACCCGTTTCCAAGACCCACGGATGGCTGATTTCACCAGCCCCAGGAGCAAGTTGACAAGGACATCCTCATCCCTCCATGCCCCCTCCTTACTGGATAACCGTATATCAATAGGTTGGGGCTAATATGCAACCAGAAGGTAAAAAGCAGCCCACGCAGATACTTTAAAAAGGGGCTGCGGAATCACCCACTCCATGTACATGTGGAACACTGTCTCCTCCAGCCCGCAGAAGTGACATGAGGAGGGGAGATCCATGTACAAACTTGAGAACTTATTGCAGGGCACGACTCTATGCAGCAGCCTCCACCCCAGATCCCCCAGGTGCATGGGAAGAACTCCTTCATAAAGGGACTTCCAGGTGGAAAGACCGACCGCCATGGCATGTCAGGATGGTGGACAAGGGCAAGGAAGTGGAGGGTGTAGAGCAGCAGCCCATACAGATACCTCCTACTTGCATCCCTGAATGGGATTGTGGGTGTCGAGGAGAGACGGCTCAAGTTGTGTGGACTCGGCTCTCGGATAAGATTGCGGGGCCTGGGCTGACAAGCAGCTCAGCCTGAGTCGGTCCACACACCTGAGCCGCACCGACATCCATTGAGGTAGGGCAAGGGTCTGCCAGGACTCCGAATTCTGCCAGATGAGGGGATTCCCGGCCTGAGGCAATCATGTTCCAGACTCTCAATAGGTCCTGACAGAAGCTGGACAGACTCCGCAAAGCAGCATGGCTGACGCTCGCCGGTGGTAGCCGTGTGTCATCATAAAGACAGCAGCCCCTCCGGAGAAAGAATGTCGCCAACACGTGCCACCTGGGAGGGTGCTTGGCTTACAGGAATCTCTGCTGGGCCCTACGGTGGAGAACCGCCAGTCGCATACGTATGTGCACAAGTGACTGTCCGCCCTCTCTCACTGGTAGATTCAAGACTGCTGCGGAGACCCAGTGTTTCCTGTTACCCCAAAAGAAGTCCACTAACTTCCTCTGTATTCTCACGACAAAGAAGGCAGGAGGGACCAAGGTGACCATCCGGTACCACAACATGGAGGCCACCAGCTGGTTAATGACCAACACCCTGCCTTGATAGGGAAGCACCCTGAGAAGGCCTGACCAGCACCCCAGCCGGGCCATGACTTTCGTCTCCAGGTTCCGTCAGTTCAAATGAGGCCCAATTGCTAGTTCGATGCTCAACCCAGCACAGATAGAAAGCGCGCGAGGTGCTGGCTCGGATTGAACCTGGAACCACTCGCCTTGAAGTCCGGTGCAGATGCCACTGCACCCCCGGCCAGCTTCCCAAACAACTGCAACAGGACTCGACCTTGCAATTTTCTGATAACTTCACATCAAGAATCAGAAGCCTTATCCATTAGGCCTTCTCGTTGCAAAAACAGCTGTGGTTAACCACCCAGGCATTCTCTGAGCTCCACAGCCATTTCAACACTTAGAAATGACATACAATGAGAGCTTCCAAACGAACCAGTTGTCTACCCAACACAGTATGTGCAGGAGCTTGTGAATCAGGTACACAGGCAAGATCAGGCACCTTCAGTCCTCTATTCACCACCCTTTTTGATTTTGTCCACCCCTGTTATACTGCAACTCATTCCACTGACTGCAACTTTGGCCTATCATCTGCCAGTCCTTTGTAACAGTCTCACTACGCACCGCCTCTGCTTGTACACCAGCTCACCCCACCCTGAGCCCATCTCCTTACCAAATTAGTTTACACCCTTCCCAACAGTTCTAGCAAATCTGCCCATAAGGATATTGGTCCCCTTCAGGTTCAGGTGTAACTTGTCTCTTTTATACAGATCGTACCTTCAAGTGTGGTTCCCTCTAATGATTTGTACAGTTGGAACATACTGACAGGAGAGTTGTTACCGGGGGATTAAGATTGGTTTGATGGCCATCATTCTTAAAATGACAAAATAGCAGAATATGATCGATTTAATGACATCCTGGTGATCAAAAAAAGAAAGCATGGGGCGGGGGGAGGGGTCAGTGCCTCCTTTCTAGGAGGAAGAGATGGACGAAAGTGCAGCAAATTCTGAACAAATATTGAAAATAGTAAACAACTTAGACTCTCCTGTTTGGAGATCTCTAATTGTTACTTCATACTCCTGTCTCTCAGCCCATCAAATCCATGCTGATTCATAGTAGAGATGCCTCTTTAGTGCCTTCCTCCTTTTTTTTCCCCATTTGCTTGCAACTTAGTCTCCCACAAACATAAACTCATAAACTCCCCTCAAATCTTTCTTTCTACTCCCACTTACCTACACTTACAATGGTTAATTATATGCCAGCTCATCTTTGGGATGTTGGAGGAAAACAGAGCAACAAGCTGGAAGTCATGGTGTCACGGGGAGAATGTACAGCTTTGCACAGACAGCAGTCCAGGTCAGGATCGAGTTCAGAACCCTCGAGTTGTGGAGCAGCGTCATTTACTGTTCTTTTCAGTTTTGAAGATAAGGTTGCAGCGTGCTATCTTCGCTAGGGTTGTTGAATTATATTACTAATTGAAATGCTTCAACAAAATGTCAGGAGGGGGAGGATAACTTCAATAACGACAAAACTAATGTCAAAGGAAAGAATATATATTTAAGTGCATAGAATGAATCGTTGAAGAAGTTCGTATCAACGTCTGAAGGAATTCTAAGTGTGCTCTTTGTGGTTTGGGTGGTTCATTCAATCAGTCTGCACAGCTTTTCCATTTCCTGCTTATCTGACAAGTCAACTGCACAGTAATTATAGGACATTGTATGTCTGGGAGAATCTCATTTGACATCTACATCGAGGTTTCAGAGAAGTTATTGAGAAAGGTGATGAAGAGGGCACTGGTGTGTGGTTTAACCACAGTCACCCAGTGCCATATTACTCCTCTGCACTAACCACAACTATAACTGTCGAATGTCTGCACTGAAAGTGGTTCGAAACCTTAAAGTTCATGAACTTTCAGACATATCCAGACATGTAGGAACACAGCTTGCACAAGTACACACACACACACTCTCTCTCTCTCACATTAAATTGAAATTTTATTAAAAGAAAAAAACTTTTGTATCATACTTGATCTATGTTACTGCTCAGAATTAAATCCTGACTCAAGCAATCAAAACAGTTTCAGGTATTTTGAATGTATCTGCCTCCTGCCTAACCAAGTTTTAGCAATGCAAGTCTCTAAATTCTTATGCGTGAATCTTACACGGATTTTGAATGGACAACGAAGCCTCCCAGACTCAATTTAATCTTCTTGTATGCAATATAAGGTTAGGTTTTTCATTCAGCACTTCTTTGTTAATTAATTTGTCACTATCTAGGCATCCACTGGCTGTCCAGTGGGCACCCACTGGCTATTGCCAATCCCTGTTTGCACTTAAGAAAAAGATGACAAGCGGCCTTCTTAAACAGCTACACTCTTTCAGGTGAAGGTAACTCTCATGGTGCTAATGGATAAGGAGTTCCAACATATACCGTAGTAGATCCACTGACAATGAAGGACCAGAAATTTATTTCCAAATCAGAATTGCACGCAACTTGAAGTAAGCATGCAGTTGTCATGTCCCATGCCCCTGCTGTCTTATGTTCAGCTATTTCTTTGCAGTGGCCTGGGTAAAACAAGTGCTCTTTGTAGATGATAGTGTTTTGACATAATACTTGTTGGAGATGGTCATCATTTGGCAATTTCCTGATGCGAATGTTACTTGCCACTAACCAGGCTAATAGAGATTGTTGCCAAGATCCTGCTATATGCAGCTCTGGACTGCTTCATTTACTGAAGAGTTTCAAACAGAATCGAACCTTGTGCAGACATCAGGGACTATCCTTATTTCTGACCTTATAATAGGAGTAAGTTCATTGTTGGTTGTGGGTCTTCAGGCTCCTGTCCCTCCCTCTTGATGGTAATAGTGAGAAGAGGGCATGCACCACGTAGTAAAGTTTTGCAGGGATTTTGCAGCTTTCTTCCCAAATTTGTCTCCACCTTGCATCTGCTTCATAACAGCATGCAAACCAAGATCTTAACCAATGGATTTACAACAGACACAACTTATTTTTGTATATATTGGTATGAAGCAAAGCCAGGCCTTCATTTCAAAACTTCTGTCAGTCATTCTCACCAAAATGCCTCAGTTCGCACCCACCAAGTTTTCGATTCCAGGGACACCACCACTTGAAGATATCCTCAATGGTCGGGAGGGTTGTCCCAGCGATTAGAACAGGCTGAGTCTACAATCCTATGCAGTGTCTTGCTATCCTGTGTATCAAAGGCTCCACATCAAGTTGTGATACAACCAGTCAGAATGCTCTCTATTGTATATCTGTATACATTTGTAAGAGTCTTTGGTGACACACCAAATCTCCTTAAGCTGCAAATGAAGTAGAGCTGCCGGTGCATCTTCTTCATGATTGCATCAGTGAGTTGGGCCCAGAACAGAACCTTTGAGATATTGACATCCAGGAACTTGACGCTGTTCGCACTTTTCACCACTGACCCCCTCAATGAGGACTGCTGTGTGTTCTCCTAACTTTTCCTTCCAGAAGTCCACAATCCGTTCTTTGGTCTTGCTGATGTTGAGCACGAGGTTGTTCTTGTGTCACCCCTCAAGCAGCTAATCTTTCTCACTCTTATATACCTCCTCCTCATCATTAGAAATTCTGCCAACAACAGTGGTGTCATCAGTGAATTTATAGAAGGCATTTGACCTGTGCCTAGCCACACAGCCATGAGTGTAGAGGGAATAGAGCAGTGGGTGAACCATGCTCTTTGAGGTGCACCCTTGTTAATTGTCAGCTAGATGTTATACCGATCTGCACTAACAACAACCTTCCATTAAGTTGGCATTTACTTAATGTTACTAATTGCTCAACAAGGCAGTATGAAGCTTTCTTCTTGAATATTTGAAGTGTTCAGGATGAAGGTCCTGAAAGTTGAACTATTAATTATGGAGTCTCTGGATCATTTACACAGAGATACGGATATATTTCCAATCAGCGTGCAAAGCACATGCAATTACAGACCTTGTCATTCTAGGCAGCTGAGGTGCAGGCCTTTACAAATGCTGACAAGTCTTGGCAAGTTGTTGCTAAGCACATTATAGGTGGTAAACTTTGCAGTTAAGGTGCACAGATAGTTGAGGAGTCGAACATGCCTATATAAACGTCACCTCTTTTACGCAATGGAGACAGAAAGTTTCAGTTATTGTAACTAATATTGCAGTGTTTGGTGCTTAAATCTTTGATTCAATATGTTTTTATTTCTCAGGTTCAAAATCTACTGTTAATATCTGTCTTAATAAAACATTTCTCATTATTCTTCTTTTAGAAAACCAAAAGGGATGTGAACAACTTTGACCAAGACTTCACACGTGAGGAACCTGTATTGACGTTGGTGGATGATGCTATTGTTAAGCAAATAAACCAAGATGAATTTAAAGGTTTCTCTTATTTTGGTGAAGAGTCAATAGCCTAAGACATCCTGGTGCTGCCTGACATACCAATACCATGCAATGGTCTGAGAAATCTAGCAAGTTTTTAGGATCGAGTCACTTAGTACTGTGTAGTACCTGTATTTCCCTGCAGTAATAAGTGTTTATGTTTCTACTTTGTTTCAATTTAAATTAATGCACTCCATGATTTTAATTCTTTATTTTCTGTTTAGAGATGATTATGTTGCCCATATTTTCAGCCCTTCATTGAAGCGGGGCTTGACAGAAGAAACTTGTGTGTGTAATGCAAACAGTATTAAAAGTACTAATTACTAGTAGTACTGCAGGTTCATTCATATACAGCAGGAACTCCAGTACAAGGAAGTGGAATAGTTGTGTGTCAACAGAGCACGTGGAACAGAACTACATACCAGAGCTTGACTTAGAAATTGAAGCTTAGGAAAGTCAACCATTGGCTGGCTTGTCTTGCCAATCAGTTGATTATTCCACCAGTGTGGAAATTGCTCAGGCAAAGATAAAGGGTTACAGAGTGGTTTATTTTATTACTTTTTTTCTTTTTGTGGAGATCTTACACTGTTTTAAATTGTCACTTTTTGTGCAATTTTTAGTGAATTAGGGTGTGTGAAATCACATTAAACTCTGGGTGCTGCCTAACCTGGATGAATACTCAACCAAGTAGATTGTGAGTCAGTCATGATTGTGCACTCATCTCGCTGACTTCTCAGTTCTTTGGTGACTGTCCTACAGCATACAGTGTAAGACTTGCTGTAACCTAGATCTTGAACAATCACATTGCACTGAATTGTAGGCTTTATTTAAAACCAATGCTTGTCACCAAAACCAGAGTTATCTGACACATTTGTTATAGTAGTGTGTTAATTTGGCACATTGCACAAATTCTTGTTTATACTACTGCCCCTCAACTGTACTATATTTTTTTAAATGTGTATCTTATTTTTAACTAAGAATTGAGGGTATGAATTACACCCAGGCAATATAGACAACTGACGATCAAATCACACAAAAACTGACAAGATTAGGATGGAGAACATTGTTTTGACCAATGAATAATACTCTGAAAATTGTGACTCTGGTTAAGGATATGATAATGTGCGTGTATGCTAATAAGCAGGTCCTTTCTGGTTGTATTTTATTTTAGTACTTCATGTGTGTGTGAATGTGAATAAATGTATAGGGATGTGTGTGTGCGTGTGGGTGGGTGTGTGTGTGTTTGCGCACGCACCGCGTGCCCCTAAAGTCACTTATAATTTTACTGGATTGGTATCCCAGTCACTGGGACCCACATTAACTGATGCATCTGGATCCCCAGATGTAAAGAAGTACTTGTGAGTCGCAAGGTAGCACTAAAAAAAAGGGCTCTTTGCTTTTTGTACAGGCAAAAAAAAGTTGTAAATACTGTTTGCTGCAAGGCCTGTGGAGTTCAATGAACAGTATCAACTGCTGCATGTTCAGGCATATTATATATATATATATATATTATATATATATATTAGTCATTGAAATAAAGTAATTAATGATAATGTCCATGTGCAATACTCTGTGTATTTGTTTAAATTGCTGTCTAACAAGTTGATTTTTTGTTGCCCAATGTCATTACCTTGTATTAAGCTATACTGGAGATCTTGTAGAATGCTTCAAACTGCATTAAGGGTATTATTAAACAGGAAGACGGATATTATTGCAGATGTTTGCAGTGTTGTTACAGTTGCTCTCTTAAGGCAAGTTTGTCAGAGTAGTTTCAAGTTGAAGGGGCATTTTTAATTATTTATGTGGCAAGAGGCCTTTGTGTATGCAGAACTTAAAGGTTGAAACATTTTTAGCATCCCGTACATTCCTCAAACTTCAATCTACTGTTTTAAGCATGAGACTCATGGTAATATTGATATAAAGCAGGCCTTGGACTTAAGCACACTTGTATTTAGATTGTACAGTTATAAGAAAATATGACAGGTAATCAAGTTGGTTCAATTAATGTAATTGGGTGCTTGATGGACAGTGCAGACTCGGTGGGACAAAGAGTCTCCTTCCGTGCTGTATGACTCTATGACTATGATTGTGAAAACTTTGCATGGACAGATAATCATTCCCTCATTATCCACTTTTCCTTGGCCATCCATTATTGGTTTACATTCACAAAATTCTTTATTACCTCCTAGCTCAATTATAAGACATTTATAGCTCTTAACTGTGGAAGCAAGTTGTAAAGCTTCCCCGTCTGTAGTTAGGTCTTCTCCTTTCCCACTTCTGCCAACTTCAATGCAAAAAGTAAGTGGCTGTATTTCTATCTCTGTGCTTCTTCTATCTCATTCATTTTCTTTTACATAGAAGAAAACAATCGCATGTCTGCTTTATGGAGAGCAATGAAAGGTTTGTCTCCAAAAACAAAGCAAAATAAATTACCTCTTTTAACTTAAGTAATGTACAGAATGAGTCTGGCTGAATCAAAATGTTCTAAGTTTAGTTTCTGTTTTTTTTTGTGATGCTTTGTTTGTACAAAAGTTGTTTTCTTCATGGATGTATTTTAACTCTCCTGCCATCTGTAGTGTTATTTCATTGTAAACCTTATTGTGTGCCAAATGTACTGTATGCAACAGGATCTAAATGTGTAATGTTTGTTTTAAGACCCAATAAAAAAGTACAATGTCAATGCAAGATCTATTATATTTCTTTTAATTCTTAATTACAGACTTGGATATTTATTGAAGTAGCTAAGAACAAGAACAAAACTTTTTGTTCTTGCCCCAGAAGTTAACTAGATGACAAGCTTGGCTTTCAGTTTTGTGCGGAGGTCTCCAGAGCAAGCCGCAAGATGAATTCGGGTTGAATTCCATTTCTGGAGAGAATGGACGGTCTGATGTTGAAGTGCTTATATGTTAGGAAGAAAGGGTCTGATAAGTTCTTGTGAAGAGAGAGAAAGTGCTGTTGCACCACATTGCCCTTTTTCTCGAAACTGTTTTAACCTTGGGCTTGCCTGATGCAAAGCAAATAATTGAGTCAGGAGCTTGAAATCTAGTTAGTGCTCTGAAATTGACAACCTTTATCCAAATTCCACCTCTGCAAAACTATGAAGCTCCCAGTTTGTGGTTATTTCTCAACCTTCCTCAGACCCAGCAACCTACAATCTGATCCAGTAGATGCATTTGCAAGTTCATTGCAGCAAGAGGATTCAGAAAGGCATATAGTATATTGCAAGGGGATCAAGGGGATTTTGTAAAAAGTTATTAATATTATTACACAAGGTGTTGGTGAAACAATGCCCAGGGTACTGGGCATAGTTTGGTAACCTTGTTTTCAAAGGACATAATAGTGTTGGAGACAATTCAAAAGTGATTCACTGGTCTATTTCCTGGGATGAGAGAGCTGTCATGTTGAAAGCATGTGTTACCCTGGTTTGCCCTCCTACAGTGCCACACCTCACACTTGTCTGCATTAAATTCCATCTGCTATTTTTCCAGCCAATCTAGGTTACTTTGCAAGCTTTCATAGCCGTCTTCGCTGTCCACTGTGCCTCCAATCACTCATAGCAAATTCTGCCTAAGATCTGTGCTTTGGTGCAGTCATTGTCCATAACCCTGAGGCTTCATATTAACAAAGACAATTTAAAAGGTTAATGCAATAAATTTTGGGACAGATGGAAGGCTTGGAATTTATGATGTGGCTATATAAAGCCCTGGTAACACCAGTTCTGGGTACTGCTCTGGAGACAAGATTTATCAGCCAGGGAGAAGATGCCATGGAGCTTCATCCAGATGATGATTATTGTGTGTTCCAATTGAGATGTGACAATTAAACAAGCTCCTAGGTTACTTGGAGCAAATTTTCTCTGACCAGATTGTGGTAATTTAGCATTTTATAGTTCTTAGCTCTAGGATTATAGGCAACATTGGCAATGCCCACATTTATTTTCCATCTATCAGTGCTGTTGAGGTGAGGAGGCAGTCGACTACATTGGTCAACTGGAGTCACATTGGGACCAGACTGGTCAAGAACCACAAATTGTTTTCTTTGAAGGATTGGTAAGCCAGACAAGTTTTCATGACAGCCTTATCTGTTAACGATTACTACAATGGAAACAAAAAAGATCTAAGTAGAATATAGAGAGGTGGTTACACCCAAAGTGCAGAACACGGGAAAATGGGTGATAGGAAGGGTAAAGGGATTAAGGAGCCAGTGCAGAGTACCCCTGTGGCCATCCCCCTCAACAACAGGTATACCACATTGAATACAGATAGGAGGGCGGTCAATAACCTAACGGGAAAGTCACAGTGGTCAGGTCTCTGGCACTGAGTGCCTTTGTTACTCAGAAAGGTAACAAGAGGAAAGAAGAGTCACACTGTGGTAATAGGGGATTTGTTAGTTAAGGGAATGCAGGAGGTTCTGTGAACGAGAACATGACTCCCAAATGGTATGTTACCTCCCTGGTGCCAGCGTCCGGAATATCTCAGATTGAGTGGTCAGCATTCTTAAGTGGGAGGGTGACCTGCCAGAAGTCAGGTACCAATGACATGGGTAGGACAAGTAACATGATTTGGCATAGGGAGTTCAGGGAGTTGGGTGCTAAGTTAAAGGGCAGGACTTCCAGGGTTGTGATCTCAGAATTGTTACCCGTGCCACATGCTAGTGAGGCCAGAACAAGGAAAATTATACAGTTTAATACGTGGCTAGGGAGTTGGTGTTGGAGGGAGGGCATAAGATTTTTGGATCATTGGGCTCTCATCCAGGGAAAGTGGGACCTGTACAGAAGGGATGGTTTGCAGCTGAACTGGAGGATGACTAATATCCTCATGGGAAGGTTTGTTAATGCTGCACGGTGAGGTTTAAACTAGAGTTGCAGGGGGATGGGAACCAGAGCGCCAGAACAGTTATTGGGGGCTGGTGTTCAGAAGACATCAGCCAAAGTTTGGAATCAAAATGTTGAGCATTGTGCGATCAGTGTCCAGACCTGCATCTATTTCAATGCAAGAAGTATCATAGGTAACGCGGAAGATAGTGCTGAAGATGAGGTAGCTGGTTTACAAACAGAGGCAATGTGTAGTAAGGAGAGGCTGTTGATAGGGCAAAACTGCAGTCAAAAGGATGAGCTGCAACATAAAAAGATGACAAAATTGAAAAGGGTGAATACAGGACTGGAGGTGTTAGTATATGGAATATGGCAGATGAACTTGCAGCACAGTTGCAGATTGGCAGGTATGACATTGGAGGCATCACTGATTCGTGGCTGAAAGAAGATTATAGCTGGGAGCTTAATGTCCAAGGATGCACATTGTATCGAAAGAACAGGCAGGAAGGCAGAAGGGGTGGTGTTGCTCTGTTGATAAAAAATTAAATCATTAGAAAGAGGTGACATAGGGTCAGAAGGTGTTGAGTCATTGTGGATAGAGCTGAGGAACTGCAAGGATAAAAAGACTCTGACGGGAGTTGTATACAGACCCCTAAACTATGGTAAGGATATGGCCTACAAATTACATTGGGGGATAGAAAATGCATGCCAAAAGGGCAATGTTACAATAGTCATGGGGGGATTTCAATATGCAGGTAGATTGGGAAAATCAGATTGGTCCTGGATTCCAAGATGGGGAATTTCTAGAATGCAAGGAGAAGGCTTTTTAGAGCAGCTCATAGTACAGCCCACCAGGGGATCAGCTGTACTGGACTGGGTTTTGTGCAATGAACCAGAATTGATTAGAGAGCTTAAGGTTAAAAGAACCCTTCTGGGAAAGTGACCATAATATGATTGAATTTACACTGAAATGTGAGAAGGAGAACCTGGAGTCAGATGTATCAGTATTACAGTGGAGTAAAGTGAATTACAGAGGCATGAGAGAGGGTTTGGCTAGAATTGATTGGAAAAGAACACAGGCAGAGATTACGGCAGAGCAGCAATGGCTAGAATTTCTGGAAGCAATTCGAAAGGCACAGGATATATATATCCCAAAGAGGAAGCAGTATTCTAAAGAAAAGATGACACAACCTTGGCTAACAAGAGAAGTCAAAGCCAACATAAAAGCCAAAGAGATGGCATACAATCGAGCAAAAATTAGTGAAATTAGAGGAATGGGAAGCTTTCAAATACAAACAGAGGCAACTGAAAAAGTCATTAAGAAGGTAAAGATGAAATGAAAGTAAGCTAGCCAAAAATATTAAAGTGGATACCAAAAGTTTCTTCAGAAACATAAAGTGTAAAAGAGAAGCAAGAGTACATATCAGATCACAGAAAAATGATGCTGAAGAGGTTGTAAAGGGGAACAAGGAAATGGCAGATGAACTGAATAAGTATTTTGCATCAGTCTTCACTGTGGAACGCACCAGCAGTATGGTGGAAGTCCAGGTGTCAGGGATCATGAAGTGTGTGAAGTTACCATTACTAGAGAGAAGGTTCTTGGGAAAATGAAAGGTCTGAAGGTAGTTAAGTCATCTGAACCAGATGATGTTCACCACAGAGTTCTGAAAAAGGTGGCCAAAGAGATGGTGGTGAAATGGTTCTTGAAGACAGGAAAATTGCAAATCTCACTCCACTCTTCAAGAAGGGAGAAAGGTAGAAGAACGGAAACTATAGACCAGTTAGTCTGATCTCAGTGGTTGGGAAGATGTTGGAGTCGATTATTAAGGATGAGGTCTCTGGGTACTTGGAGGCATGTGATAAAATAGGCCATAGTCAGCACGGTTCCCTCAAGGGAAAATCTTGCCTGACTAATCTGTTGGAATTCTTTGAAGAAACAACAAGCAGGATGGAGAAAGGAGAATTGATTGATGTTGTGTACTCAGATTTTCAGAAGGCCTTTTACAGGGTGACATACATGAGGCTGTTTAACAAGCTATGAGCTTGTGGTATTGCAGGACAGATCCTAGCATGGATAAAGCAGTGGCTGATTGGCAAGAAGCTAAGAGTGGGAATAAAGGGAGCCTTTTCTGGTTGGCTGTCAGTGATTAGTGGTGTTCCACAGAGGTCTGTGTTGGAATCAATTCTTGTTATGTTGTATGTCAATGATTTGGACAATGGAATTGATAGCTTTGTAATTGATGGTAGTTTAAAGGAAGAAGAGAGGCTACAAAAGGACTTAGATTAGGAGAATGGGCAAAGAAATGGCAGATGGAATATAGCGTTGGGAAGTGTAATGTCATGCACTTTTGTACAAGAAATGAAAGGGCTGACTATAACTGGAAAGAAAATTCAAAAAATTGAGGCACAAAGGGATTTGGGACCTCTTGTGCAGGATCCCATAAAGGTTAATTTGCAGGTTGAATCTGTGATGAGGAAAGTAAACGCAATGTTAGCATTCATTTCAAGAGGACTAGATTATAAAAGCAAGGATGGTACGTTGCAACTTTATAAAGCACTGGTGAGGCCTCATTTGGAGTATTGTAAACAGTTCTGTGCCCCTTACCTTTAATAGGATGTGCTGCAACTGGAGAGAATTCAAAGAGGTTCACAAAAATGATTCCAGGATTGAATGGCTTGTCATATGAAGATCATTTGATAACTCTGGACCAATACTCACTAAAAATAAGAAGAATGAGGGGTGACTTCATTGAAACCTATCCAATGGTGAAAGGCCTTGATAGAGTGGATGTGGAGAGGATGTTTCCTATTGTGGGAGAGTCTAAGATCAGCAGACACAGCCTCAGAATAGAGAGATATCCTTTTATATGGAGATGAGGAGGAAGTTCTTCAGCCAGAGAGTGGTGAATCTGTGGAATTCTTTGCCGCAGGCAGCTGTGGAGGCCAAGTCTTTATGTACATTTAACACTTAGGTTGATAGATCCTTGATTTGTCAGGGCATGAAGGGATAAAGGGTGAAGAAAGGAGATTGGGGCTGAGAGGAAAATTGAATCAGCAATGATGAAATGGCAGAGCAATTTTGATGGGCCAAATGGCCAAATTTGCACTTATATCTTATGGTCTAAATTTATTTTATTACTTGAATTCAGTCCTGGATTCCCTGATGGAATTCAAACTTATGTCCCCAGTCACTGGTCCAGGACCCTAAATGCAACCTGAATAACATGACTACAATGTTAGTATTTTATAAAACTGGACTATTTAGAAGTAAAGTCAGGAAGCACTTCTTGACATAAAGGCAATGGAAGTCTATGCTCTCTTCACAAATAAAAGGCCTGAGGCTGGATCAATGAAAATTTAAAGACTGAGCTTGACAGGTTTTTGTTCTGTGGCTTTTATGCATTTTTTGGCAGTGGGTGTCTCTGATGTGGCCAACATTTATTGCACATTGCTCAAGAAGGTGATGTGAATAACTATAACTAAGGGTTCTAATGAAACAAAAATAGCAATTGTTGAGTCTGGATGTTAAATACATTTGCATAAGATCCCTCTCTTGTTCCAAACAGATGTACTGAGCTGTTAATGATAAATGCAAATATCACAGAATATGTTTTCGCCTCTGTGAAAATTTAAGGCTCACAATCTAATTTGACAAGTAATGCTCGAAGAAAAACATGTATGCATAAATGTGATTGAATCTGTTAGTTGGGCATAGTATCATTGACACTCTTACCCATACTCTTCACGAGAGAAATGTTAGCATTTGGACACATTAGTGGTTTCTCTTATAATTTGTTCGGACTTTCAGATCAATCTATCGTGGTTAAAGGAATACAGGGTTTAATCATTTCTGATAATGTACTGAGATACATTTGTAAAGAATAAAGTTAATTTTTACTTTATCACAGATATTCCAATATTTTCTGAAATCTTTTTGGTGGTCTTAGTTGAAAAGGTGAATGCGAGAAGAGTTCTCTTTCCCACAACTTGAAAGAAGTTCCCAAAAAGAATCTACCGGTATATACAAAATAGGATAGAACGCTCAGGAAAACAAACAGAAAAGCTAAAAAAAACCTCTGCAGATCAGGCAGCATCTATGGAGAGAGAAGGAGAGAATTAATTGTTCAGCTCAATAGCCTGTGAATGTGCATTTTACTATGCTTTAGATACAATAATTAAAATTTTATTGGATGCAGCTCTGTCTAAATTTGTATTTGGCTTAATAAAAACACAAATACATTTTATGACTTCATCTGTGACACATTTATTGATATTGATCGTATAATTAACACACCTTTCTCCTGACCACACCCCTGTATGCTGCTCAACCAGCCAGTTCCTCCAGCGACTGCTGGTTGCTCCACATTTCAGTATCTGCAGTCTCCTTTAATAGTGTTCTATTTTCGTTCTACTCTACAAGACTTTCAACATGTTTCCGAAGAGCATTGTATTTCACAAGCTGTGAAACCAGCTCATTCAATGCTTATGATTGTTATTTGTGTCATTGACTACATAGGCTGTTTCAAACAGATTTCTTCTCTGATAACTGACCCATATTTCCCTAACAGGTTTTTTTCCTCTTCTAATATGTGATAAAATTAAGATGATATTGCAGTTCTGCTTTTACACCTGGTTCATCTTGCCAAATTGTATGGTTTTCCCTGTTTCCTTCATTTCATTGTGGAAAGCATCTATAAATACAAGAGTTTCAGGAGGGGGCATAAGAAGATGGCGGAGGAGTAGGAGTACATGCTGGCAGGAGATAGGCGAGGACATGCCTTCTAACATGTCTGCCTATGGTCTCCTGCCATGATGAGTTCAAACTCGGGCTGGAGGATCGACAGCGCATATTCTGTCTGAGTAGCCTCCAACATGATAGCATGAAAAACAGTTTCTCTAACTTCCAGTCATTTCTCCCCCCTCCCTCCTCCTCTCTCTTATTCATTCCCCATTTTGGAGGAATGGAAAAGAGAAAAAGAGGCAGTGGGGGAGAAATTACCAGATTTCTCTCACCCCTTCTCATCTAACCTGTACATCAGTGGTCCCCAACCACTGGGCCGCGGCTCCTTTCTCACCTCCTCCTTTCTTTTCTTCCATGGTCCACTGTCCTGACCAATTCGATTTCTTCTTAATCCCTTTACCACTGCCACATATCATCTTTCAGGTTCTTACTACATCTCTCCCCCCTCCTCTACCCACTCACCCACAGTTCCCACTCCCTACCTTCTTATTCTGGGTTCTGGCTGCTTCCTTTCCGTTCCTAATGAATTACCGACGAGTTTTCCCTCACAGATGCAGCCAAACTTGCTCAGTTCCTCTGGCATTTTGTGTGTGTTGGAAAGAATTTACTGTATGTTGTTTTCCTTATGAGGCATATAGACTGTACAAAATAATGTTTTCTTTTGACTTGATCATAAAGCACAAACTGGTAAGTATACATAGAGGTTTTAGTCTAAGTGCATTTTTGAAACTAGGTTCATTGTGATAATGAAGGAAAGACATACATCTAAATTGCAATCTTCACAACTTGATCAGCAACTAATCTTAGACTCTGGCTAACCGTGAAAGCACAAGAGCCTTTTGAGTTTTATTCAGGTTTCTAGTGCTTCAATATATTGAAAATTCAGAAAATATGAAAAATGAGAAGAAAGATTCCATATTGACTACACAAACATATCAACGACCAAAAGATAAACCACACTTAAGTTTTTTTTTAAAACTACGAGTTTTAAACCAGAAAAAAAAATGGGTCATTTAAAATGTACCTGATAAGCCGAACTCTTTAAAAATCCTTTCTGAAAATTCGGCAACCTCAGCATTATCATTTACCTTTATATTTAGAAATGCTGACATTGATCTGTTTTTCAAGCTATCAGAAAATTTTCAGATGTGAAAGGGAAAATGGGTTTGCGCACAGCAAACAACATGATGAGATCAAGTGTCTGGCATGCAAAGGTGACAATAATGGCAGATGTTTATTGAAAGCACACACTTAACATTCAGGTGATTTTGCAATTTGCCCCACAGTATTCACACTCTCCCTCGAAAGTCATGTTCACAGCAGAAATCTTGTAAATGGGGTTAGATATCTTAGCTTGTGAAATTTAATTTACTTAGTGGTTATAAAGGAATTGAAAGGTCATTTAGTGAGCAATCGCCTTGCTCAGAACACTGGAAATAATCCTCAGTTTAGTTAATCGATTCCAGGTAAACTTTTCTCACTTGATCAGCATTATACCAGAAGGATTTCAATGTACGGTAAATTTATAAAGAGGAAAATTAATGCCTGGAGAAAATAACACAAAGTGAGAATAATTTTATGCATGTACCTTTCGTGACTACAATATATCTCAGAATTTCACAGGCAATTAAATATATTTGAAATTTGTTTACAGTTCTGTTGTGGCAAAGTGTATTAAATAAAAATAGCAAAAATACAGGAAATTAGTTTTAAAAGGCTAGAACTGCAATACCAATAGAAATGATAAAGACTGCTCATGTTTTAATTAATAAAGTATCAAACATTTATAAAAATCATCCATCAGTTTAGTACATTAAAGAAGATCATAGACAGTAAGCAGTGGAGGAGTTCACTGTCATTTAAATCAACATGTACTTTCTCATGAGTTACTTTCTGCTATAAATTAGTAAGCACGGTTATATCAGGAAAAGGAGAAGTCAAAAACAAGTTAGGTAAACAACACCCTGGATACTTAAAGAAAATTATTGCAGAATTTTACGATACTCTGTCTGGATAAACAAATTGAGTAGTTAACTACTAATTGGCAACCTAACCAGTCTCATTATCTTTAATTACAGCCAACTCCAATGAGTAGTCAAGAAAGATACTCACCTGAAGGCAATGAGATCTTTAATTACACAAGTTAGTTGGCATTGGAGTATACTAATTGTACTACAGCTGCAATTTTAAATCAGTTTAAAGTCTGAAGTTCTTGCAAAAAGAGGAAGAATGCATAACATGGTATGTAAATTTTGCTTTTTTTTTAAGTAGTCCAGAAATAGGTGATACTGACTTCACCCTACTACCTACAATACCTTCCTGAAATTCTCACACGGTGACTTGCCATATTGCCAGTTACTGCTTATACCTGCTACTGTGATGTTTTATTAGTTTCTAAAATAACAGCTCCCTGGTGGCTTTGGCCAGCACCTAACTAGTATCGGACAGCTAAGGTTTGGTTTTTCCATCTGTCATCTGCCACCTTCTTATTTCATCCCCCTTCCCCAACCCACCAGGCTTCACCTATCACCTTCTAACTTGTCCTCCTTCTGCCCCCCACCCCATCCCCTCAACTCACACCACCTTATTCTGGCATTTTCCCCGTTCCTTTCCATTGCTGATGAATGGTCTTAGCCTGAAACATTGGCTGTTTTTTCCTTTCCATATAGATGCTGCTCGACCTGTTGAGTTCCTCCAGCATTTTTGTGTATATTGCTCTGGATTTCCTCAATCTGCAATATCTTTTGTGTTTTCCAGCTATCTTCTTTCCTTCTCTTAACATCACTCCCCCAATGACTTCTGCCTTCTGGTTAAGATAAAGCCCAGTAAGTCAAATTGGGTTAATATTGTTCATCACTTAAAGTAAATTTGCAGGAGGCAAATAATTTGAATGTATAACCCACATAAAGAGGAATTTAAAATAGGAATCAGAAAACACAGCAATAATGTAGCTGCAATATCAAAACAATCTATCCTTAGACACATTATAAAACAAACATACCCTGAGCATGAATCATAGATTTATAGGGTTGTTTACAACCCTAATTATGGCCCTTCAGAGCAGGTTTGTGTTAACTCCAAGGCCCTAAATTTATACAATGAGAGGCCTAATTCTTGTTGTGCACAGAAGTACCTGCACAAATTAAGTGCTACCAATTCCCATTTTAAATTGTTTATGCTTTACACATAATTGATATCAGAAAAGGAGAGTTTTACATGCCACTTTATTCTGTATTTCTGCTTCTGAACCTGTCTTCTGCTTATTGTACATGGGAAGGCTGGATCCCACAAACCAACTCTTCGTAATCACCTTTAGATCAAAAATACCCCATAAGTTAGAAAATAATACTTGTGTATTGGTAAAAATAAATGATTAGCAGGAGCCATAAACCCACAATCTACTAAATGGGAGCTCCAATGAAAATGGTGTACACAATTATTACTGCAACATAATAAAAGTTAAGCATTGTGAGACAAATCTGATTTGTGCACATTGCTGTGTAAATCTTTTTCTTCAGAATTTTTCACTCCACAGCTTCCCATTGTTATACTTCATTTAGTTATCCATTGAGATATACCACAGAGTTGTCCCTTTGAGCCACACCGCCCAGCAATTGCCCAGATTTAATCCTAGCCTAATCACAGGTTAATTGGTCATTGTAAATTGTCCTATCAACGAGTATGACTTTGGACTGTGGGAGGAAACCAAAACACCTAGAGGAAACCCACAGTCACTGGGAGAACGTACAAACTCCTCACCGGCACAGCGGGAATTGAACCTGGGTCACCTGTTCTGAAAAGTGTTGTGCTAACCACTACGCTACTATGCTGCCCCACTTCATGAACTTGTGCAGATGAAAAGAAACATCGATGTAATCAGTTAGAATGCTCTCCATGGTACATCTGTAGATATTAATGTGCATCTTTGTTGGTATATCAAGTCTCCTCAAATTCCTAATGAAATATAGCTGCTTTGCTTTCTTTGTAATTGTATCAATATGTTGGACCCAGGATAAATCACCAGAGATTTTGGCACCCAGGAACTTGAAATTGCTCACCCTTTCCACTGCTGATCCCTTGATGAGGACTGCTGTGAGTTCCTTCAACTGCTTCCTGGAGTCCACAATGAATTCCTCAGTCTCCCTGATGTTGAATGCAAAGAACACCACTCAACCAGCTGATCTGTCTTGCTCCTGTACACCACATCATCACCATTTAGAGTTCTGCCAACAATAATATTGTCATCAGCAAATTTATAGATGGCATTTGAGATGTGCCTAGCCACACTTGTAGAGAGAGCAAAACAATAGGCTAAGCATGCATCCTTGAGGGGTGCCAGCATTGACTGTCAATGAGGAGGAGATGTTACTTCCAATCTTCACAGACTGTGGTCTCCCAGTTAAGGAAGTCAAGGATCCAATTGTTGATGGAAATACAGAAGCCCATGTTTTGGAACTTGCTGATTAGAACTGATGGTACGATTATGTTGAATGCTGAGTTGTAATCAATAAACTGCAGTCTAGGCCAAGTGGAGAGCCAATGAGAATTCATCTGCTGTAGGCCTATTGTGGGGAAAAGCAAGTAGCAGCGGGTCCGGGTCCTTGCTTAGGCAGGAATTAATTCTGGTCATGACCAAACTCTAAAAGCACTTTATCACAGTAGATGTGAGTGCAACTGGCCGATAGTTATTGAGGCACAGGGCACCATGCTCTTCAGGGATGCTGCTATGATTGTTGCCCTTTTGAAGCAGGTGGAAACCTCCATCTGTAGCAGTGAGAGATTGAAGATGTCCTTGAAAACTCCCACTAGTTTTCAGATCCCTACCAGATACTCCATCAGAGCCGAACGCTTCGTGAGGGTTCACCCTCCTGAAAGACGTTCGGCCACTGAGACAGAGGTCACAAAGTTACCAGATGCTGCACGGATTCTCATAGGTGTAGTTTTATTCTCTCTTTCGAAGTGCACTTAAAAAGCATTGAGCTCATCTGGTGAGTTCTCAATCTGCTGAGGTCCTCCAGCATTTTGTATGTGTATATCGTAGATCATATATGTTTCTTACTAGTCTTCTCTCTCAGTTTTCACTTGTCTTCTCCCTGTTTCTCTCTCTTTAGCTACACCTATGTAGTGTTGGATCCTGAGATATAAAGGCCAGATTGATTATAACTTAAACTGGAGAATGCTCCCAGCCAGTATCATCCATTCAGTAAGTGGATCCTGTTGTCTGAGGTCAGGTTCAGTGACAGTCTGTCACAAGTACTTTGCCTGACAATAATATAAAGTGCTTCTCAGTTGAGAGGGCCTTTACTATTCTAATAGTTTTGTCCACTTGTATACACAATACTGAAACATATTGTACATAATATATTTAATTTCAGCATGTGATCTACTGTGTTCAATAAACATCTGGCAAAGCTTTCGCATTTAGGAAGAGTATTTTTGTAATCAATGAAGGGGAAGATTTAATGGAACATAAAACAAAATAGTATTTCCTGAGTATTATGCTGAGATATGTATAGGTAATGCTGAAAAACATAGACAGGATTTGAGACATAAGCTTGAAGATCATTGCTGCCAACGAACTAAGCCTATACCAGAGAAAAGGTCATGTCAGCTAAGAAAGGATGTCATGAAACAAAAATTTGTCTTGTACAAATAGGGGATCTCCACAGAGGGAAGACTAAAGATTTAGAAATTGCAGGCAAGCACTAGGACTTCATTTTTCAAACAACTTGATCCTTGAAATGCCAAAAAAGCTTAAGTTTTCTCTTTAGCCAGTTGACAGAAACGGTTTTTTACCGTGTCCCATTTTTTTAAAAATGCACTCAGACAATAGAGTCAGCAAGTATGTTTTATATATTTATTCATGATATTACTTCAGTAGAAAGAAAACTTCAAATCTCCTCAGTGTTAAATATACAGTTATTTATGGAAACATGATGATTAATGCCAGTTGTTTTATCTGCTTTCATATCAAACCTCTTTCCCACCCTTTGGAACAACAACTAAGCAGATTTAGAAAGAGTCAAGAGAAGTGAAACTAAGAATGAGCACTTCCTCCATTGGGAACTGTGGTCATGAACCTGCATTGTGCATAGCAAAGCTCCACTTAACAATATTATTAGAATGTGGCAATGAGTGATACTATTATTGAAGTAGCAGATTAGGAAAAATGTTCAGCTGGAGATTTAACTGTCACAATATGTCGGTGATTGTCACTTATTTGGATCGTCTATTTGTAGGGATCTGATGTAGGAAGTAAGCAGGCTTGTTTCTACCACATTTCATAAGTAATTTTCCATATGTTTCAAGTTATTGTTATTTCCAGAATCAATTTTTCTAATGATGGCCAGGTGTCAGGTTGTCAGAGCTTAAGAAATTGAGGGGAGGTGGGGTGGTGAGCTGTGTCGAGATCTGGCTGTTTTTCTTTAAATTGATTTCCCAGTGTTTGAGCGTTTTGAATTGCATTTGAGAAGGGTGATGAGCTTTCTCTTGAATCTCCTGCTAAAGGTCATCACAAGTGTTAACTGAGAAGGGGATTCCAAGAGTGGAGGACCAGCAGCATCTTATCAGTTTAGGACAGTCTGCGAGTTGGAGGGAAACCAAGAAATAGTAGTGTCACATTCACTTGCTGCCCTTGTCCTGCTTAAAGGCTTGGGGTTTCAGTGAGCAAGTACCCACAGAGCATTTTGTAGCTGATATGTACTGTAGCCACTATGCACTATTGCTGGAGACAGCAGTTGGTTTGTCCTGCACCTTATCAAGCTTCCTAAGGGTTATTGGAGTTGTGCTAATCAAGGCAAGTGGAGAGAATTCCATCATTTGCTTGGCTTGGGCTTTGTAGAGTATTGCCTCATTCTTTGGCTTACTGGGAGTTGCAGAGTGCACAGACTCTGGCCTACTGTTATTGCTGTGGTATTTATGGCGCTGATCCAACTGAGTTACAGATTAATGGTGATTTCTGCCCCCCCCCCCCCCCCGTCCCACCCCCAGGATGTTGCTGATAGGGGACTCAACAATAGCGTTGTCAGTGAGTTCCATGGGTAGATAGTTAGGCTCTCTCTTACCAAAGTTATCCATTGCTTGCCACTTCTGTGGCATAAATGTTAGCTGCTACCTAAAAGATGAGTAAATGTCTGTGTCTTATTGTGTGCAGATATGGACTGCTTCCTTTACTGAGGGATTTCAAATGGAATCACATATTGTGCAAACATCCCTTTTTCAAGCCTCCTGGATCCAACTATCTACAGCAATATCCATCAACATAGCTGAAGGTGGTTGGATATCAGACACTGTCCTGAGGAACTCCTGCAGTGATATCCTGGACCAACAACGATGACAATTGTTCTCCTCTGTATGAGCTTTGAGTTCAGCCACCAGAAAGTTTTCCCTCTAACACTCAATAATATCAGTTTTACAAGAGCTCCTAATGTCACTCTTGGTCAGATGTTACTTTGATATCAAGGACTGACACTCTCACTGTATGTTTTAAGGTCTGGAACAGAATGGTCCAGGTGATACCTAAACTGAGAAAGGTAGTGATTGATAAGAAGGTGCCACCTGATGCCATCGTTTTACAAACATCTGAGAATTGACTGATTGGCTAATAGTTTCTCAAGCATTCCACACAATCATATCCTCAGTTCTAATCAATAGGCTCCAAAAGCCTGGTTTCTGTACCTCCCTCTGCAAATGGATCCTGGACTTCCTCATCAAGAGACATAGTTAATGCAGTTTGGAAATAACATCTCCTCACTGACAATTAACATTGGCACAGCTCAAGGATGTGTGATAGTCCACTGCTTTATTCTCTCTACAGCCATGACTGTGTGGCTAGGCACAGCTCAAACATCATCTATAAATTTGTCGATGACATGACTAACATTGGCAGAGTTTCAGATGGTGACAAGGTGTACAGGAATGAGATAGATCAGAATCAAAATTAAGTTTCTTATCACCGGCATGTGACGTGAAATTTGTTAACTGAGCAACAGCGGTTCAATGCAATACATAATCTAGCAGAGAAAAAAATTAATAACAGAAAAATAAAAATAATAATAAGTAAATCAATTACATATATTGCATAGATTTTAAAAAGTGTGCAAAAACAGAATACTGTATATTTAAAAAGCAAAGTGAGGTAGTGTCCAAAGATTCAATGTCCATTTAGGAATCGGATGGCAGAGGGGAAGAAGCTGTTCCTGAATCGCTGAGTGTGTGCCTTCAGGCTTCTCTACCTCCTCCCTGATGGTAACAGTGAGAAAAGAGCATGACCTTGGTGCTGGAGGTACTTAATAATGGATGCTGCCTTTCTGAGACACTGCTCTCTGACGATGTCCTGGGTACTTTGTAGGCTAGAACCCAAGATGGAGCTGACTAGATTTACAACCTTCTGCAACTTCTTTCAGTCCTGTGCATTAGCCCCTCCATACCAGACAGTGGTGCAGCCTGTCAGAATGCTCTCCATGGTACAACTATAGAAGTTTTTATGTATATTTGTTGACATGCCAAATCTCTTCAAACTCCTAATAAAGTATAGCTGCTATTTTGTCTTCTTTATGACTACATCAATGTGTTGGGACCAGGTTAGATTCTCAGAGATCTTGACACCCAGGAACTTGAAGCAGCTCACTCTCTCCATTTCTGATCCCTCTATGAGGATTGGTATGTGTTCCTTCGGCTTATCCTTCCTGAAGTCCACAATCAGCTCTTTAGTCTTAGTAATGTTGAGTGCCAAGTTGTTGCTGTGGCACCATTCCATTAGTTAGCATATCTCACTCCTGAATGCTCTTTTGTCACCACCTGAGATTCTACCAACAATGGCCATATCACCAGTAAATTTATAGATGGTATATAAGCAATGCCTAGCCACACAGGCATGTGTATATAGAGAGTAGAGCAGTGGGCTAAGCGCACACCCCTGAGGTGTGCCAGTGCTCATCGTCAGCAAGGAGGATATGTTATCAGCAATCTGCACATTGTGGTCTTCTGGCTAGGAAGTCGAGTGTCCAATTGCACAGAGAGGTACAGAGGCACAGTTTCTGCAACTTCTCAATCAAAATTGTAGGAATTATGTTATTAAGTGCTGAGCTAGAGTCGATGAACAGCATCCTGACATAGGTGTTTGTGTTGTCCAAGTGGTCTAAAGCCGTGCGGGGAACTATTGAGATTTCATCTGCCATTGATCTATTGTGGTGATAGGCAAATTTGCAATGGGTCCAGGTCCTTGCTGAGGCAAGAGTTCAGTCTAGTCATCACCAGCCTCTCAAAGCATTTCATCGTTGTCAATGTGAGTACTACTAGGTCATTAAGGCAACTCAGATTATTCTTCTTAGGCACTGGTATAATTGTTGCCTTTTTGAAGCAAGTTTAACTTCTACCTGTAGTAGTGAGAGGTTGAAAATGTCCTTGAATACTCCTGCTAGTTGTTTGGCACAGGTTTTCAGAGCCTTACCAGGTACTCCATTGGGACCTTCCACCTTGTGATGGTTCACTCTCTTTAAAGACAGTCTAACATTGGCCTCTGAGATGAAGATCACAGGGTCATCAGGTGCAGCAGAGATCTTCACAGCTGTCGTTGTGTTCTCCCTTTCAAAGCGTGCATCGAAGGCGTTGAGTTCATCTGGTAGTGAAGCATCACTGCCATTCATGCTATTGGGTTTCGCTTTGTAGGAAGTAATGTCTTGCAGACACTGCCAGAGTTGCCGTGCATCCAATATCACCTCCAACCATGTTCAAAATTGTCTCTTTACCCTGGAAACAGAACTCCGCAAATCATACCTGGTTTTCTGGTATAGGCCTGGGTCACCAGACGTGAATGCCACAGATGTAGCCTTCAGCCAACGACATACCTCCTGGTTCATCCACGGCTTTTGGTTTGGGAATGTACAGTAAGTCTTTGTGGGCACCCACTCATCTACACAGGTTTTAATGAAGTCGGTAACCACTGCAGCATACTCATCAAGGTTTGAAGATGAATCCTTGAATACAGTCCAGACCACTGATTCAAGGCAGTCCCGTAAGCGCCCCTGTGCTTCCCTTGTCCAAACCTTCTTGGTCCTCATTGCTAGTGTTGCAGTCTTCAGTCGCTGCCTGTACTCAGGGAGTGGAAATACAGCCAGGTGATCAGACTTCCCGAAGTGAGGCCGTGGAATAGCACGGTAGGCGTTCTTGATGGTGGTGTAGCAATGGTTCAGTGTGATGTTTCCTCTGGTATTGCAAGTTATCTGTTGATGGTAGTGGCTTAGTGATTTTTTTTTCAGACTGGCCTGGTTAAAATCTCCCAAAACGATGGTGAAGGTGTTTGGGTGCGCTGTTTTGTGCATGCTGATCCTATTGCTCAGATCATTCAAAGCCTGCTTGACATTGATCAGCTGGTTGAGTGGTATTGCAACAACAACCTTGCATTCAACATCAGTAAGACCAAAGAGTTGATTGTAGAAACACACACAAAATGCTGGTGGAACGCAGCAGGCCAGGCAGCATCTACAGGAAGAAGTACAGTTGACGTTTCGGGCCGTGACCCTTTGTCAGGACAAAGTTGATTGTAGACTTCAGGAAGGGGAAGTTGAGAACATGTGCCAGTCCTCATTCAGGGATCAGCAGTGGAAAGGGTGAGCAGTTTTAAGTTCCTGGGTGACAACATTTCTGAAGGTGTATCCTGGGCCCAACATACTGAAATATTTACAAAGAACAACAACAGCTATAATTCATTCAAATTTTGAGGAGACTAGGCATGTCACCACAAACACTTGCAACTATTTATAGAAGTCCTGGAGAGCATTCCAACTGATTGCATCACTGTCTGGTACAGAGGGACCACTGCACAGGATCTGAAAAAGCTGCAAAAAGTTGTGAACTCAGCCAACTCGATCGTGGACACTAGTCTTCCAGTATCTAATTGATGCACCATCAATAACTCACTCTGAGACATAAGAAACGAGGTATCGGCTTTTATTGACTGGAAGAATGAACAACACTACATCCTGGAGAATGAGGCCGGGCATCAGGCCTCAATCGCCTTTATACAGGGGTCTGTGGGAGGAGCCACAGGAGCAGTCCAGACAGGTATATGTAGTTCACCACACTAGGACACCCTCAAAACACAAAAAGATGGCATCGATCATTAAGCACATTCATCACCCAGGACCCGCCCTCTTCTCATTGCGACCATCAAGGAGGAGGCACAGAAGCCTGAAGACACACACTTAACATTTCAGGAGCAGCTTCTCCTCCGCCATCAGATTTCTGAATGGATATTGAACTCATGAACACTATCTCACTACATTTTTTTTTGCTTTATTTGCACTTTTTGCACCACTTATTTAATTTTATATTTATTGTAATTTATTTTATTGGTATGTATTTCAATGTACTACTGCCGCAAAACAAAATTTCACAACATACGCTCATAATATTAAATCTGATTCTGATTCTGCTTTTTGTGAACAGAACATATCTTGGCAATTTGAGGCCTGGGGGTTTGAGTGATTCAAGCTAGAATGTTAGCCTGGGGATGTGGCTGGTTATAAGTTTGTAAATGTTAAGGTTCTTACTCTGAGGAGTGGGTAAGGGAGCTATAAGGAAAATAAAATAAAGAGAACTTAACCTCTTTTTATACAGTGGGACAGGATCCTTTCAGAAGGCCAAAATTAAGTTACACCGCTGCAGGGCAAACAGCCTATGAGCACCTCACTGGTTTGTGGAAATCCAAGGACAAGTTTGGAACCATGAATCCTGTTGTATCCTGGTAGTGCTCCAAAAAAATGGTGTACTAAAAATGGCATCATTATACACCTGCCCAGTGCAGGAAACAGCTGATCTATACATTCTTTATTACCGTCGGATACAGCCAGTTTAGGTTATGGAATGCAAAGATTCCATCCAGAAACCAGTACAATTACATTCCGTTCCAGGACGCATAAAAATGCATTCACACAGTGGCACAGTTGCAATACTGGATTTTTTAATGCAAAGTTCTGAATATCCAGCCTCAAATCTGTGCCTAAATTTTCCCCGTATGATAGGAATGAGAGATTTCCACAACGGCAAGCTGCTGTAATTGGAACTTTTGTCAAAACCAGATGCCGCCAGGGATGATAGAAGTTAATAATAAAAACAGGAGGAATCGAAAGTAATGAAGTGGTGCCAGGACAGCTCCAGTACTGTGTGACGTGTTGGCTGCAGAGCTGCATGTGTTGCTGTTGCTAGGTTCAATGACGGAAAGTGAGAGTTGTTTGATCAGGAGCAATAAATGAACAATAAATGAAAAAGGCTTCCCAGGGATGTAACTCTGCTTCCTGGTTACTTATTTTCATAGCTGTATGATTAAGTGCATCACCCATAATTTTCCTGTTAGCAAAGGGGCCAAGAGCTGAAGGACATCAGTTGAGAGTAGGAGGTTGAGAAGGATCTGATGAAGAACATTTACACCTGCTGGGTAGTTGCAATCTGGAATGCACCTCCTGAACGGTTGGTTAGACAGACTCACAGCATTAAAGAAACATCTGCGCAAACACTTAAATTAACAAGGCATAAAAGGCTACAGACTGAGTGCTGGTAAATAGGATTAATATATGTGGGTATTCAGTAGATAACATAAATATAACAGGCCAAAGGACCTGACACTTTATTAATCAGTGACACATATGCAACATTAAGGAAAGCCCCTGTCTATGTTTCATGTCAACATCTGTGAATGACAGCCAAAGCTTCATGGAAAATTGAATTTAAACACTATGCCATATAGATGCTTTATTCAGCTTTAGATATTTAGTTACAGAAATCTATGTTCACCGGAAGCAGTTATCTGAAATGTCTGACATGTTTAACACTCTTGCAAAAACCAAGCCACTCTGCCGCACATGGTGGAACTGAGGAAGTATTCACTATCTTGACTTTCTGTCCCACAAAGTGCAGCTCAGAATGTGTTTGGAGGCATCTGGGGGCATGTACAGCGAAAAGTTTATTCCAGGTCTGGGATAAATGACATGATGCTACTTCTCAATTTTGTGATTTCATGTGTGGATATGGATCAGGAAAAGCATAAAAGCTCCTGTAAAAATGCTGACATTTCTCGCCAATGAACAATCACCAAAGGCAGTGCCTCGGCTTCCAAAATCCCCATCTGCTGCTCCAGCACTGCAATCTTGTGCAGTAAATTGTGGTAGCAACTGTCCCTTTTTCACTTCTTTAGGTCTTACAGAAAAGATCAATGAGTCATGGACACAGCAAATCAGCTGTACTTCCAGCAAAATCGATTATAAATAGGATGTTCTGAATGTGTGTGTTTTAACTCCAGAGATGGAGCTTGGATTTAGTCATATTGGTTTGAAATGTGCCAATTTGGCAGGCATTCTCTCAGACCCACTCAAGGAAAGTCAAAGGACACTTGTTGAACTGCAGTACCAAATAATTAAAATCATATCACAGTTGTTGACATAGTCATGTGAGAAATTCCACAAAGGTAATTCTGACATTGCTTAAATGTAGCTAAGCTAAAGAAAACACTGATAATCTTATCGGGAGCAACATAGCCACTAATTTCAATCACTGTAATGTATCTTGAGCTTGTTTAAATAGAAATCTACTTTCGGTGACAAAGTCAGCAGCTGCCCAATTGATTTAAAATGTAAATACAGGTTTGTGCATCACACCTAAATCATATGTCTTCAGCTCCTTAACTTGATTATGGTAAATGGAGCATACACAAAAAGAATCATTTGTTCTGAGAGTGTGTTTAATGGTGAATGCATCTTCATGTACATTATCTCATTTATGACTCTTCTATGGGTTTATGCAGGTTCCTGAAAAACAGGCCCTTTCAAATCTGTCTGTGTAGTTCAATTCAAAGTTCAAAGTAAATTTATTATCAAAGTACATATATGGCACCCAATACAACCAACCGGTGCACTATTCAACCAGTGCAGAAGACAACAAACTGTGCATGTACTAAATAAATAAATAAGCAATAAATATTGAGGACATGAGATGAAGAGTCCTTGAAAGTGAGTCCATTTGTTGTGGGACAGTTCAATGATGGGGCAAGTGATGTTATCCTCTTTGGTCAAGAGCCTGAGGGGTAATAAATGTTCTTGAAGCTGGTACTGTGTGTCCTGAGGCTCCTGTAACAACTTCAGTGAAAAGAACATGTCCTAGGTGGTGGGGCTCCGTGATGCTGCTTTCCTGCGACAGTATTTCATGTAGATGTGCACAATGGTTGGGAGGGCTTTACCCATGATGGACTGGGTTGTACATAGGGAAAAACTAATGAGAAAATATTGTTATATGGAGGGAATCTAATGACATTTGTGTACATAATTTTTTCCACTTGTTAATGGCTGATCTAGTCATGATGAAAATAATTGGTAAAATAAAGTCAGGGGAGTGGCAAAGAGAACAACTAGCATCAGGAAAGGTAGCTTTCTCTTTGTGAGCCTTCACAGAATCTATTCGTATTGTTTGAGTTAAAGAATTAAAGTCTTCCCTGTCAAATAATTTCCATACATGTTTTTCAATCTGACAACATGGATTTTGGGCAACGGTGTAATGGAGGAACTCAGTGGATCAAGCATCTGTCGGGAGAAAGGAATTGTCAAAATATTGATGCAGAGTTCGGAACTGCAATGCTGACAGTTCCTTCCCCATCCTATGCCTTCCTTAAAAGCTGCTTGACCCACTGAATTCCTCCAGCAGATGGTCTGTTGCTGTAGAGTCCAGCATCTGCAGTTTCATCGCCACATTGGATTTTAATCTTTCCAGATCCAACACAGAGGCTTGCAACATAAAACACACATTGTCGTCTTAAGTATGTATGTGTACCCGATCCAGCCCTTTAAAAATCTTTTATTTGAACTTTCTCTGACCCTTGTGCATTTTGTGCAAAGCATTTATTCCTAGCTGTGGCAAGTCATTCTGAAACAAGACTAACTGTATGGTGGTAAACCAAAAAAAGTGATGATTGGATCAGCATTAAACAGACTTATAGAATAGCAATTATCTAATCATAGTGCAGAAAAATTAAAATTATTGTTCAACAAAGGTTCAAAAGCTACTGCTTATCCAAAACTATTGCTTCCTGCTTGATAGACCAGTCCAAGGAATCTTAGATGTGTCAAATATATTAAACATGTTTAAAAACTGCTATTCAGCCGACATTAAAATGTCACTGACAAAATTGACTCAGTTTCATACATGCATATTTTCACTCAATAATCATAAATTATTTTCAAACTATAAACATCAGTGTCAGTAACTGTACAAAATACATCAGCAAATACTCACCTGGAGGAGTTTTATATAGGCTGAACGACTGACCCGTTGTGATTTTAAAATTTTCCTGGAATTGTCAGTGCAACTTAATTTTTAACCTGGGTTTGCTCCATTGCTTCCAGTGCCCTGCTGAATATCTTCAGCAATTTGGGGGATTAATGTAATAAATGCTCACCTGTGGCATTGCATTTTGTTTTACGTGACTAGATGGACAATTGAGCAAACTGTCAATTCATCAGCTTCTCTATTTTAAACACGTCTAATTAGTGAGTACCTCACACAAAATGCTAGAGGAACTCAGCAGGCCAGGCAGGATCTGTGGTAAGGAGTACAATTGACATTTCATGTTGAGACCCTTCAGCAGGACCTGATAAAAGGTCTCAGCCTGAAATGTCGACTGTACTCTTTTTCCATAGCTGCTGCCTGGCCTGCTGAGTTCCTCCAGCAATTTGTGTGTGTTGCTTGGGTTTCCAGCATCTGCAGATTTTCTCCTGTTTGTAATTGGTGAGTATTATCCTTTTGCAAAAGAAGCAAACAATTCTACAGTATGTTAAAGGAGAGATACTTGATAAAATGATGCAGATATGCATTGTTTCTTTCTCAAAGAAATCTGAAGACTTGAGTTACTTGTATAATTCGATCTACAGTACTTCTCACATTTGAGCTTGAAAATCCTTCTGGTGCTTTACATTTGGCATCGATCTGTGGTTTCGCAATTTGCATTGTAGCTCAGTCCTACAAATACATTCAGTGGCCACTTTATTACGTACAAGTAGAGGACCTAGTGAGCAGATTTGGGTCCTTTATTTGAGATGTGCTGCAACTGGAGAGGGTTTAAAGCAGGTTCATGAAAATGATTTCAGTTTTGAATACTTGTCATATGAAGAGTGTTTGATGACACTGGGCTTGTATTCACCAGAATTCAGAAGAATGAGACTGACCTCATTAAAACCTATAGAATGGTGAAAAACCTTGATAGGTTGGAGTGGAGAGGATGTTTCCTATTGTGAGAGAGTCTAGAACCAGAGGACACAACTTCAGAATAGAGGGATGCCCTTTTAGAATGGAGATGAGGAGGAATTTCTTGAACCATATAGTGATGAATCTGTAGAATTTTATGCCACAGGCAGCTGTGGAGGCCAAGTCTTTCTGTATATTTAACATAGAGGTTGATAGATTCTTAATTGGTCTGGTTATGAAAGGATATGGGAAGAATGCAGAATATCGCGGCTGAGAGGAAAATTGGATCAGCCATGATGAAATGGTGCAGCAGACGATGGGCCAAATGGCCCAATTCTGCTCCTATATCTTATGGTCTTGTGTTGTGATGAATGATGGAGTGTGCCTGCAGCCTGTCCTTTGTAGGTTTGCAGGACCATTAACCTGCCATTTTTTTTTAAATTTGCATCACAAGCTATGACTGTCATTTAGATGACCTAACAACTCAGCAGATTCAGATCTGGCCAGTATCTGCTGCTTTGAAAGCTGATGGCTCAGCAGCAAGGTATTTGAAAGTTAAATCTGGCACCAGAGATCAGAGGTGCATTGTGGGGAACTGATGGCTTGAGGGAAGAGTATGGGACTGAAGAGATGTGCTGAAGTGAGGAGTGGTGACTGTGAGTGGCTCTGCCTCCAGAATAATATTTTTGTGCTGGGGATTAGGAGTTCCTGGATTGCAATTTGCACAGATGAAGAAGACACTGGTCTGAAGTTCAGCAAAACCAGATGGACATTAGCAATATACATCTGAGGAAATCACTTGAGGGGGAAAAAAATTGAACTAAGTCATTTGCAAAGGTTGAGGATTTGAGGAGAAAGTCAACAGCAACAGTTTTTATTGTAAATTAACTGGACTCCTGTTCAATATATGAATGGAAATTGTTTGGGAACACATTTATTTAGACTGGTCAGAATTGACCAATTTTATCTTTCTTGCAGAAATAAATCAGTTTATTTCCAGTCATTTAATGGTGCTTTTGACTAACAACACTCTAATTTAACAACCCTATTGGGCTATAAATAAATGGTGTTTATTAAATCCAATATGGAAATCCAGTTTCTGTTGGGTCACTATATATAGTTTCCCTTGGAATTATAGAGGAGTATTTTATTTGAGATAAAAATCCCAGTGCTCACTGAGAAGGAGAATTAGACATCTGAGTAGTGGGGTCGGTACAACTGATTCATGCCCTTCCCAATGTATTTGCTCCTAATTTAATTACCCTAACTAAATAAGAAGGAATGCAAACTGAGCTGAGTGACTGTGCTTAATTGTCTGATATGGCTTCCTGTCCAATCCAATGGTGTGCAAGCTTGCATTTATCCCATTTCCTTGACAGATGTTTTTCTCCCCCATCCCTGCTCCCCCTCCCCCTTCACACTCACTCCACACCATCTTGAACTGGTCAAAGTTTGCTCCCTCTGCTGGCTGCTACCCAACTGCTCCTTGCTGAAAATTGGTGCAGTGTTTGTAGCTGTCATGTCAATCACTAGAATGAAGTGACACAGATGAATTATTTTAAGTACTGAATCCTTAATAAAACTTTTGCATTTTCAGGTTGCCAAGAAGGTTTTTCCCCTGTAACTGTGTACACTCATAATCATTACCGAATAAGACTGACAATAAATTCTGACTTCTGTCCGTACACTTTTAATCACAGAAATCCAGATATTGCCACACCATGGGTAACACTGTTACAGCCTTTGCAGGTACATTCATTATGGAATAAGTGTCTTGGCTTAACTTGCAACTTTTATGAACTTATTGTAAGATTTCTAGTGATAATATTAACCATTGTTGAAAGAAGTGTAAATAATTTTTAAATGATGTACTAATTCAGAGTTATTCCTTCTGGAAAACTAAAATTTAAAGTATGGCATGTCTGGTCATCAATATACTTCCAGTGATTTTTAAAAGAATAAATGATTTTCATTGTGGATCATTTCTATCATAATTTTTTGTGCATATCCCAGTTTTTGTTTCACTTCTGTAAAATAGTTGTAAGTTATTAAAATCTAAGCTTACACTTCCTGTCTGCAATAATTCTTTAATCTAATTGGATGCTTAGCCAGCTTGGTAAATTCACTAATTTGAGCACTCCAGTTCCCTGTAAGGTTGCATCAAGTGGAAATCTAGTTGAAGATGAACCTTGTCACAGTGCTTGCTAAATTTTTATGCAAAGATTCTTTTAATGTCATTGATTTATTGTTGATTATAAAATCCAGATTGTACTATTCACTCTGCCTTGTTTAAGTTAATCAGTTACTGATTAATTTCTAATTAAGCCAGAATTTCTCAGTCTTGTATCATGTAATCTAACCAGAATGTGTTCACAAATCACTATTTTGGAGGAATTGGAATGGGTTTATTATTGTCATATCTACCAATGTACAGTGGAAAAACTTGCATACTGTCCATACAGGTCAAATCATCAAACTGTACATTTATACATCCCATGGTTCAGAAAGAGATAGCAGAAGAAATTGTGGAGGGATTAGTAGTAATCTTTAAATTATCACTCGGTTCTGGAGGATGGAAAAATTGCCATCGTCACTCTACTCTTTCAGAAGGAAGGATGCAAACTACAGGAAATTATAGACCAATTAGCTTCATTTCAGAAGTTGGAAAAATGATAGATTTCATTACTAAGTATGAAGTTTTAGGTACTTGAAGCATGGGCTCCTTGAGGGAAAATATTGTCTGACAAAATTTTTAGAGTTCTTTGAGGAAATAACAGGCAGGATAGACAAGGAGATTCTCAGAAGGCCTTTGACAAGGTACCATGCATGAGGCTGCTAAAGAAAATCAGAGCCTATGCCATTACAGGAAAGATACTAGCACAGTAAAAAGATTGGCTGACTCGCAAGAGGTAGAGCGACAATAAAGGGGTCCCTTGGTGGCTGTAGTGCCTCGTGGTGTTCCACGGGGGTTGGTGTTGGGTTTGCTGCTTTTCACATCTGGATCTGGATGACAGAATTGATGACATTGTGGCCATGTCAGCAAACGATACAAAGATGGATGCAGGGAGTCTGTAGAATGATTTGGACAGATTAAGAGATAGGGCAAAGAAGAGACAGATGGAAGTCATGCACTTTGGCAGAAGAAATAAAGGTGTAGACTATTTTCTAAATGGGAAGTGAATTTAGAAATTGGAAATGCAAGGGGACTTGGCAGTACCAGAGCAGGATTCCCTGAAGGTTAATTTACAGGTTGAGTTGATTGTAAGGAAGACATGCAGTTTTAGCATTTATTTTAAGAGGACTAGAAAATAAAAGCAAAGATGTAATGCTGAGGCTTTATAAGGCATTAGTCAGACTACATTTGGAGGATTGTCAGAGTTAATGTATTAGGAGTATGTTATTGCTCTGAGCTTGTTTAGAATTTAGAAAAAAGTTAGAAAATTGAGTTTAGAAGAACAAGGGGGACCTCATTGAAAACTATCGAATATTAAAAGGATTAGATAGAATGGATTTGGAGATGTTTCCAATAGTCGCTGAGTCTAGGGCAAAGGGCACAGCTTCAGAGTAGAATCACATCCCTACATAAGATAGAAGAGGAAGAATCTCTTTAGCCAGAGGGTGGTGAATCTGCAGAAATTATTGCCACAGATGGCTGTGGAGTCATTGGGTAAATTTAAGGGGGAGGGAAGATGATAATTTCTTGATTGATCAAGGTGTCAAAGGTTATGGGAAAAGGCAGGAGAATGGGGTTAAGAGTGAAAATAAATCAGCTATGATGGAATGGTGGAGCAAATTTTATATGCTGAAAAATCTTATTCACTCCCATGACTTTGGGGTGGCATAGTTGTGAAATCATTAGCAGAATGCTTTATGGTACCAGCTGCTGTTTGTAAGGAGTTTGCACGTTTTTCCTGTGACCATGTGGATTTCCTCTGGGTACTCTGGTTTCCTCCCACAGTCCTATCAGTTGATAGGTTAATCGGTCACTGTAAATTGTCCTGTGATTAGACTAGAGTTAAATCGGGAGTTGCAGGGTGCGCAACTCTAAGGGCTGGAAGGGCTCATCTCAATAAATAAATGAATGGTGTGAAATTGTTCCATTAATTTTCATCAGGATTCACCACAGCCTTTATATTAATCTCTTAATATAATAACTGACTAGAGTAAAATAAATGTTCACAATACCAATCACTGTAAATCTATTTAGTACCATTCGATGAACAATTTGTGTAATAGGTAAAAGCCTTTGAATAGTGACTGCAAATCATTTTGAACTGCCTGCCAATTTATATAATGACAACTAAAGAGCATTAAAAAATGAAGAGCAGTATTTAAACATTTTATAGCAAAGGCTTTGGCTTTAATCACCTCGTTATAATACCAATTGTAGAAAATTTGTCTTGCAGTATACAAGTTTGAGCAATAAAAGTAAAAATGAATTCAAGACTGAATACTTGTGCCACAACTGAAGAAATGGTGTTTCCTTGTTATATGGTTAAGTTGTTTACTGACTAAAGTGTATTTGTCCACAGTAAGTTGAAAAGATGTAACTTTAGAGCTAGAATTCTGCCTCATGATGTGATGGATATTTGCATTATCCCTTTAGTTTAAGATGCCGTACAAATGCCTTAATCAGAGTTCAGTTTTGTAATCGCTGTCTACTATTCATTCATTCTAGTGCAGATAATTTTTTTCCGCAACTGACGTTATATTCATTCAATGGATTGATACTTGTGTAGTGTGAAAATGAAAAGTGCTGATCTGCCGATGTGAAAGATGGCGTAACAGGCATGGAAGCCTGGCTAACTATGGTTGGTTGATAGCATATTGTTTAGAACGCTGCCGTCTGCTCAAGTCAAATGAATAGTAGTCCATTGGTTGGCTGTTGCTAGGTTGCTTGCATTTCAGAGGATGTTAATTCATATAACAATAACTCAGTTGTCAGTACAGCAAGGAGCTTGGCTGTGGTAATGTGGTCAGCAGTATCTCAAATGACAGCAGTGTTCATATATACCTTTGTCAGCAGCCAAGTCTCTGATAGTATTGCACTTTGCTGAATGTGGGTCAACATTAGTTAGGCCTTGAGTACCAGAGGTTTTGTCGGTTATGTCACAGTAGTTGTCTAGGTAGCTGCGTTTTATTATTAATAACCCAACCAGTTTTAGCTCAAAGTTGTTTGTTGATAATAACACATTGATGAGTAAGCAGTCAGCTAAATTTGTTGACAGTAATATATTTGGCATTTGATTACCATTGGTGAGGTCAGATATAGATTGGGAGTGATATATATAAACAGAAATTGCATTCCGTTCAAGCTATCACTTGTGGAGAGCTTTCTCAGTGGTAGACAAATGATATTCTGCAAAAGTAGCAATTTACCTGCTAAATTATAGGTACTAATTTACCTACTTAATTATACCTGCACTGTGCTCACATTATTGCATGATTGACTAGTCTGTTTAATGTTCAACTTATTGCAATTTGTCAGAGCAGTTCTCAGTTATAGTGGCATTCTGGACAAACTATACGAAAGCCTAGAATAGTGCCGAGCATTTCACTGGTTAGAATGAAAACAAATCTGGCTAGAGACACCATTGATGGTAATATATTTTGTTGGAGTCTATCTTAAAGATATGCAGGTGGCATGATTTATTAACATAATTTTATCGTGCAAAACTAAAACGGTAAAGTGTGCATGCATGAGGCGGGATTTAAAATAAAAGTTCTGAGAAGTGAGAGAGTAGAATTGAGGAGTGACATGTTCCACAAAGAATAGCCAAGTTAGGGAATGTGACTGTGACTGGCTTGCATTTCCAACTCTGTCAATGTATTCAGGTTTGAAAAAATGATGGAAAAAATAATTATCAGTATATCCAATTTCTGAATTGTAATCAGCATATCCAGTTTTTGAAAAGAGTGGAAGTAAGCCTGTAGGGTAACAGATAATGTTCATAATAGGAATTGTTCTACATAATTCATAAACACCATCACCGAGTTTGCTTTAAGAAACAGTGTCTGACATAATGACATTAATTCAAGGCAACTGCTTTTGGTTTGTTCGTAGTAGAAGTAAAGGGCGGCAGCTTTTGTTAAGCACATAAAACGCCTCTCACGTGGTGACCTCAAGACTCTCAGATGATTCCAATGTTACTCAACAACATGTCGACCAGCGCAGTCGCTTTGAAGTGACCAGAGTTGTGGGAGCAGCATGCTATCACATGGTACCACACTCACAGGCGGAAGCCCAGTTCATGCCACGAGAACCTACCATGGGCAATACTAAATTTTGCTATGTCGTGGTATCGCTAAGTAGTTCCACTGCAGCCAGAGTGGTGAGTCGACTAGAAGGCCCACCTGCACGTGATAAATATGTCACTCTGAAAACAAACCTATTACAGACTTTTGGACTATTGGAGTCAGAGCACACCAAACAATAGCTCTCCATGCCAAGCCTGGATGATGGTAGACCTTCAGAACTATTGGACCACCTGCTACCTCTCCTGGGCAATCAGCATCCTTGTTTTACTTTTCAAGAATTCTTTATGGAACAAATGCCTGATCTAGTTTTCACAGCCCTTGCTAATACACCCATGAAGGACTGGAGGGAAGTTGCTAAAATGTCTGATAGTTTACTCTCAGCCAGGCAGAGAGCCTGCTCCTGCTCCTTTCCCTGTCTCAGTAAGCCGTCAGCAGACTCATGAATCAGACAACGCCAGTTTGTTTTTACCACACACACTTCAGTACGAAGACCACAAGTGCCGACTACCATGAAGTTTCAACTGTGTTAGGGCATCGGGACATCAGAGATTTGTGAACACCGTCGGTTCCAGTTGCCGGGTCATCTATTGTACATTACCGATCCTTTCAGGTCAATGCTTCCTGTGTGACACAGGCATTTCAGTGAGTTTGCTGCCAGTATCGTCCATTGTGAGGCAGAGAGCGATAGACCCTCACCGGAGGCAGCTGATAGCAGCAGGATCCAGACTGGTGGAACATGATGTGTGATGCTTTACCTCAGTGAACGACGTGACACGTGGGACTTTGCCTTGACTAGAGCTGCTAGACTTCTACTCGAGTGCGCCAAAGGATTGTTACGAGATCTTCAAACCTGTCGGCTCGTGGACGCAAAGGACATTTTACTGTAGCCCAGTAAGATCCACACTGCCTGATCCATGTACCGCCACATGTAAATTCACTTGTCTGTTGGGCCAAACCTCACCAAGCTCACATTTTCTAACACAGTCCCAAAGCGAGGCATCAAGCACCACATTTGCACCATTGGCTGTCTGGTCCACGCCTGTGCATGTAGACTGGACTTGGAAAGCTGGCCAGCGCGATGGCTGGTTTACTAAAATGGAAATGCTTGGCATTGTTTGCAGGTTAATAATCCTTGAGCTTCACCCCTCATCATGGTCCCTAGACTTGATGGTGTTGCAGACCATATGGGCACAACCTCCAATCATTACCCGGTCCCACATATTCAAGATTTTTTGGCACATTTAGCTGAAAAGATAATTTTTTTCCAAAGTGGTGTTCATCAGTGGCTACTGTCAAGTGCCTGTGTGTACTGGGGGCTTTCCCAGAACTGCTGTTATCATCATGTTTGACTTATTTGAATTTCTGTGCATGCCATTTGAGCTCAACAATGCAGCACAGGCTTTCCAGTGACTAATGGACTGTTTGTTAAAAGAATTAGATTTTCTTTTTGTTCTCCTGAACAACATATTTATCGCCAGTGCATCCAAAACTGAACATATTGCATCTCCGCACACTTTTCAAGCGCTTAAGCCAACACGGGCTGATTATTAATCCCACTAAATGCCAGTTCAGGTTTTGACTTTTTCAGTCACCATATCTCCATCGAAGGAGCCACAACCTGCCGTCAAAAGTCACCGCTATTATAGTTCTTCCATTGCCCTACACTGCCAATGTACTGCAATAGCTTTTAGGTGTGTTGAATTTCTGTTGCCATTTCATTTTGCAATATGCTGAACTTACGCTCCCCTTGTATTGTGCCCTTAAAAGCAGTGATCAGCAGACGTGATCAGAACTCCTTCCTCACTCCCCCCCCCCCCCCCCCCAGTTTCACGCATCTCCTTACCTCGGTGGACCATACCAGCAGGTATGTTGCTTCCAGCATTGATGATGGCTGCAGACGTGGCCTGGGTGTTTACCAACAGCTGGATTGGTCGGTTCCGCAAGTTATCTGATTTTTTTTTTTCCCAAACACAATCCCCAATTCATTTCAGCCCTCTGGGCTGCAATGGCCCAGAACCTTGGTGTTAAATTGCATCACACCACTGTGTATCACCTGCAGTCCAATGGTCTACGCGAGCAGTTTCACTGCTCCTTAAAGGCTACTGTGAGGGCCTCCCTGACAGACGAGTGTTGGCACGATTGTCTGCTATAGGTCCTGCTGGGGCTCAAAATGGCTCCACAAGAGGACCTGCAGTTCTACACAGCTGAGCTTGTATGCGGGGGCAGCCACTACAGGTGCTGGGTGATTTTGCTCTTGATACCACGACTGCCTGGTTGGTGTCTCGGTAAAGTTCCACCCACCTCAATAAACCCAATTCTTTTATACCTATTCTTTCCGCCCATGATGGTGTACAGCACTCTTGGGTTCCAGTTCACCTACGTTCTACCTTGTTCATTTTTTTGTCTGCCATGATGCACATCAACATTCCCTTAAGCCCCCTTATGATGGCCAGTTCTGTGTTTTGGAATGGGGTGGAAAGACTTTTACTGTAGACTGTTGTTTCTGTAGGCTCACCAAGGCCTGGATGGTTCCACTACCATATCCTCTGTGAACAGTAATATAACTGGTGACAAAAGACACATATTGTTCAGAACAGAACTGTTCTATATAATTCATACTGTCATTAAGTTGTTGTATTCACTTTAGGAGACAGTGTCTGACATAATGATGTCAGTGTGAGATGACTACTTTTGGTTTGTTCTTAATGGAAGTAAAGGGCTGCTGCATTTGTTAAGTACATAAAACAACTCTCACACATTTTATTCACCAAGTCCTACAAGCCTCTGAAAGGTACAGATGATTTTGTTATAATATATATGGCACTATTTATTGACTGCACCTTTGCCTTCAGTGCTGTCATTCCAAGCAAACTCATCACCAAACTTCAAGACTTGGGAATCAACACCTCCCTCTGTAACTGGATCCTAAACTTCCTAACCAACAGAGCACAATCTCTAAGGATAGGCAGCAATGCCTCCAACATGATCATTCTAAACACCGGTGTTCCTCAGCCCACTTCCCAATCCTATGTACACTCATAATTCCATGGCCAGATTCTGCTTCAAGTCCATTTACAAGTTTTCAGATGTTACCACCATAGTACAAAGAGACGGGGAGCTTAGTAACATAGTGTCATGACAACAACCTTTCCCTCAATGTGAGCAAAGCAGAAGGTCTGGTCATTGATTTCTAGAAGGCCACTCTCCTGTATTCATCAATGGTCTTGAAGTTCAGACGACTGAGAGCTTCCGGTTCCTAGGAGATAACATCAACAATGACCTGTCCTGTTCTAACCACAGTGATGCCACAGCTAAGAAAGCTCACCAATACCTCTACTTCCCCAGGAGGCTAAAGAACTTTGGCATGTCCCTGTCGACCCTTATCAATGTTTATAGCTGAAACACAGAGGGCATCCTATCTGAGGATGCTGCCTGGCCTGTTGAGCTCCTCCAGCATTTTGTGTGTGTTGCTTTGAATTTCCAGCGTCTGCAGATTTTCCCGTGTTTGTGAAGCACCTTATCTGCATGCTTCATAGCTAGTATGGATATTACTCTGTCTGCGACTGTAAGAAACTACAGAGTTGTGAACACAGCTTAGCACATCACAGAAACCAGCATACCTCTATGGACTTCAGTTATACTTCTTGCTGCCTCAGTATGAATAAAGAAACATGTATAATCAAAGATCCCACCCACCCTGAACATTCTCTCTTCTCCCTCTGTCATCAGACAGAAAATTCAGAAACCTGAAAGCACATACCACCTGGTTCAAGGACAGCTTCTATCCCACTGTTGTAAGACAATTGTATGGGTCCCTAGCACGATAAGATAGAATCCTCACCTCACAATTCACTTTATGATCTTGCACCTTATTGTCTTCTAGCACTGCACTTTCTCTGTAGCTGTTAGACTTAATTCTGTATTCTATTTTACCTTCTACTACATTCTGAAAATTCAAGTAAAACAACATGCTTTATCCTACCTACTACTTCCTCAAAGAATTCCAACAAATTTGTCAAGCATAATCTTCCCTTTAAGAAACTCCATTCCTATAATATTCTTATTGTTTTACTTCGCTTCCTATGAAAAAGCAAAATCTGCAAATAACTTCTTTATAATTATAAAACCCGTGTAACCTTTGTTCTGTTTGAGCTACATTATCTGAAGTTTCCTTTTCACGATCAATTGACTTTGATATTAATCTTTTTTAAACCCATCTGATTCTCTTCCATTTTGTGAAATAAAATCAGGCAGATTAAATAATGATCTGCTAATCTTGCTACAAGTACATTTTCCATGATCAGTTTTAATACACTTGATATGAAATCCTATCCTGAATAAAGCAAAATCTTCATTATTTGTTTACTGACACCAGGAAATGACTGCTAACGCACCAGATTGCCGCAAGCAACACACACAAAATACTGGAGGAACTCAGCAGGCCAAGTGGCATCTACAGAATTGGTCGATGAGACCCTTTATCAGCCAGAAATGTTGACTGTTTACTCTTTGCCAGAGATGCTGCCTGCCCTGCTGAGTACATCCAGCATTTTGTGTGTGTTTGGATTTCCAGCATCTGCAGATTTTCTTGTGTTTGAGATTGCTGCAGGATCTCAGCTCCTCTTGAAACCACTCAGTGGTTATCAAAATGTCTTTCTTCTATTGCAAACTATTGCTGGATCTTCCATTGCTGATTTTTCCCTAAATGTACCCCTACATCTCTTGCACTCCTCAAGAGATACATTTGATCCCAGCTTCCTAGACTTGTCGTATACCTCCATTTTCGAGCCTTAATATCCGTCACCAACCAGGTTCCCAAATCCTGAGCCTTGCCTTTTACTTTAACATGCTGCCCCTGAACACACAATCCCTGAGCCGCTCCTCACCATCCCAATTGCCAGACATCCCTTTACCCACTAACACTTTCTCCCAATCAAGTTCCTGTCTAATGCTTTGAAAACTTACTTTGCTCCAAAATAGGACTTTAACTTGTGGACCAGTCCTGAAGTTTCTTTAACAGTTTAAACACTTACAGAATTGTGGTCACTGGTCCCAAAATGCCCCTGCTCTGATAATATAATCATTTTCTCTGTCTCATTTCTCAGTGTGAAGTTAGGTGTGATCTCCTGTCTTGAAGGGCCATAATCAGATTGTTTGAGAGTACTTTCCTGGGCATTTTTAACAAATTCTACTCTATCTAAGTCTTGGATGGAAATTGAGATTACCTGTTACTACAGCGCTACTATTCATACATCTACCTGCATTGCTGTACATGTTTGCTCCCCTAATTCCCAAGTTCCCATATTTTATTCATAGTACATGTTCTCTATGGTTTGTTATCATGATGCACTTCTGAGGAGGATTGGAAATGTATGTGTCAAAGAGTTTTCTTTTTTATTTGGTGAATTTTAAAATAGTCTCAGGAACCAAGTTCCCAGACATCAACTTCTCAGATGATTTATCCCGGACCCAGTAAGGTACACCAGCAGTTATGCATCATTCAGACATTGATCGGATTTGATATGTCACTAAACACTCGAGCAAATGTCTATAGATTACACAATGGAGAGCATTCTGAACGGTTGCTCTGCAGCCTTGATGCACCATCAATAACTCTCGGAGACGTGAGGTGAGATATAGGCTTTTATTCGCTGGAAGAGAGCAGTCAGCAGCAAGAGATCCCCATACGACATCCTGGAGACTGAGGGAGGAGCCGTGCCTCCAATCGCTGTATACAGGGGTCTGTGGGAGGAGTCACAGGAGCAGTCAGCGGGGGGGCGTGTCCAGACAGGTATATGTAGTTCACCACAAGCCTGCATTAGAGATTCCAGGACTGCAAAAGGATGCAGAGGGCTGTAGACTCAGCCAGCTCCATCACAGGCACAAACCTCTCCAACACTGAGGATGCCATCAAAAGGAGGTGACTCAAGAAGGCAACATCCATCACTAATGACCCTCACCATCCAGGACATGCTGTTCTGTTGCTCCTACCATCAGGAAGGAGGAAGAAGAGCTTGAGGTCCCACTCTACATTTTAAAATCAGCTTCTTTCTCTCTGCCATCAGATTTCTAAACTATCCTTTATGCAATATTTCCACTTTATTTATGTTTTGATTTTATAGTAATTTTATATCTTGCACTGTACTATTGCCATAAAACTACAAATTTCATACATGTGTCAGTGATAATACACCTGATTCTGAGAGTGCTTCTTAGCACTCTGCAGGATGAAAAGTCAGGCACTTAGGACTAAGTTGAGAAGAAACCCCTTTCCTCAAAGGGCTGTAAATCTTTGGAATTTTCTACCTCAAAAGGCTTGGAGCCTGAGCATTTTTAAGGCTAAGGTAAATAGATTTTTGGAAGTCCAATGGAGATTAGATGACAAAGTGGACTTGAGGAGCAACACTGACCTTAGTGAAAGGCAAAGCAGACAAGGATCTGCCTCGCCTATACCTACTTTTTCATGAAGTAGTCTATATTTTTAAGAGCAAAAATTGGAGTAGTGTCTATACAACACGAGTGAGAAAGTGAAGAAAAGATTTACAGTGATATTGTCCTTTTCACACACTCAATTTCACATATTTCAAGTTTTGTCGTGGTTAATCTTTTTTGCACAGGGCCTGGTAAATTGGTTTGTTATTGTCGCATACACTAACATCATCTCCCTAGGCTCTCTGTCTCCTTTCTGTACTCAGTAGAAAAAGCCAGAGGGGTTTGCGAAGAGCTGTTTATCAGACTGGAGGACTGAGGTAGTAATATGTTGTAAGGCTTGTGCAGAGTCACCGTTGTTTGTCAGATATATATTAGTGATTTGGATAACAATTATGTTAGTAGCATGGTTAATAAGTTTGCAGACATCAAAATGGGTGGTGTAGTGAACAGTGAAGACTTCTCTTAGTTTACCTATGGTTCTGGATTAGCTTGGGAAATAGGCCACAGATCCCTAACAGAATGAAAATGCAATTTAACTCAGAATGTGGGGTTTTGCACAATGCCAAGTTAAACCACACACAACTTACACAGTAAATGAAGGGGCCCTGGAAAGAGCTGCAGAGTAGAGGACTAGGATTACAGAGATATAGACACCAACAAGTGGAGCCACAGGTAGACAGGGTGGTGAAGAAGGTGTTTGGCATGCTTGTCATTATCAGTCAGGGCATCGAGTAGAAGAGATGAGACACCATACTACAACTGTAAAAGTTATTCAAGAGACTGCACTTGGAGTATTGTGCATTCTTCTGCTCATGGTGCTATAGGAATGAAGTCTTTAAAGGGTGCGGAAAAGCTTCACAAGGATGTTACCAGAATTAGAGCTCAAGTTACAAGAGGAGGTTGGAAAGGCTTGGACATTTTTCCCTGATGTGCAGGAGGCTGAGGAGTAACCTTATAGAGGTTAGTAAAATGAGGAGGGGCACAGATATGATGAATGGTCAGACTTTTTCCCCTTTGTGGAGGAGTCTAAAACAAAAGGGCATCACTTTAAGATAAGAGAAAATATTGAAAAGTGATCTCGGGGTTATGATTTTCACACTGAAGGGTGGTGGGTACGTGGAACAGAAAGGGATTACCTTCATTTGTCACATGTATATCAAAGTATACAGTGAAATGTATCATTTGTGTCACAGATGTGCTGGGGCAGCCTGCATGTGTTGTCATATTTCTGACACCAACATAGCATGCCCACAACTCACTAACCTTAATCCATACATCTTTGGAATGTGGGAGGAAACCAGAGCACCAGGAGGAAACCCATGCGGTCACTGGAAGAACATGCAAACTCCTCACAGACAGCGGTGGGAATTGCAGGCCTCGTGAAGCGTTGCGCTAACCACTATGTTATATGAGAAACTGGAAGAGGTACATAGATGAAAAGGTTTAGAGGGATGTTGGCCAAACAAGAGGAAATGGGATAGTCATTTTGGTCTAAATGGATGAGTTGTGTAGAAGGCTCTATTTCTGTGCTATATAACTCTGACTGTCTGACAATAAACTCTCACAACTGATGCAGTGATCATCTGCTCTAGTGAAAGTGAATAATGTCCACCCGCAGATGATTCCCCAGTTTTTTCTCAGGATGGTGCCATGGGATATCACCATGGGATAGCAAACAAGCATTTGGTGTAACAGAGAGAGACAGTTGCCAAGAAATTGACCCCTTTTCATCAGTAATCAACAAATTATAAACTTATAGTTGCATGTTCTACTTTGCTCCTCAAACTTGGTTCCATCGATGGTAAAATGAAATTTAGAGCAATTGGACAGAATTGAATTTCTCACCCCTCTTATCTAACAACACAATACAATGTTGAATTTTTAAGGCTCAGATCTGTGGAGTTGTACTTGAACTGACAACCCTATAACTCAGGCAAGAGTGCTACAGCAACAATCACTGTAGACATATCCCAGGATAGCTCAAATTATCAGATTTATTGAAAGGAAGCATTTTACATTTCCTATTTGTTAAGTTTTATTAGTAAATATGAATCTAATGGAATATTAATCAATTGTGATTCTAAGTAAATTGAAGTGTTTTTACTATAGAAATACTTGGAATTATGAAATTTGATCAAACCAAAGACATTACACCCTACAGGAAGTAAACTCTTTCCAAAGAATTACGATGGCCTCTTCGGGCAACCTAATTGAGTTTCTGTGAAGGATGCATGTCAGTAAGGCCATCTCGGTGGAGAAGATAATTCATTTTACTTCTGGCAATTGAAAATGTTCCTAATTTTGGTAAGTTGACTGAGGGAATTGATAACATTTCTGAGGTGACCTAAGCCTTTAGTGTAGTAGAACATGGATATGCAATCTATTTCCTTGTAGAATTGGCAATAATTCTATTTTTGTGGCTGAGTATTTATCAGTTTTTATGGTGCAGTATAAAAACAAAGTGCTTTATCTGTTGATTCTTTGTAATTGCGGATCATAATTTCCATTCCTGATGATGGATGGAAATTCTAGAGTGTATGTGCATTAATTTGGACTTCTGGGTATTTGCCTCTGTTTCTCTTTCTTTGTTTTTGCATCACTTTGTGCTTGTTTGAGTTTCAAAGTTCAAGGTAAATTCATTCTCGAATACATGAACTGAATTGACTTTATTTCTTACATCCTTCACATACACAAGGAGTAAAAATCTTTACATTATGGCTCCATCTGAATGTACAATGTGCAAATTACAGTAATTTGTAATAAATAGTATGTACAGTAAGATATACAACAGAACAGACAATATAGCTTAGAGATAAAAATTATGTCAGCGTGAGTTAATCAGTCTGATGGCCTGGTGGAAGAAGCTTTCTGGGAGCCTGTTGGTCCTGGCTTTAATGCTGTGATACTATTTCCTGTATGGTACCAGTTTGGAACCACAGCAGCTGTGGTTGGGGTGACCCAGCATGTGTCACCATATAATATTTGCAGGCATTCACAGTAAATACAAGGAAATACAATAAAATTGTTTTTAAGAAGCACACACAACAAAGATGGATAAACAACCAATGTGCAAAAAGACAGCAATCTGTGCAAATACAAAAAAAATAAAGAAAACAAAATAATAACAAAAATAAGTAGAATCGTATGACCCTACACCACAGAAACAAGTCCTTTGGCACATCTAGTCTATGCTGAACTATTAATCTGCCTATTCCCATCGACCTGGCCTAGCATATCCCTCCCATCCATGTACCTGTCCAAATTTCTCTTGTGTTCAAACCAAACCCCAATCTATCACTTCTGCTGGCAGTTCACTTCACACTTTCACCACCCTCTGAGTGAAGACATTTCCCCTCATGTTCCCCTTAAACAGTTTACCCTTAACTCATGACCTTTTTTTGTAGTCTCACCCAACCCCAGTGGAAAACCCTGCTTGCATTTACCTTATCGATACTCCTCATAATTTTGTAAACCTCTATCAAATCTCCCCTCATTCTCCCACACTCTGGAGAATAAAGTCCTAACCCATTCAACCTTTTCCTTTAACTCATCCTCCAGTCCTGGCAACATGCTTGTAAATTTTCTCTGCACTCTTTCAATCTTATTGACGTCTTTCCCACAGGTAGGTAACCAGAACTGCACACAATACTCCAAGTTGGGCCTTACCAATGTCTTACAGCACTTCAACATAACATCCCATCTCCCATACATTAATTTATGAAGGCCAGTGTGCCAAAAGCTCTCTTTACGACCCTTTCTAACTGTGATGCAGCTTTCAAGGATTGATGAATCTGTATTCCCAGATCCTTCTGTTCTACTGCACTCCTCAGTGCCTTACTACTCATGGTGTAAGTCTTATCCTGGTTTATCCTTGCAAAGTCTACATTAAATTCCATCTGCCATTTTTCAGTCCTTTTCACCAGCTGGTGCAGATCCTGCTGCAAGCTTTGATAGCCTTCCTCACTGTCTACTATGTCCCCAGTCTTGGTGTCATCCACAGATTTGCTGATCCAGTTACTACATTATCATTGAGATCATTGATAAACAACAACCCAACACCGATCCCTGCGGTACACCCTAGTCCTCGGCCTCCCATTAGAGAAACAACCATCTACTACTGCAAAGCCAATGTCTAATCCAATTTACAACTTCATCCTGAACCTTCTTGACCAACCTCCCATGCAGGAGCTTGTCAAAGGCCTTGTTAAATCTTTGTAGACAACATTGACTGTCTTGCCTTCATCAACTTTCCTGGTACATCCTCAAAAGACTTTAAGATTGGTTAGACGTGACCTACTATGCGCAAAACTGTGCTGACTGTTGTCACATTGCCTGTGACCCGGTTACCAAACCAGCAGAAATAGAATACACTTTGGAGTCTGGTATTACTGTAACTAATAGTGTATATTAGTAAACTAAGTAATACAGTACTATAAAATGCAAATATATGAAACAGGTTAGCAATGATATATACAGAAGTGTGGAGATAGGAATCAAAACAAAACTCTTTCAACGTCTAGGGGTAAATGAATAGTCTTATGATGGTGCAGGGTTCAGTTCAGTTTAGGTCGAGGTAGTTACTGTTGTACCATTGGGGGGGGGGAGAGAGAGAGAGTGAGAGGTGATGCAGTTGCCATCGACCTTCCCATTGTCTTCCTGTCCTGTTAAGGTCACCGACTGTGACCCTGTATTGGCACGACCGTTCCTCAGTGGTAGGCTTGTCACCCAGGCAAGGGTGGACACACAAACAAGCTCCCACCGGTCGCACCTTCACACACTGTGAGCCTCTGATCAATTCCCCCGAATCGATCCTCCAAACCTCCACCTTCGCGTGGGTGCACACTGCTCTTTCAGTGTCCCGTGGTGTGTCTTCACAGACCAACTTTCTATCTCCCCTTGCAAGTACCGGCCGTCCATCAGGCCGTCCATCACCTGGTCCCGCCTTGCTGTCTCAGTAAGAATCCACACAAGCAGGCAAAGAAAGTGTCCTTGGAGCAAAGGTAAACAATCAGCTAAAGGTGTAATATTAAATCATCTCTCTCTCTCTCTCTCTCTCATCTGCAGCAGGATGCCTCCCCCCCTCTTCTTCTCTCATTAACAGCATAGTTCACAGGGGGGTCAACTCTGGACCCCATCTCAGCCTGGTTTACACATCACACTATCCTTAAGCAGTCCATGTCTATCCAAATACTTATATGTCCAGTCCCTTAGAATAACTTGTACTGATGTCAGGCTCACTGGCCTATAACTTCCCAGCTTTTCGAGTATTTCTTAAACAAGAGAACATTAGCTCTCCTCCAATCCTCTGGAACCATACCTGTTGCTAAGGACATTTTAAATATCTCTACTAGGGCCCCTGCAATTTTTGTACTTGCCTCCCTTCAAGATCCAAGGGAAATGGCAATAAATATTGAGAACAGAAGTTGCAGAGTCCTTGAAAGTGGGTCCATAGGTTGTGGAATCAGTTCAGTGCTGGGGTGAGAGAAGTCATCCCCTCTAGTTCAGGAGCTCACTGGTTGAAGGGTAATAACTGTTCCTGAAACTGGCAAGTTAGAATGTTAAGCTACTGTACCTAGTTTCTGATGGCAGCAGTGAGAAGGTACCATGTGCTGAATGGTGGGTGTACTTGAAGATGGATTCTGCTTCCCTGTAATAGCAGTCCTTGTAGATGCGATCAGTGGTGGGGAGGAATTTACCTGTCATGGAATGGACTGTATCCATTAATATTTTTCTGGATTTTCTATTCAAGGGCATTAGTAATTCTGGACCAGACCTTTATGTAACCAGTCAATATAATCTCCATTTTGTAGCTATAGAAGTTTGTCGAAATTTTAGATGACATGCCAAATCTTTGCCAACTTCTAAGAACATAGAGGTGCTGCTGTGCCCACTTTGTAATGACACTTACCATCAGACCATATGATAGCAGAGGAGAATTAGGCTATTTGGCCCATCGAGTCTGCTCCGCTATTTTATCATGCCTGATCCATTTTGCGCTCAACCTCAGTCTCCTGCCTTCTCCCAGTATCTGTTCATGCCCTGACCAATCAAGAATCTATCTGCCTCTGTTTTAAATATGCATAAAGAACTTGGACTCCACTGCTGTCTGTGGCCATGAGTTCCACAGAGTCACCACCACTGGCTAATTCCTTCTCATCTCCATTCTAAATGGGCGGCCCTCTATCCTGAAGCTGTGTCCTCAGGTCTTAGACTCCCCCACCATAAGAAATATATTCTCCACACCCGCTCTATTGAGGCCTTTCAACATTCAATAGGTTTCAGTGAGATCCCTCCTAATTCTTCTGAATTCCAGTGAGTACAAGCCAGGAGCCATCAAACTCGCCTTGTATGATAAGACTTTTAATACTGGAATCATTTTTGTGACCCTCCTTTGAACCCTCTCAAATGCCTGAAACTGAAATGGATCAGGCATGATGAAATAGCAGACCAGATGCAATGGACCAAATGTCCTGACTGGAGGCCTGAGACTAGTGGAGTGCCGCAGGGGTCAGTGCTGGGTATGTTGTTATTTGTCATCTATATCAATGATCTGAATGATGTGCGGTTAACTGTATCAGCAAATTTGTGGTGACAGCAAGATTGGGGATGTAGTGGACCGCAAGAAAGATTATCATGGCATGCAGAGGGATCTGGACCAGCTAGGAAATATGGGCTGAAAAATAGCAGATGGATTTTAATGCAGATAAGTGTGAGCTTTTGCACTTCAGTAAGACCAATGAGGATAGGTTTTACACAGATAGGTGACTGAGGAGTGTGGTAGAACAAAGGAATCTGGGAATACAGGTACATAATTCCTTGAAAGTGGCATTATAGGTGGATAGGGTTGTAAAGAAAGCTTTTGGCACATTGGCCTTCATTAACAACCTGGATGTGGGGGTAGGAGGGTGGGTTGGCAAGTTTGCAGACAACACAAAGGTTGGTGGTGGTGTGGAAAGTGTAGAGGATTATCTAAGATTGCAGAGAGAGATTGATAGGATGCAGAAGTGTGCTGAGAAGTGGCAGATGGAGTTCAACCCAGAGAAGTGTGAGGTGGTACAGTTTGGAAGGACAAACCCCAAGGCAGAGTACAAAGTAAATGGCAGGATACTTGGAAGTGTGGAGGAGCAGAGGGATTTGGGGGTACATGTCCACCGATCCCTGCAAGTTGCCTAACAGGTAGATAGGGTAGTTATGAAAGCTAACACTCCATAAGCTTTCTTAAGTCAAGGGATAGAGTTTAAGAGTCGTGGGGTAATGATGCAGCTCTATAAAACTCTAGTTAGGCCACACTTAGACTATTGTGTCCAGTTCTGGTCGCCTCACTATAGGAAGGATGTGGAAGCATTGGAAAGGGTACAGAGGAGATTTACCAGGATGCTGCCTGGTTTGGAGAGTATGCATTATGATCAGAGATTAAGGGAGCTAGGGCTTTGGAGAGAAGGAGGATGAGAGGAGACATGATAGAGGTATACAAGATATTAAGAGGAATAGATAGAGTGGATAGCCAGTATCTCTTCCCCAGGGCACCACTGCTCAATACAAGAGGACATGGCTTTAAGGTAAGGGGAGGGAAGTTCAAGGGGGATATTAGAGAAAGGTTTTTTACTCAGAGTGGTTGGTGCGTGGAATGCACTGCCTGAGTCAGTGGTGGAGGCAGATACACTAGTGAAATTTAAGAGACTACTAGACAGGTATATAGAGGAATTTAAGATGGGGGGTTATATGGGAGGCAGGGTTTAAGGGTTGGCACAACATTGTGGGCTGAAGGGCCTGTACTGTGCTGTATTGTTCTATGTTCTAAATCATATTGAGTACAGGAAATGGGATATTATACTGAAGTTGTATAAGACATTGGTGAGGACAAATTTGGAGTATTGTGTGGAGTTCTAGTTTCTTATCTACAGGGGAGAAATAAACATGTTTGAAAGAGTGCAGAGAAAATTTACAAGGATGTTGCCGGGTCTGGAGGACCTGAGTTATAAGGAAAGATTGAATAGGTTAAGACTTAGAACATAGAAGATTGAGAGAAGATTTGATAGAGGTATACAAAATCATGAGGGGTATGGATAGGGTAAATGCAAGCTTCTTCCATTGAGGTTGGGTGGGATTACAACCAGAGGTCATGGGTTGAGGGTGGTAAGTGAAAAGTTTAAAAGGAAGATGAGGGGAAAATTCTTCACTCAGATGGTCATGAAAGTGTCAAATGAGCTGCCAGCATAAGTGGTGCATGTGAGTTCGATTTCATGTTTGGATAGGTACATGGATGGTAGGGGTATGGAGGCCATGGTTGCAGTGCAGATCGATGGGAGTAGGCAGTTTAAATGGTTTTGGCATGGACTAGATGGGCCAAAGGTCCTCTTTCTGTGCTGTGCTTCTCTCTGACTCTGTGACTCCTTCTTAAGTGAGGGGCCCAAACCTGCTCAGAACACTCTTAGTGAAGCCTCACCAGTGCCTTAATAATCCTCAACATTACAGCCTTGCTTTTATATTCTCGTGCTCTTGAAATGAATGCTAACATTGCATTTGCCTTCCTCACCACAGACTCAACCTGCAAATTAACCTTTAGGGAATCCTGCACAAGGACTAGCAAGTCCCTTTGCACTGCAGTTTTTTTGTATTTTCTCTCCATTTAGAAGATAGTCTACCCTTGCATTTCTTCTATCAAAGTACATGACCATACACTTTCCTGACTCTGCATTCCATCTGCCACTCCTTTGCTCATTCTCCGAATCTGTCTCTGTCCTTCTGCAGCCTCACTACTTCCTCAAAACTACCTGCCTCTCTATCTTCATATCATCTGCAAACTTTACAACAAAGCCTTCAATTCCATCATCCAAATCATTGACATATAAGGTAAAAAGCACTGGTCCCAACACAGACCCCTGTGGAACACAACTAATCACTGGCAACCAGCCAGAAAAGGCTCCCTTTTTTCCCCACTCTTGGCTTCCTGCCAATCAGTCACTGCTTTATCCATGAAGATATTTTTTCCTGTAATACTATGTGCTCGTAGCTTGTTAATCAGCCTCAAGTGTGGCACCTTGTCAAAAGCCTTCTGAAAATCCAAGTACAGAACATCCATTGATTCTCCTTTGTCTATCCTGCTTATTATTTCTTCAATGAATTCCAACAGATTTGCCAGGCAATATTTTTCTCTTGAGGAAACCATGCTGACGACGGCCTATTTTCTCATGTGCCTCCAAGTACCTCGAAACCACATCCTCAACAATCAACGCCAACACTTTGGCTTTAAAATATTGAAGGATGAGCCCAGAACAGGATAACAATTAAAATAAGAATAAAATATGATGCAAGGTCAAACTATTTCCTTCTTTAACTTTAACAGTAACCATGGGAAAAGAAAACTGAAGCCATAAAATTTGAAGGGATACAAACAGTTGAAGGAAAATGCAACAGATCCCTTAGCATTACAAAAGATTTTGAGCGTTTGTGGTAAGGCTATTTGAAGTTGAAAAATGCTTGGGGCTCATTCAAATGATGGAGTTTCTGAGTTTTTATGTATTTATTCTATCATGGAATTTGTTTGTCATTAATAAATCTGGCATCTCTTGTCCATTTTTAATTGGTTGTACTGGCAATTCAACAACATTGGTGGATCTGGAAATATATATGGGTTAGACCAAATAAATATGACAGATTTCATTCCCTGAAGGACATTAATAAACCAGGTTTATTTCAGTAGTACCATTGTTACCAACACTGAAATTAATTTTAATTTTAGATTCATTTAATTACTTGAATTTAAACTCCCTGCTGCCGTGAAAGGATTACGATTCGTAACTATGGATCAAAGGTCCAGACCTCCGGATGCTCATCTAGTGACTCAACATTAGTCTATTATTGCATTGGATTGAAAGCAGGTTATCTCAACTCCATAGGATGGCCTAAAAAGGTTATCATTGGTTGCAAATTTATTTTGACCAACCAAAGCAAATACTTTTAGCTTCAAGGACAAACAGAAGGTAAATGTAATTTACCTTCTGTTCCATTCCCATTCCCCAAACCCCTTCCATCAAACCTCTTCCGGCATGATTTTGTGAAAGGCAGGTCATGCCTTGCAAGTCTGATTGAATTTTTTGAGGATGTGACTAAACACTTTGAAAGTAGAGCAGTAGATATAATGTATATGGATTTCAGCAAGGCATTTGACAAGGTACCCCATGCAAGGCTTATTAAGAAAGTAAGGAGGCATAGGATCTAAGGGGACATTGCTTGGTGGATCCACAACTGGCTTGCCCACAGAAGGCAAAGAGTGGTTGTAGACAGGTCATATTCTGTAGACGAGGTCAGTCACCAATGGTATGCTCAGGGATCTGTTCTGGGGCCCCTACTCTTCATGATTTTTATAAATGACCTGGATGAAGAAGTGGAGGGATGGGTTAGTAAATTTGCTGATGACACAAAGGTTGGGGATGTTGTGGATAGTGTAGTGGGTTGTCAGAGGTTACAGTGAGACATTGTTAGGATACAAAACTGGGCTGAGAAGTGGCAGATGGAGTTCAACCCAGATAAGTGTGAGGTAGTTCATTTTGGTAGGTCAAATATGATGGCAGAATATAGCATTAATGCTAAGACTCTTGGCAGTGTGGAGGATCAGAGGGATCTTGGGGTCCGAGTCCATAGGATACTCAAAGCTGCTGCGCAGGTTGACTCTGTGGTTAAGAAAGCATACGATGCATTGGCCTTCATTAATCGTGGGAATGAGTTTAGGAGCCAAGAGGTAATGTTGCAGCTATATAGGAGCCTAGTCAGACCCCACTTTGAGTACTGTGCTCAGTTCTGGTCGCCTCACTACAGGAAGGTTGTGGAAACCATAGAAGGGGTGCAGAGGAGATTTAGAAGGATGTTGCCTGGACTGGGGAGCATGCCTTATGAGAATAGGTTGAGTGAACTCAGCCTTTTCTCCTTGGAGCGAAGGAGGATGAGAGGTGACCTGATAGAGGTGTATAAGATGATGAGAGGCATTGATCGTGTGGATAGTCAGAGGCTTTATCCTAGGCTAGCACAAGAGGGCACAGTTTTAAGGTGCTTGGAAGAAGGTACAGAGGAGATATCAGGGGTAAGTTTTTTACGCAGAGTGTGGTGAGTGCATGGAATGGGCTGCTGGCGACGGTGGTGGAGGCAGAAATGATAGGGTCTTTTAACAGACTCCTGGACAGGTACATGGAGCTCAGAAAAATAGAGGGCTATGGGTAACCTAGGTAATTTCTAAGGTAAGGTCATGTTCGGCACAGCTTTGTGGGCTAAAGGGCCTGTATTGTACTGTAGGTTTTCTATGTTTCTAACTCTGCCAAAGACGTTCAGTGCCATTCGGGACAAAGCAGCTTATTTACTTTCCACCCCTTTCCCAATCTAAATGTTATCTTCCTCTAGTGTTGGAACTTGCTGTAGTCCAACACACAATAATTGCATGAACCCTTTGAGTCTTCTGTGACAACTCCTCCTAAATTCACAACTTCTTTCACTGGGGACATGGATAGCAGGTCCAAGGAAAAGCAGTGGAAGCCTTGCACCATATTGATTTGGTGATATAAGAATATTTTATATTTTTGGGTCAATATCATGGAAATCCCTGTATAGCACCGTGAGAGGCTTATTGCTCTACTTATTACAGAAGGCGGTAAGGATTACTATGTAGATACTCCACACGTCTGCCAGTATAATTTATATCTGCCATCAGAATGAAACAATTTCACCTCCAGCCTCACGCAGCTGAGAGTATTTGAGTGCAACCCAGCCTTTCTCCACATCTGAATCTTCATTCACGACCTTATCTTTCACTCATTCCCACAAACCCATGCTCTTGCTCACTCACAGAGAATCATACAAGTTGAACAAAAGCTCACTGCACCAACTTGTAAACCAACATTAGCTTCTATCCAACTCTATTGCGGTTTCTTTCTGTTGATTAGTTTGATAGGAGATTAGAGACATCAGTAATGTTGAAAATTTCTTTTTACATGTAACAGTTGTTTAGTTTTAAAAAAAGTATAATTTTGAAAAATTGATTTCATGATTTCAAAGTTGAGGTTGGATTAGTTTTACACATCAATCCCAACTTGCCACTTGGGTAGCCACACAGATATATAAGACCATTGGATATATGCCATGAAGCAGATTAGGTTAAGAGTGGGCATAGAGCCATATGTACCTTATGTCCACAACAAGACGTGAAGTTCAAAGTAAATTTATTATCAAATTAAATATACAACCCTGAGATTCATTTTCTTGTGGGCAATCACAGTAAATATAAGGAACATAATAGAATCAATGAAAAGCTGCACCCAGTGGGACAGACAAAAACCAATGTGCAAAAATAAAACAACAACCTGTGCAAATAAAAATAGCATGACAAAAAATTTATAACAGCATTAAACAAATCAGCAATAAATATCAAGAAAATGAGATGAAGAGTCCCGGAAAATGAGACCATTGATTGTGAGTGATGGGGCGCCTGAAGTTGAGCGAAGTTGTTCCCTCTGGTTCAAAAGACTGATGGTTGAGGGGTGTGAGTCCTGAGGCTCTTGTATCTTCCTCCTGATGTGAGAAGTGGCCAGTCTGAAAAAATCACTAAGCAACTACCATCAACAGATGACTTGCAATACCAGAGGAAACAACACACTGGACACTGCTACACCACCATCAAGAATACCTACCGTGCTATTCCACGCCCTCACTTCGGGAAGTCTGATCACCTGGCTGTATTTCCACTCCCTGAGTACAGGCAGAGACTGAAGACTGCAGCAACAGCAGTGAGGACCAAGAAGGTTTGGACAAGGGAAGCACAGGAGCGACTACAGGACTGCTTTCAGGGATTCGTCCTTGAACCTGGATGTGTATGCTGCAGTTGTTACTGACTTGATTAAAACTTGTGTGGATGAGTGTGTGCCTACGAAGGCTTGCTGTACATTCCCAAACCAAAACCCGTGGATAAACCAGGAGGTACATCGTCTGCTGAAGGCTAGCTATATGGCATTCAATTCTGGTGACCCAGGTCTGTACCAGAAAACCTGGTATGATTTGCGGAGGGCTATTTCAAGAGTGAAGAGACAATTTCAAATGAGGTTGGAGACAATATCAGATGCACGGCAACTCTGACAGAGTCTGCAAGACATTACTTCCTACAAAGTGAAACCCAATTGTATGAATGGCAGCGATGCTTCACTACCAGTTGAACTTGATGCATTCTATGCACACTTTGAAAGGGAGAACACAACTACAGCTGTGAAGATCCCTGCTGCACCTGATGATCCTGTGATCTCCATCTCAGAGGCCAATATTAGACTTTAAAGAGAGTGAACCCTCACAAGGCAGAAGGTCCCGATGGAGTACCTGGTAAGGCTCTGAATATTCAAGGACATTTTCAACCTCTCACCGCTACAGGTGTAAGTTCCCCCTTGATTCAAAGAAGCAACAATTATACCAGTGCCTAAGAAGAATAATATGGGCTGCCTTAATGACTATCGCCCAGTAGTAGTCACATTGACAGTGATGAAATGCTTTAAGAGGTTGTTTATGACTAGACTGAAGACCTGCCTCAGCAATGGCCATTACAGTTTGCCTGTCACCACAACAGGTTAACGGCAGATGCAATCTCAATCGTTCTCCACACGGCTTTAGACCACCTGGACAACACAAATACCTACGTCAGGATGCTGTTGATTGACTCTAGCTCAGCATTTAATACCATCATTCCCACAATCCTGATTGAGAGGTTGCAGAAACTCTGCAATTGGATTCTTAACTTCCTAACCGGAAGACCACAGTCCATGTGGATTGGTGATAACATACCCTCCTCGCTGACGATCAACAACGGCGCACCTCAGGGGTGTGTGCTTAGACCACTGCTCTACTCTCTGTATACACATGACTGTAGCTATATAGTTCAAATACCATCTATAAATTTGCTGACAATACAACCATTGTTGGTAGAATCTCAGGTGGTGACGAAAGGGAGTACAGGAGGAGATATGTCAACTAGTGGAGTGGTGTCGCAGCAATGACCTGGCACTCAACGTCAGTCAGAGGAAAGAGCTGATTGTGGACTTCAGGAAGGGTAAGATGAAGGAACACATAATCCTCATAGAGGGATCAGAAGTGGAGAGAGTGAGCAGCTTCAAGTTCCTGGGTGTCAAGATCTCTCAGGATCTGACCTGGTCCCAACATATTGATGTAGTTATAAAGAAGACAAGACAGTGGCTATACTTTATTAGGAGTTTGAAGAGATTTGGCATGACAACAAATACACTCAAAAACTTCAATAGCTGTACCATGGAGAGCATTCTGAGAAGCTGCATCACTGTCTGTTATGGAGGGGCTACTACACAGGACTGAAAGGAGCTGCAGATGGTTGTAAATCTAGTCAGCTTCATCTTTGGCACTAGCCTATAAAGTACCCAGGACATCTATAGGGAGCGGTGTCTCAGAAAGGCAGCGTCCATTATTATGGACCTCCAGCACCCAGGACATGCCCTTTTCTCACTGTTACCATCAGGTAGGAGGTACAGAAGCCTGAAGGCACACACTCAGTGATTCAGGAACAGTTTCTTCCCCTCTGCCATCCAATTCGTCTATGGATATTGAAGCTCTGGACACCACCTCACTTTTTTTTTATATACTGTATTTCTGTTTTTGCACATTTAAAAAAATCTGTTCAATATATGTAATTGATTTACTTGTTGATTATTATGTTTTTATGTATTTTTTCCCCTCTCTCTCTCTCCTAGATTATGTATTGCATTGAACTGTTGCTGCTACGTTAATCAAATTTCATGTCACATGCCGGTGATAATAAACCTGATTCTGAAGAGGCTTGGCCTGGGTGGTGGGGTCCTTAACTGTTGAAAAACTGTACAATTGGACTTCAAGAGTTAAACTAAATAATCTGGGATTAAAAAGTGATAATAAAAGTAAATGTAATCAAATGCAGGGACATGTTCAGCACAACTTTGTGGGCTGAAGGGCCTGTATTGTGCTGTAGGTTTTCTATGTTTCTAAAATACATGGTGAGAAAATAATTAAATTTATTAAGATAAGACAAAATCATGTAAAATAAGCAAAACCCTTGTGATAAACAAAAGAAAATCCTTATGGTCACATTTTTATAAGACCATAAAGACATAGGAGCAGATTTAGGTCATTCATCCTATTGAGTCTGCTCCAGCATTCTAACATAGCTGATTTATTATCCCTTTTAACCCTATTTTCCTGCCTTCTCCCCTTGGAAACTCCAAAGAACCAAGGGCCTATTAACTTCCGCCCTAAATATATCCAATGACATGACCTCCACAGCCGCCAGTGCCAATGAATTCCATGGATTCACTACCCTCTGTCTAAAGCAATTCCTCCTCATCACTGTTCTAAATGGATGTTCCTGAATTCTGAGATTATACACTCTAGACCTAGACTCCCCCACTTTAGGAAACATCCTCCACATTCACTCTATTTAGGCTTTTCAACATTCGATCAGTTTCAATGTGATTTCCCCCCTCGTTCTTTTAAACCCCAGCGAGTCCAGGCTCAAAACTTACAAACACTCCTCATACATTAACAATTTCATTCATGGAATCATTCTAGTGCACCTCGGCTGGACCCTCTCCAATGGCAGCACATCTCTTCTTAGATAAGTAGCCCAAAACTGCTCACAATATTCCAAGCGTGGCCTGACTAATGCCTTATAAACCCACAGCATTACATCCTTTTATATTTTAGTCCTTTTGAATTGAATGCTAACATTGCATTTGCCTTTTTTTTCTGCAAGTTAATCTTTAGGGAATCCTGCACAAGGACTCACAAGTCCCTTTGCATCTCTGATTTTTGAAATTTCTGCTGTTTAGAAAATAATCTGTCTTTACTCCTTGTATCAAAGTGCATTTCTTTGCACTATATTCCATCTGCTACTTCTTTGCCCATTCTTCCAATCTTTGTAAATCCTTCTGTAGACTCCCTGCTTCCTCTAAACTTCCTGACCCTCCACCTATCTTCATGTCAGCCACAAACTCAACCACAAAGCCATCAAATCCATCATCCAAATCACTGGCCTATAACGTAAAAAGAAGCAGTCCCAACACCACTAGTCACTGGCAGCCAACCATTAAAGGCCCCCCTATACTCCTACACTTTTCTTCCTGCCAGTCAACCAATCTTCTATCCATGTTCATATCCCCCTGCCCCTCTCTACCTGCCTGCCCTTTCAATATCATGTGTATCCTTGGATGTTAAACTCCCAACTATGATCTTTCAGCCATGACTCATTGACGCCCACAACATACCTGCCAATCTCTAACTGTGCAGCAAGGTAATCTACCTTATTCTGTACCTTCTATGCATTAAAATATAACACCTTTAGTCCTGTATTCATCACCCTTTTCGATTTTACCCCTATGCTGCATTTCAATTCATCCCACTGACTGAAATTTTGCCCTATCATTTGCCTGTCCTTCCTCACCATCTCACTACACACTTGTAATTACTTGTTGTAGTTGTAACCTGTCCTTTTTGCACCAGCCATTCCTGGCGCGGAGCCACAATGCTGGATGCAAAGTGTGTTCTGCCTCTCTGCTCAATGTGTCAGACTCAGTGATAGAGCAAGGGATCAGTGCCATTGATCACCGACTTCTCTCATCTGCATTTCTCTGTGTACAGGTGTTCAAGAGCAACTGGCAGGCCTCCACAGGAGAAATGACCAGTGCTAGAGAAGATTTGGCCCATAACCCTTAGACTTACTGCAGGTTTTTTTCAGAAAAAAATCAAGCTCAACATTTCTGTCTTTGACAAGATCCACTCTAATAAATCCAATCACATTAAGAAATCTGTTACAATGGTTCATTTTACCAGGCCAATCATTGTTATATCTGGACTATTTTCCAGAGCTTATCTACATGAATCTCCTCAATGACATCATCCAAACATACAATGTCACAGCTTGCAAGTAGTCCATCAATACCCATTTTATTCCTCCAATTAAACAAGAAAGTGGAAGAGAGCAGAAGTATAGTGGGCATGCTGGAATCTGTAGCAGGTTGGAGCTGGCCCTGTAGTCCAGCTCCCCCCTCAGTGCTGCTCTCTAATGCTTGTTTACTGGAAGACGAGCTGGATTGATTCCACCTGTGGTTGCAAGAGATGAGGAACTGCTGCATGCTTGTTCTCACAGGAATGTGGCTCCAGAAAACATCGAAGTACCATCAGTGTTCAGAACAGCATCCCATGCATCATCAACCTTCAGGCTGTGCCACTCAGGGATTTGTGTTGATATTATTTTGTGACTATATGTACTATAGGTCCCATAGTCCAAATCATTGACATACAAACGTATATCGTAAAATGCAGCAGTCCAAACAGCAGCCCCTGTGGAACTCCACTGGTAACTGGCAGCCAGTCAGAATAGGATCCCTTTATTCCCACTGTCTGGTTTCTGCCGATCAGCCAGTGCTTCACCCATGCTAGTAACTCCCCTGTAGTTCCATGGGCTCTTATCTTGCTAAGCAGCCTCATGTGCGACACCTTGTCAAAGTACACCACATCTACTACATCTACTTTGTCTACTCTGCTTGTAATTTCCTAAACAAACTGTAGTAGGTTAGTCAGGCAGGATTTTCCTTTCAGGAAACCATGCTGGCTTTGGCCTATCCGGCCATGTGCCTCCAGGTATTGCATAATCTCATCCCTAACAATCAACTCCAACAACTTCCAACATCCTGACCACTGATGTCAGGCTAACAGGTCTATAGTTACCTTTCTGCTGCCTCCCACCCTTCTTAAATAGCAGAGTAACATTTACAATTTTCCAATCATCCGGTACAATGCCAGAATCTATCGATTCTTGAAAGATCATTGTTAATGCCTCCGCAATCTCTCCAGCTACTTCCTTCAGAACCCAAAGGTGCATTCCATCAGGTCCGGGAGATTTATCCACCCTCAGACCAATAAGCTTCCTCGGCACCTTTTCAATCATAATTTTCACTGCACATACTTCACTTTCCTGATACTCTTGAATGTCCGGTATACTGCAGATGTCTTCCACTGTGAAGACTGATGCAAAATACGCATTCAGTTCCTCTGCCATCTCTGCATCTCTCAATACAATATCTCCAGCATCATTTTGTATTGGCTCTATATCTACCCTCAACTGTCTTATATCCTTTATATACTTAAAAAAAGCTTTTAGCATCTTCTTAGTTGCCAGTTTCCTTTTCATAATTCACCTTTTCCTTCTTAATGACCTTCTTAGTTTCCTTCTGCAAGTTTTTAAAAGCTTCCCAATCCTTTATCTTTCCACTAGCTTTGGCTTCCTTGTATGCCCTCTCTTTTGCTTTTACTTTGGCTCTGACTTCACTTGTCAGCCACAGTAGTGTCCTTCTTCCATTCGAAAATTTCTTCCTATTTGGAATACATCTGTCTTGCACTTCCCTCATTTTTCGAGGAAACATCAGCCATTGCTGCTCTACTATCCTTCCTGCTCGTGTCCCTTTCCAGTCAACCTTGGCCAGTTCCCCTCTCAAGCCATTGAAATTTCCTTTATTCCACTGAAATACTGACACATTGGAATTTAGTTTCTCCTTCTCAAATTTCAAAGTGAACTCGATTATATTATGATCACTGTTTCCCAAGGTTTTCTAGCTCTCTTATCACCTCCAGATCATTGCACAACACCCAATCCAGCACAGCCGATCCCCTAGTGGGCTCAACAACAAGCTGTTCTAAAAAGCCATGCCTTAGACATTCTACAAATTCTCTCTCTTGAGGTCCAGTACTGGCCTGGTTTTCCCAATCCACTCTCATGTTAAAATTCCCAATGATTATCATGACATTGCCCTTCTGACACGCCTTTTCTATCTCCCGCTGTGATTTGTAATCCACATCCCAGCTGCTGTTTGGAGGCCTGTATACAACTGCCATTAGGGTCCTTTTACCCTTGCTATTTCTTAACTCAACCCATAGAGACTCTACGCCTTCCAATCCTATGTCATCCCTTTCTAATGATTTAATATTAATATACACAGGGCTTCACCACCCCCTCTGCCTACTAACCTATCTTTCAGATACACCATATATCCTTGGACATTCAACTCCCAATGGCAGCCACCCTTTAGCCAAGTTTCAGAGATGGCAACAACATCATACTTGCCAATCTGTAGCTGAATTTCAAGATCGTCCATTTTATTTCTTATGCTGTGTGCATTCAATACAACACTTTCAGTCCATATGTGCTGTGTGTGACTATATATATTGTGATTTGACCCTAGAAGAACACTGTTTCATTTAGCCGATCACGTGCATATGTTTGAAAGACAATTAAACTTAGATGTGATCATCTCGTTTCCGATGCCAGCCTTATCATGAACTCCATTGCCTCACTTATCATTCTAGCTGTTCATAAATATAGATAATTTCAGCCTACTTTGAACTGATTCTATGAATTTCAGACATGCTTTCAAAGACTCTGTCCAGCTCAAGTTCACAGTATTATGTTTATTTGCAGTTTGTCTTTAGCCCATTTGTGTTTGTTAGTTACCACAAAGTACACTGCAGATGCTGTGGTCAGATGATGTGTTGACCTTCGTCAACGAAAGGTCTCGGCCCGAAACGTTGACTGTTCGTTTCCAAGGATGCTGCCCATCCTGCTGAGTTCCTCCAGCTTGTTTGTATGTGTTTGTTGGTCTTTGTTTATGTATAGTTTTTGTAAAATTCTATTTTATTTCCTTTTTCCTACAAATGCCTGTAAGTAAATGAATCTCAAGGTAACACATATAACACATATGTACTTCGATAATAAACTAAGTTTTTCAACTTTAAAACCTATTAAAAAAAAATCATTCCTATGTTTCCCTGATACTAAAACATTATACTTTACTTCGCTCTACAAAGACCACTATTTTCTACAGTGAGGTTCTCAGGACAACGGTGTGTTTCCTTGGTGTAAAGAAGTACCATATCAGCGTCAGCACACACCTGAGCACTGGAAGGCCTCACACTACTGCCACTGAGTTCTTGCTGATCTGTAAAGCCTGTCCTTAAAGGGGTCGCTGCATATTACAAGTTCAAAGTAAATTTATTATCAGAGTACATGTATGTCACCATATACACCCCTGGGATTCATGTTCTTCCAGGCATTCATAGTAAGTACAAAGAAACACAGTGAAAGTCCTCACACAACAAGATGGATAAATAACCATTGTGCAGAATACCACACAACAAGCTGTACCAATGCAAAAAGAAGAAATATATAATAATAAATATGCAATATGTATGGAGAACATCAAATGAAGAATCCTTGAAAGTGAGTCCATAGGTTGTGTTCAGTTCAGTAATGGGATGAGTGAAGTTATCCCCTTTGGTTCAAGAGCAGATGGATGAGGGGTAATAACTGTTCCCGAACAGGTAGTGATCCTCTAGTTATAAGACATTGGAGAATGTCAGTGCTTCAAGAATGGTCGTTCTAGCAATGCGAATGGGAATGTGGAGTGCTGTCAAAACAATCTGGATAGACCGATGAAGAATAGTACCTGCAGGAGGAATGTTTTTCATATTAGCAAGTAATGGAGGCGTCTTTATGCTATACCTGAGTACCCTTGGCATGATATTGCCAGACAGGACTTTATATTGAATAGCCTAATACAAGTATCGTTTATGATAGCCTACACTTCAGGGAAACCTGCATTGTAGCAAAACCATGGCCATGAGCTCGTTTCAAGAGGCAAAGGAGTCCAGGCACATGTTGTGTCACTGTACTTGTGATCACAGGAAGTTCCAGATCTCTGTGAGAGCTGCTTTAATGAATCCTAGGCTGCATTAATACTCTCCTCAATGAAGACTAAATGGGTTCCTGTAAGCTCTGAGTTCAAATCGTTTGGGACCCTTTTATAAAAATCCTGGAAATCAGAAATAAAAACAAAAAAATTCTGGTAACAATGGGCTGGTCAGGTAGAATCTTTTGATCTGATATATGAACTCTGTTTCTCCTGGCACAGACATTCGCTGACCAGCTGAGTGTTCCCAATACATTCTCTTACTGGTTGGGGACTTTAATATCTTCTTCAACATGGATCCCTTGGTTACCTCTGATTTCTGTGCAGTCCATCCCAACTACATCCAGAAAGCAAATTGCCTGTTGTGGACAATTTCCCCAATGAAATGCAGATTTGTAAACTTAGTCAGCTCCATCATGGGCACTTGCCTCTGTAGTATCCAGGACGTCTTCAGGGAGTGATGCCTCAGAATGGTGGTATCCATCATTAAGCACCCCCACCACCCAGCTCAGGTCTTGTATTCATTGCTACCATAAGGAAGGGGTAAAGATGTCTGAAGGTGCACACTCAACAATTCAAGAACACCACTTTCCCCTCCGTCATCCGATTTCTGAATTGACATTGCACCTATGAACACTACCTCACTACTTTTTAATTTCTATTTTTGCACTATGTATTTAACTACTTACTATACATATGTAATTCATGTTTTTTCTATTATTACATATTGCATTGTACTGCTGCCACAAAGACAACAGATTTCATGATACATGCTGGTGATATTAAACCTGGTTCGGATTCTGAGGTTGATGACATGAGGAAGGCTCTGCTTTAAGTGTGAGCTGTGTGTTGTGTCAGTAGTAAACCTGCAGAGTGCAGAGAACCATCCTGGCAAAGAATGCAGAGTGATTGCTGTCCTTTACAGAGAATGATTCAGAGGAAACAGAGCTGGTAAAATCTGAATAGGATCTGTCATTGTCAAACCAGTGAGATTGAAGATAGTGGGCAGTCTTAACCCAGTTGTTTATCCTCTCTCCACAGATTCTGGCTAAACTGCTAAATATGTCCATCGTCAGTTTTACTGCAAATTTTCCACTATCTTTTCCTCTTGTCCTCAGTCATCTCTTCCATTATGTCTTCTCCAAACAGTTGTGATTACCAAACCTTCACTGCTTTCTCTCAGCTAATGATGCTTTTGTAACTTACTACTGCTTGTGCCATTCAGTCTGTCTTGGTCTCCATCTCATCACAAAAAGTCCCTTTAGCTCTCCACCCCTTCCTCTTCTCAGCAATTTAAATAAATGTTTGATTTCTAACTCAGTTCTGACCTAGTTTGGCTGAGATGGCATCAGTCTGAATCACTGACTCTGTTACTTGCTCTTTGTCTCATTAGGTTAATATTTCCTGCGTTTTCAGATTTCCAGTATCATCAGATGTATTTTTTTCAATTAGAATTGCTATTACATTATATTCATTCAGTTTTAACAGGAATGAGAATTCCTTCATTGATATTCTGCAGAAACTGCAATTTTTTATATCATGGAGCTATCTTCCATTCATCCAAAATTTACCTCCTGATTTCAACCAAGATACGATAGGCAATTGGCATGTGGAGAAAGTTAATCACACATGTGAACAAACCTCAAGTTTATAGTTCATTACTTGTTAGCATTTTTAGGGTGATTTTCCAGCTGTCAGTATTTTGTAACACCCCATCTTCCCACCAACTTAACAGGGATAGAGTTCCGCTTGTCCTCACGCATCCACATCCAACACATCATTCAAGGCAACTTCAGTGGGACCCTATCACCAAACACATCTTTAACTCTTTCCATCCCTCCCTCCTCACCTACTCTCTGCCTTCCATGGTTCCCTTGTCCATTTTTCCCACCCCACTAACCTCCCTCCTGGCACTTCTCCTTGCAAGTGATGCACCTGCGCATTCACCAACTCCAATCAGTACCTCAAACAGTCCTTCCGAGTGAAGCAGCACTTCACATGTGAACCTGCCGAAGCTGTCTATTGTATCTGGTGTGGTCTCCTCTACATTAATGAGACACAATGTTGATTGGGGGACCACTTTGGCGAGCACCTCAGCTCCATCCACAAAAAGCAGAATTTCCCAGTGACCAACCATTTCAACTCCTATCCACTTACCTGTTCTGACATGTCAGTCTTTAGTGGTAGTTAATGGTGTAATTTCTAACCCACCCAGTTAGCCACTCCCACATAGGATGAGTTCACATAATAAAGTTCAGTTGAGGATCCTGTATGCTGTATGCCATTCCTGGTGTACTCTGCACGGTCCCTCAATAACAAACTCAACATGGTCCATGGTCTCCTCTTCTGCTGCGGTAAGGATGCTCTCAGCTTGGAGGAGCAGAATGTCAGATTCCGTCAAGGTCACTTCCAACTTGATGACATGAACATTGATTTCTCCAACTTCTGGTAATTTTTACCCTCCCCTTTCCCTCTTCTACTCCCACTCTGGCTTCTTACTTCTTCTCCTCATCTGCCTGTCACTTCCCCCTTCTTTCCTTTTTCCCATTATCTACCTCCTACCAGATTCCTTTTTCTAAGCCCTTTGCCTTTACCACTTACACCTCCCAGCTTCACACTTCATTCCCCCCCCCCCACCCACCTGGTTTCACCTATCACCTTCCAGCTTGTCCTCCCTCTCCCCTTACCCTTATCTGCCTTCTTTAGAATCAGAATCAGAATCAGGTTTATTATCACCGGCATGTGACCTGAAATTTGTTAACTTAGCAGCAGCAGGTCAATGCAATACATAAATCAGAAAATAAGCAGGAAAAAAAATAATAAATAAACAAATAAATCAATTATGTATACTGAATAGATTTTTTTAAAATATACAAAAACAGAAATACTGTATTTTTTTAAATAATTGAGGTAATGTCCAAAGATTCAATGTCCATTTAGGAATCAGATGGCAGAGGGGAAGAAGCTGTTCCTGAATTGCTGAGTGTGTGCCTTCAGGCTTCTGTATCTCCAAACTGGGTCTTGTCCTGAAACATCGATCGTTTATTCATTTCCATGGATGATGCCTGACCTGCTGAGTTCTGCCAGCATTTTGTGTACGGTGCTCTGGATTTCCAGCACCAGCAGGATTTCTTGTGGCATGTAGCTTCAGTAATATATGGATATTAAGAAATTAAAGTAGGAATCATTATTTTATTCTCATAGACTGAAGTTTTGTTTATTATGGAAACAAGGTGAAATGTACAAATTTGAGGATTAAAGTCAATACATTTAAAGTTAATTTTCTTTGTCTTGCTGAATGTTCTGGATAAAATGTGTGTCCAGACAGTTCTGATTTACTGTATGTTTCAGTCTTGAATTTTATAGAAAACTTGAGTGGTTTTGCAACACTTGTTGCAAATATGCCTTGTCTCATTAGCCCAAAAGCAAATGTTATTTGCAATTTGCCTGTAACTATGAGTCTTACTCCAAGTATTGCAATAATGGATGGAGTTAAGCATAATTGATTTGTGATGGATATGTCAGGGTGCCCAGATACAATGACCCAAAAGTAAAATTTTAAAACTGTATTAATTACCTGTAATGTTCTCGCTCAGGTGTAACGGAACCCGAGTTAAACGTCGAGGTAAACTGTTGTCAATGAAGACAGAATCACAGTAAGATTAACCATTTACTGTTCACTCTTCCACATTAATGTATGGTGAAAACTGTTGATAAAACAATACAAGATTGGTACAGTATTTGTTTCCTTCTAGATATCACATTTACATCGTGAATACTTGCAAAGGTAAAACTACAACAACTACATTACATTAAAGTGCAGCATACAGTAGAATCTATCTACGCCATTGACGTACATTAAATACACTTCAACACAAACTATCCCAACTCTTTAACTAATGAAAACATAGACCTTATCGACCGTCGTTACTTTTAACAGGATCGGCGTTAACATTTTAATTCAACATATCGATTATCTCATGACTTACAGCGTTGCTTTCACTATGTTTCTGGTGCGTAGAAAACAACCTTACTTGCGCTGGACTGGCACATGTGTGGCCCCCACCCTTGCGTCTTTCCCAAACCGGTATTTTCCCACAAGACGCAGCGAAACCGGATGTGACGTCATCGCATGCCGCGATATATTACAGACAACGAATTTACTTAAACAATCCTAACTTTAACTAAAAAATGCTAACAAATGAATTACTAAGCGAAAATATTATAAACTAAATAACTGCCATAAAGGCAGCACACTCCCCGCTTGACCTTCGTAAGGTCACAATGAACATAATACAAAACTTCAGTCTCTAAATCAGTCATTAGGTAGAAGTAGAATGACTTCTGTAACTGGCCTTTGGTAAATTTTCACATCGCCTTGGTCAGTAGTTTTCAACTCGACCTTCCTGACATGTCCATCCCTACTAGGGAATGTGGCAGTGATTCTGGCCATTGGCCAGCAGTTGCGGGCGATTTGCTTGTCCCTGAGCAGGACTAAATCTCCAACTTGAAGATTCCTGCCGGGTTCTGTCCACTTTTGTCTGTGTTGCAACAAAGGTAGATATTCCTGTCTCCAACGAGACCAGAACCGATTTGCCAGAGCCTGGACCTGTCTCCATTGCTTTGTGTACAAATCCTTATCAGAGAAGTCCCCTGGTGGAGGGGGAGCTCCTGCCTTCTGCGTAAGGAGCATTGATGGCGAGAGTATGAAGGGGTTTTCCGGGTCAGAAGACACGGGTAGGAGTGGTCGTGCATTTATAATGGCTGTGACCTCTGCCATTAGTGTGCACAGTACCTCGTGGGTCAATCGGGTGCATTGCTGCATCTCCGGTTTCCTTTTCGGGGTTTTTTGCAAGGGCGTGAACCGCTTGACTGCCTGCTCTTTGTTGTTTGGCAAGCACTGGCATGGTTCTCTGAAAGGTAGTGGGGCGACCCAATTATTTGCTTCATCTCTGAAGACCTTGGTGTCCTTTGTTTTTAAGAAAATGGCATCTTGAGCTGATGGAGCAGGTTTATTGTCATGCTCCGTTTGAGCAAAGACTGACTGACCCAGCGTCTCGTCAGTTACTTTGCGCTTGTTAAAGCCTTGTCGTGCTTCCTTGATACACATGGAACTTGTGCGGGGTTGAAGAATCGAATGGCGGCTACTCTCTAGCACATTGGTCTTGAGTGTGTTAACCGTCGGTTTGTGTACATTGCCAGGGCACACCTCTCCTATCACCACCCAGCCCAGATCCAGGCGTTGCGCAAAGGGGGCGTCGTGTGGTCCATTGACCTGCTGCCTAACCTTGTGTACCCGGAGAACATCTCTCCCTAACAGCAGGAGTATTTCTGCTTCTGGATCCAGTTCTGGGATGTGTTTGGCAATGTGGTGGAGATGTGGCTGGTGTAGCACCACACTTGGCGTCGGGATCTCAGTGCGGTGATTCAAGATTTCATTGCACTCTAAGAGTGGAGGGAGACAGATGAGGACTTTACCATCCAGGGACTCGATCTGGAAGCCTTCTGCCTTCCTTCCGTAAGTTTCCATGTTGCCTGAGCAAGTTCTAAGGTAGTATGGGAACTGCTCACTCTCAATGTTGAACAAGTTAAAGAACTCTGGACTGACTAGCGAGCGATTGCTCTGATCGTCCAGAATGGCCTTGTCTTTGGCTCCCTTAGGGTACACCTTAGTGAGACAGATCTTTGAACAAGAACGGCTTGACTGAGCTTGACCGCAAACTTCTGTACAGCTCAAGCTGACAACAGTTGTCCTGGAGTGAGCTTCTCTCTCCCCGCCGTCCTGTTGTGGGGGTGAAGGAGCGTTGTTGGTTCGCGGTAACGGGCTGGGATGCATGGCCCCATCGTGATTAGTGCTATTACATTCCGGGCACTTCACGGCAATCATACACTCTCTAGCACAGTGAGAGGTCGAGGAACAGCATTTAAAACATATTCTTTTCTCCTTGAGAAGGGCCTTCCTCTCTTCAAGGGGTTTTTCCCTAAACGTTCTGCATTTCTTGAGGGGGTGGGGTTTGTTATGCAATGGACAATTCTTGCTAGGGTCGTTGTTAGTTGTAAAGGCTTCAGTCTTAAGCACTGAGACTGGTTTATTAATGTTGAATTATTCGAAGAGGATTTATCTGGCTTGGTGTAAATTGTACTGCTTCCTGGACCCATGAGGCTAGGGTCATTTCGCTTCTTCGCCTCCCTGCACACAAGCCTAGTGAAATACTCAAAGGGAGGAAATCGATCTCTGCAATCTTCCTTGTACTCTGAGGCAACGGACCACCACCTGTCCTGCAGCCCAAATGGAAGTTGGTCCACGAGTTGTCTAATCCCGGGTGGAGTATCTAGGTATACTAGACCAGCTGAGTAGCCATCTTCTTTGGCGCCTTGAATCTCCATGAGTAAATCTCCGAGCTCCCTTAACTTAATGTGGTCCTTGGCTGACACCTTAGGAAAATTTTCCAAACGTCGGCATAGCGCTGCTTGAATAATTTCGGGGGCCCCATAGCCCTCCCGAAGTCTCTCCCATGCTTTGCTCAAGGCTAGCTCGGGTTTGTTGATGTACACTGAACGTATGCGTCTCACCTGTTCGCATGATTCTTTTCCCAGCCATTTCGCCATCAGATCCAACTCCTGGGTTGCTCTGAGCTGGACTCCGTTGATAGCGTTGGTGAATGTGGAGTGCCATGCATGGTAATTTTCAGGTTTATCGTCGAACTGGTATAGTCCTGAAGTGACGAGATCCCGTTGTGCTAAATACCGTGCTATGGGTTCGACTGCAAGTGGCATGCGGGCTGAGGAAACGTGTCTGCGGGTATACGACTGAGGGCGTACATCTGTTATGGAATTTGCTGTTCTGGACTTGGTCTTTGCCTCTCTTCTCCCCAAATCTGGTAAGTTTGGTGTCGAGAAGTACTTGTCGTGAGCCCTTTCACTCTTGAGTTTGTCGCGGAGTTGCAAGCGTAAATTGATTTCCTCGGATGGATGTGATGCGGTCGGGCCTCTCTGAGACTCCTCGTGAAATGGGACGTTATCAAATAAGTGTGGAGAGGAAGAACGAATCTTCCAGTCTATTTGAGATTGGACATAGTCGCTTGTGCGTTCCAACCTGATCTTTTCTGAAGTAGATTTTCCGTCAACCGGATCATGCATTCCTTCAGCCTCTCCTATGTAATCTGCTTCCACCCTGGCAGCTTCTTCTTCTCGATCTAGCGTCAGCACTTCTAACTCTGCTGCTATCCTTGCTCTTTCCAACTGGTTTTCGGCTTCTCTGGCAGCCTTTTTCCTCTGGTTTTCGGCTTCTCTGGCAGCCTTTTTCCTCTGGTTTTCGGCTTCTCTGGCAGCCTTTTTCCTCTGGTTTTCGGCTTCTCTGGCAGCCGCTTCCATTTTTATTTCTACTTCTTGTTTGGCATAGCGCGCTCGCACCTTGGCGGCTTCTGCTTTAGCTCTTGCTTGGGCGGCCTTGCTTGGGCGGCCTTACTTGATGCCCTATTGCCCCTGTTGCTGGATGGCAACGACTTGATGCTGGACCGAGTTGTCATTGCTGCACTTGAAACACCTGATAATGCTGCTTTTTCACTGTAACGTTCTCGCTCAGGTGTAACGGAACCTGAGTTAAACATCGAGGTAAACCGTTGTCAATGAAGACAGAATCACAGTAAGATTAACCATTTACTGTTCACTCTTCCACATTAACGTATGGTGAAAACTGTTGATAAAACAATACAAGATTGGTACAGTATTTGTTTCCTTCTAGATATCACATTTACATCGTGAATACTTGCAAAGGTAAAACTACAACAACTACATTACATTAAAGTGCAGCATACAGTAGAATCTATCTACGCCATTGACTGCTTTAAATACACTTCAACACAAACTATCCCGACTCTTTAACTAATGAAAACATAGACCTTATCGACCATCGTTAACTTTTAACAGGATCGGCGTTAACATTTTAATTCAACATATCGATTATCTCATGACTTACAGCGTTGCTTTCACTATGTTTCTGGTGCATAGAAAACAACCTTACTTGCGCTGGACTGGTACATGTGTGGCCCCCACCCTTGTGTCTTTCCCAAACCGGTATTTTCCCACAAAACGCGGCGAAACCGGATGTGACGTCATTGCATGCCGCGATATATTACAGACAACGAATTTACTTAAACAATCCTAACTTTAACTAAAAAATGCTAACAAACGAATTACTAAGCGAAAATATTATAAACTAAATAACTGCCATAAAGGCAGCACATTACCCTTGAAAATAATTTCCTAGCATTATAATAACATTACATTACACTAATTCTTGAGAAATAGTGTAATAGAATTTGTAAAATCCCCAAAAATGGAACAGTTGCTCCAGTTGCAAAATACCTCTTAATTTGATTACTGACTTCTGTTACTCTTCAATAATTTAGTAAAAGTTTTGAAAATTAAGTCAATTACTTAAGTATAATTGAACAAAACACTGCCAAAAAATTGCATAGTTAGCCATTCTAAAATGCTAAATCAAAAAATATTGAACCAAGTCAAAAATGCATGAATTATCTTTTTATAATATGTTCTTTAAAGTTAACAGTCTTCTGCATACCTGCTACATTTAGCCTATCACTCAATACAAACTGCACATTCTTTATTGCTGTTGGATGAACTTTCAAACATAAAAAAATTTCGAGCAGAAATTGGCCATTCTGCCCCTCAAACTTGTGCTACCATTCAACAAGGTCATGGTTAATCCACTACATCAAAATAATTTTCCTGCCTATTTCTGATTTTCTAATATTCTGAAATATATATAGCTCTGTGACCAATTAATGACTTAAAGTGAACAAACACATATTTAAGGCTAGAAAAAGCTGGGTCAAGAAACCCTTCTCATTTAGGTTCTAATTGGCCTCCCTCTTACCATAACCCATAGTTTTAGACTCCTCTACCAGAAGGAACATTTCTATATCAATCCTGTTGAGCTCTCTAAGGATTTTGTATGTTTCAGTTCGGAAGATTCTGTGTTCAAGCTTCAATGTCAAAGTCAGTTTATAGTCATTTGCTCATGTCCATGTATGCACAGATGAAATGGAAAATATAATTACTTGGGGAAGCATCACAAGCACATAACAAGCTATAAGTAGCATTCATAAGAAAAAAATATATATATTAACTATACACAATATTTACAAGAAAACACAATTAGAACAACCAAATCAAAATTTGTAGCAAATTTAATTCCAGAAATGACCAGATTGCATTATGAGGAAAGGTGGGATAGGAAAGGTCTGTGTCTGCTGGAGTTTAGATAAGTAAAGGGAGATTTGGTTGAAATATAATATCATGAGGAATTGTGATAAATTGGATGTGGAAAGGATATTTCCACTTGTGGAGAAATCTAGAACTAGGACTCACTGTTGAAAAATAAGGGTTGACCCATTTAAGACAAGTGAGTTAATATTTTCTTTACTCAGATGGTTGTGATTTTGTTTATGTAGTAGAAGCAGAGCCTTTGATTATTTTAACATCAATATTCATAGCTTCTTGCTAAGAGAGAGGAGAAATGATTGTGGACAGAGTTACAAAATCACAGTTGAGTTTATTGTGATATGCCTTAAGTGCACGTATGCTCCGATATAACGAAGAACTTACTTGAGGTGGCATCACAGGAACATAGCATCAGATATACAATGTTCACAAGAAAATCATAAATTATGTCAAGTCATATTAGTCATGGTATTACTAAATGATGCAGCAAGCTCAGAGTGTAAGTAATTCAGTCCTGCTCCTAATTTGTGAATGTATGTACATGAGCACCCCCATATGCAACAATTTCCTAAACACATTTCTTATTATCTGAACAGCAGCTATACAAGTATCTTTCACATATTCTGAGGTACGATAAGAAGTTTAGAACAAAAAATACTAATATTGTGCAATTTAGTAAATGCATGATATCCACATTAAAAGGCATTAATAGTTCATGACTATAATATTATCATAGTGTCTCCATTGCTTTGAATTTTCAAATGTTATTGCTGTTAATTATGAAGCAAAATCTTATTAGTCATTTGTAAGTTATCACTTTCACAAATGAAGTACTACAGATAAATGTTAACATTATTTGAAATCAATGCTCAAAACCACTTCTTAAAATATGTGGATAATATATGGATTCAAATGAAAGTGGAAATAGTTTGCAAAACAAATTGTAAACATACATAATAAATCCCACAGGAAGACAGCTCCATGGCTGATGGAATTTTCCAGAAGTTTTACAGAAATGCCAAAAAGGGTGAATAGCCAATGTGCTGAAGACCCTGGTTTATTTATAAACAGTACTGGAAAAAAAAATATTAAGTGAAGGAACAGAAGATGAAGAAAATATAAATCAAATACAGCAACTGAAAAGTGTTACAGGAACATAGGAAGCTGGGATTGTTTAGTATTTCAAGTCTGCTCTATCAGTCTGTACGAATGTGGTTTATCTGACTTTTGGCTGCAACATTTTCTGGCCTGATCCCCATAATTCTTGATTCCTCTCAAATCCTTTAATATATTTTCAACTTGTTATGAAAGGTTAGGGAAATTGTCAGGAAGTGATTTTTGTTGGCCTATGCGAATCTATATTGATGTTCAAGTGTTCACTATATTTACAGTATATATGCCTTAGAAGGCCAATATCCAAGTTTGCTGATGACAATGTAGAAAGAACCAATACATATATAGCATCTTTTATAGTGTAAACACTTGTACGCTAACTCACAAAAGCAGAATGAGTGAAAGATGCACTGAAAAGATATTGTGAGCAATTTGGGGCCCTTTATCTTAGAAAGGACGTGTTGGCATTGGAGAGCTTCCAGAGGGGGTTCACAACAATTAACCCAGGAATAAAACTATTAACGTATGAGGAGCAAACACGAGGAAATCTGCAGATGTTGGAAATTCAAGCAACACACTCAAAATGCTGGTGGACCGCAGCAGGCCAGGCAGCACCTATAGGAAGAAGCACGTTCGAGGTTTCGGGCCGAGACCCTTCATCAGGACATATGAGGAGTATTTGATGGCTTTAGGTCTGTACTTTCTGGAGTTCAGAAGAATGGGGGGGGGGGGGGTCTCATTGAAACTTATCAAATACTGATAAGGCCTAGATAGAGTGGACTTGGAGAGGATGTTTCCTATAGTTGGGGTATTAGGATCAGAGGAACTCAAAATAGAAAGATGTCCCTTTTGAACAGAGATGAGGAATTTCTTTAGCCAGAGGGAGTTAATCAGTGGAATTCATTGCCACAGATGGTTGTTGAAGCCAAATCATTGAGTATATGTAAAGCGGAGATTGATAGGTTTTTTAATTATTAAGGGCATCAAAGGTAATGGAGAGAAGGCAGGAGAATTGGATTGAGAGAGATAAATCTGCCATGATGGAATGGCAGAGCAGACTCAATGGGCTGAATGGACTAATTCTGCTCCTATGTCTTATGGTCTAACATTTATAGAAAGCGTCAAATGGTGTCATCAAGTGAGTAACCTTGAGGAGACTTCTAAAGATGCAAAGAGATAGTACATTTACAAAATTCAGAATAACTTGTACTACAATCAGCTTGGAACTATAACAGTAACCCTGTAGGGTGTTGAGCAAATTTATTACAACCCCTTCATTAACTTTCTCACTTTCATCTTGGATTTAGAAAGGGTAGATTTTGGGGAACTTTTCCCTGATGAAACTGTTCCATTTGTCTGCACATGGTTCCCTATCCTGTCATTCTCTGAATATTCATGTGCCTATCTAAGAGCTTCTTAATAAGCCTCTGTTGTATCTGCCTGCATCACCACCTGTGGCAATACATTCCAGGCACCCACCTTCGCTGTGTTTTTAAACAAAAATCCAAGCCAGCCCATCTCCTTTAAACTTCCTCCTCTCGCTTTAAATGTATGCCTTCTAATATTAGACATGTCAATCCTGGGAAAAAGACCCCGATGGTATACTCGGTCTACACCCCTCATAATTTTATAAGCTGCTGTCAAGTCGCAGATTAGCCTCTGCAGCTCCGGAGATAAATCGACACTAGTTATTTTTTTCAAGCCAGACATCTTCCTCCACAAGTTCTGTGATAGGGATCAGTGTATGTAGTGATTATTATCCAGTTCATGCATTCCAGATTTGGTATGTCAACTCATGATTTGTATGGTGCCCTCATAGGAGCCAAGATACAGTCAAGAGCACTACCACAATTCTGTGTACAGATAGCTCTCCCTTTTCTGGATAATTGGCTACTCTTTTTCAGTGAGTAGCCCTCTTGCCTTACTCTCTCAAAGTTTGGGTTCAAATTCTTGTTAAAAGTCCTGAAGAAATCCATTTAGGGAGTTTTTCAAAAGTGCTATCTTGTGAGATAAAGTATTAACATATTTTTACTCTCACAAGCACATAAGGAACCTCATGGCGTTATCTGGAAGAATAACAATGTAATTATTCTTAGTGTTGAGGTCAGTATTTGCTTTTTAGTGAACATAAATAGAGAAAAAAATGAACTGCCCTGTATTTAGCATTCCTCTCTGCTCCTCAAAACTTGCCCCCTCTGAAGGTACTGCACTCCACTCTCTCCACCCCAATCCCAACTTTACATCAAACCTGCAGACAAAGGGCATTCTGTTGTGTGGTGGACTGACCTCTACCTTGCTGAGACCAGGTGGGAACTCTCAGACACCTCCTCATACCCACCCTTTGAAGAGGATCCCCCTCCAGACCATCAGAAAACTGCCTCCAACACCATCACTGACCTCATCATCTCTGGAGAACTCCCATTCACTGCCACCAAGCTTATAGTTCCTACCCTGTACTGCTTGTTTCTACCGCTTGCCCAAGGTCCACAGATGAGACAGTCCAGGTAGGCCCATTGTCTCTGCCTGTTCCTGCCCCACTGAACTTGTTGTCATACCTTGACTCCATTCTATTGTCCTGAGTTCAATCCATTCCCACCCAAATCCGTGACACTTCTCATGCTCTTGATCTATTCATCAACTTTCAATTCTCTGGGCTGGACCACCTCTTTTTCACCTTGGATGTCCAACTCCTTTATACTTCTATCCCCCATCAAGAAGGCCTTAAAGCTTTCCGCTTCTTTCTCAATAAAAGAACTAGACAGTTCCCCTCCACCACCGCCCTCTTCTGTCTCACAGAACTGGTCCTAACCCTCAAAAATTTTTCCTTCAGCTCCTCCCTCATTCTGCAGATTCGAGGGGTAGCCATGGACACTAGTATGGATCCCAACTATGCCTGCCTTTTTTTGTTAGTTGTATCAGAATCAGAATCAGACTTTAATCGCCAAGTACCTATGCACATACAAGGAATTTACTTCCGGCAGATGTTGTCTCTCTGCTCATAACAATAATAATGATAAATATAAATGAAAATATAGATTATACATACAGGTAGTGCAATCCAAGTAATAGTTAGCCGACAGTTAACCGGCAGTTAACTGTTCAGCAAAGTGACCGCAGTAGGGAAAAAACTTCTCCAGTGCCTATTAGTCTTAGTCTGGAGGGATCTGAAGCGCCTACCAGACGGAAGCAGATCAAACAGTCCGTGCGCAGGATGGGAGGAACAATCCATGTTTCAGGTCTTCCCCAGTAATGGTCTCCAACTCTTCCTCTGCTACATTGTCAGCTATGTCGGTGCTGCTTCATGCACCCATGCTGAGCTTGTCAATTTCATCAACTTTACATCTAATATCCACCCTGCTCTTGAATTCTCTTGGTCCATTTCTGACACCTCCCTCCCCTATCATGATCTCTCTGTCTCCATCTCTGTAGACCAACTGTTGACTAGCATCTTTTATAAACCTGCTGATTCCCATGGGTAGCTTGACTATACCTCTTCCTAGTCTGTCTCCTGTAAAAATGCTATTTCCCTTTTCTCAGTTCCTCCTTTTCCACTGCATATGTTCCCAGGATGTAGCTTTCCTTTCCAGGATATTAGAGATGTCTCCTTCTTCAAATAATAGCGTTTGCCTCCCTCCACCATTGATGCTGCCCTCACCCCACATCTCCATTTCCTGAACCTCACCTTAACAGTGTTAGTGTTCCTCCTGCTCTTACCCACCATCCCATGGGGCTCTGCATCCAACAACTCATTCTCTGCAACTTCTGCCATCTCCAAAGGGATACTATATCCAAACATATCTTTACCTTGCACTTCTCTCCTCTTTCCACAGGGATCACTCCCTCCATGGTTCCCTTTTGCATTCAGCCCTCCCCACTAATCTCCCCCCTCCCCACCTACCCAGCACTTATCCCTGCAAGCAGCCAAAGAGCTACACCCCTCACCTCCATTCAGGGCCCCAAACTGTCCTTCCAAGTGAGACAACACTTCACCTGCAAACCTGCTGGAATCATCTTCGTGTCTGGTGCTGCCAGTGCAGCTCCATCTGCATTTGTGAGACCTGTTGTAAATTGAGGAGGGTGTGGGGACCACTTTGTCAAGTACCTCTGCTCCATCTATCAAAAACGGAACTTCCTGAAAGCCAAACATTTTAATTCTGATTCCCATTCTCATTCTGACATGCCGGTCTCTGGCTTCTTCTTGTGGTTCCCCTCAGGGTGGAGGAGCAACACCTTATATTCTGTCTGGGTAGCCTCTAACCTGATGACATCAGTTTCGATTTCTCCTTCCAGTTAAAAAAAAAATTCCTTCCCCCCTCCCTTTTTCTATTCCAAATTCTGGTCTCACCTGTCTATCACCTCCCCCGGGTCTCCTCCTCCCTTTTTTCTATAGTCCACTCTTCTATCAGATTCCTTCCTCGCCATCCCTTTACCTTTCCCACCCACCTGGCTTCATCTATCACCTTCCAGCTATTCTCTTTCCCCTCCCCACACCTTTTTATTCTGGTGTCTTCACCCTTCCTTTCCAGTCCTGATGAAGGGCTTGGCCTGAAACGTTGGCTGCTTATTCATTTCCATAGATGCTACCTGTCCTGCCGAGTTTCTCCAGTATTTAGTGTATGTTGTTCTGAAGTAAAATGTCTTATTATTAACACATTGTTACACATGTGGAATTACTATGAGTAAAATGATTTGATGTTTCTTACTCTGCTATAGAGACTATATACTTCTCAAATTTACTTCAGTGGCAGCAAAGCACATTGTGTTTCTGAAGGTGCTATGTGCGTCTGAGACCCAGATCATCTGCAGCATCTCAAGAGAGTAGAACAATGCCATCGAAACTCTGCAAAATCTTGTAATTTCACTAGGACATGCAGTCCACTGTTAATATCCCCTCCCAATGAAAAGATACAAGTAATTAGTTTTGTTTGTAACGTTGGTTGTTTCTCAAGCACAACTCATTCTTCTTCCGTTCTTGCTCAGAAAGTCTGCCTCCTACCAGGTTCCTATCACTGATTGGAGATGGATTACACAGCTTTTCTTTGAAGGCATGAAAGACATGGTTGTACGATACATTCCAGATGATGCAAGGTGTTGCAGCTACAAAATAAGTATAATTAAATTAATTTCCTTTGTAAATGTGCAGAAGCTGCAGATAGGACAAGAAGTTGCCTCAGATGCATATTGACTTTAAAAATGTCATACCAAGCTAAAGTACTCTGAGAATTTAGGTATTTAGTAATGCTTGGATTTTTACATACTCAGTTCCACGATGAGCTTACAATTTATGTAAAATGTCAAGATAATCAACTTGAGTGTTTAGTTTAAAACACAATAATTAGGCTTAATTGCCTTTAATTGGCAACAACACACACACTCTAAAAGGAGAAATGATTAAGAAATAATTCATTCACTGAGAGGCAGGAACTGCATCAAATAAGATATTTGTCAGAGCAGGGTCCTTACCGCACCTACTGACAGGCTAGGATGAATAAACGTGGCTTATAGTTATATTGTATAGAAAATATGCATTTTGCCTATTTAAAATGATCCCATTTGCCTGGATTAGGTCTACATATGTCTGGGTCTTGCCTGTTTAAGTATTGTCTAAATGTCTCCTTAATTTAGTGATTTAATCTGATTTGAGTTCCATGTGTCAACTACTCTGTGTTTGTGTATGTAAAAAAAACTTTCCCTTTGAGTTCCCTTTGAAATTCCCTCTTTGCATTTTCAACATATATCCTCTTGTTTTTGCTATCCATACCAAAGACTCTGACTATCTACCCTATCTATGCCTCTTATAATTTTATATACTTCAGTTAGGTGGCCACTTAGCCTTTGCCTCAAGGAAAACAAACCCATCTAATCCAACCTTTCCCCAAAACTAATGACCTCCAATGAAGACACTTTCCTGCTGAAAGTCCACTGCACTCTCTCCATTGTAAACATATCCTTCCCATAGTGCGGCAACCAAAATTACATACAATACTTTGTAATGTTTTGTAAAATCACAACATGATGTCCTATTCTATTCTATACTGTCACCTGTGAGGTAAACATATACCATGTGCCTTCTTCACGCCTTTAACTACCTGTACAGACATTTTTAGGAACTATGAACTTTCACCCCAAGGTCCCCATATGTCAGATTGTGGTTTACTAACTACAGATCTGCATTCAACACCATCACTCCATCAGCACTATTTAACAAGTTTCAAAACCTGAGCTTCTGTGTCAACCTCTGCAGCTGGGTTCTCGACTTCCTTATTGGGAGACCACCATTAGTGCAGACTGAAAATAACATCTCCTCCTTGCTGACAATTAACACAGGCACACATCTACTCACTATACTTCTGACTGTATGGCTAGGTACAGTTCAGGTGTTCTCTATAAGTTAGGCAATGATGCCACTGTTGTTGCCAGAATGTCAGATGGTGACAAGGAAGCATACAGGAGTGAGATAGATCAGCTGGTTGAGTGGTATTATAACAACATCTTCGCAGTCAACGTCGGCAAAAAAGGGAACTGATTGTGGACTTCAAGGAAGGGGAAGTTGGGAGAACGCTTCTGTGACTAGTGGTGTTGCACAGGGATCAGTGCTGGGTCCATTGTTATTTGTCATCTATATCAATGATCTGGATGATAATGTGGTAAATTGGATCAGCAAATTTGCTGATGATACAAAGATTAGAGGTGTAGTGGACAGTGAGGAGGGTTTTCAAAGGTTGCAGAGGGATTTAGACCAGCTGGAAAAATGGGCTGAAAAATGGCAGATGGAGTTTAATACAGACAAGTGTGAGGTATTGCACTTTGGAAGGACAAACCAAGGTGGAACAGACAAGGTAAATGGCAGGGCACTGAGGAGTGCAGTAGAACAGCGGGATCTAGGAATACAGATACAAAATTTCCTAAAAGAGGTGTCACAGGTAGATAGGGTTGTAAAGAGAGCCTTTGGTACATTGGGCTTTATAAATCAAAGTATTGAGTATAAGAGTTGGAATGTTGTGGTGAGGTTGTATAAGGCATTGGTGAGGCCGTATTTGGAGTATTGTGTGCAGTTTTGGTCACCGAATTACAAGAAGGATATTAATAAGGTTGAAAGAGTGCAGAGAAGGTTTACAAGTATGTTGCCGGGACTTGACAAACTGAGTTACAGAGAAAGGTTGAATAGGTTAGGACTTTATTCCCTGGAGCATAGAAGAATGAGGGGAGATTTGATAGAGGTATATAAAATTATGATGGGTATAGATAGAGTGAATGCAAGCAGGCTTTTTCCACTGAGGCTAGGGGAGAAAAAAAACAGGTCATGGGTTAAGGGTGAAGGGGGATAAGTTTAAAGGGAACATTAGGTGGGGCTACTTCACACAGAGAGTGGTGGGAGTGTGGAATGAGCTGCCAGATGAAGTGGTAAATGTGGACTTGCTTTTAACATTTAAGAAAAACTTGGACAGGTACCTGGATGAGAGGTGTATGGAGGGATATGGTCCAGGTGCAGGTCAGTGGGACTGGGCAGAAAAATGGTTTGGCACAGCCAAGAAGAGCCAGAAGGTGCTGTAATGTTCTATGGTTCTAACACACACCAGTCCTCATTGAGGGGTGAATGCTGGAAAGGGTGTACATCTTTAGGTTCCTGGGCAAAATCGTCTGAGAAGTTCTATCCTAGGCTCAACACTGATGCAATTGTGAAGAAGGGATGCCAGCAACTCTAATTCATTAGGAGTTTCGGGAGATTTAGTAGGTCACCACAAACTACAGCAAATTTCTACAGAAGTACAGTGGTGGCTATTCTGACTGGTTGCATCACAAGCTGGTATGGAGGCTCCAATGCCTAGAATCACAAGAGGCTTCAGAGGGTTGTAGACTTAGCCAGTTACATTACACGCACAATCCTCCTGCTGCTGAGAACATCTTCAAGAAGCAATGCCTCAAGAAGGCAGCATCCATCATTAACGACCCTCGCAATGTCCACTTTGAGTTACCATCATCAGGGAGGAGGTACAGAAGCTGAAGAACAGCTTCTTCCCCTCTACATTTTATGAGCATTCCATGAGATCATTAACACTGAATTAAGTGAACTTTGCACTATTTATTCTTGCAACTTCCAAGAACTTTTCATGTACTGGTGCTGCAAAACAAGATTCATGAAATACTTTACATATGTCAACAATAATAACCTGATTCTGATTCACTTTTCATCAGTGTTCATGTTCACCCTACAATTCATGCTTTTATTTTAACTGCAAAATTCTTCTGTTTGGGCTCTCTGGTCAATTTCAACATTTTATTGTGATATACACTATACATGGATCTGAAGAGTTCAGGGATTGTAAACGCTTTTCCCTGTCACTGATTGTACAGATTCTAGGAATGTCAGGAGGATGTTTAAATGACACCCTTGTGATCCCTTAAATGAAGTAACAACTCTCTGCTCAATATACAAGGATCTATTTTTCAGACCTCATAGCTCATGCCAGTCCTTCAATATATTGTTCTGACATATGGCCTAACTATAGAAATCTCTTAGGTTTCTGGCAATCTTCTAATTCTTACTGCATTGTGCCATGCAATACAAGACTTAGGAATTTAGGTCCCACCTTAACATTTTTATTATGCGAAAATAGTTCTCAAGTTATCTCACGTGCCCCTATAAGTGCAGCTATAATTTTGTGGTGGTAAGAGTTAATGTGTCGCCTATTAGAATTTACAATATTATACCCCGGATTGGACTTGATGGATATCCCAGATGAGTATGAATGTCTGGCCTGGGATAAATCCCATACCATTTCCAATATCTGTGCATTTGCAAGGTCCCTTTTCTATACATTTTTTAATGTTTGTATTTACTGATGAACTTCGGTGGATCTAGGGTTGCGCGGATTTGCCGCCTGGTGAAGCAAATGTCCCGCGTACCTTTGCATTCGGAAAATATTGCGGTAAACGAACGTACTGTCGCGAGGGATTCCCCAGCAGAATAAATGAAGATGCCTTACTGAAACAGATATTGAGCATCGAGAGTACCTCAAGCCCAACTTTTTTTTTTACCTGAGTACTTGCCCCCATCTCTACCGAAGTTGTTTTAATTCATCTAAATAGAAGTCTTTAATTATTTTATTTTTTTCATATTTCATAACTTTTGTTGCCGTTGCCACTTTCAGGTGTATGTTACAAACAACGTTTTGACTTTGCTTGTTTTCTTTTAAAGTGTGCCAAATTTGGATGTCCACGGAGCTAATTCCAATGTTCGCTGGAATTGGGATATTGGCTGTTCTGCAGTTTCTTCCCCCGACTTTTTTGGCTCTATCGAGTTATCACCGTCTGAACTACCAGGGAGTGAGTAGAGGGACTTAACTGACACGATAAGTGTTATGTAACTAGACCTAATGGAGTTAGTTGGCAGGAGCGAGCAAAGGTGGAGAGAGTTAAACACAGTTCGGAGGGGCGGAGCCGCGCCGCGATCGACCTATCAGAAGGCGGGGAGCGATTCACGACCTGTCATCTGGCCCAAGAAGGACAAGCCAGGGGGAGGAAAAAAAACGCCACAGCCTCCGAAGCAAAAGCCTCCCGCCGGGTGGACGTTCAAAAAGCAAGGTTTTCCTCTTTGGCTGCTCTCTTTATAATTAGTCTTCGCCTCGGAGTGGCTGTACAATCCTCAGCAGTGTCCTGAGACTGTACGGTCGGCTCCACCCTCAACCACTTGACTCAACTATAGATACAGCATTACTTTCACACACGCGCGCGAAGAGGCTGACAAGGAAAGAAGAAGAAAAAAAAAGCAAAAGTCCCACAAAATAAAAACAACGACCAAGTTCGGCTCTGCGTGTGTGAAGGAGGGGGAGAGAAAGTGAAAGAAAGTCGCTGAGGAAACAGAAGTATGAATTCTGCCTTCTGTAGGGCATTGCGAGTTTGAACTTCGATTATCACCAGCACTTCGTCCTCTGCTTCTCTATAAACGCGAATCGCCAAAACCATGACAGCCGAGAAGGAAAAGAAAAGGTAAGATATTAGGTTGCTAATGATCAATAATGATTAATTCATTTCTGACAAGTTAACAGAGCATGATTTGCTGGCGAGTGTCTGCGGAACTGGACATAAAATCACAGTGGAGAGAATACAACAATACTGCGACCAGAATTTTTGCGATTGTGCTGGGTCGAATAGTTTTGTCGAGGTGAACAGGTCGCGGGCAGCTGACTGCCTCTCACTCGTCAGCTGCTACCTGTCTCTCAATATTGCCAGCTCGTCCCTCAACCCCTTTGCCAAGGGCAAAAGATAGTCCGCTCCAACCAAGATCCACACGCAGTTGCAAAAGTGACCGAATTATTTGAATAGTTTGTTTCTCTCTCTCTCTCTCTCTCTGTCTCTCTCCCTCCTTCGCTTGTTTGATTTGCGTGCGCTGTTTGCGTTATCTTTTATTCGGTGTGTTTTCCACACGGTGGCAACAGGCGCTCGGGGCCTCAACGGCGGGATTGACCTCTGCCAGCCGAGGACAACTTCCACTGGACACCAGTTGAAACAGGGCATGAAGTCTAAGCCTATGTTGCAATCAGAGACTCTCGTGTGGCTATTATTTATTCCATTTTGGAGATATTTGCGGACTCCCTTTGCAGATCTATAATGTACCCACTTATTATTTGCAAGAAGAAAAAGTGTTTTCCTTCAAAGCAAGTTAACTTCACTCAACTTCACTCGCCCCATCACTGAACTGTTCCCACAACCCATGGACCCGCTTTTAAAGACTTATCTCACGTTATCAATATTTATTGTTTGTTTATTATTATTATTTTCTTTTGTATTTGCAGTTTGTTGCCTTTTGCACATTGGTTGTTTGTCCGTCCAGTTGGGTGCGGTCTTTCATTGATCCTATTGGATTTTCTGAGTATGCCCGCAATAAAACGAATCCATGACATCGCTGTAATTCAATAATATATTTACTTTGAACTTTGAACCCTGAACTTCGAAGACGGGTTGTCACTTGCTGCGATCGCATCCTTTGCTCTGCCCGGTATTGGATTTGACAGCCAGTCACAAGGACACGGGCGTTAGTCGGCTCTACTTTTAGAGTCAACTTTGATGAAAGTTGGGTATTAGGAAGAAAAAATACAGACATCGCCCGTAAAAAATAGATGTCATTGCTTACCTGTTTTTACGGTGTGAGGATGGAAACACGGTTATGTTATTCCATTTCGGGTAGTAATTCCCCTCCCCTTAGCCGTAATGCATTGGTGGATGCTGCTGGAAGTTCTGTGGCTCTGCTGAGAGCTATTTCATCCAGCAATTAGAAAAGACTGACATTGAGAAAATGGCAAACTGCTCTTGAGAGTTTTGAACTTTTCAACGGTAACATTGCCACCAGCTTATGCAGTGACCACCCCCCCCCCCCTCCGCCCCCGTCTCCGCGATAGGATATCTGCTCTGCTTTAGAGTTTGACTGAGCCCGTTTGTTCTCAGTTAATTTTTGAGCAGAAAGGATTACTTTAACTTTAAACCAGAAGAGACAATCTGATTTTGAGACAGAGTGGTCAGTCTAAAATACAGCTAAAAGCTGATTACAAGTTTACCTTTGAGAAATACAGTCATAGATTAGAGTTGGGTCCAGGAACAAGATTGGGAGGGTATATTTGGTTCTCATTAAAAGTCACAACTATATCATAACTAACTAGTGTTTATGATAGTATAAACCAGACATTCTTAATTCAAAAACAGCACCATATATGTTACATATAAGGACTTTATGGAACGTTCTTCGCAGAAAACAACTAATTTTAAACTTTGGATGTGTGAAAAAAACTGCCTTCAAGTTACCGCTGTTTCTTTTTACTTCCCAGCTAGTTCAAAATAAATGTTTGTTAGTTAATATGTGAGGAAATTACCAGCTGAGATTTCTGAACGTTTTGATAGTAAGAAGCAGCTTGGTCTTTTATGCAATTTGTGTCCTTGCATACATGCCAATCCCCAACGCTTTCAGAGCCCCGACAGCAGTTGATTAATATTGTATTCGTATTATGCGAAATGGACCGAACTCAGCAATTGCTCCTGAATGCTGCTCTTCAGCGCAAGTTGAAACAAGTTGCAACGCGTATAGCGTCATGAGTGATGGGGCAATTGTATTATAACAGCGGAATACTCGACCATCCCGAACACTGAAAGGGCCACTATTGGCGTTAAAATGAGATTCGGCGATGCTATTCTCAAACAATTTAACCCCGATTAAGATTTACTTTCTCTTTGGACAGTTCCTAAACTTCAAACGGTTGCACTTTGGAATTGAATTTTTACAGATAAAGAAATAAACGGCTCTTTGAGAATTAAGGGATCTCTGATAATTGACATGAAAAGCTAACTAATCTTCGTCTTAAAGATCAGTGCATTAGAAGTGAATATCTGTACTTGCATTGTAAATATATTCGTGTTTAACTGCAGCCAATTTGTTTCCTTTGTTAAACGCGCAGCTCTTTGGTGCCAAAATAGATTATTATGCCCCATAATATTGAAGAATTAGGATAAAATTGACCACGACATAAATGACAGTAGACTCCACTGCGGTTTTATTAACTGCCTGCAGTTCCGTATGAAGAATTTGGGGGTGGGGGGGAGGACACATCTACGTAATTTTAATACGCCAGTGCACAATTGTTTAAAAATAGTTTGCAACATTTTCATACAAGAGCTGCCCCGTGCGAATAACTTCGGAAGTTTGGTCCAGAATCGCGCTTCTCTTTTTGCGCTAATGCACTAGTTGGTTACACAAAGTACACTGCAGATGCTGTGTTACAGTTTGAAGGACGTGATTTCTAGTAGGTTCACGTTCTGAACATCCTTACTTCAAATAATGGCCCCAAAGAGCAGACAGATCAGCCTACGATGAGCAAAAACACTGCCGCGATGCAGAGGTATATGCCTAGAAATAAAACAAAGTCCAGGAAAACTTTGGAAAGATAGCGTTTTTTTTGCCTAAATTGTTGCTTTTCCGTTTCTTTTTACACGTGTTAATGGGACATGGCATTATTGTGTCTAAACTAACCGAAGGTTCAGGTTAAATATTTTCGATGAAACGTGTTTAGAAATTAGTTCTTTTTAGTCTTGTTTGGGATGAGTGACATCTGCTAAATCAGCATATAGTACACATTTCAAGTACAGTAGATCTATGCATCGATGTGTCACTAGACAGGGATAAGCTCGTTCCGTTGCCTGAAGAAATTCCATAAGGATGGGGAGGATGTGTTGTGGGGAGCAACATAAATACTGCAAACAGTATTTCATACAAACTTTCTGAGTGATACTACAGTTCGTGTAACATAAATTGGAAGTGTGGAACATTTCTTCGTTTAACAATTCACAATCGTGACACCTGAACAAGTTTATTAAAATGCACCCGTTTCATTGCTAGTATAAATTCGTTACACACAGCTACTCGCTATTTCACAACTAAACGAAAAATCGTTGAACCTGTTCTTCGGACGAGAAACACGAGCGAGCAAGTCCAGGTTAACGAAATTCGTGCAGATGTGCTGCAGGTGCGGTGGTAACCTGTGTAATTTGTTACAGCACGGTTTTCTATCGGGACATGAAATGGCTGAACTTAAATTTATAATACCCTGATTTTATATCATTTTTACTTGTAGTGTTTGCATTTAATCAAGTAAATGCTCTAAAATCACAACCGGAAAGGGATTCGGGAGTTCGATCAAATATAGGTGTGCGAGAGATCCGAGGGCGGGGTTTGTGGAGCATTTTAAAACAAATAGTGAAGATGACAAGGCTTTTCTCAACTTTTGCTGTATGCGGGTACTGCTTTTCCATTATGAGGGCACGGAGCTGTAGCTAATTTAAAGCCCCGGCTTAATCGACCCGTGTGATTAATAGTGACTTCAATTATCTTGACCCCGTAGCTCCTTGCGTTAATAGTTTTAATTTTTCTTTTAGAGTATGTAGTGATATTTTTCATTGTTTCCATGTCTAAGTATGAATGAAGGGTAAAGGACTAGGACAAAACTATTTTGTTTTGGTAATTCCTGTTGCTCATTTCTGTCTTTGCTGGAGCACTTGTGACATCAGTGATCCAGTCCATATTTTTTTAGTAATGACTTAATAATTTGTCCTGTATTAATATGGTCTAGCCTGTCTGATAGATATCTGAAACCATGTCTACTGTCCTTTATTTCCTGGTCAATTTTATCTTGTGCTTACTTGGCCCATACAGAATAGTTGAACAAGTTCATTTATGAAGAGTAATGTGCTTGTGCTTCCCTGTTGGGAGAGATGGATTTAAGAATGTGTTATTATGGATCTTTGCTTTTTTATTATTATGAGGCAGCTGAAATTGCAAATTTGTTCACAGTTGTAAGCCCATGAATGTGGGACGTATAATGTGATGATGGGAGTGCTGGCAGTTGTTATATATTGTGCATCTTTGAAGAACAATATTATGAAACTCTCAAGTTACGTTATTGCGTTGCCTGCTCAATTTGGACCTGTTCAGGATGTAGAATTTTGCTAAAAATAGTACAATTTATGATTGAATTGTCTCTACTTTACTCCAAGACAACAACACTCATAGGTTTTCCTACACTGTGGCTTATGGATAACTATGTGACCCAGGAAATGTACTATAATGAGGGGAAAAATATGAACAAAATTGTTTGCATTTGAAAAGAAAAATGGATTAAGGATACTAACGAGTGTGGAAATATATGTAGGTGGACCTTGTGAGGACACAGACTTTTGATTGGCTGTGATGCTTTAATGACAGTTAATTTTAGGTTCAGGTGTGATGGATGACTACTTTGAATTTTGGGTATTTAAATCACCTTGTGATAATCACTTGATCAGCGTAGTAGGATTTATTCTGTGTCTATATTTAACTGCAAGATAATATAGGTTTTCATACACTGAGGCTTATGGGTAACTATGACCAAAATTTGGACTTCTACCTTGCAAATATTTGCCAGTCAATCAATAATGCCATATTCCTCTTTACCACTTGAAGTTACTTTACAGTTTTTGTGATAATGGCCATAAGTGATTGTATTTCTGTGATAGATTTTACTAATAAGCACACTTGTGTGTTCCATTAATGAAACTAATAATTGAACCATATTAACAATAAAGATTAAAAATATCTGGAAATACTAGGCTTAATAGAGGCCACTGGTCATGATAGTGTGATATTTTTTTCATGAATTAAACCATTTAATAGTTCAATTTATGTTTTTAAAATTACTTCAAGGTTAGGGGGAGAATTTGCTTTTTTTAAGTGTGGAACTCACTGCTGGGGGGGTGTGGTAGAAGCGGATATGATAACAACATTTAAGAGCCATTTAAAACTGATTGTGAATAGAGAAATATTGATCTTGAGCAGGCAGATGGGATTAATTAGATTAGCATCATGGTTGATGAAGACACGTCGGGGTGAAAGGCTTCTTCCTGTGCTATACTCTTCTACCTCAATGTAATGATTTGATTTGTATGAACAGTATGCAAGACAAGCTTCTCACATGTGACAATAAACAATTCCAATGTTCTAAAACATCGCACAGAAAAAGAAGGGAGTTGGAAATGAGAGGCAAATAATTGTAGTTTCCAAGTTTAGAGTATAATAGCAAAACTTAATTTGAAACTGAAAGCAAAATAACAATGCAAATATTAGCTTTATCTATTATAGTATTATTGATGCAGCAATCAAAAAGTTTCTTTACTTAATACCTCAAATTAACAATGGGCTGAGATATAAATTAGAGTACGAGAGAGTGAATAAACAACAAAATTCTCTGCAAATTAAGCACTTAAAATCTGTTGCATTAAAATCCTGAAGGAACGGAACACTACATTAGCAGTTGTTCATTTTTAGCACCTGAGATTGTAAATAAAAATGTTAATATCCCTAACTGACTCATGAGAGTCTCCTGCCTGATTGCGTTCAACTTATGGTGAAGCATGCAAGGAGAGACTAGAGCAGATTGAGCCTCTCTGAGAGCACTTGGAGGCTGAAAGCAAAAAAATATAACAAACTGTAGCCTTTCATTAATGTCAAACATCACCTTCCCCACAGCCACCAAACCCACCAAGCCATCTCCCACCTGTTGCAGAATCTGCTCAGCACTCATTGGTCACCTCAGAACCCGCAGCATCATTGTGGAAGCAAGCTTTGCTTGACATTGAGGAACTGTCAAAGAACAGAAAGTGCAATTTGAAGTGACTTTTAGATATCTGAACTTGACTGTAGATCTGAGGTTGCTGTAACGTTTGTGCATAAATATCAGTCAGCACCATTTCCCTTGGCTGTTTTAAATGCAAAATTGTGATTTGTTTTAAGTAAAAGAAAAATAGAAAATAACTTATGAATTGAAGCTTATTTGCACTTTTATAGTGGCTTGCATCTGACGTGGGAAACCTTGTGCATTATGACTGTAAAAACTATTCAGATGTTTTGATAGACATGTTTTGATAGTTGAATTTTTACGTAGGATCTTTTGATACGAGTAGTGTCCTGACTGTAACCTCTGGTAATTAAATATGTGAAGTCAGCATTTTACTTTGATTTGCAGAATGTTTAGGGTGTTTCCTTCCAAGGATCTAGACAACAATATTCAGGAGCCTACCATGTTTAATTATTCAAGCTTCTGGGTAGAAAAGATTGGTATCTGATTCCTGCAGCTTTTTGCATTGAATTTCATTGTGTAGAGCTAGATAGAAGCAAAGAATTGGGCAGGTCTTGTTCAATTTCCCCAAACGTCATTATTTTTTCCCCTGTTGATTACTGTCACTTTGAGTCTTGGTGTGTTATAAACATTAGGTTTGGTATGTTATTTTTCAAAAGGAAATTATTTTTAACCATTGATTGAATGGGACACTTCCTGCACTTAAAGGAACCACTTTGCAGTTTTAAAACTAATCTATGTTTCATCATTTAGCTAATATATTTTTGAAGTAAGCATTTTTTGTTCCTTGAGCTTGATTAAATGCTTAACACCATTAAGCAAAGCAAGCCCTGCCCAAACACAACACTTGCCGAATTATTTGTAGAAATGCTGTATGAATCAGATATTCAAATTAATTCACAATAATGTAATGTAGACCTTGCAACATAGTTTGATTGACCCTGAGAAGGGACACTGGACCTGTGACAAGTATTTTACAGCTCATGCTGCCCATTTATTTATGCAGTTTCTGCATTGTGAAACTATATATTGCAGAACAACAATGTTAGTATTCACTCCACTTAACAATAGTTTGAGCCTTTAAAAAGCTGAACTGCCAGAGGTTGGAGCTAGTGATATTGGTCATATAGAAAGTGAATCTGACCTGTGAAGCATTTAAAGAGTTTAGGGTGAACCTTGGAATCCAGGATGTTCCCACATTGCACTGAAGGAAAGCCGTCCATGAAGTCCTCCTGATGCATGCATCTAGGCAATGAGAACAAATGCTTCAGAATGTCAATACTAGAAGTTGGTCGCCTAGAACCTGGGTACGTTGTTGTAAATTCATCCCTTTTAACTGTATTACTAGGATAGGCCTTTGGATTACATCTTGCAACAAGATCTCCCTGTTCTACAGTTTTGTATATTTTCCCTTTCAAATCCCTAAAGAATGTAAACTGGCCAGACCACTAGGTGTCAAAACAAGAGAATGACAATGGGCTGTCTCTGATCTCAAATTTGCAGCCAGGTGATCTGCATGTAGTGAGACACAGGACGACTGTGACTATGAAGCATTAGGATCAACCTGGTTTATTAGCACTGACATATGTCATGAAATTTGTACACTGAATTTCAGTTAATTGGGATACATCAGGACCAGTACATTTTGGCTCAATTAGCCAAGGTTCGTGGAAATAGTTTAAAAAAAGGTATTAAAGCTACATTATAATCGAGTAACAAATTATGTATTTAAATTAAATACATAACAAATTGGAATACTAACAATACTACTACGGTACTATAAAACTGTAGTTCCAAAAAGTTATCAACTCAGGAATTCATGCAGTGTTTGCTGCAATGTTCTGGTGATCGCCTGTAAATCAGCACAGACACCTAGTGCAGATAATGGGCTGCTTTCATATGATACTTTCAACAACTGCATCCTCCAAATCTTGCATCCTGCCAATTTCTTGCCAACTATCTGTGACAAAAAAACACTGATTTTTGAACACAATCATGCAACTGATGGTATTTAAAAACTGTTCGCTCTTATCAAGGTGTAGTGTTTAATGGCCACAAGAGTGCATGTGCCTGATGCTAGTTAGAAACTTCCTGTCCCAATCGAGTAGCATAGTGTCCCGAATAAACAAAGGGAACTCACCTAATTTCACAATTAGCTTTTGTTTTTAACAGATGTCCCAAATAAGTGGCTGCTCCAATTAATTGATGGCCCAATTAGCCAGAGTCCACTGTAGTTCTGTTGGAGCAGTGCAGTGCAAAATATAAAAAATAAGTAAATAAGACAAAAATAACTAGTGAACAAGGCAAATAACAAGGTAGCATTAGTGGACATAGACTGTTCAGGAACCTGGTGGTGGAGGAGAAGAAGCTGTTCCTGAAGCTTTGAGTGCGGATCTTCAGACTCCTGAACCTCCTCCCCAATGGCATTAATAACACGAGGGTATGGATGTTGAGGGTCTTTAATGATGGATGCTTCCTTCTTGAGGCACTGCCTCTTGAAGAGGTCCTCAGTGGCAGCTGAGTTGTGCTGGTGATTGAACTGGCTGAATCTACAACCCTCTGCGGCCTCCTGCAATCCTATACATTGGAGGTTCTATACCATGCTATGATGCAACCTGTCAGAATGTTCTCCATCGTATTTCTGTAGAGATTTGCTAGATCTCTTCAAACAGCTTGTTATTCCAGAGGAACGGCTGACATTATTGTGTTGGGCTAAGGGTAGATCCTTTGAGATGTTAATCCCCAGGAACATAAAGCTATTCGCCCTTTCCACCACTGACCACTCACTGACGACTGATGTGCATTTCCTGACTGTTATGTTTTGTAATCCCAAAACATAGAACTAATTCCAAGAAGATGTTGAGAGGCAAGAAGAATGGGTGTTAGTTTTGTTTTTACTTTCAGCGAGGCGCGCATGTATCACATAGTGTCGTGACGTATGCAATACACGTATTTTTACATGTAACCCATAATGAATTAATTAAACAAATGAAGTATGCTTACTCAAAACTTTAGAGTCTTCGCCTCTTGCAAAGAAAGTGAGCTGCATTTTTAAAAAAAATTTGAACATCTCACTGTGCTTCAGCATGTAGGTAGTCATTGCAGGTTCATTTAAAACTTTCTCAGTACTTCTGAAATGTTAAATACACAACACTGACTTTCCCTTCCTGATATTCACAATTAGTTTCTTAATCTTGCTGATGCTGAATGGGGTGTCATTGTGACACCACTCAACCAGCTGATCAGTGTCACTCCTGAATGCCTCCTCTTCAGCATCTGAGATGCTGCCAACAATGATGGTGTCAGTGGTATTTTTTGTAGGTGGTGTTTGAGCTGTGGTTTGCCATATACTTGAGTAGTGAGAAACAAGCAATCATTTCAGGGAAATGGCTCATGTATAATTTGTAGAGGGTTAGATAAGGTCACGAAATGTGGCCATGTTGTGTGTTCTGTTGCTTTGGGTTTGGATCAGGACTGCGAGATGGATGGCAAATATAAATACACGATTGTTGCATTGGGGAACCTGCCAGAAATACTGAATTTAGTCTTGAGTTTGGAGAAACACAACAACATCCTGACACAAGGCTTTGCATAAAACTTAACCAACTTAACCTAATTATTGCAACATGAAAATCATTCCCATTTGGATTTGTGAACTTGTCCTTTACACTACTAGCAGGAGGCAACAAGTGTCTGAAAATTCCAGCAGCTGCTCACTATGGTACCAGACCCCTGCTGTAGAATCCCAGATTGCTGATTTGAAGCAGTAGGGCCAGAAGAGGTAAAAGAAGTCCTCAGTGTATCCATGCTGTGCAGAGCCATAGATAACACATTTTCACCTGAATATCCAGATAGCTACCCTTTGATTTACTGTAGTCATCCTTGCATTTGAACTCAAATGCATTGGGTCTTGCATGTTTGGGAGCCTTATTATTGACTTGTTCTTTTCCTTACATGATGTACTTTTTACAATATCATGCCTTAAGGCAGTGTAAATTGCAGACTGTTTAAAATAAAGAGATTATTGCATTCACTGAAAACAGTCAATCAATAGTTTTCTGAAGTTTCTTCCTGTAAATAACAGTTTCAGATTTAAACAAACTCTCTTCTACCAGCAAAGATAGTAAAATAATCATATGTAACATTTGCTTGAAAATGTGTACATTCAGTTTTGGAATCTTTGTTTAGTATTCTCTACTTGCAAGACAAAGGCTTTGTGGTTTTTGGAATCTGAAGTGCAGAAAATTTTTGGTCTAATTTTTAAGTACTATACTATATTGCTGAGAAAAATCACAAGGGGCACTGATGTTTCTGGATGCAGGTGTGTGGGGTTTTAAATGCATTCTCATTTGTATACCTTATGTATTTTCACCGAAAACAAAAATTGGGTTTTATAAGTGTGAAACATAAGGCTGGACTAAATTCATGAACAGGAATTTCCCCATGTGTGAACTTTGCTGGAATGCTTTCACATTTTCCAGCAGTGTGTTTTAATAGCATTAGGACATGTAAATAACATCTTGTAAAGTAGCAAGGCTGTTTGCTTCCATGTTGTTTGCCTCTTGCAATAAAGGCCAATGTTCTAATTACTTGCTGTACTTACTTGCTAATCTCCTGTCATTATGTATGAGGAGTTCCAGATCTTTGCATGCATGTTCTACCATCTCTCTCAATTTAACTTGTATTCTTCTACTTCTGTTTTTCCTACATTCTTTACATCCCATCTGCAACTTAACCTCTCATTACGTTATCTATGTCGTGTTGTAGACTTCTATTATCGTAGCTTGATTTCTCTTGTATCTTCCTCATCATTTAACTAATTCATCTAGTTCTTTCATGTTAATAACTTTAAATAGTTGAAAACACAAGTGAATGAATTTTGTGGCACTGCTGGATGCAACTTGCCATCTGGAAATGGACCATTGACCCTGACTGTTTTCGATTTTTAGTGCGTCCTCTCTATCCTGTAATGGCCAGTGCTATGAACTCTTCTTTTGAACTCCGTTTCACGTGGCACCTCATCAAAAGCTTTCTGGAAATTGAAATTGGTTACAATTTTATTTACATTCTACATTCTGATCGTCTATTCTCACTGGTTGCTGTTAACCCTTTTGTTCTCAGTTTAATTTTTCCCTATGACATAAAAAGCCTCTCAAATCCATTTTGAGAAATGGATTGGCTCTCAAAACAATCGATCCCTACCATTCTATTGATTTCCTTCTGCAACGTCTTACATATGCCCATTAATTGCCCCCAATTCACCACTATCCACCCTCATTAGAAGTCATTGCAGGGCTGATTAACCATCATCTTCAGAAACTGAATCACAGTCACTGGGAGAATGTGTAAATTCACACAGTGCTGGATGTTAGGATGGAACTTTGAGTCAACAGAGATGTGAAACAGCACCAATTGAAGTGTGCTATCTTGAACCTTGCATACATTGCAACTACTGCAGCAAAGGTACAAGTGCCTCAGGACTCGCACCACCAGGTTCAAGAACAGTTACTACCCCTCAACAATCAGGGGATAACTACACTCACTTATGGACTCTTTTATCTTGTTATCTCATGCTCATTATTTATTGCTGTTCATTTATTATCTGCATTTGCACAGATTGTTTACAGTTCCTGATGTTTACATGTTACAGATCCTATTTACAGTTACTGTTCTATAGATTTGCTAAGAATGCCCGCAGAAAAATGAGTTTCAGGTTGTACGTGGTGACATATATGTACTCTGGTAATAAATTTTATTTTGAACTTTGAACATTGAACGTAAGAACTTACCTAATGAGAGAGTTGTGCAAGGCAGACCAGACCAAAACTTCTGAAGTTTACTGTTCTTGATTCCTTTTGGCAAAAAATATAGTTTTGAAGAAGAACCTGAATTTTACTTGTAAGTGTTATTTTAATGGCTTAATTTCAGTCTTTTCTTTTACTCGCTATGCAACGTCTGTGTCTAATTTTATTTGGTTAACATGACAATCACGATTGTTTCTATGATCATTTGACTGGCAGGACTAAAGGTATAAGAATACAGTTTTTCCTGTTGAGGAAGTGACACATTGTTTAAAAATATTTTATTGTGGTGCATTTTAAAAATAATCTTCCTTACGCAGGCAGATCACAATAAGTTATGATAATATCAAGTCATCATGTGTTGTGACAATGAGATCTTTTGTAGTTTAGCTAGTTTCCTGTTTTTAAAATTTGATGAGTAAATATGCTGTGCCTTTACATGTTTACCTACGTAAAAGGCCCGTGTGAATGAGTTGGACTCAGTATTATCAAGGGTCTCCTTGTCCTTGGCTCAGAAGGAAGTGGATCAGCCATCTCCTTTGACTTCTTTTGTAATTTAAAAAAAGTTCTCAGTGATTTTAGGAATTTTACTGTTCTCATTATTTCTGTGTTAGGTCAGTGCACATTTTAGGGAAATTCACAAATTTTGCTACTAATTTATTTCTCCAGACCAGTTACTCACATGAGAGAGGGTGTGAATGTAAGTAATCTTTGACCGTCTGGATTGTCCTGCACCTCAAGACAGAGTAGAAAGAGAAACCTCTTTTTTTTTAAGGTGTTGTTTGGAATAGGAGGCAACTTCAATCAGCAGAGATTTTTTTTTAAAAATGAAGAATACAGTGTTCTCAAAATAGTTTCAATATAATATTTGTAGTTGTATTTTACTTCCAAATGGTAATACGTAATGGTAACATCTCCAAGCAGACTGTTAAACATAGCAGCTTAGAGGTCCATTGTGATCAAGGTTCTTATAGGAAGTTATTTTGTTTCATTTTCTGGATAGCTAATTCCAGGGAAAGATTTCACTTTATTGGTGATGATGGAATAGTTCTCCAGAATTTTCTAAGGAGGTTTGATACAACTTTTCTATTTGCCAGCTGATCCAATATATTCAAGCATTTCATCATGACCAATGTTGTATTAATTTTAAAAGAATAATTACATTTTGATTGCAAGCTTTGCAAAATGAGTATGTTGTACAAAAGTAATTTTAATCTTGGTTTCTGTCTGACACACTATTTAAAAATCTGACATTAGACTCTTGTGAAATAAATGACAAAGATCAATCTTACCAACAATATCTCCAAAGGCATTGTTTTGATTTTTCAGTCCAGTTCTGACAGCTTGGAAGCTATTTACCCACAGTGAGCCATTCTCTAAAATACAGGATTCTATGCCCAATTATGATGCATAGCTTAAATCAATAATGTTCCTTTGGAATTTCAGATCAATGATAAGAGTCTCAAGCAGGAAATGATAGCAATGTTCTTTTTGATACAACAAATCATATTAATGAGAACATGTTACAAACATGAATACTTGGAGCAGGCCATTTGAAGCTTTACACTTGTTCTGTATTTTTCACAACATTGTAATTAATCTGATTGTGAACTTAATGCCTGCTTTGCTGTCTACCTACTTCAGTCATTCACCCACACCCACCCCTTGTTTATAATGTATCTATCAGCCTGTGCATTTGAAATATTCAAGGACTTGGATTCCACTGCCCATTGAGGAAGAAAATTCCAAAGCATTGTAATTTTGAGTCTTTGAAAATAATGGATTACTTATTTAAGAGTAATTCCCTAGTTTTAGGTTCTCTTAACAGAGAAGCATTCTCTCCACATCCACTATATGAAGATGCCTCAGTCTTGAATATTCCAATGAGGTCACCTCTTGATCATTTAAAATCTCCATGGATGCCAGCCAGATTCTCCAACCTGTTAACCTAGTATAACTCATCATTGGAGGCATTAGTTGCGTAAGCCTTGCCTTAAATACTTCCATTGCATTTGCATTCTTACTTAAACAAGGAAAACACCTGTATACACAGTGCTCCAGAAGTGATTTTGCCATTGCCCAATAGAACTAAAGCATATGTTACCTTTTTTATTCAATTACATGAATACTAAATAATTCCACTCTGCAAGCTTTAATTAAAAGCTCATCTTGAGGAGTTGTAGAAAATTACAACACAGAAACAGGCCCTTTGGTCCATCTAGTCTATGCTGAACCATTTAACCTGCTTACTTCCATTGATCTGCACTGAAGTTTGTAAAACAAGTAATAGGTTACCTGTATCTCTATTTCAGAGCACTGTAATCCTTAATGTTTTAGACAATAGGTTTTCATATATCTCCTGCTCAAGTGAACAATTTTGTTTTTCCACATCGCAGTCCATGTGCTGTTCATTTAACCTATCCATTTCCCTTTTATTCTCTCCACAATTTGCTTTTTTACACTTTTTTTTGACAGTTGTATCTTCAGTGCATTAATTCAAGTCATTTGCATTAAAACTTAAGGCCTTGGTACTGTTTCATTGCATGTGGCTTGTAGATTTCCGAATATTTGGGCTGTGTTTCATGTGGAAAAATTGTTTTCAAAAAAGGAACAAAGCATTTAAAATTCCTTGTTGAAAATGCCTTGTATTTACATTGGAATTTTTTTTTCTTGGTCTGTTTCAAATATGTAAGAAAACATCAGTTCCATTTAAACAAAAATGGATTCTTTAAGAATGCAGCTGCTATTATTGCCAAAGTTAGGAAATATGTTAAAGAACATCATGTGCGTGTTTCTGTTATTTAATCTTGGTCGAGGTTAGAAGTTCAGTTGAGAAACATAACGGAACAGATGCTGCTCTGTGACAATGTACCCACGGTCACTTAAGTAGTTAATCAGTTGTAGTAATGAGCACATTAGAATTTAACAGCAGAGAAGCTGCATGCCTGTTGATCAAGCACAGAAAGTTCTGGATTATAGACTACTTAGAGTGTATGGAGTAAATCCCCTTCCCGCAGTGGGAATGACTGCCACTGATTTGGCCCTTGTGGTTGAACTTTTGCCCGTCAGCTGAATTTCACACAGACTATTCACCAGGCCTGCCCAGAAAACTGTCTCCTCTAACTTCCTGTGGACTTGCATAATATTTCCTTGCTTCTTGAATAACTATGATATTAGGCTGGATCTCTGCCCGTAACAAGTTTGTGAATTACAAAAGCTGTTGTGAAAGGGTAGGCATCAGTAAACAATGAAACATATCACGTTACTATTTGATGCATCAGGTTAGAAGAACTTTTATGAAATTCTGGGCTGTCCCAGTGGTAACTATTCAACAAACTTGAACTTAAATTTATCTTTTTGGAGCTTTAAATTTGACAAGGACCATATTGTTCATGATTGAAACAATGTTTCAAAGCTGGAAAGTAGAGTACCAGTGGTTGTGACACTTTTATCTTTTGCAAAAATAATTTGCTGCTTACAAATGTGAACTTGTGTTAAACTTACAGTGATGTACTTTTCAAATTTTTGTCTTCTAGTTTGTTTACACGATTAAAGTAAAAATATAGTTGGAGGAGCCACAATTCCACACTTGAAACCCCAAGTCAAATTCCAATGTGAATTTGTATATCTTTCATCAGCTCTTGTGAAGCTAGGTGGTAAAGATGGTAAAACTGGTATAAGAATGTGTGAGTAGTTCAGGGTGCTGAAAGCTTAGCAGGGAAAGAGATCAAAATATTTTGATAACAGTTTTGTTGACTGGGTAAAAGGTTTTGTTCACAGTACTGGCACTGAGTTCTTTTGGCAGATCTGGAGTTCACTTTGACAGACTGTGGCAACTTTGAAGGAATATGGACCTCCAGTGCACAAGGCTACAGTTTATACTTTAGAACTTGAGAGGACCAAGATGAATGGGAAGAGCACTGGATAGCTTCAGCTAGCTACAGCTCTATGTGAGAGCAGGTCAACAGAGGTGAGCTGGTAGGAAATGATACCCAACTCAACACATCTTCTGTCTGAGGGCAGGTGTTTAAACCTGCTATCAAATAGTGACTGATAGTCTCTTGCCCTCATTGTCTGCACTACACTATCTCTGTAACACTGTGTGCTTTATTCTAGTATTGCCTTTCCTTTGTACTACTTCTAGGTACTGTTGTGATGAAATGATCTGAATGACCTTAAGTCATCGGAGCAGGTTTAGGCCATTTGGCCCATCTGCATCATGGCTGATTTATTATCACTTTCAACCCCATTCTCCTGCGTTTCCCAGCCTTTGACACCCTTGCTGATCATGAACCTAAAATATACCCAGTAACTTGACCTCCACGGTTATCTGTGGCAATGAATTCCACAGATTCACCACCCACTGGATAAAGAAATACTTCCTCATCTCTGTTCTGAAGGGCCTCCCTCTAGTCTGAAGCAGAGCCCACTGGTTCTAGACACCCCAACTCTCGGAAATATCCTCTCCACGTCCACTCTATCTAGGTCTTTCAATATTTGATAGGCTTCAATGAGTTCCCCACTTATTTTTCTAAACTCAAGCAAGTGCAGGCCCACAGCCATCAAAAGCTCCTCATACACTAATCCATTTGTTCCCCGGACCATTCTCATGTGGATGGCTTGCAAAGACAGTTTTTCGCTGTTCTTTGCTGCTATTGACAATAATAAAGCAATTATCAAATAATCATTTACTATAAAAGTGATTTACTTATTTGCCTGAGACAATCTGACAGTACCTTCCAGACTCATAACCTCTATCATCTCCATCAAAGCCAATTGGTACATAGGAATACCACAATATGTAAGTTCCACTCCGATTCACACACTATCCTGAGACACATTATATTTTTGTTCCTTTATTATGGAGTCTGTTTCATCCCTAACAACTGTTTTATGTGGAATAGTTTCACTAAAACTTGGCAATACAAGAAAATGCCTCCCACCACCACAAAGACAGGTGGTAATGGGCAATGTTTGTCATACCTACATTTCATAAATGATTTTTCATAGATGTGTATATGGTTACTACACTATCAATTCCTCTTGCCATCAGTCGTGGTGAAAGCATTTTACAGAGTTGTTTCTAGGTTGCCACACTTGGATAAGGCGAGTGACAAATGCCAGGTAGTGTTTGGAATTGTTTCTCCAGTGATCTCTTTGGCAATCAGCAGATGTTCAGAATTCTGGCCATGGCTCTCTTGCCTTGGGAAAGTGCATTATTGGCTACTTGCACATAACAATGAGTTTGCCCAGCCCCAAATTCTCAAGTGAAGTTATCATTCTCTGCATTGATTTGTGGCTGGTGCATAACCACCGTATGATATGCATGCAGGATTCCTGGGCAGCTGCCACAAGGACTTTGCCCTCCAGCTTCTATCTTCCCTGATCTAATCACATCTTCAACCAGACTTGCTGGCTCAATGAAGATGCAGCACCTCACACCATTGAATCATGTGGTGCAATGTAAAGCATTTTAAAATATGTAGCCCATTGTGTCTGTGTTGGTCATCAAATACCTATCTAATCTCATTTTCCATTACTTGACCTGTGGCAGCTTATGCCATTGGCATTTCAAGTGCTCTCCTAAACACTCCTCACCTTAATGTATCTGTCTCCACCACCCCCTCAGGCTAGTCTGTTCCAGATTTCAATCGGTCTCTGGCTTTTCAAAAAAAATCTTAAAGGATCCTGTAAATTTAAATTCTTCTTCTTCTTCAGTTATAGACAGCCTTGGGAAAGTTTTTCACTATTTACTCCACCCTATGCCTCTCGTAATTTTGTACACCTCAGTCAAGTCCTTTCTCTTAAGCCTTTTGACTCCGGGAATGCCAAATTCAGCCTCTCCCCAAAGCTAAAGCACTATATCTCAGTCAGTTCCCTTATGAAATTCCTTTGTACCTTCTCTAGTGCAATCATGTCCTTCATATTGTGTGGTGACAGGAGTTGCACACATGCCTCCAACATGATTTATATGGTAGTACACTACCCTTCCTGCTCTTGTGTTCTGTGCATTATTTAAAAAGGGAGTAACATGCATGTAGTCTTAACCAGTAACGTGTTTGTAGCAAGACTCCGCTGTTCTTTCATTCTCTGTATCTCAGCTTTATTGGTTCTTCCAGAGTGTATCGCCTCACATTTCAAAGATTAAATGTCATCTGCTTGTCTTACCAACTTAGCAACATCATTCTGTAAAAACAGTGGTCTAATCAAAAATAATGCCTCTGGTTTTCCTGTATTTTGTGAAATACCAATCCTACCTCCTACTTTCACTTCCACCTTGTTGTAATGAGCAAACTGCAAAGTTCCTAGCAATGATCCTTTTCGTCCAGCATTGAACTCAGACTTCTGATCACAAAGGCTACAATCAATCATTGTACTCTGCCTCCTAACCTTAAGCAGTTTATCAAATTACCCTGCATCCTATGGCCCCTCTCCTTTGGATCAGGCCACATGTGGATGTTCGCAAGGGCCTTATTGAACATAGATAAAGTAACTACCGTATATAAATCTCACTGCCCACATTTGATTACCTCCATCGGTTGTTTGATCAGTCGGACAGTATCTTCTTTTTAAAACAATGGTAACTGTTATTAATTAATCTGTGCCTCTTTGAACAAGCTACCAGAAAGAAAAAAAGATGCTTTTGGGATTTGAAGGCATCCTTGGGTAGCACCCAAGATTTCCAGAATATCCATGGTGTGTTACAGTCTGTGCATCATTATGTAATAGCTGCTTGGAGCTACAAGAGGAACACAGTGCTCATCTAGCAGGTGGTGGTGAAATGTGATCTAACTAATATGCTAGCAGCAGTGCAAATTGCTGCTTAGAATGACACCCTAATTAGTAAATAACTCCATTTTATCAGTCAACTCAGACCTAATGTAGAAGGAGGTACGTTTTCCATTACTGACCATCTTTTCCCCAACTGAATGTTGCCCAATACAAACCTCCAAATACCCTCACAAGCCCCACAATGCTTGGTAAAATGTTTCACTGGCACTAAAATGCAAAGCCTTTGCCTATTTTTGACTCCCTGCACTAAAGCTTTGTCACTCTCCAGCAACTCCAGCTGCACTAATGGGGTATCATGATAAATCAGTTCACATCTGCCATCCTCTTGCTCACTGATATTATTTGGTCAGGAAACCTAAAGATGTGGTAATGCAGTGGCTGTGTTTGAAAAGTCATGAAATGATATTTTCCACTTACTTCAAGCTTCCTCTGTGTTACTGGACAACTGTCCATCCTCACTAAGCCAGCAACTCTAGAAATGAAAATCCAGCCCATGCATCAACACTGGAGTAGTTCACAGGTTTTTACAACAGAAGATAGTGCTGCTACCATTGGAGCCTGCGATCTACATTTCAGTGGTGTTTTGTCGGGCTGATTGAGTGATCTGGCACTTTGCTGTCTCTGTGGGTGTTCCGTAAGGTTTGAGCAAAGTATGTAGCCTCAAGACCCAAGAAATCTGGAGTCAGGGCATGAGCCTATAATTAATTAAATGATCAAAGTGCTGAGGAAGATTGAAATAATCGAGGCAAGTGGGTATTCAGTGGTGTCTACTAGCCTCTTGTTCACTGCTGCCAGAGGAAGGTGTCTGTGAGTGACACTCTCTCCCTCCTCTTTGCTCACTGCTCCTGAAGGAAGGTCCCTGCATCCGAATGGTCTCTCTCTCACCCTCGATGCTGTCGGAATTCTGGATCTTGGGCAAGGTTTAATCAACACGGCTTGTGGATTGGCCTTGGTAGTTAATATTATTATTATCTGTTTCTGGTCTCTCACTCCTCTTTTTGTGGCTATCTTGGGCGATTTTGAGTTGGGGTGGCCTACAGATAATGAACACTGACCTGAACTAAATATGCCTGGACTCTTTCAATTTTGTGTTATATGTTCTGTGTTTTTTCACTTGATTTATTTATTTTTTTGTTGCTGTTTGCATGTGTGTTTGTGGGGGGGGAGGGGGTGATGTTTTTATTTGAACCATGGCCGTCTTTGTTTTGTGGCTGTCTGCAGGAAAGAAGAATCTCAGGGTATGTATACTGCATACATACTGTATGTATATGCATGTATACTGTATGTATATGCATGTATACTGTATGTATACTGCATACATACTTTGATAATAAATGTACTTTGAATCTTGAATAGAGAATATCGAGAGGGAGGGAATTAGCAGCATAAACTCACAAAGGACTGAGATAGAGGAGGGGTCAAAAATGGTGTACATAGATTTAAAAAAAATCAGTGTAAGGATTCAAACAGAGATGAGGAACTATGATTTCACCCAGCTGGTGGTTGGGATCAGGAATCCTGCTTGGAAAGGGAGTAAAGCCCACAACAGACAAAATGTACTGGGTTGTGTCCTTAGAGAGCTGTGACCTACAGGGCTTGAGGCATAGTAGTGGAAACTGGGATTAGGTTGAGCTGATTTTTCTTCCAACTGACAAATAAGAGTCAAATGGCTGCACCCTGTAAAATTAAAGTGATTATATTTTAGTGAAATCTATTATGTATCACAAATTAAATGGAATGTTTTACTCATGATACCTTAGAAATATTAATTAGTGCAATACAGTTTACCAGATATAATGAATAGACTGTTTTGTCTCTAACCTGAGATAAGTACTTTCCTTCTCATTTACATTCTATGTAGTAGATATTATTTAAATAGTGAGCTAATTCTATTAAGTGCTGTTAATCTAGAATAAATTGGCTTGGTATTGTTTCATTTAATTATTTAAAAATTGTATTAATACTTTGCGATGATGAATAAATGAAATTCAAAAAATGAACATTGCATATGATCTTTTATTAAAACTGATCAAATATGCTACTAACTTGATGTTGCAGTGTTTGCCGAGCTTGGCAATTACCTCACAGAGGTTTAATCACCAGTCAAGGTGACATCCTCAGTGCGCAGCTGTTTGTGCTTCTCTCTGGGAGTGCTCATATTTACATAGGCCAATCATTTGCTTGTGTTGGTCTTGACTGGCTACCCTTTCCATTGACCTTTGAATTACATTGGCTCACGTTTCTTTGGCAATTAGGGATTCGCAGATTGCATCTATTTCAATACGTTTCCTGACAGTTATCAGAGGAGAACCACGATTCTAAAAATTCTTGTGCCTGCTTCATGTTTGCCTGCTCCAGAACCTCCGTGGTGTCCTTCTCGGTTTCGTGTACCAAGATCAGTGACAGTGGATCATGTTTCCGTACCGCCAGCTTTGTGTTCCCATAAATGAGATGTTGCTACTATGACAATCTTCAAGAAAATTAGCTAATTCAGCAAAAGAGGGCCTCTCTATTGCCTCTAACGAGGAAAATCATTGCCATGAGACTCCTCATTCACATCTTCTTGGTAGCCAAAGAGCTACTCCTTGAATCACACTGTGGGTTATCTCCATCTGGAAGTATTGATATGATCTTCAATGTACACTTACCTCAGGAGAAATGCAGGGAGCAGCACCTCCCACCCATGTGGCTTTTTGACAAGGTCAGAGTGTTTTCCAAAGTCAGTGAGCAGGGTCCTCCTCAAGTTTAGGTGCATTTGGGACTTTGGGAAGATGGTGCCAGCAAACAATGCGACCAAAGGGGACGTCCTTCAGAAACTTCACAAAACTACTTTTTCACTTCTTTCAAATATGATCTGCTACTGTTACAGCCTGTGATCTACATTTTGATGGTGTTTTTTCAGCCAATTAAGCAATCTGGTGCTTCCCTCTCTCTGAGGGAGTTTGGTGAAGATTTGAGCAAAATTTGTGGCCTGGAGGCTGAGAAGCCTGGAGACGATCCCACAATTGACTCCATTTGGAAGACTGAAAATCAGCAAGTGCAAGAATGGAAGTGGGTGTTCAGCGCGTTCTGCCTGGGTTTGATCTCGATCTCTCTCCCTCTGCCTCTCCCACTCTCTCACCTCGGCCGGAGGAAGGTCATATCATGTAACCAGTCTTTCTCTCGCTCTTGCTCACTGCTCCTGGAGGAAGGTGCCTGTGTTTAATTGGACTCCCTCTCGCTTGATGCTGCCAGAGTATGGTGCCCGGCTCTTGTGTCTTGGGCAAGGTTTAATTGACATAGTTTCTGTATTAGACTCTGTAGTTCATGTGATGATGTGTTTCTGATCACTTCTTTTACGTCGGCAATACCAAGCGGTATTGATCAGGGTGGACTGTCTCTGCGGTAAACAATGCAGCGCTATATGGAACTGAACTGTGTTGAACTGAATGTTCCTGGACTGTTTTGATGATTTTTTTGGTTTGATGTTTTATATTCTCTGTTTTTCCCTCTTTTTTTGCCGTTTGTATGATTTATTCTTTATTTTGCATATTGGGTGTTTGAACTTTTATCTTTGAACAGGTTACTTGTTTCCTGGCTGTCTGTGGGAAGATGAATCTCAGGATTGTATACTGCAAACATTCTTTGATCATAAATGCACTTTGAATCTTGAATTTTTGACTTCATGTTTGTACACAAACTATGATTCTAACAAAGGTTTTCAATAGGTTACATCTTCTGGGAGGTAGTAACCTAAGTTTAGGTGGATGTTTCCCACCTAATTCTGGTTCTGATGAGACGGTGGTTAGGCCAGGGCCTTTTTTTGCTTACAGCAGAGAAAGTTGGCAAGGTATTCAAAGAGTCGATGAAATTACAAAGGTATTTTTAGAGTAAACAAAAAGGCTTCATCTCTCTGAGAAGATAAGTTGGTAGTTTAAGGCAAAAAACTTGTTTTCAGTTCTCTCAAGATCATCTATGATCCATACTCCCTATGGCTAACACTGTCAGGAGAACAAAGGAAGGCCATTGAGCTTTCAGTGTCTGCTGAAACAAAAGTTTTAAAGAACTCCTCAAATGTGTCCTTGATTTCTTATTACATCTTCATACAGGCCAGCCTTGTCATCACACCAGACTAACCAAAGTTGAAAAGGCCATTATCAACTGGAAAAACAAGGCCTGGAAGCAGATGGTAGCTTCAATTCATCCTGAGAGATTTCCTTAATGGTAGAAGACCTTTCCAAGCATTGCTGTTGTTCCCACGGCTATCTTTACTATTCCCTTGTCTCAGTTCCCTCGCCTCTGTCGCAGCTATTCCCAGGATGAGGCTTTCTTTTCCAGGACATCAGAGATGTTCTCCTTCACAGAACGGGGTTTCCCTTACTTCATTAATGCTGCCTCACCCACATCTCCTCCATTTCATGGACATTGGATGCTGAAAGCTGTTCATGGAGCTTCAATGGATTGGTTTCTGGTTATTGATTCCAAATTTTATCCAGAAGAATGTAGATGACCATCATATAACTTTTAAATTATATTGAGAATTGATACAATTAATTCTTAATTTTAATTAAACTCAATTCACTTCAATTAAACTGTGTTTATTGAATTTCTTCCATTCGAAACTGGGTTTTATATTGGTTTTGAGTTTGTGCAGGGAGAGAAACTACATGCATATACTTTCATTTCGTAGTCATTGCACAATAATAATTGTATTCAGCCCTGTCCTCCTTACAGTCTTGGGTGAAAAAAGGTAGAATTATGTACAAGGCTCCCCTGTCCCAGATAGCTTTCCCTGCTTCTGTTGCTGGGATAATATCTTTGTCTGTTATATACTTGCCATTGATGGAAAGGATTGATACCCTTTTATAGAGATCGTGAGCAAAAATTTCACACCATTTTTTCAGCCACCCCAAATCTTCACTATCTTGTTGATTCCTGTTTTAAATTAAAATCCAGTTGAATAATGTGGTCTGGAGGACACTTGTATCAAGAAGCTTGTCAGCAATGTTCTGGCCCCATGGTTGTCTCTTGCCCTCGGTTAGAATCTGGGCTATGCTGCTTATCAGCTAACATTTTTTTTAAAAAAAGGAATATGGATGTGAGTTGCATAAATTGGTGACCTGTAAACACACATCAGAGGCTGAGCTGTTTCTGGGAGTCTAAATGCTTCTTGTTTACCAAATTCAGAGCAGTAATCTTAACTTGGAATCATGCATGTCAACCCGAAACAACTACAAGCAGGCCTCTTCAAAATCAGATAAGTTCTTTTTAATGCACTTGTTTATAAACCAATGGGACAATTATTCCTCTCTTATCTGACATTGATTGGAATCACTGTAGAACATCTGAGTTGGACACCTCCCTTACATGGGAGGCCCTGTGTAACTAAAACCTGGAGTGATGCTCTGCCTGATGTAACTGTGACTGAGGTAGCAGATGGGCGTTAATGTCAATAGTCAAAACATTCTTCCTAGAGTCTATGGAAAATAAAAGGATTTGTTTAACTGGTCTAATTCAACGCTTTGCATTCCTGTCTCCTGTAAATTGACCTATATGTCCAACTGAGGCTTTGGTGTGCTGATAAACTGTGTAGCAGACATAGTGCTTGTGTCAGAGATTTTTCTCTCCATGGAAATTGAGGATCTAATCATCACGGATGGTAGATTACAGGAACCATGATGGATTTTAAATACAACCATCTCAAGCTTTGCCTGTACAAAACAATTTTGCTGTATTCGCATCTACTAAGAGAGACTCATTTTGCCCTAATAAAGCAACTGGAAAATAAGATAACTATAGATAAGGCAGCTTACAATAATTATAGAATGTCAGCATTTCAGCAGAAAGCACTCCGGCATGCAAAAGGTCTCTGAATGCGCCATTGTGGAATCTACTTTTTAGTGCAATACTGAGGGAGTGTCATGTTTTCAGAGACTGTTATTATTTCAATGAGACATTTAGCTAAGGCATCAACTGCTCACACAGGTGATTACTGGAGACATTTGAAGATGAACAGGAGTTATTCCATTATTTAGCTAATCTGTAAAAATAAAACTAGTTGAATTTGGTACATGATCTAGCTGTGCACAAATTTGTACCCTCGTGCTTCTTGGTTAAATAATTAAAACAATACTTCAGAATTAATATAAATCACTTCAGGATATCCTAACTTCATAATAAGGCAAGGCCAATGGGAAAAAATCAGTAAAACTACACTAAAGAAAATGGATATAAACTTGGAAATTGTGAAACTGAGGATATGGGGAAAGAGTGGGATGAAGGTATTAATTGGAGTCGTGTTTCAGAGAATGAGCTCTGCATTATATAGCGCCTTTTGTGCTGTAAGAGTTTGATAACTATTAAAGCTCTTTCCTTAAAAATTATTAATGTATCTAAAGGTGAATCTTTTTTGTTGAATACTGCACAAAATTATTACTTATTCAATTTAGTGAAATGCATTTTTAAAAAAGTCACCAAAACAGCAGAAGCTTTCTGAACCATGTGTTTAATTTTTAGCTGATGCAAGCAGATTCAATTTGTACGCGCTTCATGAATTTTGAAAGGCAAAGAGTGTGATGGAAAAGCTTGCACAGGGATTTTCTCAGAATTGTGAGGCAGCAAGACACTCTGTAGTCAGTGCACTGATGGGTAGGAAGTGAACCACACTTCATTGTCTCTGTGCTCGCAGATGGACTGCCTGCTTTGTTGGGTAAAAAATCCAGTGGGTTTCATAATGGATGGATGATCGACTGACAGAATATTGTCTAACTGGGATAAAAGTGACTCTTGATAACTTTGGCTTTCATGATACTGAGCTCAAGTAATTGTGGCATATTCTGGAAAGGCAATGTTAGTCATGTAGATTCATGTCATCACAGAGATTTGATGAAGCTGTGCCTGTGACTGCAATTGTTTTCTTTCCAAGTATTTACTCAGATCTTTCTTTTAATAGTCACTATTTTTCATTTTCTCCTTCTTGACTTTAAAGACCTTCCAGAATTTGTGACTTGTGTTTCTCTAGGTGGGATAATTATACTTATCTCCACAAAGCTTGTTATAACTGCCTCCTTCCTTAAGTCTCATCCATCATGCTTGGTTTTGTATTCAGTCCTGACAGTATGCAAAACAGTTACTCTAAGCCTTCCTTGCCTTTTGCTGTCAATGATTCTGCTTTAATTTTGGGTGAAACAATGTAACATTTAAGAGATACATTAGGACATGAAAGAGTCTCTGATGGACAGATGGGTAATTGAAAAATGGAGAGCTATGTGGGAGGGAAGGGTTAGTTTGATCGGAGTAGTTGAAGGGCTGGAGCTGTCTCTTCTATCTTGGATATTATTTGCATTCCATTGAAGACCCATACTGTGACTTTGGCTGTTGTCATCAGGAGCATCTTAAATAAGGCAAGGGCAGCAAAACAAAGCATTTCTTGGAGATGGACTGACTTTAGATAAATAGGAATGGGAACATCCAGATGCAGTACCATAAAGCCTGGATGACGCAGATGCATGTGGAGAACAGAAAAAGGTAGTCATTTGCTCCAAAGGGAACTGGACTAGGCATAAACATGGAGCTTCAATGTGATATATTCTGTGGCACCTGGATTATTTTTATTTCCAGTTTGGTAACATTAGAGATGCTGTTGTGTCATAAATTGCCCATGAAATAGCCTGAATATTTGAACAAAGAACAATACAGCACAGTACAGGCCATTCAGCCCACTTTGTTCTCTAAGTATGCCTAAATAACCCAACATTAACTTAAAATCAATAAATCGGATTACAGCAGGACAGTCAGGACCAGATTGAAAATTGTTAATGGTTAAATGAAATTCATTATCAGTGAGATTATAAAGTCACACCTGAAATAGTTCATTTAACCTTGAGATCTTATTTTCATCGTGCATGACATGCTGATAAAACTCTGTGATTAGGTTTTGGATGTAGTTATTGTTTGAGATGTTAGTGTAATTGTGAAAAATACAATATTTTAAAAAAAGATTTACCTGCTTGCTTAGTAAGCCACAATGCCAAGATGAAGATTAATTGCATGTCAAGAAATGCAGTGTGGTTTAATCTGGCAACAGTTATTACACATTATATACGCATTCCACAAAGTATGCATCTTTGTGATTTCCTGTAAATCTCTATAAAAAGATGCAAGAGGACCTTGGGATATTTGGAGAAAACCACATAATTGAATTTCTCAATGCATAATCTGAATTTCATTAGATTGCCACCACATTTCTTTGAAAGAAAGATAAATTGTACATAGTAATGAAATGTATTTTTTAAAGGGAAAATGATTTTGGTATTCTGCCCAGCTGGAATTCTCAATGACAAATCTCAGGGGACTAACAAAATGTCCAAGACTTAACCATCTGTTTAGCTTTTTGAGCTGACCATTTACCCTGTGGCAAATTATCCCTGAGAAAACTGCTAGCAAACTCCATACAGCAAAGGTCAACCTCAAAGAGCCCTGTAATGCATTCCCTAAGGATTGTCTCCCTGCCAAGTTTTCGTATTTATTTATAAACAATGCACTTAAAAAAAACTTGCTGTAAACTTGTGCTGTTTTGGTGAGGGGTGGAGGATCATGGAAATATTGACTAATTAATGTAATTGTTGCAACAAACTGTTTCAAGCTGTGGATTGCTGAGAACTTCCTTCCTGCAATTCTTGATCTGATACATTCAGGTTTTGTAACTCAAAAGATGCTCGGAATGCACAAGCTTTTGATTGGAGCCAACCTACAATTAACTTTATTAAGCAAAGGTTGATTAATATATTATAAAGAATGTCAGTTTCAGATTTAGGTGTTTCTTTTTAAGTTCTACAGTCGATCAATTCTCAGTGTCATCAGCACCAGAAATTCATTCAAGTGTGAAAAACAGAAAATCTTTTGTATTATATTGCTTTGCACTTTATAGTAATAAAAGGATATAGCTAAGAGATCTTTCAGTGTAAGTAAGATGTCCATCTTCAAAAATGTATATAAGATTCAATTATGGAATTAATGAGATTTTTAGATTTAATTTGGATTTAGTTTGGATAAGAAAGCTCACCAATGCCTGTACTTCTGCAACAGGCTGAAGAATTTTGGCGTGTCCACATTGACCCTTAAAGATTTTTACTCATGCACCATAGGAAGCATTCTATCATGAGGTATCATGGCCTGGTCTGACAATTACTCTGCACGTGACTGCAAGGAACTGCAGAGTTGTGGACACAGCACAGCATATCATGGATCGTGATATCCATGATAGGCATTTATCATGTGGATAGTCAGAGGCTTTTTCCCAGGGCTGAAGTGGATAATATGAGAGGGCACAGTTTTAAGGTGCTTGGAAGCAGGTGCAGAGGAGATGTCAGGGGTAAGTTTTTTTTATGCAGAGAGTGGCGAGTGAGTGCAATGGACTGCCGGTGATGGTGGTGGAGGCGGATACGATGGGGTCTTTTAAGAGACTCCTGGAAAGGTACATGGAGCTTAGAGAAATAGAGGGCTATGGGTAACCTTAGGTGATTTCTAAAGTAACTACATGTTTGGCACAGCATTGTGGGCTGAAGAGCCTGTATTGTGCTGTAGGTTTTATATTCTAAACCAGCCTGCTGTGAATGAACTGTGTCTATAATTCTCACTGTCTCAGTAAAGCAGCCAGTGTAATTAGAGACCCCAACCACCCTATACCTTTCTTTCTATCTCTTCCAGAAGATACTAAAGCTTAGAGACACATATTACCTTCTACCCCACTGTCATAAGACAATTCAGTGGTTCTCTAGTACAACAAGATGGAGACGCCTTACAATCTACCTCGTCATGATCTTGCACCTTATTGTTCACCTGTATAGCACAGTATCTCTTGCTGTTACACTTTATTCTGTGCTGCTACTGTTTTTAGCTTGTTCAATCTCAGTGCTCTGTGCAATGATTTAACCTATATGAACAGTATTAAGACAGGCTTTTCACTGTATCTTAGTACATGTAACAATAATAATCAAACACCAATAATTCTGGACTGCAAACTCAAATTATCTGTAAAGAGACAAACAAGGAAGCTTTATAGAGACCTTAGTAATAACTCTGGTAATGTATTTTGTCATTGGTATGATCAGTCTGGAATGGACAAGGTATTTTCTGGTTTTTTTCATTATTAACATTTGTTAGTTTAAATGTAAACTTCGTGGTCAGATTATTTGTGTGTTATTTTCACACTTTGGTTCCTCTTAAACAATAATTGCTAGTATCAATCTAATGATCAAAAGCATTTGTATTGTTTTAGTATGCTACTCCAATATAGAAAAAAATCATTGACCTAAAAGTTAGTTCTGTTCTTCTCTTCACAAATACTGCTTGATCTGCAATTTTCTTTTGGTTACCTAAATACTGACTTCTTTAAACAGATTTAAAATAGTTTACTTGCAATGGAAATTTTAGGGAATTGATTTGAAGTGGGTTATTGATTAGGAATGAAGTAAATGTGGGTTTAGTGCAACAGAGCCTTGTTAAATAAAAGAGAAATATATCCACTTAGCAATATTGCACTGGCAGCTTATTTGTTAGTGCTTAATGATTGATGTACTGAAAGACATCTCCTCAAATGGCAAATGTAAATTTAACTGGTCAAGATGGTAGATCTTAGAGCTGTGATATAGAATGTTTATTTTACTAGTTTAATAACACATGATTTGACATGAAGCTCTCCAAGACAAGTACTGTTCTCATATTGTACAGTCAGATTATGCATACTAGGCACCAAGACCTTGCTTTTTCCATAGCTTTAGAAACATTTCCTATTCTCATGTCAGCTATCCTATTCAATGGTTCCTCTTAAACTTTTATTGTTCCATATTTCTAAGCAAGCGTTACAACAAATTGGTTAGAGAGCAGTTAAAATATCATGCAATTTTGGTCACTCTCAGTACAGGAAGAGAGTAGCAACAATAAAGAGAGTGCAGATGAAATCCACAAGGATGTTGCCTGGAACGGAGGGCTACAGTTATTTGTAAGATGAGATTGGATGGTCAGAATCTTTTTTCCTGCAGCAGGAGGGCTTTGAACTAAAGGGAATAGGTTCAAGGTGAATAAGGGACATTTCTCACGACAAGGGAGTGAATATCTGGGCAGAGCAGCTAGAAGAGGTAATGGATTTATAAGGCATTTGGACAGGTACTCAGAAAGGAGAAGCACAGAGGGATACAGGCAAATGGCATTAGTATAGACTGACATCATACTTGGTATGGATGAATTAGGCTGAAAGGTCGGGTTCTATGATTCTGTGTTTCCGTGAAAGGGCACACTGCATGTGTCTGCTGCCTGCCAAATCATTGGGTGTGTTCTTACCCATGGTAGATCATCTCATGGCAGCTTTCTTGCTGAAACTGACTGTGATCACATTGGTGCGGCATTGTTTACTGAACATGAATGACTTTGAATGGTGGGGCCAGAACAAGCCCTGCAACAAATGTCAAGAATAATTTGATTCAGACATGTCCTAGCTTTGACAACTGACAAAACTATAACAAAAAATATTCTTTATTTTTACACTTCATAAATATACACTTATGAAGTTATGTAATTTTAACACTGAAAAAAATTAAATTAACTTACAAAGTATTCAATTAACCAAGAAACTAGGCCACACACACAAAGCTGGAGGAACTCAGGCTGCCAGGCCGCGTCAATGGAAAGAAGTACAGTCAACGTTTTGGCCTGAAATTTTGACTGTACTTTTTTCTATAGATGCTGCCTGGCCTGCTGAGTTCCTCCAGCATTTTGTGTGTGTTGCTCAGATTTCCAGCATCTGCAGATTTTCTTTTGTTTGTGTCAGGAAACTAGGCTGATTGTCATGATTTTAAGGTGTTGAAAGGAATGTATAGGGGATGTCACAAGCAGGTTTTTACACAGGGAGTGGTAGGTGTGTGGAACAAGCTGCCAGAGCTGGTGATAGAGGGAGATACATTAGGGGCACGTTAGGAGACTCTTAGTAGGCAAATGGATGAAAGAAGAATGGAGGACCATGTGGGAAGGAAGGGTTATATCGATCTTTGAATCAGTTAAAAGGTCAGCACAACATCTTGGGCTGAAGGGCCTGTACTGTGCTGTAGTGACTATGATATAAATTAGTTACAACTTCAGATAGGTAAGTTTAGATGATTTAATAGGTAATATATATTTCTAGTAGATAATTTATTCTAGTATTGATTAAATAATAAAAGGGGGATTTATAGCACGGGATTTATAGCACTTAATTTATAGGTTAAAGATTTAGGAAATTCATCTTATCTGATCAACAATATAGTATACTGTAAATTTTATATATTATCTATGCTCATTCTTTGAGGGTGAAGTGAACAAAGCCAATTAAACAATTAGTAAAGCAAAAAGTGGAAATGGAATATTTAAAACAAAGAATGGGTGTGTTAATAGAAAGGGGCTACAGTAATGGACAACAACATAAAAAGGTGCTGTCTGACATTAGCAACAGTAAAAATGCAATAGGAATTGTGCCAGAATAAATGCATTAGTGACAAAGAATAGGGCTTTCATTTTCTTCAAATACAGTGTACAACAATGGTTCCAAAATTAAACTTAATTATTGATTCTGACTCTACTGTATCAGTATTAATCAGTTTACAATTAGTTCATCAATTTCCTATTGCTTTCTGGTGCACTGTATTATTTCCTGCAGATAATTACATGTAGATTACAGTACTGTGTATATTATATAGCTAGGTTGCCCAAGACTTTTGCACAGTACAATATTTGTCAACATGGAGCGGAGAGAGAGTTTGTAAATCTGGCAGGAGCAAAGGATGTTGGGAATGCCAAGAGTGGAGTGCCGTGGGAGGGGCGGGGGGGGGGGGGGGTGGGACAGGCAGCAGAGAAAGAGTGCCAGGGCATGGATGGTGTGGCTGCAGGCACACCCAGCCCTGAGACACCTGAGCTCATGTGATACCAAACAGCCAGTTTATTGATCAGTACAGAATGTCTCTCTGGTGCTTCCCACTCACTCCCCTCTCCCCAACCACGATTATACTTTTCTGCCCTCTCCCTACTCTCAGACCACTGAGTCCGCAGTAGAGACACATATCAGAATTAGGTTTATCATCACTCTCATCTGTCAGGAAACTTGTTTCTGTTTTGTGGCAGCTGTACAGTGTAATACATAAAATTACTACAGTACTGTGCAAAAGTCTTAAGCACCCCAGATATATATACTGTATATACGCTTAAGACTTTTGCACAGTTCTGTCTGTAATGGGATTTAGAGAACAAAATTAGATATCCCACATTTTCTGGAAAAGAAAGTATTTGGCCATGTGATGCACACTTAACCCACATCCATTGACTGCAATATGAGCTGCTTGGCAGCTTTTTGCTGACCAGTACCCAGCCTGCACCTAGCTCACTCGTGAGGGTACTGTGAAAGTTTCTGTGAAGTTACTGTGAAGTTTCATATTAGCTTACTGTTTTGTTTATGTGTGACTCAGTTTACTTTGCTCTGACAGTAGTACTCAAAACATTTTATGCTATTTCATTCTATCTTACTAACATTGAAGTAATTGAATAAGACCTGGAAAACAACAGTGGAAGCACACTAGTGGAAGAAGTGTCTTAGTATGGAAGAAGTGGCATCACATGTCTGAATGGCCAGGAGATCTCCAAGTTGGGACAGAGAGCTGTGATATGCAATGAGTAGAGTTCAATCACCTTATGCTAAGAATGAATATTGTAATCCTGCCTCCAGAAGCAGGATTTATCATTTCCCACTTTACTTCAGAAAGTTTCCTTTGATTTGATTTGTCCTTTGCTCATTCTGCCCATGATGACTACAAGATGAAGTTGACTAATACCTAGCAGCAGACGGTTTGTGTGGCAAGCAGCTTGTGCAGAACTCTCCAAGATTGCAGCAACAAATCCATCAGCACTATCATGCCGCACCCTATGCACTGCTGCAACGTGTAGCAGCAATGGAAATTCACAAAGCCAAAACAACTCATCAGCAACGAACTAGTAACATTTCCATTCAATCACAGTAATTGGCAGCCGTCCTGTAGGTGAATACGTGTTCAGCCGCATGAGAAAATGGCACTGAAATGTCAAATCTGTACTGCATGTCAGCTGATAAACTGATCCACCTGGATGGCACACTTCTGTCTGGAGTGCTGTTACTAGTACTGCCTCTGCAAAATCCTCTACATCTCCCCGTAGGATTAGCAGACCAATGTCCTCTTCCTGGCCAACATTCCCAGCCTCGTGTTCCGTTGACTCACATGGGCAGGCAACCTCATTCATGTCCCCAGCTTGTCAAAATGGTTAACTCAATTCTGAACGCCCAGTGTGCCAAGAGATTACAAAGTGAGTAGAAAAAACACTTATTGCATGTTCTCAACCAAAACCCATTGATTTTTCAGAGTTCCTAGGCCACAAGTACAGAATGGAGAAGTAGTACTTAAGGTGTCATTGAGAACTTAAGATCCCATGTAGGTGTGCATGGAAGTCCACGTAAATGATAGAGATCTAATTACCAACTTGTCGAACATATCTCACATCATTAAGGCAGACTGTGTGGGTTTCTACACTTAGAGAAATTACTGTATCAGTTATCATAGAAATGGCATGGAATCAAGTTGTCCTTAACTCTTGAGATACTGCCAGAGAGAGGACAGCAGAAGTTAGTACAGAATCATTGAATTCTATTTTGATCACCAAACAAGCCCTTTGTCCCAATCTACCCGTACTGACCATGGAGTCTTCCTGAGCTACTCCTGTGTTCCTGCATTTGGCACATACCCTTTTAAAACTTTCCTATTCGTGAAGCTGTCTAAATGGTCATTTGAACGTCTTGAGCACTTCCATTTACCCACCAACCTCTGTGAAAATCCTGCCCCTTTAAATCTTGCCCCTCTTGCCTTAAACCTGTGTCTTCAGTTTAGAATCCCTTACACTGGGAAAAGTCTGTGACCACCCACTTTGTCCAGGGAGGCCACTCATGATTTTACAAACCTCCTCACTCCAGGGAAAAGAGACCCAGTCTCCAGAACACAAGCCCATCGGTTCTAGCAACAGCCTTGTAAATGTTTTCTATACTATCTCTAGCTTAAAACATTCTTTGGTGTGGCAACCAGAACTGCACAGAGATATCTCACCAACATCTTGCACAGTGGTAATGTGATATCTCAACTGTTGCGTTCAGTGTTGCATCCAATAAAGGCAAGTTTTGCTTGCGTGTTCTTCACCCTGTCTATCTGTGCCACTACTTTCAGAAAACCATGCACTTGTACCCCTAGGTTTCTGTTCAACAACACTTGCCAGGGTCCAGTAATTTATGATGCATGTCCTGCCCTGTTTCAACTTTCCAAAAAGCATCATTTTGCACTTAACTGCCATAAATTCCACGTTGACATTTTAGGCAATGACCACAGTATATAAAGATGCAAAGGAAATGTCATTAGAAATGTTAAGTTGATAATGTTGGAGTGGTAGTTGTTCTCCATCATGACTTAATTTAATTTCTGTACATTTCACTCCTGGTCTGCTGATTATAGGTGGAAAAAAAACCGTATTATTTAATCTAACGTGCCTTTTAGTGGTGACCTGGTAAAAAGATTGTGCAGACCAAATGCAAACAAGCATTACTTTTTCCTGTGAAGGACAATAATCATTCATCAGTCACAAGGTAAAGGACTAAATCAGGGTGCAACTTCAGTATAAACAAACACCTCCTTCCTGCAGGTCTTCAGCAGACAACAATTACCTCAGTCCAGATACTGTTTCCATTGGGAAAATATTCCTTTGTTTTAAATCCCTTGAAGAAAATGCAAACATTAACTTCAAAGCAAATCAGTACCTGACTCAGTGGAATATTTTCCTTTTTATGACAGAATTATACTTTATACTGGGCAAGTGTACTCTGGTAGGAAATATAATTTATTAATGATGTCTTTTTTTAACATTATTTATTAAATTTTAGAGATTACAAAGAATAAATGTGGTGATAAAATAGTAAGAAAAATGATATTAACCCTCCCCCTCCCCTTAACCCTCCCCCCCCCTTAACCCTTATCTAAAGAAAGAAAAAAAGAAAAGAAAGATTGCCTGGATATCGGAGGATCCCCTCATGCTCCATGGAGTTCAAAATAATTTTGATATTTATTTTCACTTTCCCCAATTACTATAATTTTATCTTCAAAGGACCTATGTATCTAATCCTATCTTTTGTAAGTATGGGAACCAAATTTTCAAAAATATATCATATTCATTTCTTAGATTATACGTAATTTTTTCAAGTGGAATACAACTATGTATTTCATTATTCCAACGATCCATAGTTAAATTGAAATCAGATTTCCAAGTAACTGCGATAACTTTTTTGGCTACTGCCAAAGCAATTTTTATAAATTTTTTCTGATACTTATTCAATTTAAATTTCGTTATTGTCCCTTCAATGTCTCCTAATAAAAATAATAATGGACTATGTGGGAGTTGTACTCTAATAATTTGTTCCAATAAAAGTCTTAAATTAATCCAAAATGGTTGAATTTTAAAACAAGACCAAGTAGAATGTAAAAAAGTACCAATTTCTTGTTTACATCGAAAACATTGGTCAGACATATTTGAATTTAATCTATTTATAATTGTATTGGTAAAGTTTGAAATAAATATTGCAATCTAGGAAATATATTCATTTTTACAGCATTAACTCTACCTATTAATGTTACTGGTAACATCATCCATTTATCAAGATCCTCTTTTATTTTTTTAAATAATGGCAAATAATTTTGTTTATATAAATTTTTTACATCATTATTAATTCTAATACCTAAATATTTTATCCCATTTATTGACCATCAAAATTGAGTTGCTAATCAACATTGATTATAATTTCCTTTGGTAAGGGGTAAAATTTCACTTTTATCCCAATTTACTTTATAACCCGATACTTCCCCATATTCTTCCAATCTAAAAGATAATCTTTGCAAAGATTGCAATGGGTTTGTTAAGTAAATCAAAACATCATCAGCAAATAAGTTAATCTTATATTCTTCTTGATTAACTCTAAAGCCCCCAATATCTGAATCTGTTCTAATTAATTCAGCTAATGGTTCTTTTGCCAATACAAATAAAGCAGGTGATAATGGGTAGCCTTGTCTAGTTGACCTCGTTAAACAAAATGGTGTTGAAATCTGACCATTTGTAACTACTTTAGCTTGAGGATTAGTATTTAAAATTTTAATCCATTGTATAAAAATTCATATTTTTCCAATACCTTAAATAAAAAATCCCATTCCAATCTATCAAATGCTTTTTCTGCATCCAAAGCAACATTAATGATGTCTTAAATGGCATCTGCATTTAAACTCAGGAGAGTTCTCATAGGGTACTGGCCAATAATAATCCCCAACTAATACCACAGTAGCTAATAATGTAGTTTTATATTGCGCTACATTTTGTAGGGCATTTTGTGTAAATTGTCCTCTGTATTTTCTGGATTTTTGCAATTAATATTATTCAGAAGTATCATGATCTAGAACAATTGCTGAGATTCTGAAAGGTGAGATATGAATGTAAGTTTTTTTCCATTTAAGTCAGCAGTTTTCAATTTTATTGCTGTTCCCAAGCAGGCAATGTAACAAGAATTCTTGCATCTCTTTTTTTAAAAAAAAGTAGATGCAGTATATATTAGTTTGGTGCACAAAGTGCCTGTTCGCTTTACCTACATTTTCTGTGTATTCACAAGAGATGCAGAGGTAATTTCGCCCAGTAGATCCACTGGTGTCTGTACTCTATCTGACTACACTTTTTCAACTAATGGTATTAACATATTATTCTATTCTATTCTCCCCATGAATTTGCTGTTTCCTTGGAAAATTATCTATTTCCATGTCCTTGTTCTCTACTGGTAACAGGTCCCACATTCTAAAGCATCACTCCCAAGTCCCATTTTAGATTCATTAGTAATCATTATGTATTATGGTGCATGTGATACATATTTATGACAACACCATGATATCCAATGAGAATCTTATGGTAGCAAACAGTCTTCTGGAGTACTTCAGTGAGATTGAGCAGGATCGGGAGTGGGGGTGGAAAAGGGGGAGGAAATGTCAACATTTCAGGTTAAAACCCTGCATCAGGTCTGACAGTGGAGAAGGGAGTTTGTTGCTCTGGATTCCAGCATCTGCAATCTGTCATGTCTCCAGAATCTTATTTAATTTTTCATCTTTCTGGAGAAGCAAGTTCCAGCCTGTTGAGTCTTTCCAAAGAATTGCTACCTCATGGATCTGCTGTCAATTTTAGCCTATTCAGTAAAGTTTTAGGTCATCTGGGCCATTCATAATTGGTGCAGCCATAGTGTTATTAATATTAGCATTGTTATCTTTAATAGTTAATAAAAGTTCATAAATACAGTGCTCTTTGGAGTTATAAATCTATCACAAGTGTATATGGAAGCAAACATTGAAAAGCATTGTTCATGTCATTGTTTCTGTTGCGATATGCTAGGAGCAGCCCACAAGTGTCACCAAGCTTTGGGGGCCAACATACCATGCCCACAACTTACTAGCCGTAATCGATAGGACCTTTAGAATGTGGGATGAAACCAATGCATCCAGAAGAGACCCATGTTGTCACAGGATCTGAGCCCGATCTTCTGATTAGTGGCACTGATGAGCATTACGCTACCTGCTACACTACGATGCCTCCTCTTCTCAGTAGCAAGGTACAACTTAGACTGGACTTTGCAACCACCTAGTGTTTATAATTTGATAATGACACTAAAGCCAATAAATTGCCTGTAACATATTGAGAGATACTTGTTTACTTTAGACTTGCACGTGCTAACTGTGCAAATAGATAGACAAAAGCTATTAGCTTTTCTGTATCCTGTGGTGTTTTAGCACAGCTTTATGCCTCAGCTCAAAGTCCAAAACAGATCGTTGTAGCATTTCTGATTATCAGAATAGTTAATCAAATGGTTAACGCACAGTTTTAGAAATAGCCAGAATATGAAATGAGCAATGAAAAGTGTTAAGCAATTTAATATTTAACTAATTAAATTGAAAGTAATTCATGGAATGTCTATTAATTAACAGATTTATAGAATGCGAAGAACAAGCTGATTTAGAGTGGCCTAAATTAAGGAGATTGTGGAGTAAAAGCCTATTTAACAATTGCTTGACTGATTTTATAGAAATGATATTGGTGGACAAAGTATTTGGGAGTGAACATTTATAGTATGTGGATTTACACTATCGACTAAGCATATTGGACACCCGCAGTCCATTCTAATCACAGTTTGTCTAACTTTGTGTTTCTCTGACATCTGTTATGTACACTTGAGAACATGATTCAGAGTATGGTGGTTGTACAACTTCGTTTCCTAGGACGGTAATCCAGAGGCCTAAACAAACAAATTTCATGCTGCTACTGGATTGCAATTCCAATCAATAATCTGGAATTTATGGTAGAGATAATGATGGCCACAAAGCAGGTGGATTGTCATTTCAGAAGTCCCCCGATTCACCATTGTTCTTCAAGGAAAGAAACCTACCACCTTTACCAATCTGTGCCCACTAGCAGTTCAAAGGCAATTCAGGATGAACAAGAATGCTGACTTTGCCAGTGACGTCCAGTTACTGAAATATGATCTTAAAATAAAGATCGCTATAGAACCAAACACTGTTGAAAGTATTCTGTAGAATAATGTGATTAGAGAGCATCACTGAAGGCACCTACTTTATGAAATCTGAATTTCAGAAACTCTGATAAAGAAAGAAGAGATACAGCAGAATTTTTCACATCAGAGTATCATCTTGACCTCAAGTTAACATTGAACCCATTGAAAGAGGAATACTCCTATTGGGGCAGGACAATGTGGATTCTGGTTAATGGCTCATGTAGTATCCCATAAAAGAAAAGGTGCTACAGGATGTGCAGCTAGACTGGATAGTAACATTGTACACTTTTTAATTTGACAATATGAGGATCCCAGATGGTGAGAACCTGCAAAAGTACTAAGGATGTGCAGTACAATCCAAACCATAATAATTTGCATCTGTTAAGCACTTCTTTAAATATAGAATAGGTATTAGAAAACAGAAGAGATGACCAAGACTTTGGTCAAAGATACAGATATTAATGAGTCACTTAAATAAGTTGTGAGGCAGATGAGGGTCAACTCTGATTACTCTGTATGTTTGAGAGTCTTCCCAAATTATCTATATCTGTTCAATGAACCCTGATGTCACAAAAGTAGGTGTCTAATCCAGTTTGGTAGCACACACTTGTATTTACATGAATTTGAGAAAAAGGACCTTGGAGAAAAGCGAATGTAGCATAATGCTCGACATTTTCTTGTCTCAGTGAAATCCAGTTGATGATTACCTTAAAGTCAGTGCTGCATTGGATTTAAACAGCTTTGCAAACTCTGTACCTGAGCTTTCATAAACTTCCTCAGCATCTGGAGCTATGTGTTAGTTGCCATCTGGAGGAAGGTCAGAACTAAGTTATCTGCCTGAGACAAGTGATTGTTACAACTTTAGGTGGCTATAATTAGATAGCTCAGGTTAAGTAGTATTTGAAAAGCAGGGCTATTTTAAAAAATTTTACTGGTGGCATTTAAAAGAAAATGAGAGGATTAGTTTACATAAATCCTTATTTTTATTTTTGTCCACTATATTATTACTCTAGTTATGTTCTTTTCTGTTTTATTCTGGGAATTCTTTGAAATCCATTTCACTTACTTGTAGCAGGTTTTTAATACCTACTGCATGGTGGTTATTTTATCCAAAAAAAATTGTCAGAAAAAAGAATAACCTTGCAAGCTCACTTATTTCAAATGCTTTTAATTAGTTTCATGGTAAAAGAGATGGCTTGTACAGAGATGGCATAGATTGATGGATGGTAAGAGAATGTGGGGTTAAAGAGAATTGTTTAAATTGAATGAATGTTCAGTCTTTTAAAATGATGTGAAGGAAGGCACAATCAAATGCAGATATATTTTAGAACTTCTATTAGATTTGAGAGTACTTAAAGATGTCATTCCAATCACCAAACTAACACAAAACAGGGTACATTAGGGTGCATGATTTAATTATATTTCTCCAAGGCAATGGGTAAACTACTGTTATTATAAGATGTATAGGTTTGAACACTTCACATTGGAAAGGGCATTATCATGGCTGATAGGTTTATTGATTGACTCGTGTTATCTTGTGGAAAGTGCGAAGTGGGCACATGAGGGACAAGCTGAAATTTAACATTTACATTCAATATACCAGCAGAAGGATAGGTGTTGCTGCATCAGTGGAGGGTCTTGAAAAGATTTGAGAATTAAGATGAACCCTGAGTTGCAGAGTGAGCCCAGTAGTGCAGGGTCCGAAAATAATTGTGCACATATGTGAAATACATCAATATGTGTTCATCAAGGTAACAGAATCATGTCAGGTCTTAGAAAGATGAACTATTGTGGGATTCTAGTTTTTGTATGAGAATGGGAAAAGTTGGGAGAAGGTTTAGCAAAGTGTACACTTAAAAAAACAACAGGACCCCTAAGAATTGTATAATATTTAAATGAAAGTTCAGATTCTGTTTGCAAGGCTATTTCTTCTATTTCCACTAGAAAATCTATAGCAAAATTTTGTGGTCCTTGTCACTATCACCAGACAATGATCGATTAGTATGAGTAGATAGCCATCTCTTAAGCAGAAAGCGCAGATTCCGAAATAAAAGCTAATACAAGGAGCAGTGATAACATTTCATATCAATGAGCTGAAGTGGTAACTGATTTTTCACTCCAAAAATTCTCCTTGACCTGTTGAGCATTTTCACCACGCTCAGTTTTTAAAATAAGACTTTGGTTCTATTCAGGTTAAGATTTCCTGTGATGCTGAAAACAGAGTGGGATGATTTCCTATGTTGGCTATTTCTAGTAAAAAAAATGTGTGTCCTTAGAGGTTATGATTCCACTAGAAGTCACATGAAGAGGAAATCTTCCCATTCTTGTTTACAGTTTGTTAACATGTAGTCACAGCAGGAAGCCTTTCCTTGTGCTGAGGGCAAGAATGGTGCTTCTTTGTAGGAAAACAAAATCAGAGGGTCTCAGTTGGAGCATTCGAACAAGGTTCCCATGCTCACGGCTGGGGAGTTACATATTTTGTGCTGCAGTCGAGGTGGTATAGGATTCATAAAGGGTAGAGAAAACAGATTCAAAATGAGTGTGTGGAAATACAAGTCGTACTTAAGTACCCCATTTATGTCAGTTTGGTTTTGTTCTTTTATTACATTGTCTGGTTTATAGACCTTTCAATTAGACCACATTCAAACAAAATAGATACAAGTGATACGTCAGAGATTTTGCATTAACAATTTATATTAACGATGCACAGTGGACTTGTTTGGATTTATTCTTGATCAGATTCCCTGTGTGCAGCTTGCCAGCAAAATGTTTTAAAGTTTTGTCATAATTGCATGTGCTGTAGGCTCTAAACTACCTAGCCAAGACTGCTCTCTTCAGATATTTATGTGATTATGAAGATGGTGCTTATTTAATAATCTAATTCTCCAGAAGTTCATTGTTTTCCAAGTTCATTATATTTAGCATATTTATGTGCTTACTTTATAAGCAGCATTTTCTGGTATGAGTTACAAATATTAGCTTGGTATGAGTTACAAATAATCCAGTGCTTGGAAACTTTATTTGCATCATCTGGAGATTAATTCACTTCCTGTTTGCCATGGATTCACAGTAACAAAGTGTTTCTGGAGGGTGTTTAATAAGATTAAAAAGAGGCATGTTATTTTATCTTGACGTAAGAAACACAAACAATATCTGCCGTGATGATTGCAAAAATCTACACCAATCCTCTGCATGTAACTTCATTAAAATATTTAATAATTGTCTGACCTAATAGGTGAATTGAGGCAAATCTCTGAGCTGTAAGGAAAGAGAGGCCAGTCTTTCCTTAGGATGTGGTAAATCATTTTTACTTTGTGCAAAAATTCCTAAAACAAACTGTGCACAACTCTATCGTTCCCTTTCTATTGACTAAATTTAGTCTTAATGCTACTGCAGTTGCTTAAAGTATTTACAGATGGTAAACAGGCATATTTTTTCTTGATTTGTCATCTGTAAAGTTCCCTACATGATTATGAATGAAAGAGCATTTGCCTTGTGGATGAACCTATCATGGGCCCCTCTCATATATCTGCTCATTTTCTCATGATGCTCTGTTGGCACAGCTCAGTTATTTTCTCCTTTTCAATTATACTTCGGGCATTTTTTTTCTTTGCTGGAAAAGTTAGCATGTACTATTGTCCCAAATGTTGTAAAGATTTCTCCATGTCATTTTCTTTCCAGATTTTTTTCTAATAGCAAAATCATGCTTGACTACTTTGATGGGAAGCTGGTAGAGTAATTTGTTACCTTCACAAAAAATGATGAATAATATGCCAACAGGATGGTCAATATCTTTATTTATTTATTTAATATAGCCAATGTTGGAACCCTAAAATATAAATGAAAAGTAAGATTGTCTTCTAGGTGGACAGAACGTACATTTTTGTTAAACTGGAAGGAGTGAATAGGAAGCTGCAGTTTGCTTCAACGTTTTGTGATGTGGGTTGATTTTTACTGCCAATTACTCAAAAAAGCCTTAGGAAATTATTTGTATCTGACTGTTGGTTCAGCTCTTGTGCACCCAGCTGTTGAGTCACCTGACACTACTGTCTCCTGAAAAATAACATTGACTGCTTTAGTAACTGACAGAAGTATGATTAGATTTAGCAGAGGTAAGAAAACAAAAATAACATGAAATAAAAGCTCTTGAAAAAGTGAGTGAATGACTTTTAAATGTTGATGCAGGTTGGCTCAGTGATGTAGCTCAGGATAGAGCTGACAGAGCTGCAGTAACCCAATCCTGACCTTGGGTGATACCTGTTGGGGGCTTGCATGTTCTCCTTGTGATTGCATGATTTACCCCAGTCCTCCAGTCTGCTCCCGCATCTCAGAGATGTTAATTGGTCACTGTAATTTTGCCCTTGTGTAGATGAATGGAAGGCTCTGGGAGGGGAGTTGACTGGAGTGAGGGGGTAGAGATTAAGAGAAAATTAAGTGGTGAAGGGCATTTCTCTGCAAGTCAACATGTATCATAAACACAAGAGATGCTATGTGCCAGAGTAGTGAAGCAGTTAGTGCGATGCTATTACAGCTCGGGGCGTTGGAGTTCAGAATTCAATTCCAACATCCCTCTGTAAGGAGCCTCTGTGTATCCTCCCTGTTGAGTGCAAGGCTTTCCCCCAGTTTCCCCCACAGACCAAAGACTTACTGGGTAGGTTAATTGTAAATTGTGATTAGGTTAGGGTTATTTCGGGGTTGTCGTGGGTTGCTGGGTGGTGGGGCTCGAAGGGCCAGCAGGGCCGCTCCATGCAGATGCTGAAAATCATAAGTCTGTGTGTGTGTGTCTCTCTCTCTCTCTCTCTCTCTCTCGCGCGTACACACACACACACACACACACACACACACACACACACACACACACACACACACACACACACACACACACACACACAGTGCTGGAGGCACTCAGCAAGTCAGGTGGCGTTTATGGGGTGGGGGGGAATAAACAGTTGACGTTTTGTGCTGAGACCCTTCATCACGACTGGAAAGGAAGAGGCCAGAATAAGAAAGGTTGGTGGGGGGGGGGGGTGGGGAGAGAGGTGAGGTGCAGTGGTACGTAGGCTGGCAGATAATAGGTAGCTGGAGTGAGGGCAATGTAGAAGAGATAAGAGGCTGAAGAAGAAGAAATCTGGTAGGATAGGGCAGTGGACCATGGAAGAAGGGGAAGGGCACCAGAGGAAAGAGAGGAGTAGGGGTGAGAAATTACCAGAAGTAACAGAAATCAGTGCTCACACCATCAATTGGAGGCTACCTGGACAGAATATGAGGTGTTGCTCCTGCAGCTTGAGCATGGTCTCATCACTGCAGAATTCACGCTCAAAGTTTTCCACTTTAGATCTGTTTAGTATCTTAAAGTCCATCAGTCTGCCAGGGAACATTTTGTAAAATATGCTTTTGGCACAATCTATTCTTGAAATGTATGTTCCCTATCTTTCAATAAAAGATCATTCAGCAGTTGGGTCAGTTGACTTCAATGGATTTGAATGTCAGGTGTGAAGTGCAGGAGGCAGCCTTAAGGCCATTTTAGTGCTAGCTACAAAAGATTAATTTCTACTTGTTTAACCAAACAATAACTGTTCCCCTGACATGGTGATTTTAAACAAAATATTATTGAACAACTGAGGGAAATAAAAATAACCCAAGCATCTACACCAAATTTTTGATCATCGTTGCATGATTACTTCTTGAAGTGCATATGAATTTGTTTTCTGTTTCTCATGAATGACTCCTTTTTGTCATTGTGCCTTGGTAACATGGGTCACTACAGGACAATTTTCCATTGCTCTCACATTTACATACATGCACATTTTTACTGTGTGTGTATATTCTTCCCTGCTTTCCCAAAAGCAGGGGAGTGTGAAGATATTTTGCTTAACTATAAGAACATTTAATGTTGGAAATAAATGATAGCTCTCTGTTTTCTTTTATGACGGTATTAAAAATGGAGATCATTCTGAATATCTAAAGATGCCCAGCACATAAAATAAAGCGTTTTGTTGACCAGTCAATTAGAGCCTGCTGAGATGTTAGGGATGAATTAGATTTAATTGGTTCCATTAATCTGTCTGAACACTGTGTGACATTCAACAACAATTATCAATGCAGGCCTTTTCAAGCATGCTGCAGTGGTTACTTTACTCAGCCACATGAAAGTAATGTAGTAGGAGAAATGCTTAATCCACTCAGAATTTGGGTGATGTGGCAAGTGTCTTGGGCAGATTGCAATGCCATGCTCTTACCACAATCCACAGCTTAAGTTGGCGTTTCCTGCACTGAGTTGAATCACTTGTGGTTAAATGTTTGTGGTTGTCTCTCAGTTATTTCACATCAAGTATTATCCCATACTTGCATCAATAATTTAAAACGTATCTAAACACTCAAGCTTTAGTTTTGTAAATGTAAGTGAACAACCTTGAGATAGAAACATAAACTCCAGATGCTAGACATTTGTGACAAATGCACAAATTTTTTTTGTGGAAATATTTCATAGGTCAGACAGAAAAGGAATTAGGATGGATTCATTTATGCAGCTTATAGGGCAAAGGGGAGGGGACATGCACACACACCCTCCCCACCCACCCATTGTTGAGCAACTGATATAAACTGTAAAATGATGAACAAAATGAAAATAATTGAAATCTTTGGGCATTTTTTCAGGAAATGTTCAATTACCTGATGCATTGGGGATTGAGGTATGGACAACAAGCATTAGACGTTAAGTAATTATATTCATGTGTTTCTATAGGCAATTGGCAACCTGATTGTAAAGTACAATTAGCCTTTTGTTAGGAGTTCTATAGACTGACATTTTTAACTTACCTTCAATTTCTGAGTTGAGTATGATAGTGTTCTAGTTATGACCATGCATGTTGAGACAGTAAAGCATAATAGTGCAACGACCAGACAGTAAGTCTTGAAATTTCTGCTTTTCAGTGTCATTTAATTCAGTAAAACAGTGCAACATGATGCTGATGACAGTATTAACACCTACATTATCAGACACCTGTGTTATAAGTAAAATTGATATTTACCTGCCAGCAGGAGTTCAGGCATTGTGATTTTGTGAACTGACCTGTATTTTTCAGAAGCCAGCTGTCTGCCTCCGAGTGCATACCTGCATACCTTCCTCAAACCAGAATGCCAATTCCAAACATTAGGTCATTATCTCCCGCACTTTCACTGACTTCAATTTGTTGAGAGATTTTCCTTCTACCTAGGTGTTCCTATCCTGGCCTAACAAGCTGCCATTACCAGCCTAGGATTTGTAAGTGGGACTATGTGAACAATTTCAGCCTGCCCTTGCTCCACCAAACTTATTTCTTGCTACTTGACTCCTATCACTTCAGCAATCCCTTCCCACCTGCATCTATGACATCTTTGTTATCTTCTGCCATTTTAACAAATTCCAGGTCATTGGTCCAACTCTACCCATCATTCCATGAATGCACAGTCCCCCTACACCTCTGTTCATCACCAGGAAGATCTGAGGGTCCTGGCTAGACTAACTTTCACTTTAAACATTTATCTCTATTTGTTCCAAAGATGTAAGAATCCACAGAAGGCCGGGCTACATGTCTGTTGAGGGATGTGTGGAATAGTCTCTGTTTCAGTCGAAATATGGATCAATCCTGCAGTTCTCTTTTATTATCGATATTGTCTCATCCTGAACTTGTACAAGAATTATATTTCATTATCATTGTGGAAATTTCCCCACTGTTCTCATTTTTAAAGTGTTTCTGACTCTTCCCTTTCTGGATCTTTACATCTCCATTTCAGGCTTTCGATTATAAGCCTATCACCTACCTCAGCTATGCTTCTATTGTTGAAGGAGCAACACTTCATATTCCATCTGGGTTGCCTCTAACCTGAGGGCATGAACATTGATTTCTCTTACTTTTGATAATTTCTTCCCTCCTCCCCATTCTCTCCTTTTGCATTCCCATTCTGGCCTCCCTCTCAACATTTCTCTTCTCACCTGCCCAGTTACCTCCCCTTGGTTCCCATCTTCCTTCACTTTATTCCATGGTCCATTGTCCTCTCCTATCAGATTCATCATTCTTCAGCCCTTTATCTCTTCCACCTTTCCCCATCCCCACCCACATTCCCTTCCCCTCAGCTGGCCTCATCTGCCAGCTTGTACTTCTTTACCTTACCCTGTCTTATTCTGGCTTCTGCCCCATTCCTTTCTAGTTCTGATGAAGGTTCTTGGCCCGAAGCTGTTTATTCCTCTCCATAGATGCTGCCTGACCTGCAGAGTTCCTCCAGCATTTTGTGTGTGTTGCCACATTCCCATTCTGCTTTGATTGAGGGGTGACCCTAAGCTTCCTGTGCTTATCACTTTAATTCTCTGTTCATTTCCCATTCTGACCTGAGCTCCTGCATTGTTATGTTGAGGCTCAACATAAGTCTGAGAAATAGTATTGTTAAGTCTGGGTACAGTACAACTATCCAGACTCAACCTTGTATTCTACAGCTTCAGGTAAGTCATTGGCTCCTTTTGTATCAGGGCTGACTCTTTCTGCCGTAAACAAAAGAGATTGTGCAGATGCTGGAAATCCAGAGCAACCAACACAAAATTTTGGCAGCACCTTTGGGGAGGGATAAACAATCAATACTTCAGACCAACAACCTGACAAACAGGCTCAGTTTTCTCTCTGGTGCAACCACCTTAGCTGCCGGGGATTGTCCTGAACCCTGCAATGTACCATTTTTAAATATTTATCTGTATCTGCAGATGCTGGAATCTAATATGAAAACAGAAAATGGTGGAAACACTCAGCAGGTCAGGTCACATCAATGTACTGAGAAATACATTGTAATTTTTTGGAAGTTAAAATTGAAAGATAGCACAACGAGAAGTTTCTTCTCTCGATGACTAGCTATATTAAAATATCAATATACGTGTGACCTTTCCCCAATCCAGTGCTCCTCCTCACATACAAAATTGCTTTTTGGAAAATTGACGTGAAGACAGTTTCTATTTTCTATAAAAGCAATTTATATTTGCAGAAATAAACATATGAAATGATGGATTGAGCAACAGAAAGCAATGTGTATCAATTTTGTGTAAGTTAATGGTAGCCAAGTTTAAAATAGCAACAGAGCATAAAATATTTTTGTTTGAACCATGATAGAACTCCTGTTTGTTTGAGCCATAATAATTCAATTTGGGTGTTAATCATTACCCATTTCTCCTATGCTAAATGGATATTATGAGATTTTTAAAAAATTACCAAGGTGGGAGGTCCTAAAGGAATCACTAATTTTGTTTTCTCCCACTAAAAGAAATGAGGTGTCCATGTTATTCTCAGTTGGCTGCAGCTATTGCTACCCAAATCCATGATCACCGCTCAGCCGGCAGTGACTCAGTGCTGTTGAAGTAACTTCCCCATGGCAGCCTCAAAGTTTCAACATGGAGATGGGGGAACATTCAGTGTAGCAAAGAAGACAGAAAATTGAGTACTGTGCTGGGTGGGGGAGGAGGGTAGTAAATTGGATTGGGAAAATGGTGTTGCAGTAGGTAATAAACCTGGTGGTGCTCTGTGACTTGGTTTATTTAACAATCGAATCACGGACACTGCAAATTCAGAGCTGCAGAATACAGCATCCAGAGCAGAGGATGCTCCAATGTTTACCAGTATCAAGCCTGATCAAAGGAAATTGCTTGTAAATCAATGTCTTGCATTCTTAGGCTGCCGACAGCAACATGCCAGAAGTCCTGTATCCTGGGCCGGTCTTTCAAGTTGTCCCCAAGTGTAGCCCATCTTTTGAGATCATTCCTCTCCCAGGGATGAGGTCTTTGGAGCTTCTATGAGCGTCTGTCCAGCTCTGGATTTCTACGGAATGGGGTTGCTAGCCTCTGACCCAACCCCCCTCCTCTCACAGCCAGGCTTGTGACGGTCCATGGCAGAGTTAAATCAATGTCACTGGACACCTCGTATAAAAGGTATCCCAGTAGAGGGATAATCTTTAAGTTTGTGTGTGTTGCAGAATTTCTGGTATGTTCATCTTGTTTTACTGTGAACAGAAAACATTTGTAGTATGCTTTTTTTTTTGATTTAGCTTCTATGGATATGTTAGGTAAGAATATTGATAATCAAATCAATTGCATAAACTGATAGGGCAATGGTGCTTCCATTGTGGTGAAAACTAATATGAATTGTCTGTTTCAATTTCCAGTTGGGTGGCACTTATGCTGCAAATGGATGCAAGCTCTCCAGAAATGCTGAAAGTGAATTGGGGAACTGCAAAATTTAGTGTATACCATTTCTACTCTAATTTATAGACCTGCATGAGTATAAATTTATGATTTAGTGCACATTTGTCAAAATATGAAATTCAGTGTATTTGGATAATTGGGTCATCGGTTAATCAGGACAGCCACTTATTTGGGACAACTCTTAAAAAATAATTGAGAAATTAGCTGGTATTCCCTTTGTTTATTTTGGAGACTATGCTACATAACTGTAGTAGGAGATTGGTGCCAAATAGTTTCTAACTAGCGTCAGTTGTGTGTGCTTGATTGACGGTTAGATACATCACTGCTTTGAGTGAACAGTTTTAAAATTGCATCAGTTGCGTATATTTGTGTGCAAAAAGCAGTGATTTTTGTCACTGCTAGTTGGCGAGATATAAGCTGTGAGACTATTTGGAACTGATTGGCTTACTGCAGTTTCAAACATTCAGTCTTGGCGATGCCAGAAACAACCATGAATGAAAATGAAATGATTTCACTACTTCAGTAAGTTAGAATCTATGACGTATTTGAAGGTTTTGACAATCATCTTGAATGTTACAATCTAAATGAAGATTTGAAAGATGCAGTCGTCGATAGCTGTGTATGAAGGTGGTCTGCACAAGGTGTCTACGCTGATTTTGTTTGCTTACAGACAAAAGGCAAAGCATATGAATTCCTCCGTTGATAAGTGTTTGAAACTAATACACAATTTTGTACTACTTTGGTATATTTGCATTCTAATTTGTTCTGTATTTCATTTAAATATATGATTTTTTACTCAGTTTTCTCTCTTTAATACCTTTTTAACTTTTTCTGTTAAGCTTCAGCTAATTGGAGCAGCCGCTTAATTGAGCCAAAATATACTGGTCCCAATTAGCTGAAACCCACGGGTCTTTCTTGTCACTGTCAGAAATTGAGAGTAGAAGTGTGTTATGGTTTTGTTACAAATAATGAAGAAAGTAAATAGTTTTTCTATTTTAAAATCAAAGGTATTCTGTTAAATGGTTAGTTCCTGTCACTTAGTGTTGAGTTATAACTTAATTCTCCCACTTCACAATATGTAACCAACTTATTTTTGAAAAGCAGGAAATTTCACACAACGAGTTACTGCTGTCAGTTACATCCATGGTGACAAAATGCAAGCAGCTAATTAAAACTGATTGAAATTCAAGCCTTGGTTGGAATTAGCAGAGATGTTTAAAACTTGTACAGGATGAGTACATGACCTGCTCAGATTAGTCAGTGTTATCGTGTTATAAGCAGTAGCATTTGTAATTGACTGCTGCCACAATAATGAATTTCCAATGCCATTTACCAATGTGACAGTGAAAGTGGCAGGAACTGAACTGCAAACCTAACACCTGTAAGACTGCTGTGCATCCTGTAGTGAATTATATGACTGGAGCTCTCTTCAACTCCACATGAGAAATAATAGCTATGTCTATGAATTGACGCTCCATGTCATGTCATCCTATATCAGGTTGTATTTTGAACCTTTTCTGTAAAAAAAAATAAAAATAATCTATGTTTTCATCTTCATTAATTGTGAGTCTTGACCAATTAGGCAAACTTCTAAATAAAAGGCTGGGAATGCACAACAAGCTCATCAGGTATGTTAAAAATAGGAACCTGAGCTTAGCAGGAACTGGAGGAGTTAAACCGTACAGAAGTAATGGATGAGGAAAAAATTGATTGAGGTAAATGTGTACAATATAGAATGAAGGCTGGAATAAGCAGTACACTAACATACTGACCTTATCTTGCTACACTCAATAAAAACAAACATGACACTGAGAACTTAACTTGTTGTCCTATTCCAGCTCTGGTATCATCCACTGCACAATCATTATCACTTATTTGAATCAGACAAGGTTCCCATTACTATGTTCAGACAGAATTATTACAGCACAGAAGGCCATTTGATCCATTAGGACTTCTTTATTGTAGTAGTACATCCAGTTCCTCACCTGGATCTTTTTGTAAAATTCTTGTTTAGATGTTGTACATTCTGCAACTTCTGTTTTGTTTAACTCCACATGCCAGTGTTTGTAGTTGCAGTTTCTCATTTGGACCCACCACACTTGGTTATATAATGACATATTTTTGCCTTGAGAGAAAATGCATTGCACCTCCTACAATATCAAAAATATTGAAGATCAGCAGGGGTTTCCTGCTGGGAAGGTTTTGGGTACTGAAGTGCATTCATCTACTAATCTCTGAGCTTTTGTCATACATGGCAATTGCCTTATGCTCTAACTGATGAATTGGACTCTCTTCATTTGAATCCAGAGTACAACTGCCATTTTTGTAGTAGAAAGATACCCTTTATATTCTGGCAAACACGAGGAAATCTGCAGATGCTGGAAATTCAAGCAACACACACAAAATGCTGGTGGAACGCAGCAGGTCAGGCAGCATCGATAGGGAGAAGCGCTGTCGAAGTTTTGGGCCTGAAACGAGGGTCTCGGCCCGAAATGTCAACAGCGCTTCTCCCTATCGATGCTGCCTGGTCTGCTGTGTTCCACCAGCATTTTGTGTGTGTTGTTTTATATTCTGGCATAGTGATTATGTAATTGTACTGCATCATTCAATAAAACATAGGTCATATAATTTGCCTATAATTTTAATATTCTAACTTTTATTTTTGGATGGGTGATAGTGCATCAAGATGTAGGCAGTTAGTGGAAGGAAAGAAACTCCTTTCTGATACCTGGATCAGAACTAACTGCCTGTGCCACACTGAACTGATACAGTACTATGACCTACAGACTTACTTTCAAGAACTCTTTACAATTCATATTCTTAGTTTTATTTTGTATTTGCATAGTTTGTCTTTTACACATTTGTTGTTTGCTGATTTTTGTTTATGTATACTTTTTCATAATTTCTGCTGTTTCTTTGTATTTACTGTGAATGCCCACGAGAAAATACATCTCACATATGACCTTGATAATAAATTCATATTGAGCTTTGAAATGACCTGACCTATGGCACATTACAATTATCACTGCCCTTCCCAATAATAAACATCAAACCACGCAACAAACATGTTCCACACACAAAATGCTGGAACGCAGCAGGCCCGGCAGCATCTATAGGAAGAAGCACAGTCGACGTTTCGGGCCGAGACCCTTCGTCATCGTCTATCCTATGGTCCCTTCATAAAGCCTTGCAATGTTTAAATTCCCAGCTTAAAATGGGCATTTACAGATAACCGGACAGTATGACATAAATGTTATTTCATATTGGTGCTTTTACCTTCTACCTCCCCACTAAAAACACAGGCCCAAGGTTAAAATTGTAAATTGGCTTCTAATGCAAATACTAATGACGACATGCCAGGGTGCTAATCCTTTGCATTACCTATTTAGTTTTTTGTGTGTTTATATTCTTGGAAGAGTGTGTTTTCGTGGTTAACTTTTAAACAGTTGCAATATTGTTGGGTGTGCCTGAATGTGGTTCACAGATTATCAAGAATATGACTCCTGTAATGCAAAGATTAGCAATTACAGAACTGTGCTTTCGTAGGCTATGTCACGAATAAGTTCGTCATTATTGTTGCAACAGAAGGAAGACATTCCAATGAGTAAACTTTGGCTTTTTTGATATGATTTTAATAATTCTCAAACATATTTGACTCCAATGAAAATATAGAATTAGTGAGAGTGTATAGCTATAAATTTTATTTTAATTTGTGGATATGAATATCAATTCCCTAATGTACTGTCAAATAATTGTTTGCATTACAAATAATGCCAAAAATGCAAGGATCTCTCAGGATTACCTCATACCATTACAGTGCAAAATATTGCTAGAAATCTGAAATTATTTTTTAAAAAATGTCAGGCAGCAGCTGTGAAAGTGAGTGAGAGAAACTGTTTTGACCATAGAACATAACACAGTACAAGCCCTTTGGCTCACAATGTTCTACCATCCTTTTAATCTACTCTCATCAATTGAACCTTTCCTACTCCGTAGCCCTTAATTCTTCTGTTACCCATGTGCCTAAAAGGCTTGTAAATGTCCTTGATGCATCTGACTTTACCACCACCCCTGACAATTGTTAATCAAACTGAGCACTTCCTGTGTTTTTTTAAAAAAAACTTATCTCAGACATCCTCCCCCCCCATACTTTCTTTCAATTACCTTAAAAATATCACCCTCTTATTAGCCATTTCCACCCTGGGAAAGGCTCTGAACATCTACTTGATCTATGCCATATATCATCTTGTGCACCTCTGTCAAGTCACCTCTTATCAACCTTCATTCTGAAGAGAAATGTCATAGCTCACTCAGTCTTTCCTTATGATGCTCTCTAATCCAGACAGCATTCTGGTAAATCTCTTCTGCCCCTCTTTAAAGCATCCACATCCTTTCTACAGGAACTGGCTAGCGTTTGGGTTGGTGGTATTGATCAGAAGGGTCATTGACCTGAAGTGTCACTGCTACTTTTCTGTCTATATTTTGTATCTGAGCTACTGAGTATTGTAGTATTTTCTTACTTTAAATTCCTATAATCCATGTTGATGCAGAGGAAGCAACATCACGAAAGGAATATGGAGTGGCACCTTGCCTCTTCCTCTGAGAGTAAGTGCACCCTGTAATTTAGGAATAGCAACACCGATGTTCCTTGATGCAGCATGACAGTCTTCAGTGAGTATTATCTCCTCTCGTCTACTTGTAACTCCACAACAGCTATACATTACAAACACGTTCCACAGATAGGATCTCTAAGGGCATTCTACTTTGGAAGGAGTTGCTTCAGGACACCAACATATTGTTATTTAATTTTTCTCTCTGCATTGATCTGGAACAGCAACAGGGAGAGGTCTGTCTGAGGTCCACCACATCGACAATCTTAATGACTTCCTCTCTTCCTCCTATTAATACTTCCAAGTCCTGGTATTGCTAAGTACAAAACAAGCCCAGAGCAATAAATGAGGAATGAGAGCACTGTGTTTATTATCCAGTTTTGCCTTCACTAGTCAACGGGATTACTAGTTAAATTCTGAAGCCCCTGTTGCAACTAAACAGGAAAGGGTGAGCTCATTGATCACTACTGATTTCTCTGATTCCTGCATTGTTAGACGAAGGATCAAGAGAACCAGATGGAAATGATCAATACACATGTGTACAATGAAGACTGCTTGCCAACCAGTTAACTGTTCTGACTGAAAGTCGGTTTTAATGGTGTCTAAAAACATTTCTCTGTGGTATTGGTACCAGTAGGGGAAATGATCAGGAGTGGGGGCAACTGAATGTGAGGTGGTTCTAATGGACCGTTGACACAGCAGCTGGTTCAACTGGGGCCTTGTTTATCCCAATCATTTTCTTACCTTATCATCTTTCTTTTATCAACTTTCATTTTCTGTTCAGCAAGCGAACTTTCAAACTGCAAAAAAAATCCAGGAAAAAAAAGTGCTGGAAATTAGGTTGGCATGCACCTAAGGGAGGAGAAACATATTGTTACCAATCACCCATATCTTACTGGCAATAAATTTCTATGCTCCATGGCAATACAATTGAAATAATTTCTTATCTCTGTCCCAAATGACTCTTATTCCCTCCCACCACACCACCCTTTGTTCTAAGACTACAATCCTGAATTTCAGGCTACCTAGAAGAAAGGAAAACCTGTCACAGTATGTGGTAGAACGTCATTGAGGGCTGCATGATTGATTTCCTAATATTTGTGTACATATATCTCATCAGTTTTGTTATGCAGGTTTTAAAGTAATTTTCTTTTGATTTTGAGTGGCAAAATACAAACCAACATGGTGGATCATAAATACTTTCTAAATACTTATATATTCATGACTTTGAATATTGCTAGATATCTTTGTTAGATATTGTTCTATGTGGTACCAACAGAATTTTTGTTGGTTTCAGTAATTCCACCACATATTTATCATTAAAAAAGGATTTTTTCTCTCATCCTGTAAGTTAAATAAAACCTTTTGAATATTAAAAGGAAATTAGCAGGTTTAATGTAAAGGCACTGAATTACACCAACTACATTTTCATGATTAGTCACATCTTTTGCCTCACTAAATTCCAGTTCTTTATTTTTGAGTATAAATGAACAGGGAAAAAAAGCATATGATGCCTGACTTGCTGAGTTTCTCCAGCATTGTGTGTGTGCTGCTTTGGATTTTCAGCATCTGCAGACTTCTTTGAGTTTACGAAAAACCACCTTAAACTGAAAGGAAATAATTTACAATGTTCTGAGGATTGGTAATAGGCTTAAGGATTTCACTCACAAGGTCATTAAAACTCTTACTGGGATAATCACTGAAAGATTACACAAAAGATTACACAATCATATTAATGACAGAAGAGGTTTACAAAGTATTTTCCATCTCTGCCTGGTAAATAAACCCTGGGTGGAATTATTTATCAGATAGTCTGTGCTATAGGGAAGAAAGAAACCATTTTTAAAACAGACAGAACCACACAGCAAGGCTAATCCAACTCCTAATTATGATTCAAGTTTGTCTCATTAATTAACATTTTCTCAAGAAAACAAACTTCATCATTTTTAATTTGATATGCTGGTAGTGGCTTGGATTCCCTTCTCTCTTTGGCAAAGTTACTTTCAAAATTTCAAGGGGTAATTTTCGAGATTGGGAATGTATTCAGAAGGTTGAAGATTTAGATTCATTCTGACACAGGAAATAAAGAACGATTACTGTTTCTGGCTTTCAGGAATACATGCAAACAGTTGTAGGCAAGGGATAGCACAGGTAATTTCAAGAATGGAGAAACAAGGCTTGATTTTGTAACAAGTGATCACATTGACCGCTGAACTTGACGAACCTATTCTTGATAATTGTGCCATTGAGTTCTTCTTTCCCAATACGATTTCAGTCATTTGCCTTATCCGTGGATCGAGTATTGCCTTACAAAATTGATGATACACTAAGGTGGTTGAACAGCCAATTTCACATTTAATTTCACTTTAAATGTTTTATGGAAAGCATAGATTACGGTATACAGAGGACTTGGTTTAGAAATACCATAAACTACTTTTTATTATTTTTAAGACCATCGCATTTACAAATGATCTGAAAATTAACTCCCTGCCTCTCCACTTTGCCTTGGACCACCTGGATGACAACAATACCTATGCCAGGCTGTTGTTTATTGATTACAGCTCAGCATTCAATACCTTTGCACCCTTGGTACTAACCAACAAGATTCAAAACACGGGCCTTTGTACCTCCCTCTGCAATTGTATCCTTGACTTCCTCACCAGAGACCACGGATTGGAAGCAACATCTCCTCCTCAATGACTCCTGCTGCTCTGCTCAGCTTGACCATGTGTACTAGCCTCGCAGTATTGAAGACGTCTTCAAAAGGGTGGCATCCATCATTAAGGACCCCATCACCCAGGACATACCCTCTTCTCATTATTGCCATCGGCAACGAGATATAGGAGCCTAAAGACACACACTGAATGCTTTAGGGGCAGCTTCTTCCCCTCTCCCCACGCAGGTTCCAGATTTCTGAACAGACAGTGAACCAACCCATGAAAACTGCCTCACTAATTTTGCTCTCTTCTTGTACTTATTTAATTTACATATATACAATTTATTGTAATTTATAGCTTTTTAAGTATTGCAATGTACTGTTGCTGCAAAACAAAAGATTTCATGACATATATCAGTGATATTAAACCTGATTCTGATAATAAATTATCTGAAAGAATATATAAGCCATGTGAACAATATTAATTTTTAGGGTGGGAGAGGTGATTTCAAATTACGTTTTCAATGAGCTGTTAAAATCTCAGTAATGGCCCACCCACCAAGTGGACTAATTTCTATGTCTTCTGAAGAAATAATTTTTTTTAAAAAGTTCTTGTCGATTTAATGATCAGTTATCTAATATGAACTTTATGGAAGAGTACATTGATCACAACTGGATTTCTGCTTTTAACAGCATCATGTGCAAATGCAAGGTGGCAGTTTTGCAGATGAAAGACAGTGAATACTGACTTTTTTGCTGTTGTTCCGAGCCAATAACTGAAGGCAAGATTTGAGTGAACAAGGAGTTCTGACATTGTCATTTTAAGTTCTTTGACCTGAGTCTAAATGTGATTAAGAATGATGTAATAATGTTCATTTTCTCTGGGTATACACATTAAATGTTTAGTTAGCTTCACTCTTCCAAAGACCCATGGCATAAATGTTATTCAACATTAATTAGCACCTAATTGAGAAACTTGCTTGGCAATAAAGATGGCAGGTGTGGAAAGTGCTCCAATTAAGTGTAGTAAGCGTGGTTTTTCTGAAGTTTTACGTAGTATATGCGTGTCTCTTGTGAGTTCTTGGAACTCTTGAAAAGGGTAAACCTAATAATTCTTTAACAGTAATTTTACATGTGATATTAGCTTATCACTGAACCACACCTATTATCAGTAGAAACCAAAAGCTCTTTCCCCACATACATATCATGTGATGTGACAAGAAAATATATTAATGTAAACTTAGATTTCGTGAACTTTTCTTCTGTGTGCAAGTTACAGATGTAAATTTTTGTCTTTGCTTCCCAAGGGACATTTAAACCAGGTAGCTCTTCAGTTTTGCATAGCCCAACTATTTTTTTTGAATTAACACCAGGCAAGGTGTACAAAAGTGATCCATCTGCCCAGAAGGGCTATGTTCTGAACAGCACAGATAAAAATGGTCAATATGTCATTCATTTTCCAATCTTGCCAGATTTAATGAAAAAAATGTCACGTATCTATATTAATCTGATTATTGGAAATTTTCCAGCCTCCTTTTCGAGTTGTGTGCATGTCAAGTACAAATTGGACCATGTGCTCAAATGCATAAAGGAAATTCTTAACAAGTGAATGAGTATTTGGGGTGAGGGGTGCACTGACTGGTGATGACAATCCAACCACTATGAACGTTAATTTGAGAAGTCCAGCAAACTTAAATCTCCAACTTAAGATGTGATTTATGCTACAATGAATGACATTGTGTAAAATTTCTTGAATTAGAATCTTGATTTTAAACTCTACGTTTTAACTTTCAGAAGTAACTCAGAGAGGAGGAAGGAAAAGTCGAGAGATGCAGCAAGATACAGAAGGAGTAAAGAGACTGAGGTGTTCTATGAACTGGCTCACCAGCTGCCACTGCCCCATAATGTCAGCACACACCTGGACAAAGCTTCTATCATGCGCCTGACCATCAGTTTCCTACGAACCCGCAAGCTTTTGGACTCGGGTAAGAGTCACATAAAATGCCTGGCAGTAACACAATGTACAAATAATTACATGCACTCGTGATACTCAGCAAGTTCTCCACTATAGAAATTAAAACTCTAAGTCACTTAATTTTGCATCAATTTACAGGAGACTTGGAACTGTCAAAGTTCCCATGGAAAAATGTGGTCACTACAAGCCAGCTGTGGATAATGGGCCACTTTGTAGAACTGTACTGAGAATTTCATGCTATTACATGTCACTGAGGATTCCACTGCAGCCCTCCACATAGGAAAAACTACTGAAGTGAACGTAGAAGTTTGTGAGAATTCTCTGAGACATGCTCTGGAAAGTTGCCAGAATCTGACGCTACTCCACCTGGGAAACAAAGATCCTAAAAAGGCCCAGATGTGGAAGTGCAGATTATTTTTGTGGGGATAGCACATCAGTCATATATGAACGTAGATGCAAAGGTCAGGTACAGAAAAATAAAGAGGAAGCTTTCTAATTTTATTGGTGATTGGTATGCTGGAAGCTTGCTCACTTTGGAGGCTCATAGAAATATACCTGCAGCAGGTTTCTGCCCTTTGAGTTCCCTAGACAGAATTCCACAAGTGCTTGACCAGCTCCTTTCCTGATTACATGTGGCTTGATTTCAGAGTCCCTCTTTGTTATTGCTTTTGTTGAAAATTGTAAAATTACCCCCTAAAAGCAAAAACAAAGATTAAAAGTTTGCCCTCAATACAAAGTGCATCAACAGCTTATACTAAAGAAATACAGTCCAGGTCTAAAGTTCCAAAATATTGCTGGTGTTATTATAACTTTCTCCTTCAATCTCAGTTTTCCACCTTCAGGCTGCTTCTGTATGCCTTTTATTAAAAAAATATTGCTACAAACATGAAATACATTTGATAATGGAATAAGAACACAATTGATTTTGTTTTTATTTTACATTTTTGCTTTCAATGATAGGACAGTGGATCATTGGAGAATACTTGGCCCCATGGTGCAGGGGAAAGGAAAGTCGAGCCTCATTAGAGGTAGTTAAGCAGAAAATCTTTGATCCAACTGGCAAAAGCCCGTGAGCCCTTCAAGCTGTTTTTAAGAGTTCATATTGACTGTTAGCTTGGAGTACTGAAATGCTGTAACCTTTAGTGTAATCCTAATCCTCTTAAATAATAATTTATTGATTGCAGCTACACCCAGGTTTGCAGGTGCAAATAGAGCACGGGTTAGTGTGATTACCAGTCTGCAGGTGATTTTTCCACTAATATTTCATACCTCCCTGGAGGCCTCTATTTGCACCTGCAGACCTGGGTGTAGCTGCAATCAATAAATAGTGGATCATGGGAGAAAGGGAAGGAGGAGGGAAACCAGAGAGAGCTGATGGGCAGGTGAGGAGAAGAGAAAGAGGAGCCAGTCTGGGGAATGGTAAAAGAAAGAAAGGGGAGGGGGAGAAATTACCTGAAGTTAGAGTGATCAGTTGTTAATGCCATCAGGTTGGAGGCTAACATGTGAGCCTCATGTGAGGTGTTGCTCCTCCAACCTGAGTGTGGCCTCATCATAGCAGTAGAGGAGGGCATGGACAAACATGTCGGAATTGGAGTGGAAAGTTGCATTAAATTGGGTGGCATCGGGAAATCTTTCCTTTGTTTCAGACAATAGCGTTCAGTGTAGCAGTCATTCAATCTATGTTGGGTCTCACCAGTGTAGAGGAGACCACACTTGGAGCACCGGATACAGTAGAGGACGCCATGTATTTTGTTTTCCTCTGGTAGTTTTTTTTTAACCAGTGATTGGGCTAAATGATTTAGAGCCATATTTCTAATAGTTAAGAAAATGTCTAATGTTTTATATGCTGACTGAGGTATTCCATGCTTATTTGATCTGAGAAATATCAATGATGTAGCTGAATAAATTCAGGTGACTCATTTCCTAATATCCAAAGAGAAAGGCTTCTCTGTCCCGACTGTTCCTTTGATGCATGTAAAGGCTCCTTCCTTTGTGACCCCACCAGCACACCTGTTTCTTGTCTACCTGTTGTTATTGATCACATCATCAGAAAATATGTCCGTTTTCACATATAGACTGAAACCCAACTCTTCCTCTTTACCATCTTTTTGACCCATATCAAAAGGTATTAGACCATAAGACGTAGGAGCAGAATGCGGTAGTGACAGAATTACAAGAAAGGGTACAGTGTTTCTGGATGTATATTGTGTACAACTCGCGGACAATAAATGTACCTTTGAACCAAAGCCAGAAAATGCTGGCAACATTTAGCCAAGTCCGATAGAAACTGTGGAAAGAGAAGCTGACTTAATGGTTTGGGGCAAGGACCCTTTGTCAGAACTGGAAAAAATAGTGAAAAAAGTTTAATTTGCAGAGAAAGATGTTGAGGACAAAGGAACATGTCCATCAGGGCAAGGTCAGGATTGCCATGGAGATATTTTGTTGATAAAATGATAAAGCACAAACAGTGAAATATGTTGAAGTGCTAGTAAAGGGGTGAAAATTGAGCTGAAATACACCTGCTCAGAGAAAATAAATTACTTGATCTCATTAACTCTCAGGGTCGTATTTGAGGACATATATCTACTTTGATAATAAATTTTCTTTGAATTCTAAATTTACTTTGAAATTAGTCACTGAATCCAGATGGAAATGAAGCTGTTCCTCAAGCTTTAGCTGCCACAGAATAACAAATTTCACGACCTACATCAGTGATAGTAAACCCGATTCTGGTTCTGTGCTGTATCTCACTACAATTGCGCAGGTGGGCAGAGATAAATATTTGAGCGGAAGTCGGATGGAGAATTTAAATAGCAGCAACATGAAGTTCAGGTTTGCCCATGTAGACTAAATGCAGGTGTTCCACAAGGAGATCGCGTGACCTGCATTTGTTTTCCCCAATGCAGATGAGATCACAATATGAGCATTGAATTCAGTGCACAAGGCTGGTAGGGAATTTGCTTTTTCACTTGGATGGTGAGATCTCTGAGGATAGTTCTTTTTAAAAAAAAAGTATTTCCAATCTCATCTGCGGGAAACAACCAATCAGAAGACACACAGAAGGGCAGGCATCAACCGAGTGTAATGGTGATGCAATAACTTATCACTCCCTCCTTAATTCGCCCACCCACCACTCCCTCACCCCACCAGAGAAGAGGGGGAAACTTTTTCTTCAAAATACACTGACGGGGGGCCAATCAAATTTTCAAAATCCTGCACATTTCACTGCAGCTAAGAATCTAGGTGCTGAATAAATCTTACTTGGGGAAAAAACCAGCAGCTTTCATGGTTGATCATAAATGAACATTGGCCATTAGTGTGGAATCTTAAAATGGACTCCATTGGTTAAATATTAGGGTAGCTGTGATAAGAATCAATTACTATTTAAAATAATAGATCCTTTTGAAATCTTCAGCCACTAATTTCCCTGAATCAAAAACATTTGCTTGTTTTTAAAATAAGTGCCATTATTAGAGAAGATTTACTGCAGAAGAGTAGTTATTTAACCCCAAAATTATAGCTAATTAGTTTTAAATCATTAATAGCAACTTAATTGAAAGGAACTTAGAAATTAAAGTTTCAAGACTTCAGGCATTCATTCATTTCAACTTGGGAGAAAATTTTAAATGCATTAGTTAAATAGTGTAGCTAATATCTCTATGATGTATGCGGGGATAAATGATTGCCGAAGTATTGTTCCTCACAGCCTGACAGCAGTATGTTCAGTAAGACCGTCTCCAGTATTATGAACACAAGAGATTCTGCAGATGCTGGAAATCTAGAGTAATGCACATAAAATGCTGGAGGAATTCAGCAAGTCAGGCAGTATCTATGAAGGGAGATAATGGTCAACCTTTTGGGCTGAGACCTTCAGTCCTGATGAAGGGTTTCAATTCGCAAAGTCGACTGTTTATTCTCATCCATAACTGCTGCCTGACCTGCTGACTTCCTCCAGCATTTTATGTGTGCTGCTCCAACATTTATGAAGGTCAATTTTGAATGTTGAACTTCAGAAAGAATGTGGTCTGTTACTTAAGACATATAAAGTACAGGTCTGCAAGTCTCAAACATGTAGTCTTTCTTTGAACACAAACATACATAAATGGTGGCAGACTCTTCATGTGGTGGACGAAGGGTGCCTCTGATCACTGCTTAGTACAGTTCTTGTCTTTGGACATTGTGAAGTTGCAATTCATAACACAGGACTTAAGACTGTAATAGTATAAAGCAAGACTGCTTATTTACTACTGACACCAAACACTAATAGATAGGGATTATCCTATCAGTTTAAAGAAATAAGTATTAGTTTGTAGAATTTATATCTATTTTTATAAGGTTTGATTCAACACCTAAGAATAATTGTTTCAGAAATCAGAAAATGTCCTAGTTGCTCGAAACATAGCTAGTTGGTTTGGCCCGATGTAGAAATGACTTGAGAATGTGGGGAGGGAAGAAATTCAATGGAAGGAACTGTGGCTCCTGAATTAGTGACTGGATTGAGATTAATATCACAGGAAATCAACTGGAACAATGGTTTTCAAATACGGCCATGTCCTGCACAAAAGGTACATGGTGTAATTGGAAAATGAAGAATTGGTTTAACATGCCTACATCATAGAGTTCTTACAAGAAATGTTTGTTTCTATTTAGATTTCCGTTCTCTCCTAAATTTTATTCTTATCCTATCTAGACTAAAAATAGTGTTTCCTTTTCATTCTGATGAGCTCCATTTTGTCTTTGATAAGTGAAGGTAAAGGAGAACAATGACAGTTCGAATTCACTTAAATTAATAATGATCCAAAGATTAGAATTGTTAGTCATAAGCAACCATTTCCTGAAGCTTCAAAATCACAACAACAGCTATAAATCAGTGACAGTATTTATCAAATTCCTAAACGTATAAAACCCATCAACAAGGACACAGTTTCTATTCACTCCGAAGGCAGTGATACAGTAAAGATGTAACCCAATCCAATTCTATTATTGGCCAAATACAGACATCAAGTATGTCAAATCTAAAAGAAGAAAGTAAAACAAAAATGCAAAGAGTTTTTCTTGCTCATCCTATTTTTGTCAACATTTGTTATCATGGCAATGTCATTGACTGAAGCAGGTAAAACTAAAAATCACTGCCAACAATCGTATTACATTAACTGCAGAGTAATGCTTGAGCATGTTGATGAAATGGAAACAAAAATAATTTTGTAATTCTAATTAAATGCCTTCAACTAATTGGATACTCTTTGAATTATAAGAAAACTGAGATTTCCGTTGGTCGGGGGTCGACCATAGATGTTGCCTGCTAGATATGCAAGCCAGGGCAATACAATATGGAGATCAGCTGTTGTCTATGTAGCAATCTCCCCTTCTCCATGCATCTGACAAACCAAAAGGAACAGCAGAGACCCATGCTGTTTGGCACCAGCAGAGTTGCTGGAGATGCCGGTCAGCATTGAACGCAACGTAGGACTGCCTTAGGGACTCCAGCTCCGTATTTTCCCTCAGGGTTTACCCCCAAAGCCTTCCTCATGAGTGGGTGTAGCCGCAAGGCAGCGAAAGTTTGAGATCAGAGTTTTCCTTATCCTAGATGAGCTATAAGCCACTGCTGACGAGCACATCTGCCTGAAGCAACTGGTTTTAAAGCACCAATAATCAACCTTTGCCCTTTCTCCTGTCAGTAGAAATAGTTTCACAAGACTTGGTAACTACGCCACATGTGAAGGCCATTAGCTGGACTTGGTTGTCAGAGGCTATTTGAGGTGCATGCCATTGGGAGCATTTAATAGGTAGTGGGAGCTTGTCCTCACTACCTCTCCTGGCTATAATCACCTTAAAGAACCGGAACAAAGTAGGCCCAAACCACTGAATTTTGTTTTGTTTATTCCACTCCCACAAGACTGTTACTTAGGGGAAACATCTGCCTTTCGGCCTTTTGGAATAATTGCTATAAATTTGGGGAATATCTCTACATGCAAACCTTTTAAATTCTTTTAATGCAATTGTCCCTAAACATGAAAACTGTGGCAGTAACTCATAGGTATTTGCAAGGATAAGTTCTATACCTGATGGGGTTGGGGAGGGGGAATGTTAGCAAACCGTAATGGGTTTAATAAATTTAAAAATATATAAAAAGATAATTATTTAAAACAAGCTCTTTTCTGAAATGGTTCTCCTAATGTGCCTGGAAAGATATTTTACTGAATGCAATGGATTTCATTAATGCGTTAATCACTCAGCCTATTTTAAACTCTAACTTGGTGTATCAGAGTTTAAAAATAAAGGCATACTGATTTGTTCTGTAAAAGTAAAGACTTTGTGCTACTCCGTGTCATATAGAAACATCACACAAAATCATATGCAGCTGACATCAAGAAGAATGACACTTTTATTTAAAACTTTTGATAGTCAAAATTTCAAAAACTTGTTTCATGTGATATAGAGTGCAGAATAAAATTTCATACATATTTCATGTCTCTTCTGTTTATCCTTTATTTCCTGTCTGTCACCTTATTGACAAGCAATCAATCTATGTATATAAGCTATCTCATGTATTTATATTTATTCTGTTCTATATCTTCTGTTTTTTTTGTGCTGCATCAGATCTGGAGTAACAAATATTTCATTCTTATTTACACCTATGTACAGAGAATGACATTAAGCAATGAATGTTGAATCTTTATGTGCATTCACTTGATTTTCTTATCCAGTACAATTCTCAATGTTAAAGTGAAAATGACAATACACTCTGTCAATAACTAAATTAAACCAAGTTTTAAATACATAAAATGTTTCTAGTTTTTGTACTTTTCAATTTCCCTTCACTTTTTCTTCCTCTTTGTTTATTTAAATTAGGGATGGCCAGTAAATATTCACCTTGCCACTCATGTCCAAATTTCATAAGTTAATATATAAAACACCCATAGCAATAGCTTAGTCAACGTGAAGAAGCAGAATACACTCTTAGTTTGTCAGATAATGAAGATAATACAGTTGCCTAATATCATAAAAGAACAAGACCTGAATAACATTCTAGCTGGACAGAGATGTAATCATACCACACGCTGGTTAAACATTGACCTTCTCCAAATATTCTCTAACTATAAAATCTGCAGAATCAATATTCTTGAAGTGGGGGTTGTTATGTTCTGTAAGTCTAAAACATTTTAAAAAATTGAAAGGAAAAACGGAGCCAGGAATAATGTCTTGGTTTCATTTTATTTTAAGCAAGGTGTGCACGTATGATGCAGTGGAGTGATGACATATGCCATTCACATACTTCATATAGATAACCATAATAAATTATTTGAACAAAGAATGCTTAATCAAACAAAATATTTACAATATTACTCAAATATTACTGAAATATTAAATACACAACACTCCTCCCTGCTTGGCTATTAACTCTAACTCAGTATCTCAAATTATGTATCTATGTTCTGGGGCCCCCTCTGTGGTGGTTGTAGGAGTTGACTTTGGAACTTGGAGGAAGGATCTTATTGAAACTGTTCGAATGTTTAAAGGCCTTAGATGGAGTAGATGTGTAAAGGACTTGGTAAGTTCTTGGTTAGGCACAGCATCAAAGATTATGGGGAGGAGGGGGGAAAAAAAGATCAGCCATGATCAAATGGCAGAGCAGACTCATCAGGCCAAGTGCCCTAATTCTACTCTTATGTCCTATGATCTTATTTCAACAAAGCTTATTTCAGCTGGTTTAGTTGGAGCAGTCAAACTTTGAAGCAAACAGTATGCCTTTAAATCCAATACACTCAGCAAAATTGGAACTTGCTTCTCATCTACCTTTCTGGTTGCTTTAAAATACTGCTCAATCCTCTAAATATACAATATCCTGTTATCTGTTGTGTAATCTAATGCGTCAATCTTTCAGATGTAGCCAGTCATTTCTGTTCTTTTTTTATGATTATTATCACCCAGTACTCGCTGTTTACGAACCCATGGATTCTCCCATTTTCTGGCTTTTATTTTTAAAACTTGACCGTCTCTGTATGTTCCCAAAGAAGCACATGCTATGTTGTTTTTTTCGCTTGAGCATTTCCTGATGCACTTTTTTAGAAACTCGAACGTCTTGCGGCGCTTCAACAGGTCAGTAGTCGTTTCAGGTTCATTTCAAAAAATACCTTGTTGCCACTGTTACGATTTGTAACTCCAAAACAGAAAAACTAATTCAAAGCAAACACAGAGCTGGGAATCACATCTTTGTTTTCTTTTCACTTTAAGCAAGGTGTGCACCTTGATGATATGGTATCGTGATGTGGCATCATAATGATTTAAGCCATTCACATACTTTGGATGTATAACCATAATGAGTTATTTAAACAAACAAAGAATACTAAACCAAACAATGTACTTACAATACTACTCAAATATTTATGGTAGAAAAGAACTTTACAGGAAGGATATGAAGGATTTGGAGAGGGTAGGGAAGTGGTTTTTCAGGATACTGCCTGGATTAGAGGCTATGAACTACAAGGAGAGGTTCAGCAGACATTCACAAAATGCTTGAAGAACTCAGCAGGCCAGAGACCATCTGTGGAAAAGAGTACATTTGACATCTTGGCCCGATACGTCGACTGTACTCTTTTCCATGGATGCTGCCTGGCCTGCTGAGTTCCTCCACCATTTTGTGTGTGTGTTGCTTGGATTTCCAGCGTCTGCAGAGTATCTCTTGTTTGTGGTTGGACAAACATTGGTTGTTTTTGTTGGACCACTGGAGGCTTCTATTTCTGATAGAAGATTATAAAATTTTGAGAGGTACCTATAGAGTGGGCAATCGAAAATTACATTGCCAGGGTAGAAATAGTGTGAACTAGACATGCACTTAAGATGAATGGGAAAGTTTTTAGGAGATGTGAGGTAAGTTTTTTAAAAAAAAGAATGGTGGGTGCCTAGAATATCGTCCAGAATTGTGGTGGAAGTGGATACAATTGTGGTGTTTAAGATGCTGTTAAATAGGCACATGAATGTGCAGGGAATAGAGGGTTATGGATCATATACAGGAAGAAAAGATTTGGTCAAATTTGACACAGACATTGTGGTCTGAAAGACCCGTTCATGTGCTGTACTGTTCTATGATGGGACATTGTAGAAGTTTGATTGGTAATAGGCCTAAAATTAATATAAAGAAATATTTTAAATAAGCAAGTGGGTAGAGTCCGGAATGCACTGACTGATTCAACTCAAACACTTAAAACAGAATTGGTTAATTATCCGAAAAGGAAAAATTGGCAGACTTTTATGAAGACGATAGGGAAGTGGGGTGAGTGGGGTGAGCTGGTTTCGCAGGGAGCTGGTATGGACGAGATGAGCAGAATAGTCTGTAACTGCTTTGATCATTTGTGATTTGAAAACATTTTACTGCAAAATTTCAACATGTTTGGAAGAGCACAGGCCCCATAAAAGGAAGTATTAACAATAAATAATTGTTGTACAAGATTGTGTCTTGGACCTTGTCACTTTAAGGAAACTGGTGGGGAGGGGGGGAGGTAGGGGACATCTATGGAAAAGTGCTCCAAACCAAAGTACCATGCACATCCTGTGCAGACAATTAGTCTGTTTGTTTACAGCTCTATTTTTAAAAATGGTTATTATTCATAAATAAATGAAAGTTTCAATGCTACCTTGAAGTCACATTTATTTCCTCCAGCAGACAACTGATAATTGTCTGCTTAATGAAACACTACCTCATTTACTTCATACAAAGGGGTATTAAATTGTTAAAAGTGACCTTAAATTATTTTATAGAAGGAAAGCATATATCAAAGTATTTGTAGAGCTCGAAGCACTAAAACTGAAATAATTTTGGAAGTGATCCAGTGCAAATATGGCGTTGAATATAAAATACAAACTCTTTAAGTTTTCAGTGCATTCAAGGGATTGTTAGTTCAATAAATAATGTCTGACAAATACAGTTTTGAAATGAAGTTGGAAGTATTATGCTCTTTGTATTCCCAGCCAGTAATAATTCCCTAAGGGCTATCAGCTCCAGCCTGGTTTAATGCAACAAGGTTATTCCAGGATGCACAAGGAAACAGCCTGTTTGAGGTCTGAAGATATTCACTTTGTAGAGTGGAACTGAGAAGATTCAGCTTGTAGAATAAGAGATTTGACAAAAACAACTTGTGCATAAAATAGAGGAGTATTGTCCTTTGTAAATTTTATACGCACTTTAAGTGAATTATTGAAAAGTCACTTGAAAAATTTTTGTCTCTTTTAATGTTAGCCTACTTCAGTAGCCGCTCAGATTTTAATTTTCTTCTCAGTGCACTGTCAAATTATCCCGAGTTCGCATTCTAGTGACATTGGATTGCATAGAGGGAGAGAGAGTTTTAAAGAAGCAAGCGAGGCAGTCAGCACATTTAGTGTGCCATAATCCCCGAGGAGACATGGGATTCCATAGAGGGTGGAAGAGTTTAAAGGAAATGAGCAGGGGCAATTGGTACATTTTGGCTACCACAGTTCCTGAGGACACATTGGATTGCGCAGGGGAAGATAGAGTATAAAAGAAGCAAGCAGGGGCAGTCAGCACATTTTGCTCAACAGTTTTCAAGGAGAAATTGCAGGGGTTCTAGCAAAGGTATTAAGCACTTGGCAAAATCCATTAAAAATAAGTTAGGTTTATGCAGAGTGGCCACAATGAGTGGACCAATGTTAGACTAGGGCTTGATGGGAAAAGTTTGTCAAATGTATTCAGGGAAGTTTCCTTAATCAGTTCATGTAAGTCTCAACTAGAGAGAGTGTGATACTAGGTTGCCTATGAGGGAATGAGACGGGGCAGGTGATAGAAGTATGTGTAGGGGAGCTCTTTGCATCCAGTAATTATAATTTCATTAGTAATTATGGAAAAGGATGGGTCTGATCCTTGGGTTGAGATTCTAAGTTGGAGAAAGGCCAATTTTGATGGTATCAGGAAGGATCTAGCAAGTGTGGATTGGGGCAGGTTGTTTTCTGGCAAAGGTGTACTTGGTAAGTGGGAGGTCTTCAAGAGTGAAATTGTGAGAGCAACACAGTATGTTCCTCTCAGAATAACAGGTTTAAAAAACCTTAGTTTTTAAAATATACTGAGGCCCTAGTTAAGAAAAAGAAGGAAGTACATAGCAGGTATAGGCAGGTAGGAACGTAGGAGGCACTTGAGGAGTATAAGAAATGAAAGAAAACACTGAGGAAGGAAATCAGGAGGACTCAAAGAAGGCATGAGGTTGCTCTAGCGGTAAGAGTAAAGGAGAATCCAAAGGGCTTCTACAGATATATATATAGTAAAAGGTTAGCAAGGAATAAAATTGGTCCTCTAGAAGATCAGAGTGGTATACTATGTGTAGGGCCAAAAGAAATGGGGGAGATCTTAAATGGATTTTTAACATCTGAATGTACTCAGGAGATGGACACAGAGTCTGCAGAAGTATGGCAAAACAGCAGCGAGGTCATGGACCTTATACATATTGCAGGGGAGGAGGTGTTTGCTGTCCTGAGACAAATTAGGGTGAATAAATTCCTAGGGCCTGACGAGGTGTTCCCTGGGACCCTGTGGGAGGTTAGTGCAGAAATTGCAGGGAACCTAGGAAATATATTTAGAACATCCTTAGCCACTGTTAAGGTGCCTGAGGATTGGAGGATAGTTAATGTTATTCCATTGTTTAAGAAAGGCCCTAAGAATAAACCTGGAAATTATAGGCTGGTGAGCCTGACCTCAGTTGTGGGAAAGTCAATAGGAAATACACCAAGGAACCAGGTACACAAGTATTTAGATGGACAAGGACTGATTAGGCATAGTCAACATGGCTTTCTGCATGGTAGGTCATGTCTAACCAATCATATATAAACTTTTGAGGAAATTGCCAGGAAAGCTGATGAAGGCAAGGCAGTGGATGTTCTCTACATGGGCCTTAGCAAGGTTTTTGATAAGGTCTCGCATGGCATGTTGGTGAAGAAAGTTCAGTTGCTTGGCATTCAAGATGACGTAGTAAATTAGAATAGACATTGGCTTTTTGGGAAAATCCAGAGAGTGGTAGTAGATGGTTGAGTAGAGAACTGTGACTAGTGGTGTGCTGCAGGAATCAGTGCTGGGTCCATTACTTCTGGTCTTTCACATTAGCGATCTGCATCAGCAAATTTGTGGATGACACCAAAATTGGTGGTGTATTAGACAGCGAGGAAGACTGTCAAAACTTGCAGTGGGATCTGGACCAGCTGGAAAAATAGGCTGAAAAATGGCAAATGGAATTTAATGCAGACAAGTGTGAGGTGTTTCTGTTCGGGAGGACCAGCCAGGGTAGGACTTGCACAGTGAGCAGCAGAGCACTGAGGAGTGTGGTGGAACAGAGGGATCTGAGAATACAGACCCATAATTACCTGAAAGTGGCATCATAGGTAGATAGGGTTGTAAAGAAAGCTTTTGGCACATTGACCTTTATAAATCAATGTATTAAGTGCAGGAATTGGGATGTTACAGTGAAATAGTATAAGGTGCTGCTGAGGCCTAATTTGGAGTATTGTGTGCAGTTCTGGTCACCAACCTACAAGAAAGATGTCAATAAGTTAGTAAAAGTGCAGCGAAAATTTACAAGGCTGTGGCTGGGACAGGTTAGGACTGTTTTCCCTAGAACACAGAAGACTGAGGGGAGATCGGACAAAAGATGTACAAAATTTTGAGTGGTATAAATAGGGTAAATGCAAGTAGGCTTTTTCCACAGGGGCTGGGTGAGACTACAACTGGAGTTGTGGGTGAAGGGTGAAAGGTGAAATGTTTAAGGGCAACATGAGTGGGAAACTTCTTCACTCAGTGGGTGATGGGAGTGTGGAATGAGCTGCCAGCACAAGTGGTGCATGCGAGTTCAATTTCAACATTAAAGAAACATTTAGATAGGTACATAAATGGGAGAGGTATGGTAGACTATGTTCTGTGCAGGTCAATGGGACAAGGCAGATTAATGATTTGGCATGGGTGGAAGTGCATATTTCTGTGCTGTCATGTTAGTCACAGTTAAAAATAATTAATATTTTAAAACACACAATGCTTAATTTTTGGTGTTTTTATGAAAAGGAAGAATAAGGAAATCAAATTGTCTTTGACTATTATGATTATGACTAGATTGGGGAGCATTACCAGGAAGGGTTAAACTAGACCGAAGAACCCTACTGGATACAGTCTGGAGTAAGATTAAGAAATTAACTTTTTATTCTTGTAAATAACTTTAAAATGATAAATATTGTTTTAATTTCTTTCCAAGGTATCAAGACTTATATATGTGAAAAATGTTGTCTTGCAGGAGTTGCTCACTAGAGAGTTTTAAAACTAGATCTTCAAGGATTTGAATAGAATATCTTTTTGTAAACCAAATTGCTGTTATTGACATCTTAGCTAGATTTTAAAATCCAACTGTTTAAATAGAAATCTTGATTCCTGTCGATCATATGAAGGCTGAATCAAATGTATATCATTGATTGAGTTGCAATTTTTTTTAATCCAAACTATAACTGATTAAGCTTGCAAAGTGTGTTTGCTAAATTCATTCAGTTTGATTTCTTTCCTGAATGGTCTCGCCAGCTTGTACCCTTAGAAACTTGAGTGCAGTCAAAACCCAGCTGCCTTTATCCAAATTTGGTCACTTACTAACCTTGTGCAGCGGTATATTTCTACACCTCCCTTTTGAATTTGGTTCTTGGGGCCTAGTTTAACACCCACTGCTAATGCTGCCCAACTCTTTCTGTGATACATTGACAACTGCATTGGTGCTGCTTCATGCACCCATGCTGATCTCGCCAATTTCATCAAACTGTTTGCTGATGACACCGCTGTCTGAGGCCGAATCAAAGGTAGTGCTGCATCAGCATATAGGAGAGAGATTGAAAATCTGGCTGAGTGGTGCCATAACAACAACCTGTTATTCAATGTCAGCAACATCAAAAAGCTGATTATGAACCTCAAGAAGAGAAAACCAGAAGTCCATGATCCAGTCTTCATCAGAGGATCAGTGGTGGAGGTGGTCAGCAATTTTAAGTTCCTCAGGGTTATCATTTCAGAGGATCTGTCCTGGGCCCAGCTCAAAAGTGCAATTACAAAGAAAGCACAACGGTACTTCTACTTCCTTAGCAGTTTGTGAAGATTCAGCATAACACCTAAAACTTTGATATACAGTTGGCCCTCCTTATCTGCGGGGGATTGGTTCCGAGACCCCCCCCCCCCCCCCCCGTGGATACCAAAAAATGTGGATGCTCAAGTCCCTTTTTTAACCTGGTTCGGTGCGGTGGTCTTTAGGACCCAGCGGAACCCTGGACTTTATTTAACATGCTCAGTGCGGTGGACATTAGGACCTGGTGGTGCAGCTCTGAATCCATGGTGTTTCTGTTCACGAAAATAATCACGATCACGATTGAAAGTAAGGTGGAAGTAATAAAGCGATCGGAAAAAGGTGAAATGCCATCGGTCATTTTAATGGAGCATGTGAAAGGCCCTGCCCTGATGAAAGCTACAATTATTACTAAGCAATGCAGTGGTTTAATTATTGAAATACCTGTGTTTCTTAAGTGTTTTATATGCCTAGAAGGGTAAAATATGTACTATACACTAAGAAAAACATTTGACTAACTGATGCTAAATAATACTGGATGTACCTATTCCGACTTCAAATCCAACTAAAAGACGGATTCAGGAATGGAACTTGTTCATAACCCAGGGACTTCATGTACTTTTAAGTGATTTCTAGATTACTTACAATACCTAATACAATGTAAATGCTATGTAAATAGTTGTTATGCTGTATTGTTTAGGGAATAATGACAAGCCATCAAGAAGAATGTACAGGAGCCTCAGGACTCACACTACCAGTTTTATTACCCCTCAACCATCAGGGTCTTAATGCAATAATGAGTGAAGGCAATAACTTCACTCAACCTCACTTCCCCATCTATTCCCCATTGTTCCCACTTTCAAGGACTCATCATTTTATGTTTTTCATATTTGTTGCTTATTAATTTATTATAATTATTTCATTCTTTCTGTATTTGCACAGCGTGATGTCTTTTGCACTCTGGTGGAATGCCCAAGTTGGTGCTTTCTTTCATTGATTCTGTCATAATTCTTATTCTATGGATTTATTGAAAAGGCCCATAAGAAAATTAATCTCAGGGTTGTATATGGTGACATATATGTAATTTGACAATAAATTTACTTTGAACTTTGAACCATGCCTCCAGCTTCCACCTGCTCTTAAATTCTCTCCCCTTTCTTAATCTCTCTGCCTCCATCTCCGGAGACAAACTGTCTACCAACGTTTTTTTATAAGCCTACCGATTCCCATGGCTATCTTGACTATACTACTACTTACCCTGTCTCATGTAAAAGCATTATTCCCTTTTCTCAGTTCCTTTGTCTCCAATACATCTGTTCCCAGAATGGGGCTGTCCTTTCCAGGACATCAGAGATGTCCTCCTCCTTCAAAGAATGGTGTTTCCCTTCCTCCACCATTGATGCTGCTCTCCTGCATCTTCTCCATTTCCCAGACAGCTGTGTTCTCCCCAAAATATCAACTGCTTATTCATTTCTATAGATGCTGCCTAACCTGCCGAGTCCCTCCAGCATTTTGTGTGCTGCCTTGATGAACGCAAGTTGTGTTGTTGGTCCAGTACAAATACTTGAAGTATTGGTGCTTAATTTTTTGAGTACTCTTATGGTATTAAAGATTAGAAACTTCATACCTCTCAAATTAAATCTTGACAAATTTGTTCTGGTTTCATCACATGAAATTATATTTATTCCTTTGTTAATGTGGGAGAAACTCTCAAAGATTCCACTTTGCTTGGCTAGTTCATCTATTTGATGGTTTTACTTCATTCTGATGCGGTAGAAAGTATCTTTTGGGGTAAAACTAATTTAAGTGAAGGAAGCAGGCCTTCTGTATAACATCTGATTCCATGTGACCATCTTTCTCAAGTAGGGGTGAATAAAAATATCTGCAGCTGTTACCCTATGAGCAAGGCCAGCATTGTTGTCTGAAGATAAAATAAATCCAGACGTTCTTTAACACTTGAGTGACTGAGTTGGGTAACTGCATTAGATACAATAACATTATACAAAACAGTTATAATTCACTTGTACAAGTCTAGTGTATGTCTATGCCAGTGTATAATACTTATTTGGAAAGGAGAAATATTGGTTTTTGCAGTCACCTTGGATCCTGTGACTGAGTGTTTAAAAAGAGAGGCTGAAGATCAACCATTTGACACAGAGGTACTGAAATCAAGTTGGTGATGGGGAAACTATATTAAGTAACAATTACATTTATATAAAGAGAGATTTTGTGTCTTTGACTTCAGATGGCTACTGAAGAAAGAAATGTTCTTATTATAAAATTGACAGTAGTTTGAAGGCTAAGGATGAAATGGGAGGTCAATGTTTTTACCGTTTCTGTATCAATGTTTGCACCGCGAGATCCCCATTTTTGTTTTTGTTTGCAGGAAGATATCTGCCCCATCAATATTTATGTAATTACTGCTATTTTTAATATTCCTGTGCAAAAGTAACATTGGGTGGGAAAGTATACTCTTTTAAAAACAATGCATATTTGTAATTTTTCATTCTTAAGATGGTTCTTTCCGACTTTCAAAGGCATTCTTTAAACTGCATTGTGCTGATTCTTTACATCTCACTTTTAGAATTCAAAACAAATACACTCATTCACAATCAAAAGGTCAGGGAGATTTGGACTGCTGAGAAGCAGGATATCTACAGGTTTTTGTTTGGGAGTCGACCAGTGACCCAATGATTATCAACAGATTATCTTCTATCAGGGAATTTAAATTAAACAATGCAATTCTGGGTTAAATTTTATTGATCTTTCAAAAAATTCCTTTCATTGTTTTCATTAGACGTGTTTATTATTTTCACATGTACGGGGGTCAAGTGGAAACCTTGCGTACTATCCATAGGGATCAAATCATTAAAACAGCACGTTAAAGTAATGCTAAGCCATGACAGAATGCAGAATAAACTGTTGCAGTACAGAGAAAGTGCAATGCAAATTGACAACTAAGTGGAAGGCTGTAATGTGGTTGATTGTGATCTCAAGAATTCACGTTATTGTACTGAAGGACAGTTTATTTGTGTTAGAGATAGAAGTTGTCCTTGTGCTTGGTGGAATGTGCTTTCAGGCTTTTATCTCTTCTGCTGGATAAGAGGGGGAGAAGAAAGAATGCCCAGGGTGGGTGGGGACTCTTATAATGTTAGTTAAGGTTGCTATAGACTGGGATGGTAATGGGGACCTGTTGAATGTTTCCAATGGCATGCACCTCGAACAGCCTCTGACAACCAAGTCCAGCTCATGGCCTTCCCGTGTGGCTTTGCTACTAAGCCCGGCAGAATTGCTTCTACTGACAGGAGAAGGAGCAAAGGTGAGTTACTGGTGCCTTAAAAACAGTCATTTCAGGCAGATGGGCTCATCAGCCATGGCTGGCAGCTCATCTAGGAGAAGGAAAATGCTGATCTCAAACCTCCACTGCCTTGCAGCTATATCCACTCATAGGGAAAGCTTCAGGAGGGTAAAATCCAGCACCAGAGTCCCTAAGTCAGTCCTTCATTGAGCTTAATGCTGAATGGCAACTCCTATGATGCTGCTAGCACCAAACTGTATCAGTCTCTGTTATTCCTTTGGGTTCATCAGATTTGTAGAGGGGGAGCTTGCTACATGGGCAACAGCTTGCTCTTCAGATCATACTGCCCAGGCATGCGTAACTGGACAGCTAGAATGCAATATCCATGCCCAGCTTTTACTGATGGAGTCCTCTATTTTGCTGAGGCAGTGAGAAAAGTTAATTGGATATATTATTTTATCCTGATGGTTCGAAGATGATATCCTGAGAATATCCAATTCATGGGAACAGCGGAAAAATAAGGCTATCCACAGAAAGCAATCTAATGCATGCCCTATTCATTTATGAAAGATTTCCTTCAATGCAATGGATAGCAGTACAGCCTATAGAACATTTGGCTCACCTATCAGGGAAGCTCTACCCAACTTGGTATCAAGCAAAAGAAAAGGTTTCCTGAAACTGGCATTCTGTGTAAATATTTTTAAACTGTTTTGAATGTGATCAATACATCAGTTTACCATGAATGCAGTTTGGTCTTGATGCCATTTCTCTAGTCTTTTGGGTACTACAAACTACAAGTTGTGGAAAAATGCTTCTCTTTCCAATGTTGTAAGCATAAGGTGCAGAACGTACTCTCCCATATGTTATATACTGACTTCTTTCTTGCAGGAACACCGGAAAATGAAACTGAGATTGAAAAGCAAATGGATTCCTTGTACCTTAAAGCCCTGGAGGGATTTATCATGATGGTCACACAGGATGGAGACATAATTTTCCTATCAGAAAATATAAGCAAGTACATGGGACTAACACAGGTGATTTCAAACCTATTTAGAATAAAAAATGAGAGCTTAAGTCTTGCACAATCGTTGTGAATATTTATGTGTTCTTAAAAGGAGTTGGGTGAATTTTCAATACTCCTGTGTTTTCAAACTATATGTACACATTAGTTCGCTCTTGCATTTATAGTCAAGTCATCGATGGCATAACCAGGGGTACCAACCTGTGGTTCATGGACACCTTGCTTAAAGGTATTTGTCCTTGGCATAAAAATGGTTGGGAGCCACTGAAACTGAAATGGTCAGTAAAAGGCAGATTATCATTCCACTCACAATAAAACTGCAGGAAAATAATATTTGTTAAAGCAGTTTATTAAAGCAGTGGAACTATGGTATCATAGGATCCCCATAACTGTTCTGAAATTACAAAGAATAACTAGGAATTAATTTTACTGGTCAGCCATTCTCCTCCATACCACCAAGTTTCATCCAATGATCTTTGGAGACTTTTAATAGTAAATATTTTGGTGCCTGTGTTACCTCAATCAGGTTGCAGTTCTGTTATTTTGTTATCTTTATGCCAATATCCACAGAATTTCCACAAGAAAACAATAAAACATTAATTTTATCTATCTACCAAATCAGGAGGATCAGAGTCGGCACATCAAAATGTTAGGACATGATGACACACATTGGATAATGACAAGTTATCATAAATTCACTAGTAGACCAGTATTCTGGATTGCACTTGTTAGAGGCAGTGAAGATGCATTAAAAATCCTTCCAAGTGAAAAAGGAGTTTTTTTGTTGCAATTATGAATGACAACTGTATCTCAAATTATTTTGTTTTATACCCATAACTCTGTTAGAAGTGCAGTAGAAACCCACTTCCATGCTGATCTAACAGAGTGAACCAGAGGTACACCAGGAAGTTACCCAAACTACAGGAATGAGGATAATGTAGAACATGTGCAGTTGGAAGGACACAAAATGTCCTAAGAGAAATGAGTGCGTTTTTTAAAATTCCCAGTCAAAAGCTGGACAGAACATAACTGTGTACTCATGCAGCAATTTCTTTTAGATTAATGGCAGTCATGAACTGGTCAGTGGAAACACTCCGCAAAGTTAATGAATACAAAAGATCATTCTATATAAACACTGTACGGAACAAACTTTTACAACTTGTACAGAAAGTGAGAGAGAGAAACAAATTCTTCAGTTTGACCATAATTCATATGAAGTGAAAGACTTGTTTTGCCAGGGTAATTTACTAGTTTACAGGTGTCATTTAATTTAAAGTTTGTTCTGCTTAACTTATTTTAATATTTGTTTGCAATAGGTGGAGTTGACAGGACACAGCATTTTTGATTTCACCCATCCATGTGATCATGAGGAGATAAGAGAAAACCTGGCTGTAAAAAATGGTAAAAACATTGGTTTTGCAACATGCTTATTTCTTCCTCTTAACTGACCACAGTTTTCATTAGCCTCGGAAGCACTGAATTGCACAATTGAATGAACAATTGCATCTCATGCTACTGCTACTGTTGCGTGGGGCACTTGTACATCTCAAGAACAAGACTCCAAGACTAACCCTGACATTTAGCCTCTCCTTTGGGGAATGCACCATATTTCATTAAAAGCCCCAGAAGAAAACAAACAGGAATTTAAACCGAGTCCAGGTGTCTTCCCACTGTCTACTGTGCTTTCAGTGATTTGATTCTATGTTTTAGTTCTGTAGAACTTTTTAAAAATTTCTAGACATATTTTGAGTATCAAAACTACATACCACAAAGGAAGTGTTTAGTGTTTATGATTCTCATTGGAGTCTGTGCTCATTTTATTTTACACTTTTATCAGGCCCCTGTACTTCACGAAAGGTAGCTAAGTGCCAAGACAAGACAACAGAATTTGATGGAGGCGATCACAAAATTTTGTTCTTGAAATAGACCTGGAAAATATTCCTAGTACATGGAGGGAGCTTTAGGGTAGCTAATAGTTGTAATGAATTTCTGTAAATAAGGATAATTTCAAGCAATCACTGCTCTATTTCCTGAATTTTCAATTCGGTTTAGGTTTATTGCAACAGAGCTGACTATCTGTATTCCTTCAGAATGCAAACCAAGAACATGAACGACTTCTCCAGGATTTTCTAGTTTTCAAATTGGGTTTCCCTTAATGGGCCATTCATTGACAAAAACTTAAAAAGGAGAATAATGTATTCTTGTGTGAGCAACAGACTACTCCATCTGTAATGTTGCTGAATATTATGTTTCTCTCTCTCATATATATGGTGCGTAAGACAGTATTGTATTTGTCAATATGGGATGGAGAGTGTGTTTTATATCTGGTGGGATCAAAGGATGTTGGGAATGGAGAGGGTGGATTTCCACAGGAGGGGTGTTGACAAGTGGCAGAGAAATAGTGCCATGGGTGGGGTGTAGAGTGGGTGCAGACACACCCAGCCCTGAGACGCCAGGCAAGGTAATTACATTCCAAACAATTGGGTTATTGATTACTGTTTTTTCCATTCCCTCTCCTGTCCTTTCCCCTTTTCCCAACCATGATTCCCCTGTCCCTGCCCCCCTTCCTACTTCCAGTCCACAACAGAGACCCATTTCATAATCAGGTTTATCATCACTCAGACTAATCCTGAAATAATCCCTATGTGACTCCCTTGTCAATTCATCCCCCCATCCCTTCCCACCGATCTCCCTCCTGGCACTTATCCTTGCAAGTAGAACAAGTGCTACACCTGCCCTTACACTTCCTCCCTCACCACCATTCAGGGCCCCAGACAGTCCTTCCAGGTGAGGCGACACTTCACCAGTGAGTCGCCTGGTGTGGTATACTGCGTCCGGTGCTCCCGGTGTGGCCTTTTATATATTGGTGAGATCCGATACAGACTGGGAGACTGTTTCGCTGAACACCTACGCTCTGTCCGTCAGAGAAAGCAGGATCTCCCAGTGGCCACACATTTTAATTCCACATCCCATTCCCATTCTGATACGTCTATCCATTACGTCTATTCCTCTACTATCAAGATGAAGCAACACTCAGGTTGGAGGAACAACACCTTATATACCGTTTGGGTAGCCTCCAACCTGATGGCATGAACATTGACTTTTCTGACTTCCATTAATGCCCCTCCTGCCCTTCTTACCCCATCCCTGATATATTTAGTTTCCCCCCCCCCCCCCTATTTTTTCTTTCTCTCTCTGCCTGGTCTCCATCTCCCTCCGGTGCTCCCCTCCCCCTTTCCTTCTCCCTAGGCCTCCCATCCCACGATCCTTTCCCTTCTCTAGCTCTGTATCCCTTTTGCCTATCACTTTTCTGGCTCTCAGCTTCACCCCACCCCCTCCGGTCTTCTCCTATCATTTGCATTTTCTCCTACCCCTCCTACTTTCAAATCTCTTACTATCTTTCCTTTCAGTTAGTCCTGACGAAGGGTCTCGGCCTGAAACGTCGACAGTGCTTCTCCCTATAGATGCTGCCTGGCCTGCTGCATTCCACCAGCATTTTGTGTGTGCTGCTTAATCCTGAAATTAGTTTTCTGTGTGGCAGCAGTACAGTGCAATACATAAAATTACTCCAGTACTGTGAAGAAATCTTAGGCATTCTGGCTATATATGGAACTAAGACTTTTGTACAACACTATAGGTGGAATTAAAGAAAAGCTGCCCAAACACAGAATATGAGGAAAAGAAAGTATACGTCACGCAGAGAGAGAAACACAGCATAGTTCATTTGAGACAACATTAAGAAAAACATGACCAGATATACTTTGACCTTATGACAAATTCTTGCTTATCTGTTTCTTTGTTCAGTATACAAGTGAGATAATCTTAAATTTCAATGCTCTGACACAGGGCTTCACCCAGAAACATTATTCCTTTCACAAACAAGAGAAAATCTGCAGATGCGGGAAATCCAAGAAACACACACAAAATGCTGGAGGAACTCAGCTGGCCAGGCAGCGTCAATGGAAAAGAGTACAGTCAACATTTCGGGCTGAAACCCTTTGGCAGGACTGGAGAGAAAAAAAAGCTGAGGAGTAGATTTAAAAGGTGGGGGGAGGGGAGAGAGAAACACCAGGTAATAGGTGAAACCTGGAGGGGGAGGGATGAAGTAGAGAGCTGGTAAGTTAATGGTGAAAGAGATACAGGGCTGGAGAAGGGGGAGTCTGATAGAAGACAGAAGACTGTGGAAGAAAGAAAAAGGGGGAGGAACACCAGAGGGAGGCGATGGGCAGGCAAGGAGATAAGGTGAGAGAGGGAAAAGGGGATGGGGAATGGTGAAGGAGAGGGTGGAGAGGCATTACCAGAAGTTCGAGAAATCAATGTTCAAACCATCAGATTGGAGGCTACTAGGATGGAATATAAGGTGGTGTTCCTTCATCCTGAGTGTGGACTCATTGTGACAGTAGAGGAGATATGTTGGAATGGGAAGTGGAATTAAAATGGGTGGCCACTGGGAGATCCCACTTTTTTCTGGCTGACGGAGTATAGGTGCTTGGTGAAATAGTCTCCCAATCTACGTTGGTTCTCACCGATATACAGGGGGCCACTATGGGAGCACCGAACACAGTATATGACCCTAAAAGACTCACAAGAGAAGTGTCGCCTGACCTGGAAGGACTGTTTGGGGCTCTGAACGGTAGAGGGAGGAGGTGTAGGGGCAGGTATAGCACTTGTTCCGCTTGCAAAGGCAAGTGCCAGGTGGGAGATCAGTGGGGAGGGATGAATGGACAAGGGAGTCGTGTAGGGAACGATCCCTGTGGAAAACAGAAAGTGGGTCGGGAGTGGGGGGCAGGAAAAGATGTGCTTAGTGGTGGGGTCCAGTTGGAAATGGCGGAAGTTTCAGAGAATTATGTGCTGGATGTGGAGGCTGGTGGGTTGGTAGGTGAGGACAAGAGGAACCCTGTCCCTGATAGGGTGACAGGACAATAGGGTGATTTTTTTTTTTAGCAACACACACAAAATGCAGGCCAGGCAGCATCTATAGGAAGAAGGACAGTCGATGTTTCGGACTGAAACCCTTCGTCAGGACTAACTGAAAGAAAAGATAGTAAGGGATTTGAAAGTAGGAGGGGGAGGGGGAAATCCGAAAAGTTGAAGGGCCGAAGAAATTATAGATGGGGAGCAGTGAGAGAGGGTCTTTTTGTCTCTTCACACAGAACTGCCTGACCTGTTGACTATTTTCGGCATTTAAGCTTTTCTTTTCTCAGTGAATTCCATTTCACTCTGCTATGACGTGACAGTACAGCAGCCTTAAAATGTTAGTTCTTTACTTTACAGCTCTCAATGGGCCAAGTGGTAATGTTCTGTGACAGAATAGTTCTTTGATTCTTTGAAATGCTGTTGCTCTGATTCTGTGAGTAGCCTCCCAGGTTTTGTTTTGAAAATTCTTGCTTCTT